>NC_138919.1:12270561-13000642 GCF_965231255.1 Vanellus vanellus
GGTGGGTTTGGGCTGGCCATCCTCCCCCGAGCAGCTCACCCGTTTTGACTTCGGGGGTGCAGGGGAGGGAGCGCAACCTGACAGCGCGCTCAGTGTGACAGCTACGGCGAAGCTCAGCCCTTTCGGAGACACGCGCGCGCCCACGCAGCCGTGGGAGCGCAGCCCAGAGCGCGCAGCCCTCCTCGCCGGCGCTTCAAACCCCGGCACAGCGCGCGTTGCAACCGAATTAGAGACGAAAATGGTAAAAAATGCCCTGGCCTTCAGCTAGCCAGTACTGTGCAACAGACATACTGTCCTCGGCAACGCCGCTGCCCAAAACATAGATCCTCTACTACATCTTCAGCCATCGAAAAGAAAGAAAAATCCTGCCGGGAATTAGGAGCAATCTAGCATGAAAGCAGCCCCCAGTGCCTTCCGTGCCAGCATTTATAGCTACAGCTTCGTTCTCTATTGCAAGAAGCAATTAATTTTCTTTTTTTCTTTTTTTTTCTTAGAGGCCCTATCATCGCCGTATAATTAGTCCTCCTCTCCTAGATGGAAGATTCATATTCGGTAGGCTTTGCAAGGTTAAACACACAGGCGCACACGCGCGCGCGCTCTCTCTCCTCAAGGAGGTTCAGCCGCAAGCAGATCAAACAGAAAACTGCTCCAAAGTCGGACTAGTCGACGGTAACAGAAAGAGACTTTGACATTTCACTGCTCTCCAGTTATTCTGTTATGCTCCAAAAAGTGTAAAATGTCAGCCTCCCCCCAGGGTTATGTGCTCGATACACACACAAGCCACCATCCCATAAAGCACTTAACCACATACTTTAAACAGAAGAGTTTTATTTAAATAACTACTCTTACTCAGGTGCTTAACATTAAGCATCTATATATACCATAAGCACTTTGCAGGATGCAAGCTGTTTTTTCGCCTCGATTCTCAAGTAACAATGAAGTACTAAAAGATACAGAGACCAAGAAGCAAAATTAGAATATTTCTTTTTCTTTTGAGAGATATATATATATATTTTTTTTTTTTTTCCCCCCTGGGCTCTATGACTAGCATCGTAGAAAAGAGCAGCTCTGAGGATGAAAACCAGCAGCCAGCTGGCATGAAAAGCTCCAGCCCAGGCTGGGATCTGGCTGGAACTGCAGCATCTCCTGTTTGCAGCCCCAGCCGGAGCAGCCTCTTCCAGCCGCCGCTCTGCCCTGCCCCTGCAGATGCCGAGGACCGGGATGCCATCTCACGGAACGGACCTCTTCCCTCTCCAGAGCGAAATCACGTGGCCCACCGTAAAGGACGAACGCGCCGCCAAGGTTTTTAAGCATATGCGATAAACTGGACTCATTCTTCCTGCAAGATTTCACTGGATATTAATATTTGCGAAAGGAAAGACAGCTACCAGACTGCCGCACCGACTGAAAAAAATGCAGCGCTGTACTGGTTAACAGCCGCGATGCTGCCAGTGTTTGACATAATTATAGGTCGCTCTGGATTCACGCCGTGGTCATTAGCAACCACAGAGCAGAGGAAAACTCGAGCTTTGCACCAGTTCAAAATGAAGCCCCCGTCCTCGTCTCCTTCCCGAAGCACACAGGGCATGGCTGTTTGGTGAAGTACTTGGACATCTCCTGTTTCAAAGCTCGTTAAGGATTATATTGCTGTAAGAAGCTTGATTTCCAGTGCAGGAGGAACAAAGTTTGCCCTCCATGCCCCCCCCCCCCATTACACCCCAGCCGGCAGCTGTGCAGGGGTACAAACCAGAGGGTCTCCCGGAGGGCTTTGCTAAATGGCAAAAAAAAAAAAAAAAAAGAAAAAACCAGCTACAAAGGGCCATTTTTGCTCCCTGCTTTAAGTCCCACGCATCTGCATTCTTCTCTTCGTCTTCAGAAATAATATATTAAAAATTAATTAACACCGACTGGGCAGCTTTTACCCGTCTGCTCCATGAGCCACAGTGGCAATCCTCACCCAGCAACGACAGCAAGCAATAGGGAATTCCATCGAGGGCCTTTCTGCGTGCCCTGGTATCAAGTGGCACCTCTCAAAATGTGACAACTTGGATTATTTAAGACCTTTCCCTTCTCAGGCAGAGGCTGCCCACGGCCGGCCGGACAGCCGCAGGGTTAGGAGGACACCCGTGTGGGAGAAACCCACTGGTCCGGGGCCACGGGGCTGCGCTGGGGGAGCGGGACCAGGCTCCCCGCGGGCTCCCCGCTCGCCCCTTGGACAAGGCTGGCGGGGAGAAAAAGAAGAGCGTTGCATCTACCTTCAGCCAAAACTTGGCGCAGGAAGAGGCGAACCATCCCGCCGGTACCTGCTGCCTTTCCTGCCTGCTGCCAGCTGCCACCCAGACGATGAGCAGGGATGAAGGAAGCGGCGCCCGGGCGGGCAGGCTGCCCAGCGCCTGAGCAAAGCTCCGGAGGTGACATCTGGATCACAGCCGTCCCCCCTCCTCTCCCGCTGCCAAACCTCATTTTCCTTCAGCAAGGTTAAGCGGTTTCAGGCGTTTCCATCTCGCCCTGCCCTCATCGCCTTGACTGGTACCTTTCTGCCGGTCCGGCACCACGCCGGGGGGGTGGGAGGGGGGTCCAGCTCTGCTGCCCGAGAGGCACCCGCAGCGCCCCCCCAGCCGCTCCCACGCCTTGCCGCAGCAGCACGGGGCCACACGCAGCTGTGGGGCTGGCGGCCCCCTCGCCCCCTGCCGTGCCATCACTGTCTCTGGGTGCCCACAGCCATCAGTGTCCCCCCGGGGTGGCAGCCTGGGGGCTCTGCTCGGACTGCAGCTCCTTCTCCAGCCACACTGCACCTAAAGCAGCCTTATAAGTAAGATTCCACCTCTGCGTGCACGAATATCACAATACCTATCTAGACGTATATATTTTTGGATATACGCCATGCACCTCGCACAGCCTGAGTCAGGTCTGCAGGGCGCTGGACTCGCCAGTGGGTCTGGCTGCCATTTTCCTTACGCCGTCTTAATGGACAGAGAATAGAGGCGAGAGAGCGCGCGTCAGAGCTAAATGCACACGGCCGGAAGGAATTTCACAGCGTGACATTACTTAGCAGTAAAGGTCGTTGTCAAACCTCCAGCACCGCTGGCTGCGTGACGGGGGGAGCCCCACAGGCGCCGGGCGCGGGGCCGGCAGCGCGGGTGGCCGGGGCTCTGCCATGTCACCCACACCCTCAGCATGGGCACTGGGCAGAGGGACCCGGACGCGTGCGTGCGAGCTGGTTAGCTTGCCCGGATGGCCAAACTCAACTCTCAGGGAAGGGTAGGAAGTAGATTACCTTCTACCATCCTTAACCTCATTTCCCCATGCCTTCTAGACGATCTTTAAGGTCCCTTCCCACCTAAACCATCCCGTGATTCTCCGGTTCTCCTCGCCCTGTTTCCGCAGGCACCCGCCACAAAGGAGCAGCAGCAGAGGCAGGGAGTGAAACTGCCCAGAAAAACACAGAGGCACGAAGGGGAGCGGTGCAAAGCCATCGCTTCCCTCTCATGCCACTCCACCCCCCTCAGGTGACCCGCTCCGGACAAGCGCCGTGCGGGCTCACCGCCTGCGCACGTGCACGCTCGCACGCTGACCTTACCACTGCTCCCCTGCACGGTCCCCGACTGCGCCCCTTTGGCACGGTCAGAGATGGAGTCGGAGGGATGCTTTTATCCTGCCAAGGCTCGTCCCGCGAGCGGAGCCATGGAGCCCTGTCCTTGACCCCCTCTGCCCCACTCCCGGCAAGCGACACCCCGAGCGGGCAGCAGCTCCGGCCCACGCTTCCGCTGGGAGACCCTGCTGTGTCTGGAGGCACAGCAAAGACCTCGGGGGCTCGTGTCCTGCAGCCCGACACCGGTGCCACCCTGCCACCCTCCCCTCGGGTCTGCTGTACCACGTGGAGAAAGGGCCACCGGTGCCACAGCTGCTCCCACGGAGGCTGCGCAGGACGGAACTGCGAGCGCCCGGTGCCACGGATCAGGCGGAGGGTACGGCTGTCACCCGGGACCAGGAACAAGCCCCGCCGACTGCTTTGGGGTCAGGGTGTTCAGACGGGACCCCAGCAGCTTCTCCTGACCTTCAGGTTCATAAAGACGTGTTACGAACTAACAGTCTGCAGGACCTGAGTATTTGTGGATGCATTATTCTCTTTTAGGTCGGCATCTCCTTTTCCCCTCCACTAACTATTTTTTAAGGTTCAACAACCACCGATACACTGCAATTAGCGGTAACCCCTACGGAGAAGAGAGCCTTCAGTGAGGAAAGCAGTAGTCATAGGCAAAGTGCCCAGGGACGGGGGATTTAAAAAGCCATGTAATATCTTGACTAACGGGCTGGTGGGAAGTGGAAATAAACCTGAGCTTAGCAAAGCGTGCACAAGCCCAAGCCTGAAAGCACCCGTTTTCGGGGCTGCTCCTGCAGCACCCCCAGCAGCCACATGGGCAGCACAGGGGAGCAGGATCCAGGCTGCTGCGGCACCGACCTGGGTGAGCTGGAAGACACCTACCAGGGCAGCTCAGCCGGTGGGAAACAGCCAAAAAGCTTTGCCGTCACCTCGTTAAAACCAACTGCCTGCCAGGCAGCCTCTCCGGAGGTGGAGGAGCGCTGCCAAGCGGTCTTCAGCACCGCACTGCGCAGCCGGGGCCGGGGGCTGCAAGAGAAACCGTGTGCCCTGAGAAATCCAGCACCAGGGGGTTGGGGTGGAAATGGGGTTTTGCACAGGCGGGTCCCCCATCAGCCACAAGCTGGGCACTGGGATAACGTCACGGCTTTGCTAGAGCCGGAGCGGTGACCAGGTTCAAAGGGACGTGGGGAGGTGTCCCACTGCGTCCCCAGCAGCTCTGCCGTGGAGCTGCCCAGCGGTCCTTCGGGACCAAAGCCCAGCCAGAGTTCTCAGACCCAGCCCAGCAATGCTCCAAACTTAACACGCTCAACACAGGAGGAGAAACCAGACAAAAGGGGAAGCCACCGAGCCGGCCCTCCCATTTGGCTGGCACAAAACCGCAGTTTTGGCAGAGGCTCCCGGACCACCGTGACCCACGCTCACCCCCTCCGCGTCCCCCCCCAGCCCCTCCTGGCAGCGTCCGCCCCACGGGCACAGGCAGCCCCTGCCCGAAGCTGTACCCAAAAGGGGCTGAGCCCCCCAGCTCTGCCCTCCCCTGCCAGCCTCACCCCCTCCCCAAAAACTCCCCACGTATCACGCTGACGGCACGCAGCCCCGTTTCGGGCAGGGCGACTGACAACGCATGTTTAGCCTCCACCTTCAGCTGCGTGTTACACCGCCTGCTCCCACTGCTTCTATTTTTAAGGGTGAGAGTTGTGGTGCACTGTCGTTTCCCCAATTCGATCTCTTTTCTCCTAGCAGTTCCCCAAATTAGCCAGTTTCCACGGTAAAACACAAAAACTGCCAGACAGACCTGAAAGGCGCTGGCAGAACCCCACCGAGGAGGCTAAGCCAGCTACACTCCGCTGCTCCAGCTCTCTCACTCGCCCCCGAAATCCGGGGGATTCACCGGGAAATTAAGCCCTTGTGAAAATAAGGGTGGGGACTTTGTCAGCGGGCATTTGGGTGGTTTTCTGCTTTTTCAAGACTGGCAATATTGTTTTCCAAAAGTCACACCTAGACTGGTATTTCCCAGTAGTTCTGCCATCCTTAACGATGCTGCCCGCTCCATTCTGTGTTTTCTGAGGGAGTGGGAGCAAACGCAGCAACACTGACCATGCCAATCACAAGCAAGCATGAAACGTGCCTGCAGGTTTGGGATTTTTTTTTTTTTCTTGAGAAAACCAAACATATATGGGTTTAATTAAACCTGCAAGATGACACGGAATAGACTTGAAAAAATAAAATGTGCTTGCTATTAGTGAGAAGCCCCCGGGGCGAGGAGCGGGGATGAGAAGCCCCCGGGGCGAGGAGCGGGGATGCTGCGGGGATGCAGCCGAGAGCCCGGACCCCGAGCCCAGGGAACACCGAACAGCCGACCCTGAAATAACAACGGGGGGCAGCGATGCTTTCTGAAAAAGTGATGAGCTGAGGAGGAACAAGGACAGACGCGCTCCCCGGGGCCGACTCGAGCCTAGCGATGCGGTAGGCATCTGTCAAAGGACAGTTAATTCTTTCAGGTGTTTCACTTGTGACAAAAGGAGTTGAGCCAACCCTTGAACCAAACCCGGCCAGAAGAGAGTGCTCAGGGCACACTGGCCAAAGTCCTAAACCACCTTTCCAGCACTTAGTGCATCATGCACGTTAATTAACCCCAAGCCTAAAACCTCGGTTCAGGTGGCAGAGCCTGGAAAAGTCATTTTATCGAGGGGGAAACTGAGGCTGCGACTCGGGGGACAAAAGGGAGACGGGGCAGGGCTGCAGACTCAGCCCCAAACAGAAACGTCTCCGCGTCCCCGTACGTTCTCCCCGCTCTGCTGAGAGCAAGCCGCTGGATGATTTGAAAGTGGTTTAAGCGTACCAAAAAAAATACACGAGAGCCCCCACAGCTGTGAATGACAATGAATTAGAGCGCCACGTGAAATAGTGGCACAGAAGTGTCACCAGCCAAGAAAGCTGGAGGAACACCACCTCCAAATGACTGTGAAACAGTGTGATCCACACAACGCCGCGCTGCGCCTTCACTCGAGGCGCCGGGGCAGGTACTTACATCCGAGGCAGGGCCTTTATCAGCACCGGGGCAGGAGAAGGTAACGAACTCATGGCACCGCTTGTGCACGACGAAGCAGCAAACTGCGAAGAGAAGACAGCGACAGCGTCAGGGGGACGTTAAGGGACTGGCACCACGCGAACGCAGAGCTGAAAAGACAAAAAGCTGTTATGTCTGATTCACGAGAAGACTTTTCTTTAACTGAACCTGTGGCAGATTTTTAAGCCTCGCTGAATATCGTCAGCTGGACCAGGCGTTTCAGTAAAACTAAGCAGAAGCAAAATGTTGAACGAACGTCAAAGGAGGGCTGGGAGCCCTTATGTTCGCTTTGAGCTCGTTGTCACTCCTTTGAGGTCACTGCCATGTATAAAAAGAGGGAGAATCTGGCATTCGCGGGTATCCGAGCTGAAAAGTGCATGTGTCCAAAAATGGAAGATTGTACCGATGGGAACAGGTGGGCAATTTTCCTCCCACAGTTCTGCTTTTTCTTCAGCAACTCCGCAGCCTCCATTTGCCAGACCAGAAGACACGTACATCTTCCTCTCCTCACGCATGCATGCCGATGACAAAGCCACCCTTCTGGGAACAGTGCAGGAAGATTAATCCCAACAGCCCAGACTGTCAAGCAAGGGTATCCAGAACTAAAGCCACATCTCTTAAACCACCAAACCCTTACAGCACGTGCTGCTCTGAAGCTGCTGGCAGTACTTTTCATAGAATCATAGAATGGTTTAGGTTGGAAAGGACCTTGAAGATCATTGAGTTCCAGCCCCCCTGCCATGGGCAGGGACACCTCCCACCAGCCCAGGTTGCCCAAGGCCACGTCCAGCCTGGCCTTGAACACCTCCAGGGATGGGGCCTCAACAACCTCTCTGGGCAACCTGGGCCAGTGCCTCACCACCCTTAAAGTGAAAAACTTCTTCCTAATGTTTAATCTAAACCTGCCCTCTTCCAGTTTAAAGCCATTCCCCCTCGTCCTATCGCTACATGCCCTTGTAAAAAGTCCGTCCCCAGCTCTCCTGTAGGCCTTCTTTAGGTGATGGAAGGCCGCACTAAGATCTCCCCAGAGCCTTCTCTGCTCCGCTCCGCTTCTCTTTTGCACTCAAAGCACTGTACTTAAAGGCTAATTTTTTCCCTAACTGCCAAATAAGCATCTTAGTTTCAGGAACAGACCTTAAAAAGGCCACTCGGCACTGTAGATTATTTAAAGTGACAGCCCGGGTCCTTCTCTGAGGGTCTCAGCCCACCCCACCCTGCAGCTGGAGGTGACACTACTGCTCTGGGAAGCCCAGGTGCCCCAGGTTTGGGGAACAGAGGCACCACCTCGCACCCCACATCACCTCCTTCTGGGTGCCAGCCCCAGCAGGTCCAACTGTGCCCCATCCCCGCATCCGCACTGCGCCCCATCCCTGGGGATGGGACCTCAGCTCTGAGGCACCACCGCGCAGGAACAGAGCGAAGGGAACAAGTGCTGATTCTGCGAACAAAGCAAAGCTGTGCTAAGGCTGCCTTTGTCGGGGGGGAACCTGGGCACCAAACTCGGCTCCGTCTCAGGGGTCTCTTCTTTGCCACATCCTTTTCCCAAGAGTCAGTCACACTAAATGAAAGAGCAACTGGAAGATGAGCTGCAGTCTATTGGGGTTCAGAGAAACTGAGCACGTAAAAGGACTTGAGCAGTGCAGAAATGAAGCCGGTTTCAATTGCATCAATACTGGACTTTCCTAAGGAACAAGTAAAAGGCAAGTGACATTTGCTGTTAAACTCACAATCCCCTTATTTTGCCCGGCCACATCCAGCTTTAAATTTGTTTTCCTTTCCACATTTTTCATTATGAAAAAACAAACCCAGAAGGTTGAGAGGTACATCAGCTGCCAAGAACTCTCTCCTCGTACGACCTCTCACTTGCTTTCCTGGGTCTAACAAACAAACATTTTCTTGAAAACATTGTTCACTGCTTCTGTCATTTGTATACAGAGACAGAAGCATCTGGGAAGCAGGAAGGAAGAAATTAGAACTCTATTAGCAAAGATTTGTCCTGAAGTGTGTGTATAAACTCAATAAGGCTCCGTGACACGCTGGAGCGCAGGCGCTGCCGGGAGGTTGCGCGCTGATGCCAACATCTAGGCTGCGGTGAGAGGTTCCCAGTGGAGCTGGAATAATTTGAGTTCAACAGAAGAAACAAGATTGTTACTAGGCTGAACTTCCTAATGCCATTCTTCCACGCCATATAAAAAGGCTGTTCAGTGCAAACCCGACTGAAGAGTAGGTAAAGAAAGAAAAGCAGGTCCTTCGGTGCTTCCCCAGCTCCTAAGAAGCTTTTGCTCTTTGGGGACGGCGATATTCATTTCTGCTTGGGGAAAATAACCTTTCTGCCTTTGGGGTGACAGAAGCCGGAGAAGGGAAAAAGCAGGAGTCGCCCGTATGGGTTCTCCCGTCGGTCACAGCTCACCCACGGGTGACACCCGGTCGCAGGAGCCCGTCTGCTTCTGCTCCGCACGGCATGAACCGGGTGCTGGCCGGAGCTGCCCTAACACCCCTCGCCCGGTGCCAAGCATCCTGTCGGCTCTGCCCGTGCTGGAGCCCTCCTCCGGCTGGATGCGCCCAGGGAGGCCACCGCAGGGCTTTGGGCAAGGAAGCCATCACCAGCCTCTCCCAAAAGGCACAAGAGCCCACCAACCTGCCTCCTCCTCCACCACCGCAACCTGCCTGGCGCTGCTACAGATCTCCCCGCCGCGCTCTTCCCATCTCCCCACCGCACTCGAGACACGATGGGGATTAAATAAGGTTTGTTTTTCTCTCTTGTAACAGCGGATTCACCGCCGGAGCTATTTCTGTGTGTGCGCACCGCTTTACTTTCCGCGTGCACCTCCCCTGAGCGGGGCGAGGGCAGGTTGTCGGTTTGGCTTTATTTTACGGAAAAGTCAGAAATCTGACCTTTTTACTTTTGCTCAGAAAGCCGCGGTGCTTGGCTTTCAGACACGAGGCTCCCGGATCCCCTCTGCGCCAGGCAGACAGGACCAGGGCCCGGCTCTGCCGGCACGTTAACGGGGATGCATCGCTCCCCGGAGCCGGCGCTGCACAGTCGGGAGATGCAGCACATCAGCAGAGCTGTGGGTTTCAAATGCATTTGATTTAAAAAATGAGAAAAAAAAAATAAAAATCAAAGTCTGCTGTGCTCGAGAAGAATCTGCCGTGGCTTTCCATACTCTGCTCATTACACATTTAATTTGACAGGCAGAACTTAGGCGATAAGGAGAAACAAAGAGGGAAT
The DNA here is from genome assembly GCF_965231255.1 of Vanellus vanellus. NCBI lineage: Eukaryota > Metazoa > Chordata > Aves > Charadriiformes > Charadriidae > Vanellus > Vanellus vanellus. The sequence goes on from NC_138919.1 coordinate 12,280,465, forward strand.
TTGAAGAAGCAAAGGAAAGGAGAGCACAGAGCCCCAAGTGATTGATCCTCCCAGACGTGCGAGAGGATGAGCGGAGCGAGCGCAGCGCACGTGTGTGTGCACGCCAACCCCGGGCGAGCTGCTCGCTCTCGCCTCTCCAAAGACACTACGAAAGCAGAACAATGTTCGTTGTACCTCTGCAGAAGCAGAAGAGGCGAAATGCCCACTTCTCCTGGCGAGAGAGACTAGAAAGGCAATGTCAGAAGCTCAAAATCATCCCGGATTTGTATTGCAGCCCCTCCCCCGTATTCTTTTAAGGTTTCACTGAAGAGTTTAATTATTAAAGATGGCGTTAAATATATACACGCAGGTAACACCTCCTGCCCTTTGAGCCGGGACCTAACGAACGCGCTAGAAATGCAGTATTTTCTCTTCAAGTGTCAAAATAATTGCCGTGTGTTCAAAACCCTTCATATTACAGCTCAATTAAGCAAATGATATCCGAGTCACTGCAAGTCATCTTTGTGGCAACTGAATATTTAGCAAGAATAGCAGGTTCTCCAGCAACCAACGTTAATACAAATTGTCAGGACAATCCATTGGAAGATGGTGAAGGGTAACACTTCCCGGTGCATCCAAAGGAAACAAGAGGCTCTGCCAATTGCAGCGGTGTGAGATTTGCGTCCAACACCTCAAATGACGCTCTGCGAGCCTCGGAAAGATCCACTGAAACGTTTCAGGAGTGCTTAGGTGAACAGTCCATCCATGCAAAAAAAAGGCCAATAGATTAATCGGGTACCGGAGCTTTCGCCAGTAATCCTGCCTTAACTCCTAAATGTGCATCCCGCCCAACAGATGCCAGAAGATTTGATAGATCTTTCCTCCCGTGACTAATCCGGTGAGTTACACTGGGAAGAGATCGCTCGCCTTCCACCCTGCCGAGCAGGAGCCGGGCTCTGCCTCTCCAGCAGCGCGGTACCCGGACAAGCGGCTCCGCTGGGACGAGCTCAGATGTGCCACTCCTGGTTTCATCACACTTCAGCATTTTCAGCCTGCATCTTTGTCAATTTAGAAACTACAGTACCAGCAGCAGCTTTCCCAGGTTGCTAATTAAGGCAGTTAATTTGTAAATCTTATTATATGGATAATAAAGTTATCAAATCCCACTGGTGAGCTACAAACATCCCGAGTCATTTATATACAACAAAAATGAAACATTAACCTTTACCATTTGTTATTGAATAATGCAAGAATGTTTACTGGCCCTAAATGCTTCTGTAGAGCTGTCTCCATTGCAGGCAGCTGGGGAGACACCTCTGTCTTGGGGGAGAGAAGGATACAAAACCCTACAAAAGACAAGAGGCAGAGCCCTCGAGCGCGGTGATCTCCACAGGCTTACGAGACTTGCTGGAATGCACATTTTTAATCGCAGCCCCAGCACGGTTTCTCAGATCTGGGGCGTTTTGCACCGAAGCGTCAGGGCAAGATCACGTACCTCCATTCCCTGTGATCCTGATGCAGTTTTGGGAAGAAAGGTCTCCTAGAAGGTTGGTTTTCAAGAGCTAAGAAACCACAATAGCAACAGGGCAGCAGGGTATTTTCAAACCCTAGGAATTAACCTTATTTTTGAAGGATGAAAAAAGAGGAAGTGCTAATGGTGTTGCTTAAAAAAAGATATATATATATATATATATACACTTGCTTAATATATATATATATATACTTAAAGGCTTCTTGGTCTAAACCACTGCTCAAAAATCCTCGAGAAAAACCATAAAGCACTTTCCCCAAACTGATCACAGAACCTGCCAACCACAAAAACCTCATCAAAACGCGTTCCAAGAGTATGAGCATCGCAAAGCACGTGTCCGGCTGCGCCTCCAGCCCGGAAGGGACCTCCCGGGGAAGCGAGGGCTCCGCAGCCGGCAGAGCATCCATCAGCTCCCGGCTGCTGACAGCCGGCCAAACCGGGCTGCCGAACGCAGGGACACAGGCCAGCAAATTAAAGCTTTATTCAACAGCGTGCTGTGGGGAGCTGCCGTACGTTCGCATGTTTTGGAACAATGCTGCAAATTACTGCAGCAGACAGAAGCCCCTGGTAAGTCCCCCGCAATAGCAGGAGGGACAAACCCATCGCTTGACCGCACCGCACGGAGATGTTGCTGCAAGAAGCCAGGTAGAAGCCCCCTAATTGCTGAGGATTTTTGTCATCCCAGGCCCACGGCCAGTGACCAAAATGAGCTGCCAGCTGAACGCTGACCTTGGAGAGGACTTCCCTCCAGCACTGACCACCTCGCGGCTGCAGTAGGACCCGGTCTCATTCCCCCGCCGGGACCCCAGCACCTCTCCTGGGAGTCAACGGGACAAAGCGAGTAACAAAAGCCTCGGTGAAAGTAAAAAATAATAGAGGACGGACGTTGACATTAGCCAAAGTGCAATTAGAGAAGAGCCCAAACCGCCACAAGGGTCTTCCAGCATCCTGAGGCAGCCGGGCGGGTTTTAAGGTACATCACCTCGACGCGGGGGAGAGGTGACGGGAAGAACCAGCGCTGCGCGCTTGGAGCGCTGCTACGTGGCTCTGACACGCCAAGTCATCGGCCAAGGGCCGCTGAACACCCAGGGGTCCCTCACGAGCACCCGAATTAGCACAGCACCAGGCAGGGTCACCGTGGGAACGGAGAGTCCCCTCACCCCTGCCACGCTGCCAGTAAAAGCAGGAAGAAACTCTTTGTCGGAGGGGAGAGGGAGAGACGTTGCAGCCCGACAGAGAGGGCCCTTATGCCACTCCAGGACTGCTGGGGCAGGCAGGGGGAGGCACCCCTCCACCCCGCGCTCCTGGGGGCTGTGGAGGAGCGTGGTCCCCCCTCTTCCCACCCGCCCCGCGCCCGGAGCAGCCCCAGCCCACCACGCTGAAAGCCCCCCCCCCGCCCCCCGTGCGAGGGGCTCCCACGGCCGACAGCCCGGGGCTCCGCTCTTCTCCCACGCAGCATTCCGGGGAGGAGCAGGAGCGGCCCCGGCCATGCCGGCTTCCCCCGGTGATGAGCGATACAGGTATCGCTGTCTGCGTCTCACCGGGTTTGTTTATCGCGAAGGCAGAGCTCGTTCGCTCTGCGTCGCCGCACGTGCGCCTTCCTTCTCCTTCAGAGTATTTTCTTTTCTTCTGTTTACAAAGCGTAAACAAATGCAAAAGAGTTTCCCCACCATATGCACCGCAGCTCACCTCACATGCTCCGTCTCCATTCAGATGCTTTCCCCAAAGCAGACAATTGGGCAGTTTGCCCAAAGACACAACAATGCTGAAAGGTTTGCTCTTAGAATACAAAATCCTTCCCAGTCCAGTGGCTTCTGCCCAGGAAAAGCCCTTATCAAAGCTTTAAGCTCCTTAGACTGGCACCAGGCTGCCTGGGGAGCCGGCCCAATGCGGGCACGCAGATTCCCGGGAATACCAAAGCCCAGAAAGGACTCGGGGTTAGCGTTTTATCCGCAAACTCCAAGTGCCTGAGACTGGCGAGTCCAACCCAAGCGCTGGAGATGCATCTCTGCCCGCGCCGTTACTGCCAGGACACACGTCCATCCGACGCAGCGGCCAGTCCTGCTCAGAGCAGGTCCTTTGGGGTATTTTGCGGCCCCACGGCTCGAGCGTACTTTGACCTTGCTCTAGATCAGGTTTTTGGGATGCCAGAAGCCCGCTCTAGAGGGAAGCCCGCCTTGCCCCGTACCCCGGCCACGCTGCAGGGCTCCGCGCCGCGCGAGGAGCTGGACGACAGCAAAGGGTCACAGATGCTGGAGGGCAAGCGGTGGCGTCGTGCCACCCCAAGCACCGCATCTCCCCCGCAGCCCAGAAAAGCCGGGAGGCCCCCATAGCCGCTTCCAAGCCACAGCATCTCCAACACGAGCTCTCGGCCATCTGCACGGCGCCCTGGCACCAGCCCACAGCTGAGGGCTTAAAAATGCCAGGGGAGCGCAAACCCGCGGCGTACCTGGCGAGCAGAGCAAGGCTGGCTCGGGATGATAAATCATTTCCTGACCCCTGCACGCTACCGGCTTGGAGCCTGCCACATGAGATCTGATTAGCCTCATCTCCCCCATGAAACGTCGTTAGCTGGCAGGAAGGTAGCCAGCCCTCCTCAAAAACCCAGACGCTGTGACAAATGACTTCCTGCAGGAATGAACCCTGCCTAGCAACTCCGCGCTGCGTAAAGCAGCATCGCCTTTTATTTGATCTCCATTTGTTGCTCTAATTTCATTGCGTGAACTCCTTGTCCTGATGTTCTGAAGAAGGGGCTAATCGATTTTCCCCCCCGCTCCGAGTCCTTCATGGAACGAATAATTCAGGGAAGTCACCTCTAAATGCTTCCCTCCCCCCCGGTACGTCTCTTCCCAGAATACGTGTTCCTGCTGCAGGGAAGCCCTTTGTCCACCTCCGCCGGGCAAGAGAGAGGTCTGGAGGCACCGAGAACAGTCTCAGATACGGTACGTCAAATAAGGCAGACAGATGGAGAGTTAACAGAGCCAGAAGAAGGATCAAGCAAGATTCATCTAAAAATCAAACCCAGGGAGGAGTTAAAACCTCCCCAGAGAGCTGACGGAGCCGTGATTTAGCAGATGGTTCTAATATCATGAAGCTCGAAGATTATTTCGAGCGTATCTCCGTGCGTGGCTGCTCCCTTACAACCTGTGGAAATTCTCATTTGGGTAACGTTTCCACCTCCTGCGTAACGAGATATACAGGCGACAACTTGGAATTCGGATTATCAAAACCGGAGAAAACAAAATAACAACCCCCCAAAAATATATTTTTAAAGGAGCTTTGCGTTGATCCACCTACGCTGGGCAAACCCACGGGGTCAGATGCATTAGCCCGGCTTTGCCCCGATGATGTACCGAGATGTACCGCAGCCAGCACTTGCCCACAATTTTCCATTCCCACGTTAAAAAATAAGACCCGCTACATCAAACAGAGTCAGTGAAGCATGGTAATCATCAAATAAGGGGAAAGAAGGTTTCCAGGAGGGGAAATCCTAAATTTCCGACAGCGCTTTACAGCTTTTAATCACTTACAGCACATAGAGAGAAGCTGAGCTAAAATTTGTGCTCTTTGGATTTAATCCCCAGCTTTGGTTAAAAGCTTTCTGGAGTTCTCACAACACAACAAATATCTTCAGCTCCCCATCAGACTCGAGCGGTTTTCCCGTTGTCAGCTCCAGAGACACAGTGAAAACGACCGTGCTCTGGGATTTCGGGGCGGCGGTTCTCCTCCACAGAAACCTATTGGGGAACAGCTCCGGGGATTGGGATGAGGGGGTGGTGACGGCGAGTCCAGGCTGATGCGCTGGTCCTGCGCGGGTTAGTTTGCTCATCGGACCCGAGGATGAAGCAAGAGACACAAAAACCCTTACAGGAAAGGAAAGAATGTTGTTTTTTCTTAAGGAAGAGAGGGAAAAAGATAAAGAGAGAGACAGCAGGCTTCTCTTCCGCGGGGTCTCGCCAGCCTTAGTTCTCTAGGAGACTGCGATTGCCTGAAGAGCTACAAAGATTTTCAACCCAAGAAAGCGATCCTTACTCAGACCAGTTAATTCTACGCTACCGGTCCAAAGAAACCTCCCTTACAGGTCCGAGGAGCCCCAGCCTTGCAAATCAGCTCTGAGAAAGCCGTCGTTCGGTGCCAGGAAGGTAAAACTGCATTTCCTGCTATTTCTGAAGTAAAAGCAGCAGTATGTTTTGTTTTGTTTTGTGTTTTTTTTTTTTTTTTTTCCAAAGCTACACAGTCTTCCAGCCATTATAAAAACAATTGGCACTGTCCATTCTGCTCTCCAGCAGATCCGGTTGACAGTTCCCAAAGCAGAGATGTGTAAGTCCCCAGGCAGGACTTTGGCCCATCGTTACTCATCCCAGGCTGGGTTCTGGGAAGGGATGGAGCATGGACACGAACACATGCGGGACATGGGCCTGCCATGGGCTCCACAAGCCATCCCCTCGGCAGATGCCATTTCCCCTTTTGGCAGGGAGAGGAGGATGCTCCTGCTGCTCCCGCCCGCCCCAGGGCCCTTCCCCAGCACCGTGGGAAAGGCTGAGCCTTCCATGAGAGGAGCTCAGCGACAGGGATTATGTGCTTGAAGAGCAGGAATCCTCTCTTTTGTGCAAATCCTTGTTAGGGAAAGGACAGACTGAGTTAGGTTCCTCATCTGCCCACATACCAGGTACCAGCTCCGGAGTTTTTGCTCCCATCTACCCTACAGAGGGAGTTCCCAGGTCTCCAAGAACAGACTCCTCGCTCTTCTGCTTGCTTGCTCTTTGGGAAGAGATCACAGAATCCCCTAGATTGGAAAAGACCTGTGAGATCATCTCGTCCAATCGTTAACCCAACACTGCCAAGCCCACCACGAAACCGTGTCCCTGAGCACTGTATCTACACGACCCTTAAATACCTCCAGGGATGGGGACTCCACCGCTGCTCGGGGTAACGCGCTCCAGTGCCTGATGACCCCTTCAGTAAAGAAATTCTTCCTAATACCCGATCTAAACTTCCCTTGGCGCAACTTGAAGCCATTTCCTCTTGTTCTATCACCTGTTACTTGGCAGAACAGGTCGACTCCCCCCTCTCTGCACCCTCCTTTCAGGGAGCTGCAGGGAGCGATAAGGCCTCCCCTCAGCCTCCTCTTCTCCGGGCTGAACAACCCCGAGAGGGGCAACGTTAGCTTTTGAACAAGGCTGTGCCTGAAGAGATCCGGGATCCTGCAGGATCCCCTCTCTCGGAGCAGTCTCCCAAAGCCTCCGATGCCGGCCGGCAGCGCCCGCCGCTCCGCGCACCCACGCCAGGACGGGCAGCTATTTCCAGAGACACAAAGACATTAATTTTACATTAGAGAGCCTCTTCCCGGCTCAGAGAAAGACAGCTCAGAATTTAAATACTTCATCAGCACTTCTCCCGTACCAAGCTGTAACTGAGATTCGCTTTCAGACTGAATAATTTAGCCCCGGGCGCGCTCCTGGCCAGCGCGACGCAGCAGCACCGGCAGCAGCTCGCTGAGCCCCGCCGAGCCCCCCAGCGCCGGCTGCACGGCCAGAGCCCCCCACGGCTCGGGGAGGAGGCGCGTCGCAGCGGCAGCATCGTGCAGCAGAGCCCCGCTCGCACCCGGCGCCGGCGCAGGCAGCAGGACTTGCTGCAACCTCCAAAGCCGGGCAGGAGCCTGGGTGGTGCTAGCCTGGTTTTATGCCATCCCTGGTTCCTCCAGGAATTACAAGTTTGAGGGGTCCCCGGGAAAGTTCCTGTGTCACCGATGCCCCGGGATGGGGAGGAAAATGCATTCAGGTGCCGAGGGGTTTCGTGGGCAGGATCCCGGCTGCTCCTCCCACTGGGTGTTTTGGAAGGCTCCTACAGACGCCGTCACCTCCTCCTCCCCTCTCTCCATCAGTTCATGGATGACTGAGCCTTCCAGCTTGTGCTGTCTCCACGCTCTAGTGCTTGTCCGCATTTCGCCAGCATCTCCCACCCATGGCTCAGCACGGCAGCACCCGCCTAATTCCCAAGACCAGGCTGGCTCGGATGCAGCCGCCGAGTCCTTCCCCACCTCCAGCAGACGAGACTGCTGCCCGTGCCCCTGGCCGCTCCACCGCAACGCAGGCAGGACACCCCAGAGAGCTCTCAACACACCCAAGGCAGCAGCAGAACTACCCCCGGCCCTCCCAGGTACCCCGCGCTCGCCGCGTGGCCATCAGTTATCTGTGCCCTTTCCTCATCAGCCAGTTATGACTTGATCGCTCGTTGAGCATCTCCGCTTTCCCATGGTGTTTCCCGTGCTCAAGGGCCAGATGAACTCAGCATGTCCCAACGCGAGGGCGGCACCCCCCACAAACACTCGGGAGGGAGAGGATGTGGTGGGCGAAGCAGGAGTTCGAAGCACGCTCAGATGGCCGTGGTCCCCTCTCCGCAGCTCGGACCCCCAGCAAGGTCCCCCGGCGGTCCCGGCAGCACCCATTGCTCCCCTGGGGAATGTGCCCCCGGAGCAGCTGACTTTTCCCATTCCACCCCCTGGAAGGCACTTGTGGTCCAGATCCCCCCAACACACACCCGGAAAGCAGAAGCCCGTCGCTCCGTTCAGTGCAAGCGATGCTCCTGGGCACTCATTTCCCTGCATAATTTAGGGACTTAAGAAAATACACAAATACAAAGAAAGGACAGCCTTGCAGAACTGTAAAAAGGAAGCCTTGCTGCTCCCTTTGCACCTGGAGGGCAGAGAGACCCTATAGGAGATGTAGGGTTAAACACCTCCCCTGCTGCAGCCGAGCCCCCCCCTCCTCCGGGGGCTGCCCAGGGAGCGCAGGAGCCCGCGACCCCAACCCAGCGACGGGGCGACGGCGCCATCTGACCCCAAGCGGCAGCAGCAGCGTTCAGGTGCTGCAGCTGGGGGGAATAAAACTGGCATTTGTGGCATCTCGGGGTAAGACCTTGTCGACAAAAATCAAGTGGATCCAGTGCCTGCAGTGTCCAACACGCAGAAGCAGCCCTCAGCAGCTGCGATGAAGAGCAGGGGGAGGAAGGCTACTCTGCTGTTCGCTTCCAAAAGAGACATCTTTAAAATTCCTTTTATTATTTTTTTTTTTAAAGGGTTTAAATATTTTGAGCCCAGCCATGCGCTTTTAGAAGGAGTCGAGCACATACGAACAAAACATTCAAAAAAGTCTGCAGCTTTTACATGAAATATCAGTAATGAATTGACAACATCCTCTGCATGACAATGAATGTATTGAAGCCAGGCGGGATGAGGAACATCAATCATCCACGGCAATATAATAGGTGTGGGTGGGGAAGGGGACGATGACAGCATTAGAGCTTGGATCGGAGGGGAAGAAAAAAAAAAAAAAAGAAAAAAAAAGAAAAATACTCTTCATTCTCCCACCGCATGTGCCAGAGAAACACCTAAAGCCACATCCAGGCTGCAAGGGACGGGGGCTGTCCCGGGAAGCAGCATGGGGATCGCAGCTGACCCCGCTTTTGCAGCTCTCGCTGGCGCAGGGTCCGCCGGAGGCGGCAGCCGGTGAGTCCCTCCACCCAGGACACGGCCGAAGCCCGGCCACTGCTTCCTCTCCGAACCGCTCGGGCCAAAACCGCTGCCTGGGAGCAGCGAGCAAAGCACCCCACCATCCAAAGGCACCCGCAGGAACTGCTCCTTTCTGCCCCCTCCCCATCTGCCCGTCCCCCGACCGCGCAGGTACACAGCCAAGTCCCACCGCAAAGCACGCTATTAAGAGACCAAGAGAAGCCCCTGGCGGAATGGCTCTCCTGCGGGGACCTTTGCAGCGGGGCCGTTAGCAGCGAGCGGAGCTGTGCGCCCCGGCGCTTGAACGGGGGCGGCTGCAGGGACCAGGCGGCGCGCAGACACCGCGCCGCACCGCTTGCCCGTCCCCCAAACCCCGCTGCCCCCCGCGACCAGCGGAGCAGCTCAAAAGCCACGAGAGCAAAGGCGCCAACACGTTTCCCTGCACGAAGCACGCAGGAATCGCGGACACCTTTCTTCCCTGCTCCTTTCCCCTGTGCCAGGTGCCGCTGCCGAGACCCACGCACAGAACCGGGGGGGACCGCACCAGCCGCGAACCTGCCCACACAGCGGCCTCCCAAACGAACAGGGGGGGAAACGTGCCATTCTCTAATCTTTAATTATAACCGGGTGACACGTAGCAAAAACACTAACAGGTAATTTTTCGAGTTGGAATTGGTTTCTTTCCATGTTAACGTCCCCTCTCTAACCTGTTTCTTAAAAGCCCAAATTATGAGCCTCGTGATATTGCACGCAGAGAAGTTCGTCACGGCCTCGGGCAGCTAAGAAGGACGGCGCTGGGCTGGAGCGGGGTGGCCGCAGCTCCCGGACCACGGAGCCGTCCTGTGATGGTCGAGGCAAGCGGGGACGCTGACGTTTCAGCAGGTCCCCCGGAGACAGCAGGCGTTGGAGGAAGAGCACCCAGATGGTGGCTGAGAGAGGTTTCTCGAGATGCAGGACGGATGGACAAACTCAGTTTCTACTTTAGAACAGACAGGCAGCATCGAGCAAACTGCTGTAGCCCCCTCTGAGCCTGGTCCCTTTGCAAGGGGACGGGGTCTGGGTCTCCGGGGACATCCCTGGGGACACCCCGGTGCCTGCAGCCAGCTCTGCTCACGAACACCCACACAACAGCTTCGGGACCCATCCCAGCCCCGCAACGACACCTTCGGCATCTCCATCAGCGAGAGATGAAAAATAAGTACTCTGTGATTAATCAAGGCCCCCAGGGACCAGATTAAACAGTCTTAGCAATTAGTTCTGGATTTCTTACGAAGGCGCTGGAAGACGGTGAAAAGCTGCGGCAGTCCCTGGAGGATGAACGCCGAGTCCTCTTAAAACCCTGCCTCGCCTGCACCAGTTACACAACTCGCCGCTCGCTCGCTCCTCGGGCTCGCTGTTGTGATGTGTTAAATTACAGATGGTCTCAATTAAAAGCACATAGATGGAAAGAAGGCTTGGAAAAAAGAAAAAAAAAACAACAACCCAACCAAAAAAAACCCGCGCACGTGACAAGAAAGAGAAGATCATTAAGAACTTGGCAGCCTACTTTAACTCTGGTGACCCGGTAATTTAATATTGTAATTGAAACTCCGGGTCAGCCTCTTGAGAGCAGGTAGAAATATGGAAAGGCATCCCGGCAGGATGAGTCCTGAGCGGAGAACAATCAAACATCAGGGCGGTGGCAGTCCCAGGTCCAGATAACCCACCATCATCCCAGTTATTATACTTGCCTCTCAGAACCCTAGAAGATGGCTGCTAGCTTCCTTTGAAGACACGTTTCTTTCTGTAACAGCGTATTAATCCTATTTGAGGGAGATAAAAGCCCAGTCCCCAAAGTGCTAATAATATAACTCAATTAAAGCTGAATTTTGTCACTTATCTCCAAGACAGAGAGGGGAACTTCACTCTCATTTTCTTCCCTATATTCCCCCCCCACTCCATCTTTAATTTTAATATTCGGAACATTGTCTTATTTCCAAAACCCGAGACCAAGGTAATCATTAAGCAGCAACGCTCAGATAGCACTACCTTCACCTCCAAATAAGCCAGGAGGCTTCAGGGACACCAGCCTGCTGAAGGCTCTTTCAGCATTTAAAGAGTGCGTGGTGCACGCAGCATCACCTGCGTACCGCGGCCACCTCCCGCCACCTCCCCTCCCCCGCCTTGTCGCATCTTGTCCCCATTCCCGCTCTGCCCCAATCCCAGTGCCCGCCCGGCGCAGCCGGCTGCAGATCCCGCACCGCTCCCTCCGCCCGCCGTACGCACCGGCGCAACCTTTGCGGCGTCAAGTGAAAAGCCACTCCGACCTCTGCGCCCGCGACCGCCCGCCCTCCCTTTCCACCCCCGGTCTGCCCGCCCCAGGCCAATCGGATGGTTATTTCCAAATCCCTGCACTTGACCACGATGTTGGGTTTTGTCTCTCTGCCCCAGCAGCATTTCGAGACGCTCACCCCGGCAGCAGCTTCGACAGGCTCGTCTGACATAACCAGGGCAACCGCCAGTGATGCTTTCGCAGATGGGATTTAAAATTAATGACAGTTGCTCAAAAGATGTCTTTCAAATGCTACCGACCCAGGATTACCCTGTCGGGAGTACCAGCGTTGTCAGACCGTGCGGAAAGGAGCAGGAGACTCCCACAGATGCTGGAGGGAGACGTGGGCTGGTTTCTGCAAGTTCCCTTCATGAACCTTAGCGGGATCCGCAGGGACAGCTGTACAGCTCTGTTTCAAGATCGTTATGGTTTCGTCTGCCTAAAAGAGCTGGTGTCACCTAAGCCTCGGTGGTGCACCAGAAGCCAGGGGCGAGCAGCCATACAGGTGGCTCCAGCCTGGGAAGAGGGACACCTCGCTACGGCAAGCGGATTAGGGGGCCTTTTCTACAAACGGAAAGCATTAAACCAGTTTCCTGTATAAATCATGGGTTTGCATTCATTCAGAGCATCTCAGGGTGATGGGATCAGGCGTCAGCCCCAGGCCTACGATGAAGTTTTAGGAGGTGGCCCGTAACCATCCTTCTCTCACTGGTGTCCCCACCCCACCAACTGTCCCAAGGCACCACATTGGGTGTTGTCTTCCTCCTGAACCGGGAGCACATTGAAACCCATAGATGGGAGTCAAAGCAGAGCGAGAATTTCACTGTGCTCCTAAGCCTCTGGCCAAGAGGCTTCATAATTCTCATATCAAAATTAATTTTCCATGGCACTGGAGATCCAGAGAGAGACCGAGCCGCTTGCTGTTCCTGAAGACTACAGCAAGAGGAATTTATGCTGAGCACACATTGCCAGATAAAGCACTCATTTCCTTTAGACGGTCTATTTAGGGTACAGAGCTCAGCCCATACACGGGTGAGAAATTTCTCAAGCACCCTTGGCCAGAAGTGTCATTTCTTCTCTCCCCGTTCCCCTCCAGGAGCGCTTGTGAGCACTTGAGTTACCTCCAGAAACTTGTAACCAGGTGAGTCAAGGGCTGGAGTTCAAAACTGGCCCTACAGATGTGAAGAGTTTAAGGTCTTTGACCAAGAGAACATCAAGAGTAGACCACAAACACAGCAGAGTTTGGGAGTCATTTATATACTGCTGAGATGACAGCACGGTCTAATCTTGTTCCCCTCTGTCCCTGTGTATTTCTAAAAAGCAGGCTTTAAACAAATGAGACTAATCCAAATTTGGGAAGATCCGTAAAGTAGATCCATTCAGAACAACGGAAGGGTGCTGGTGTTTATTTCTCACCTCGTTTAAGGAGCTAATTTTCTAGGTGTTAACCACACCACCTCGCACCCAGGTCCGACACACTTCCACGGTCCTCAGCAGGGCTCGCTCCTCCTGTCCAGCCATGGTCACACCACCCCATCCGTGGCCCCAGAGCTGCATTTCAGGAGAGATTTGCCCCGGGTGGCACCTGGTTTACATCTCACACAGGGTTTAACGTAGCGTGGCCATAACGTACCAGTACCACCGTGCAGGCGAGCTCCCGCGCCGACTGCCTACCCACAATTTTGGTAACTCTGGGGTGAGCCACCGGGTGACCCTGTGACTCAGGCTGAAGCGCTGGAGTTGCTTTTCAGGAAGTACAGAAGAAAAAAAAAAAAAAAATCATTAATACAACAGGAACTTGGTTTTTTTTTGGCTGATATGAAGAGTAATGACTTCCCTGCTGCCGCCTCGGGCTTGTTTTGAGCACGCTGCATCTCGGGAGCTTTTGTTCTCTGCATACAAAGTGATGTTAGAAGGGTTTCTCGAACCCCCCGAAACGGTAACAGATCAATTTAAGTACAACAGAACGCAGCAGTTAGCCAGGGTCTGCGCAAGGTGAAGCTCCTACATCGGATTTATTAAATGTTGCAATTGCGTCGTGTAATTGTGCCACGGTCCTACATTTCCTACAGCAAAACGCTGACCGTTTCTCTGCTCTGCTGCCTCACCACCGGCAAAGCGCTTCCCCAAATAACCGAGCGCTCGCCGCCGCCAGCCCGGCGCGGAGGGCAGGGACCCAGGGCACCAGTTTGCCCTGACACCACCATTAAACCAGGCGCAAACAGCTCCTGGCATTAACACACCTCCCACGCTTGCGACCTATCAAAAAGCCAACAGGAGCATTCAAGACGATCTCGAGATACTTTTCAGTTTCTTCTCTGGCCTTTCTCTCCTGCAGAGTGTTGCACGCCACGTTCTGCCCCAGCTCTGCGAGCCACCGGCATGCTGCTGGGCACCTGTGCCACCAGCCACAGGGGTGGACCACAGCACCGCGTGTCCTTTAGCGCTTCCACTTCTGCCTCATCGACACGCAGCTCTCCCCACCAACTCATCCAGACAAACATCAGCCAGCGTGTTTCGGAGCTGGCTAGCCCACGAGACCGGCCAGATGGCAGGAGGTGAAGCTCCATCCCAGCTCCTGTGTGGTGGGAAGCCAGAAATTGCTCCTGTGAACCCGGTCTGCTCCCCCAGCGTGGCTGGCGGTGGCCAGGCAGGGCTCCAGAGCCCCCCCGGGGGATGTGGCACGATGCTGCTCTCCCCCAGCCAGAGGCGAGCAGCCGACTGGACTTCATCTTGTTATTTCAACCACTTCCTCCCGCAACGCGCCGGCCGACGGCAGGCGCGTCTTCAACAGCTCTGGCACAGAGTAGGGCTTTCCTTTAGTTTTGGACTCTCCCATCAGAGCAGCGCGCGGCCCCACACCTCTGCAGCTGATGGCAAAGAGGGGGTTCAGAGGAGGGACAGGGAGGGGGGGGCTGAAGTCCGAGCACGGCGGCATACGCTAACCTCCGCGCCGCCGAGCCTCCGGCAGCCTTATCGAGGCGGCAGCTCCATCTGCACGGGCGGCTGCTGACTCACATTTCCCCCACGCTCCACCTCGTCCCGTCCCCACCCCCACCCCCCGCCACGCTCTGCACCTTCCCACGCCACCACCGCCGAGGGAGGGGGGTCCGAGGGGCTGAGCGGGGCTTGGCAGCCGCCCTCCGCGGGCAACAGACTCGTCAAGAAGTTGTTCCACATTCATTAAGTCTGTTTTAAAATTGGGGGGGGGGGGAGGGGGGGGGGAATAAAATCAAAGCATTTTGGTGTCCCCGCTGTCTCTCTGCTTTATAAAGATCACAACTACCATGTGTAGGAGCATCAAACGCCCCAGGAAGCCGCAGGACATCCTGTGACAGCGGGGATGCTCTCCATCAGCAGCTCCCACCGAAGGACCTCCCCAAATGGCCACCAGCAGCTACTCCCCCCCTCACCACAGCGTCTTCAAATGGGCAAATAAATACCCAGCGTCGAGTACGGGCAGCTCCAGGAGATGTTCGGTCCCCAGTAAGAAAGCGGCAGCCATGGCGAAGAGGGGAGGAACGCCGGGCAGCCCCGGGGCGCTCGTGGGCACCTGCCCCTCTCGGGAGAGGGCTCCGCGTTGATGCGATGCTCCCTGCGGTGACACGGGGCGGGGGGTGGCCCCACTGAGGCATATCGCTCTTGCAGATGCACCAGACCGAAGCCAGGTCGCAGACTGCCAACCCAAATCTGGAGGGCGCGCGCCCCCGCCGTAAGGCAGCAGCCAGGTTTTCGGCTAGCAAAGGAGAGAGCACCGAAGCCCTGTGCAGCCGCGGGCAGTCCCAGTCGCCGATCAATTAGCAGTCGCCTTATTAAGGCTAACAAGCGAGCTAGCCGGTAGCCACCCCACCTTCAGCAAGCAAGCGAAAGCCACATGGCGCACTGAGAGGACACGGCAAGGCAAGAGCACAACCCGAGCTCTGCAGCATCATTTCACTTTCGCTTGCCATCATGCCTTACCCGCTCACCCCAGAGGACACTGCTAATTTGATGAGCTTAATTCTCCGAGGACGTTTTCAGTCCCTCCCTGGTGCTGCGCAGCGGGGGAGGCAGAGAAAGCAAACCTTGCCATGAGCGCTGGAGAAGGCGGTGGAGGGGGAGCCCCGGGTCCCCACAGGTCCCCACAGCACGTGGCCGCGCAGGTGCTCAAGACAGGACCCAATTTCCACTCCTCTCATGTTCTCCATCAGGGATGGGGGTCAGACCTGCACCCCAGCCCCCCTCCCACCCACCGCCATCCCTCGGGGCTGCCACCGGCCCCCTCCACAGGGCATCTCCGCGGGGCGGGCAGTGGAGCCCTGGGGCCGTGGGTTGGGTTATAAGTCGCAAACGCAGCAGCAGAGCCCCAGCCAGGGTCTCCAGCGGCAGTCGAGGCTCTCCGCACACAGCAGGAGGTCGCTTGCCTGGTCAGTCTGTGCCGTCAGTGTCTGTCAGTCTGGAGGGCATTTGCCCTGAGCTACACGTCAAGTCCGTGGCCAAGTGAGGGATGGAGCTTGGCGGTCCTGGTGCTGCACCAGCCCAAGCACAGCCGCCCCAGGAGCCTGCGGGGAGCAGAGGCTCGCTCGCTGCCCAGAATCCGCTGGGGAATCATTCACGGGAAGCTCATTAGGAACACGTTGTTCCTATTCTCCAAATCCTGTTCAAACCAATGGCTGTTGTCAAACCTGTCCACCAGGTCATAGAAAGGTTTCAGTTGGAAGGGACCTTAAAGATCACCGAGTTCCACCCCCCTGCCCTGGGCAGGGACACCTCCCCCCAGCCCAGGTTGCTCCAAGCCCCGTCCAACCTGGCCTTGAACACCTCCAGGGATGGGGCAGCCACAGCTTCTCTGGGCAACCTCTTCCAGTGCCTCACCACCCTCAGAGTGAAAAATTTCCTCCTAATATCTAATCTAAATCTACCTTCCAGCATCTCACTACCCTCAGAGTAAAGAATTTCTTCCTAATATCCAGTCTAAGTCTACACTCCTTCAGTTTAAAACCTTTACCCCTGTCCGGTCAGGGGTACCTACCCCAGTAGGTCAGCTGCAGGCTTCTCCCAGTGATGCACCGGGCAGGCTCCGACCTCCCTCCAGCCTCCTCTGTGCATTGCCGGGCTCCATGTGCCCGGGGAACCCTCTGCCAGCGCGGGCTCCGCTCCCAGCCCCGCACCACAAACATCACCCCGGTGAGCCAGGAGGGGAGAACGCAAGAAGGACACAGCCACCAGCCAGCACCGCAGCAAAGACAACGGATTGCTGCTGAACTTCAGGCTCTTCCGAAGCAGCAAGCACCTCTGACTCTACCTAAGAGACACCCAAATTGGATGTGAACAAGAAAGGACAACCTGGGGTACGAGCCATCGTGGACGAGGCTCCCATGAAATGGCTCTGCCCGTGCCGAACCCGCTGGAGCCACAGCCCACCGCGGGGCAGGACAGCATCCCTGGCACGGCGAGTGACGGCCACACTGTTCGCAGGGGCAACGGGCCGTTTTGGAAACACGTGTGTCCTGCGGCGGGCGCTCTGTTAGCCCCACGGCATGGGGCTGATCCTGCAGTGCACGTGCCGAGCTGCCAGGGAAGAGGAGCGAGGGAAGGGACCCCGGCGACCGGCTCAGCAGCCCCCCTCCAGAGCCCTTCCCAACCACGCGGACTTCGAGCCCCATTTCACAGCGTGAAGCGAAAAAAAACTCCCACGGGGTTTGGTCCTGGGACAGCCGATTTCCTCGGAAAGCCTCAGAGCGCTGCTGGCACTAAACCCTTTCCTCCCACCAGGAAGCCAAAGGAAGGCTGGTGAGGAGGGCAGGCGAAAGAAAAACACACACAAAAAAAAAAAAAAAACCCTAATAATTTAGAAAACTTGAATCAAGGAAAAAAGCCATTTCTCAAACGCAGGCCTTCTCATACAACAGGGAACAGCAGAGCGGAGGGTCGAGGGCAGCCTGGGCAGAGCCAAAGTTCAGGAGACAGACGGCCGCCCGGGGAGGCCCCTGCGATGGGGAGGCCGAGCTCGGTGGAGCGGGAGCTCTCGGGGGTCCCACCAGTACCGGGCAGGCTCCTAGGCAAGTCTCACCACAAAGCACATGGTGATTTGCCCAGTTCTGGCAGAAAGCAGGCACAGAGAGAGCTGCGAAACCCCAATTTTACTCCAGCAACTGCCTCCCCCCCTCCCCGCCGTGGGACCTCTCCAAGCGCACCCCCGGCACGGGGAGCAGCCCTGAGGGCGGCGGGGAGCGGAGACCCAGGGACGCAGCACCCCAGCAGCAACGGCTGGAGCAGCCCTAACCCGCTCTCCACCTTACTACAAGCCTGCTCAGTCCCAAACTCCGCAGGGGAATTTTGGGAGGTCTCGCAGGCTTCCTGCTCCGTGTGCTGCCGGTGGAGAGGTGCTGATAAGAAATCCAGTCACTTCCTTTGCAGCCAAAAAAACCTCAGCTTTAGTGAAGAGAGGGCGAGAGCACAGCAGCTCCAGCAGCACACGCTGCTGGGGGCAGACAGTCTTTTGCCCCGCGGGAGGACCACAGAATGGTTTGGGTTGGAAGGGACCTTAAAGATCACTGAGTTCCACCCCCCTGCCCCGGGCAGGGACACCTCCCCCCAGCCCAGGTTGCTCCAAGCCCCGTCCAACCTGGCCTTGAACACCTCCAGGGATGGGGCGGCCACAGCTGCTCTGCGCAACCTCTTCCAGTGCCTCACCACCCTCAGAGTGAAAAATTTCTTCCTAATATGTAATCTAAATCTACCTTCTTCCAGTTTAAAGCCATTCCCCCTCATCCTGTCACTACACGCCCTTGTAAAAAGTCCCTCCCCAGCTCTCCTGTAGCCCCTTGAGGTACTGGAAGGCCGCAATAAGGTCTCCCCGCAGCCTTCTCTTCTCCAGGATGCTCAGCCCCGACTCCCACCTAGGCTTTGGCTCTCCTTGGCACCGCTCGTGCTCATCCCGCCAGCGAGGCGGATCCCGGCTGAGCCAGGGTAGCAGGGACCGGCACGGCAGGACGGCGTTAACACCGATTGCGGGTCCAACTGGGGCAGGAGGCGGCGAGTCTCCCAGCATCAGACCCTGCGGGGCTTTGGGACCACCTGGCACGCGGGGCACGGAGCTGAGGACGCTCGCCAGGGTGTCGAGCGCTGGCCCAGGCTCGCCATGGCTGCAGCCAGCAGAGGAATGGTCGTGTCTCCGGCGAGGCTCGCCAGCAGCGCTGCGAACAGCACAGCCCCTCAGCGCTGACCCTCGCAAGACACGCGCTACCACACTCCGACCCCCACATGCCACAGCCACACTGCTGCAGGAAAGGATGTAGATTACACCCTTTTTTGTTGATTATTTTTTTTTTTCTCTCCTTCCCTTGAAAACAGGCCATTATCTCACGACAGTTTGGAGCACTATATGTTATTACACAGCAACATCACTGCCTTTAAGACATTCAAAGGGCTGCAGCTGGCACGATCTCTAGTGTACTTGGCACTCCTTTTGATGCTATACCGATAGGATATTAAAATAACATTTCCAACATGTAGATTTACTGTGTCTGCTCGTCTGCTCGCTCCTCTATCTCCAGCCAAAGCCGATCAGAATAAGGGTTTTATTGATGCTGCAAGAGAGGCGGCGCACAGCGCAGCGCGGGGCTGCAGGAGTCACCTTGCTACGGGAGGGAGCGCGGCAGCTCGGTCCTGGGGATCTGTCTGTCCCTGCCCTGGGTTTCCAGAGGGAAGGTCCGGGATTCAGGACCACATAGGACGTAGTCAGAAACTTGTTAGAGGTGATGGCTGGGGAGAGCCGACGGTGCAGGGGGGCACCGGTTCTCGACCAAGGTCAGCAGAGAAAGCGTGACTCAGACCTGCAGCGTCACGTTAAGGAAAAAGTCTTAAAACACGTTGTGGGGGAGGAAGAAATCAGACCTGCTTAGTTTTTGGGGTTGTTTTTTTTTTGTTTTTGTTTTTTTCACTGTTTAGGTGAATTTGGCTTTAGCTCTAAGCGGTCGGTATGCTTGGCTTCAGCTTCACTAACAAAACTTTATCAAGCCATGAATCAAACTTACTCTTCTTGGGTAACGGTCCTGTACAATTACATGCCACTGTGCTCAACTAAAACATTATCTAGGCTGCCAGCTTTTAGAGGAGGAGAAGAGAAAAAGGGAAGAGTCGTTTTATTTACACCGAGCTCCGCAAAGAGCTTTCTTGGCTCACTTTCCACATCCACGTCCCTGCTGGCCAATATGACTTTATTAATGTTTACGATATGGCCTACTTTTTAATGCGACTCTGTCCCAGTGAAAGAATCCATTTGCATTTTTAATGAAATTTGGATAAGCAATTTAGCCTATCCCCCAGCACGCTGGCCTCCATAACCCTCGCGCCAAGCCGGCGTACTGTCAGCCCCTCCGCGCAGGCTGCCGTGTCCTGTCTTCTGGAAGTCCGGGTGTTTTACTGAGCAACCCCTTCGCCGAGGGGGGGGGGGGGTCATTTCATACAGCCTTTGTGCTGCCGCAGCATCCGCACCGCGATAAACGCGGGCCATCACCGGCTAGCCTAGAGGAGGCTTTACATTCAGTTTATTTTAATAAAGCAACGAAGGCAACAAAAAGCCATATAAAAAGATACTAAATGGTACAATAAAAACCTTTTAAGCTCGCCGGGAATTTCTCCCGGCTGTTATGTAGTACTTTATAGAAAGGAAATAGGGCAAATTTCAGAAGTACCGGGCTGAGTTTTGCTCGTCTCTCCAGTTCACACTGGCCTCTTCTCCGGTTTTCCCTTTGCTGCGCAGGATAAAAAGAGATAAACCTTTCCGCTGAGCCATAAGAAGTTGTCAGCGGAGCCAGGGGGAGAATGAACAGAAGCTTCTAGTAACTCAATTGAAATTTGCAGTACCAGCTCACCCAGAAGCAGCAGCCCCCAGCCTGCGTGCCCGCCTTCGCCGGCCTGACAGACGCACGCCGGCTCCTCCGCCACGCTCAGCCGGCACTTCCACGGCTGCACGCCCAGATCTTTGTTTGGTTTTTTGGAACAAACCCCCTATCTTCAGCAGAAGAGATGCTCACCCTTTGCCTGTGATGCGCTTTATAGGGCCAGGCCATCTCACCAGGCAGGAAAATGAGCTGCAGCAGCTGGATCAAAAAATCCCACCCCACCTCCAGGCAATCTCCCTTTGAGTCACCTGAAGTTTCCCCCTTCTCCTTGCAGGACACTACGGTGCAGCATCACTGCAGCATCACCCCCCCTCCCCCCAGCCATCTCAGACACCCCGTAACGCCTCCCACCACCTGCGGAGCCCGGGGAAAGTCACAGAAATGTCCCCGAAACTGCTTTGTACAGCAGCCTCTTGCATACCCTTGCAGGAAGAATAACGTTGCCGTGAGATTTAAGGAACTGTTGGTGCCAAACGAGGAAGGGCATACACAAAAACTCGACACCGGTCAGGCTCGGAGGTGGTGGGCAGGGACCGATTTTGGGGTGGTTAAGTGGAGGGAGCTGCTGCACGTGGCCCCGCGGCGAGGGATGCTCCCTGCAGCCGAGGGATGCTCTCCCACCACGCCGCCTTCGAGGCTCCCTGCAAAGCCACCCAAATGCTACCGCGAACACAAACTTGTGTCTGTTTGAAGAGTTTGAGGTGAGAAAACCCCTAAAAGAGGTAAGAAAACCCCTAAAAGAGGTAAGAAAACCCCTAAAAGAGGTGCCTTTCCGAGCAGATCTCGCTTTAACCTCCCCCTTCACACTGCCTTCCAGTCTCCCCCTGGCACCCGCACCACGCTGCCATGGCCGGACCATCCCGAGGGTCCTCACCAGCCCACCCTGCCCCCCAGCACCCTGCGGGGCCGGGCTCGAGAAGCACCGACAGCCCCAGCGGGGCCGGGCTCAGCGCCGGCTGGTCCCGGGGCAGCACCGCTCCCGGTCCCCAGCTGCTGGCTCCTGCCCTGCCATGTCACTGGCATCGCAGATCCGCTCTCATCCGAGATTGGCAGCTGCTTGGGGGCGGCTTTTCCATTTCTGAACGCAGGGCACCCGCTCCTCAGCGCATGATACCTTAATAAATATTTGGAAAGATTTGTTATTTTTATATAAACAGCAACAACACATTGCAGAGGCTCAGTGGCAGAGCCGGCTCCTCCCTGCGAAGCTCTCCGGGGGTCCGCAGCTGCTCCGACCCCACCAGTGCTGGGAGATGGAGCAGCGAGGGATGCTGGATGCGGGACTCGCTCCTCCCAAGCTACAGAGGCTCCTGGTTCTTCGCTCTGGGTCTCCCAGCTGTAAACAGCCTCTCCGATCCCCCCCCCCCCCCCCCCCCCAAGTTTTGCCAGAGCAGGGTGTGAGAGCACACCTCCCATCACCTCTCCCGGCTCCATTTTTCCCAGCCCTCCCCTCGTCACGGGAGACCTGTGACGTGGGAAACCTCAGGCTCATCTCGCCGAGACGGCGTGCATCTCCCGGCTGCTCCCACCTCCAAACGCTGGGTGGGCTGTCAAACCGGTGAAAGACCCCAGGGACCCCCCCTGCACGCAGCTTTTCAACCTACAGTAAATACGGTCCCTCCATAAAATACTGCGTACCACACAGGCTATTTATTTTGGGATTTATGGAGACTGGAGCTACAGAAGAGGAAGCAGGTTCAGCCCAGGACAGCAAACTCCTTTGCCAGCCGCCCCCAGGGAAGCGCTTCTCTGCCCTTCAGACTCCGGGAACATGAAACACACACCCACAAAAAGGTGTTTCCCAAAAAAATTCATCCGTTTTAGACCCTGCCAGGATTGTAGCTCGCTGCAAACGTGGTTCTCAAACACAGCATATTTAGATGACTGAATGCCCTTTTTTATTGCATATTTTTCTGCGTTCCACCATTCTTCCTCCTTTAGCAGCTCCAGCATCTTCCACCCCTCCCATCACCACTGGGGCACTGCTGCTCAGCCGTGGCCCAACATGACACTTGCCTGCCTGCGTCAGCCCTATTCCAACTTCGCTGCCATTAATAATAATCACATTATAATTCTATTTCATTATCATATTATTTTGGATGGCAAAGGCTGAACCCGGCACATTCACATTGCTAATGGCATTACCTCTCCCTTCTGCAGCCCAGCGTGCCCGGGGAGCGGGAGCTGCCTGCTCCTCTCCCGCAAAAGAAGCTCCGACTGCTCCACCTGCGGCATCTCCACCTCCCTGCGCCGTGGGGAAGAGACGCACCGGGCTCCGGAGGCTTCGCCCTTGCCGAGCGAGCAGCTATTCCCACCCGCATCAGCTCACTCCAGGCTCCCAAATTCAACCTGCAGACGGGTCCTCTCGTGCCACGCTGCCCTCCTGCAGCACGGTGCCCACGGCTGCGGTGCACGAGCGAGCGGCCAAGCTCACGGCAGCGCACCCCAAGCTCCCCAGCACTTATCTCGCCAGCCGCCGATCGCCCAGCAGACAGGCTGCAGCTCTAGAGAGCTACAGGCTTTTATACAACCCCCCAGTAGTACCCAAAAGTAAAAAGGAGGCGACTAAAACAAGGCTTCGATGCTGCCCGAGCCTCTTCTCCTCCGAGGTCGGCGTCCGCATGCCCACAGCCCCCGTTCCCCCCCAGCCCCAGTTGCTCTTACTGCTGTCTCAGTCGGCATCCCAGGATGCGCTGCAAGAAAAACATTGACATGCAGGGACTGGCACTTCAGAGAAGTTATAATATACATATATAAATATATATGTATATAATTATATATATATAATGAAGTTACAACTCTTTTCAGCACTGCAAGTTCCCAAAGCAGCCAGGGCGAGCAGCTGAGCCCCGTGCAGCGCAGGGGGGCTCCGGGCACGGCCGGGGCTGCGGTCCCAACACCCCCCCCCCGATTTTCATCACCACCTAAACAAGCCACCACCACTAAGAGGGGGGTTTAGAAAGCCAGAGAGGGTAAGCAGGATCCCCAGGAGCAGAACAAAACAACTTCTCGGCGCTGAAGGTTAAATTCCCTTTACAGTATTCTTCTTCCGAGGTTGTCGCGCCCGGTCACACGGGCCAAGCTCAAGAAGAGACCAGATTATCTTCAGTTGGGCCGATATGACTGAGGAACAATTCCTCTGAAGTTGCTTGCTCTATTAGAAGACCAGGATTTGGCCTACAGAAAACCCCGTTACTCCTCGAGCAGGCTGGTGAAGCCCCTCCAGCAAGAAAGGAACATTCTTGGACCATATTTGTTACAACCCCCAAAGGCAAAGGAATAGCTGGAGTTTTGATCAGCGCCTCCATCCTGAAAATTACAGGGCTTGCTGAAGCCCTCCCCTTCTGTACCTGCCACCGGTGCACCTTACAAAGACAGCATTCCCAGCTCTTGCCGTTTTAAAGAAAAATATCCCCAATATCAATTGATGCAATATTGGAAGCCAAACTGCTCTCTATGGCAACCTGAAAGGTCCTAATTATCCATGCAGGCGGCATAGCGAGCAGCCCCGAGGCACACAGAGATTGTAAACTTTGCTTTTGATAGTAGGTATTGAGGGGAAAAAAAAAAATTAAAAAAATAACCTCATTGCATCCCTTGAGAGTTCAGGCAGCTCTTTCATTAGCGCAAGACATTCTTGAACTCCCTGCACAACCTGAAAAACTATTCTATTTGCAACTTAAAACCCATCCGAGTGCCTTAACTAGCAGGGAGCGGGGAGGAGAAGAACGAATTAAATCAGGTTTCTAACCCAAGAACGCCCGTTCCCGTAGCAACGGCGGCGTTCGCGATGGCTCCGGCGCAGCACGGGCGGAGGGGTATGACGGGTATGCCGCATGCAGAGCTCTGCTCGGAACCCCTCACCCAGAGGACCTGAGATGCCTCCCCACCGCGCGGCCCCCGGCACGGCCCGCGCTGCACCCCGGGGCTTGGGGGGGGAACGGGTAGTAGCCGAAGTCTCGGAGAAAAAGCCCAGCCTGACCTGGCAGGCGTTTCAGCGCACACACGAGCTCGTTTTTAGAGCTTTCTGATGGCTCAGAATAAACAGAGGGGCCCGGTGGCATCCGCAAAGAGGAGAAAGTGTTTAACCACCGCTGAACCGGTAATTTTCTCCAGGGGAGAAAGCATCCAGGTGGGCACGCAAGAATCAAGAGTCACCAGCGTACGAACATTTCCTTTGGGGAATTATCAACTCTCCAGTGAATTCCTGACCAGCCGGTAAGACACTGCTTAGGCATCATTATTTCTATGGATACAGATAAAGACCAGAAAAAAAAAAAAAACCCAAACACAATCTTAATCTTCAGCAGAATCAGCCTGAAGTCACCTTTCAGGTGACATTTGCTAGGTGACTCTGGAACAGAAAAAGACCCTTTTTTAATCCGAAAGCAATCACGGGAATGAAACACAACTCCTTGAGTCTCACCACTCCTCTTAGATTTAGGTATTCACTTCTCGACCGGCTCAATAGGGAGAGTGACCCGACATCATCACACAGCAACACAGAAAACCAACAAATATGCTCCCACCGCACTCCCTCTTTCAAAGCCTGCCACACAAACAAGCGATTCTGGCCGATTTCTCTCAGTCATATGGAGCAGATCTGGTAAAACCACTAAAAAGCTTCTAAGAGAGTTAAGAACGAAGAGCTCGGCTGTCCCCACGTAGTAAGGGCTGAGTGCTATAAGGGTTTACAGCAGCACCCATATGGCCCAGGGGTGTCCCGCGCATCAGAAGACCGACTGCTCCACGTGCAACCAGGGCAAGCGCTTGCCGTCATTTTAGTGTGCGCTTCTCCAACGCGGTCACGGGAGTTTCACCTCTGCACGGCCACAGAGCGAGAACAGCGCCAGCAACCAGAGATGCGGGAGCGGTGGCAGCACCAGCACCAGGCTGGTCCCTGGCCACACCACACTGAGCGATGTGCCAACGTCCTGCTGGAGTTGCCCGCATAGGAAGCGCCAACTGACACCGGTGATGTGATGTCTAAGGACTCGGTAGCTTTCCTTCCCCCAGCAGCCCTGTTCCTTGCAAATGTGGACAAAGCTCATTGAAAAAGATTCAAAGTTTGTGCCATAAACACTTGGGTTTGGTGTGTCTGATTGCCAAGAGGCAGGAGGACAGTTCTGCTGTGCTACCTGCAGCTCTGCGAAGACAAGACCCCTTGGGAGCACACCACCTCACCATCCACCCAGCTCCTGCGTGCAGTGGCACCACATTAATGTTGGCACAACCTTCAACTCCATCACAACAGAAGCGTTCCTTCCTTGACAGGCTGAGAGTTGGGGTTGTTCAGCCTGGAGAAGAGAAGACTCCAGGGAGACCTTATAGACCCTTCCAGTACCTAAAGGGGACCTACAGGAGAGCTGGGGAAGGATTTTTTATTAGGGCATGTAGTGATAGGATGAGGCTTCAAACTGGAAGAGGAGAGATTTAGATTAGACATTAGGAAGAAATTTTTCACTCTGAGGGTGGTGAGCCCCTGGCCCAGGTTGCCCAGAGAAGCTGTGGCTGCCCCGTCCCTGGAGGTGTTCAAGGTCAGCCTGGATGGGGCTTGGAGCAACCTGGGCTGGTGGGAGGTGTCCCTGCCCATGGCAGGTGGGTTGGAACTCTACGATCTTCAAGGTCCCTTCCAACCTAAACCATTCCTCAATTCTACGATTCTTCAGGAGTGCTTGTGAACGGCGAGAGATGTGCCCATGGAAAGCCCTCAGTCCGTCACACCCATCTCTGGGATCTGACAAGCCTCAGCACCAGCAGAGCCCACCTGAGTTTGCACGATGCTACACAGTTTCGTTACAGGGCAGCCCTGAACCATCGCCTCAGTGAAATCCGGGTTTCCACCTCGAAGCCCAGCAAGGCGCTCTGCGCAACCCCAGACCACGCACAGCCACCCACGCAGCTCGAGAGAGCTCCTCCTGCGCACCCCCACACCTTCTACCAGAAAAACCTCCTGCAATTTTTATTAGCAGTTTCTAGTAGCAACTCTGGAGCGGGGATTTCTTAGGGGGGGGGGGGGAAGAAAAAAAACAACAAAAACTCAGAAGAGCAAGCGGTAGTCAAAGCTGCCGTTTTCATGGGGGCTGCAGCAGAAACTTCCCTTCCAGGGCGGCATTTTGACCTTCCTTGCCTAAAAAGGGCTCACCAAAAACTAATGCTGCTCAGCTGACATGCGGAAGCTCTAGAAAACAAACTTCCCTCGCCGAGCACGGACGGTTATCTCATCCTCAACATCTGAAACTGGCTGCTGCATCTGATTTTCCTTTGAAAAGCGCAGCCTTACGGGAGCAGAGACAAACACAGCCGCTGGTGCTCCCACCCCAGACCCCCGGCGGGAGGGGAGAGGCCGGGGTGGGCAGAGGACCCGGCGCCCAGGGACCGAGTATTCCGCTCCTACGCCATCCCGCTGCTCATCAGCGCCGACGGGAACAGTCCCGAGTGCTTCTCACCCCCGCTCGGAAGGCTTCACTACAGCCCTTGCATCCTCCACCATCTCAAAAGGCAGATGGAGCGCTCTCACGTCAAAGGAAAGACGGACCGAGTCAAAACAGAGAAGGATGCCTTTTAAATTGTCCGATTGCGGGGAGAGTCCCGGTGCGGCTGCCAGGGATGACAGAACCAGGCAGCGTCCCCAGGGACGCAGCTCAAGACAGCTCTTCGCTCGCTCGAGTACAGAAGTGGGAGAGCAATTAGGAGGAACAGCAACGAGCTTCTCCCCCTTCCAGCCTTCCCACTCGCGAAACACCTTCCATCACGCCGCAGTGCTGGAGCGGGGCTCCCCGCCGCACCGGGCTCCCCGCGCCTCCCAGCAGCGCGGCCCCGACCCCCCACACCAGCACCAGCCTGGGGGGGGACTTGCTCCTTTGAGCATCGCAAGAAAGACGACAGTCAAAGACTTCATGAGGTTGCAGAAGGGCTGGGGATGGAGCTGCTGCCCGCTCTCGCTGGTGGCCGGTGATGGGCTACTGGAAAGCTCTCGCTGCCAACAGAAAAGCAGCACAGCGACTCCGGCAAAGCAGCTCTCCAGCCCTGGCTGCAAGCTGGGGGTCAGCACTGCAATCGACATCTTGTTTTTAAACTGAGCACGTGTGAGGGAAGAGGAAAGGCTGCACAGCAGTGTGATGAGATGGCAGAAGAGCGCAGGACGGGGAGGGCATGGAGCTCCCGCGGGCTGCTGGCAGGGTACCGGCCATCACTGGGCCCCTACGGGGACATACAGTCTCGGCTTACAAATCCTCAACCCCTCTCACAGGAAGCTTTATCGCAACAGCCTCAAGTCTAGTTTGGCCCTGATGCCAGAAAGCAAAGGAGGTGAACCCCATGGTACCGATGGGGAGGGTCCAGGAGAACAGTGCTCCAGTGTGGGAGGAAGAAGACCAAAAACTCGGAGCCAGAAACGGCACGCGGCAGCAAGGAGATGCTGAGCACAGCACAGAAGTCCTCTGCAAAGGGAAGGATCCTGACTGCTGGCCAGGGGAATAACCAGGGGCTTCAAAGCTCAGACAGCCACCAAAGCGTGAGCGTACGCCAACCACATCCCTTTCACTGCAGGATTCCCAGGAGCAAGAGCAGAGAGCTGTTGGGTGCTCTCCGACTGCAGCCCTTTGACACCTTGCCTGTGATTGCCAGCACAGCTACTACTCCCACCCCCAAAAACTCCTCCTCGGAGCAAGGATGAGCAGGACCCTGCCAAGGATGCACTGTCACACCGCGGCATTAGCGCTCGAGCTGCGCCAGACACAAAGCGAGACGGTACAGTTCAAGCTGGTTAGTGAGAACCTCCGGACTTCAGAAATAGCTTTGGGGAAGTGATACTACAGATGATGCTTCAGGGCACACGCGGGGACTTCTCGGGGCGCAGCGCCTGGCACTGCTCTGCCGTGGTGGCTTCCTGCTCTCCCACGGGCGCCGGCAGGACCGCAGCCGGCAGCGCCCGCGCTGGATGGGCAGCTCGGCTCCCAAAGGCCTCACCCAGCCGCGGCGCTGCATCTGCCCCGGGAAAGCCGAGAGCCAGCCGAACACCGCACTTCGGGACTGGATGGGGGCTGGAGACCTTTTCTCCACCGCTTTGCAAGTCCAGGGAGCAGACGCCTGCTGTCGCTGGATCCCCTTCGCCTCCAGCCCGGTCCCGCTGGCCCTCTGCCCCGAGCGCAGCCTGAGCTCAGCTTCCCCAAATCCAAGCCCACAGGAACAGCCTGTCCAAAGCCCGCGCGCTGCCATCTTCCCTTGTTTTAATTTCTGTTCTTCTGCCTTGATATGAAGTCATGTGTTGAAGTTATCAGAGAGCTGGAAGTGAGTCAGCACAGTAAACCACAGCCTAAGAATGTAACTAATTAAAACTATTCACTCAAGCCAGCATGTTCCAACATACTCAAGACCCTAAACAAAGCCAATTGCATCAGTGGGATGCAGCACACAACCTCAGTACGTCGGCTCCCGTCTTCTGCAGCAGATTGTACCCAGAACGAGTCGTATACCAACGCAAGAGTCAGGGCTTTGCCACCCGGGGACCGCATTCCTCAACAGAGATCAGGAGACGAATTTTGAGAGCTTTACTTCAGCCTCAGAGACCGCAGAAGTCACGCTTCGGCTGAGGGAACGCCTGAAGCCATGACCAACCCACCAGTGTTTGTAACAAGACTGAAGAAATGGTGACCTGGACGCAGCAAGTCAAACCAGCAACACAAATGAAGTGCAGCCCATCCCCAGTCCATGCAGGATGAGCAGAGGAGGAGTAGGTCAGCCACATACCTTGCTACCTTTAATACATTTATCCCCCCACCCTCTTTTGTAGGGGTAAGACTGTAATTTGCTCACCAAGACTAAGAGACCCCAACGTCACACAGGCAGATTACGGCAGAAGAGGGATCTGAGCCCACAGCGTTTCCCAGGTCCAGAGACAGTGCCTTAGCTCCGTCTGCCGCAACTCCCAGCGACCGGGGAGGACCTCAACGCTTCACTGTCACTGACCGGCACTGCTGGTGTTATGGAAACGCCACGCACATAAATGCCGGGACATCCATTTGCAGAGCGATACCCACAGGCTGGGAAGAGAGGAGTGCATCGTTGTTAGCGCTCACGGGCATCCCACGTGCGCGGCAGGAACGGGGCTGCTTCATCCTCCCCTCCACGGACACATAAACCAGAGAGACCCATACACACCGTGAACGTTGTAAGACGAGTGGAGAAGGCACCTCCCGTGCAGCCGCTGACATCCCCGCAGGCTGCCGGGCCGGTCGAGTGGCTCCTTATACACCAAACCCACCCGCTATGGAGCGGGGGAGCAAGGCAGAGCGAAAGCATTTTAATCACTAGCTTACACAAATAAAAAGCATTTAGTTAAGGACCTCTCTGCTGCTGCAGAGAATGTTTCCTTTATGCAATTGAGATGGAGGATGAGAGCATGAAACCCAATCCAGCAAGTGCAACGGAGACGGGGGGGCAGCAGAGCCTGCCAGCAGGTACCAGGTCCTCTGCGCAGTGCCCCCAGGACGGCGATGCCAGCCGGACCCAGCACCGCACACGCGGTAACGGCGGGGAGGAGAAGCGTAGAAGACTGATTTATGAGACCTCTGTAGCATTTCTCCGGCATTAAAATACAAAGGTGCCGAGCGCTTTGTCACACCGCTTGCCTCCCTCCCCACCAAGTAAGATAAAACACAAAGATCCATCCAAGACCCTATAACGGATCTATTGTTTAATAAACACAAGTATGCACTAAGACCTGGATTATGCTAACAAACTTGGGCAGAAGATAACTAACCATCCAGCTATGAGCGCTGCAAGAATAAACACCAGACAATTAAACGGCACTTCTAAAAATAGACTACCTGACCCGCTACCACTTCTGACTATCAATCCAGCTTTCCCTGCAGAGAAGCTGCTAGAGTTGAGTCAAACCTCAAAACACTCCCTCAAAATAGTTGTTCTCGCATCTGAAATGGTGCTGTGTCTGTAAGCGATCCACCCCTTCCTCAATTTAGATCGCTCAGAAACCTTCACAGAAAGAAAAAATCACTACGTGTCAAGGCAGAAGCGGAGAGACGGGTATTGATTGCAGTAACAACAAAAGCTGTGGGAAAGGTTAAAAAAAAAAAAAAACCAAAAAAAAAAACACCAAAAAAAAAAAAAACACCAAAACCCAAAAAAAAACCCAACCCAGGCTGCAGCCAGCTGGGGCTTCGCAGCGCGATGCACTCGCCTCTGGAGCCGATGGGGAACGGAGCGGGCAGCGCTCGGGTACCAACGCACTGCCGCTGGGGAGCTCAAGCTGCCCTTTGGGAGGTTTGTTAAGAAATAACAAGTTTGAAGCCTTTGAAGTTCGTCTGTTGGCGCTTTCCATCACTTTTTGGCAGCCCACCAGCCACCGAGGCATGCAAACCCAGGGCGGCGCAGCACAGCCCCGGCCGTGCGGCACGGATTCCCTGCCTGCGCGGGCAAGCGGGGCTCTGCCTGCGCGCCGTGCGGCTCCGGCACGGCCTCCCCCGCCGCTTCGCCGGCTCCCGGCTCGTCTGCGGGAGGTGCTGCGTTCCACACCGAGGAGCTCCATCGCTCTCGCTCTGCGGGCTGCTGAGGAGCGAGGTCAGCTCTGTGCCGCCACACAACCGGCGCTCTCATCTCAGAAATTTTGTAATTTCGGCACCGCGTTGCTTCAGCCAAGAGACCGCACGCCTCTCGGCTTGCCTTCCAGCTCTCACGGCAACGGAGGTGACGGCTGTGCCCGAGGAAGAGCACGTGCTCCCGGTTTCGGAAGGACCCACAGCAGCGCGGCGTGAAGGCGGGTGCACGGCACAGCCTGCCACGAACAGCGCTCCTGCGGGAGGGCAGGGCAAGCCGTGGAAGTGAGCTAAACTACGCGGGAAAAGTTTTTAACTGGGTATGACACCACCAGACAGGTTGGATGCCACCTCCCCCAGACAGGCGGATGAGTTACCCCGTGCCCCGACTGACCACCCGGCAGAAGATGCTCCTGAATCAGTCACGTACATCCAAATAAACTTCGAAAAAGTGCAACCCCTTGTCCAGCTAACCTAGCCCAATATTGCCCCAGTTCCGAGAGAGACTTTTAAGCAGCTCTTCCAAGGTTATTCCAGCACTCCCAAACCTGAAAGTTCTCCCAGATCCTGTTCTTTAACCTTTTGGCTTATAATTTTTCACTCCTCTGCCAGGGGGAGAAAGTCATTTACGGAAGTTACTCTCTGGTTTCCGTGTTACTTCAGCACGGCCCTACTTACGAAACCTTCGCCTGGGGCAGGGAGCTCAAAGATGCGCTCCAGGAAGGGACCAACACCAATAAAACCGTCCTGCCAGGATCTACCATCTCCTGCCCAGTTCACCAGTGTCCCCTCAAGCCCTGTACTGCAACTCCCAGTCCCGCTCCCAGTTGTGGCCGTCAGTGGGCTGCCCTATGGACAGGACCTGCACCGACTAGAAAAATAAAGGGAAATGGGGGACCATTTCCCTCGCAGAGGGTGACGCTTCCCCGGCGCAGCCCCCCCTTGCAAAGTGTTATCGTGCTTTAGGGCGGGGGTACGGGCACCCCACAGCCGAAGGGGACCATGGCCGGCAGTTTCGAAAGGATGGGCAGCGTCACAGCGGCGCGGGAGCCAGAGGCTTCCTAGGAGAAACAAGCAGCATCCTGAACTGCTCCCCCGGCTCTTCCACCCGCAACAGGGTAATTATCACATCCTTCCTTCCCCCCGCCCCAGGACAGCTATAAGGCAGCGGTGGGATGTTATCTGACAGCGCAGCTGAGCTCCGCTTCTCCGGAGGGGAGACACCATGGGAACAGCATCAGGGTGCGCAGCACCCAGCATCAGCCGAGGAGCCCCGCTCCTGCCACGCAGAGGCCAGAGGTTCCAGCCAAGCTTCGCTACCGCTGAATGCGAAGCAAAGGGGTGGGTTTTAGCTGGCTAAACAGACTCCACCATGGGATCCAACTGCCCTCGCAGGGCATCAACCCCACCGCAGGCTGCCCCGCTCGTTCCCACCCGGAGCTCATCCCCTCCTGCATCTCCTTCCCTCCACCGCTGCGGAAAGAGGGCTGCTTGCCGCACGCCCCAAACTAACATTCACGGCTTCAATAACAAAGAAAAAGTGGGGAGTTTTTTCAGGACAAACCGTGGCTTCCCTCAGCTATTTCAGCAGGGCTGTGTTACAGCCTCCCTGGGCACAAGCAGCGCTCCCCGGGTTAGCGGCCGCGGCGGCACACGCAGCGATGCCGATGCTCCCGGCCGGCTCCACTGGAGGACACGCACGGCTCCCGCTCCCACCGACAACGCCGAGCCACGAGCCTTCACGGTGAAGCTGCTCGTTTTGGCGTAATGGCTTGGCAGCTCACAGACAGCAGGGCCTGGACAGCAAATAAAACCTGACCAGGACAAGACCTGAACGTGCAATAACCCCATCGAAGGGGAACAGCTGTCCTGAGAGGCAGCCACCTCCAGAAGGCCGCTGCAGAGCAATTAAGAGTCCAACGGTCTCCGCAGCAGCAGAAAGATGAGAGACGAGTTCTTTATTAGACATCCATCGGCCCTCGCTCGTTAGAGGAAAAGCACATCAAAACCAATAGTCAATAAACAGGAATTTAAATGCGAGCGGCAGGGATCCATCTACAGACACCTCTGTTACTAAAATAACAGGCAATTCGGCAGCAACTGCCCCGGCGCCGCCAGCACCCAGGCACAAACTCGTGAGTGCTTCCACGTCTCGGGGTCACGTACCTGCCCCAGAAAGGTTGACCCTAGCTCTCCTGAAAGTTCAGTTTCGGCCTTGTAATGAATGGACGGGCAGTAACGGCTCCTCAAAAATCACGGCGTACTCTAACAGCCAGGAGGCCGCGGTCCCGAGAGCGGCCAGCTCAAAGCACGTGCCCCACGGGACCAAGAAGGACACGCCTCAGGCCTGGCTAGAGCCCACCAGCATTTCCCTTTGCTCACCGTCATTCCTAAAGCCAAAAGCTTTAGCACCCCGTACAAGTCAGGTGTGAGCTGACAGCTATTATTTTAGGAGTCTCCATATGGACCCATTGCAGCATCCTGCAGCTCTAATTTAGGGCACAGACTGACTTGGAGTGGATGGCTGTTTCCACCACCACCACCACCACCACCCCGGGTCCGCAGAACAAGGGAGCGTCTCCCGGCCGGCTCCAGCAGCGCGGTGCACCGAGAGCTCCGGACCCCGCTCACCCCATTCGTTAAATGCAATGGGCTGCGGAAAGAAGAGATGAAAAGAAAAAAATCGCCAAAGAACGTATGTCCCAAAAAATATATTCAAAAAATGAGTTGCTTTAGTTGGGGGAGGGGGGGATACACTTCCCCACACGGGACCACGGTGCCCTTTCAGAGGGAGAAGGTGCTTCTTGCTCCTATGCGGAAGGCAGTTTGCAGCCACACACATCACCCATCCCAAATGCAGGAAGGGGAACTGAAAGGGCACTGGCACCGCACCAGTGCTGGGGGCACAGCAGGAACGTCCCCCCCCGCAGCCGCGCACGCGTGGAGGGAGCAGCACCGGGAGCAGACCCAGAGCTTTGAGGCCATCGTGTCCCCACAGCCCAGAGCAGCTTTGCAGTGCAGAGGTGCAGCATGTGGGTACAGCCGCAGCAGCCGAGACCTCGGCTGGATTCCCCCCGTACGCACTCGCATCGGCCATCCTACACCGAGGACACTGGCCAGCAAGGGACAAGCATCGCTCGCCACTTGACATTGAGCAGAGATCCTGCTCCAAAGGGAGCAACAACCACCCAGGCAGCCGAACACCCCCGAGGGGGCTGAGGAGCTCTTGTCACCAGCACTGTCAAACCCAGGAGACATCCGACAGCACCGCTTCACCCCGCTTCATCGGTGCTGAGCGGCGAGCGACGCAAACCGGTCCCACTGCCATGCCCGGGGACCGGGTCCTGCTCCTGTGCCACCCACACCGGTCAGCGGGTCCGTGGGCTCCGTGGTGGCACCAGCCTCTGTCCCCTTGCCCCGGCGCTGCTTTCCGCACTAACCAGTTGCAGCCAGCACCACCATCCAACTGGGCTCACCGCAATTTCCCCGAGCATCCCGGTGCCGGGATAAGGACGGCAGCACAGCCCGACCCCCGGCAGCCCTCTGCTTCCCCGTTCAGAAGCGACCACAGCAGCCACGTTATTTTGAACCCTCTCTAAACGCTGACACACCACTGCTCACTCACATGATTTTCCCCTTGCTTTTTAAAGAAGTAGCCTTGCTTTGCTCTGACACGGTGGAAGAAAAATTACAGCCAAGCAGGCGGCGATAAGGGAGGAACTTGCAGCAGAGCTGCAGGGTGTGAAGCACCCAGCCGCCGAGGCACCCGATTCAGGAATAAGATAAGCTGCGGAGCCCCACAGCTAGGAAGGGGCCCCCACTGCTGCCAGACAGCCCCGTCCCGGGGCTGCGCTGGGGCCAGGGGGGACGCAGGGCAGCCTCTCTACCCGCATCAGAAAAGGGATGCTGCCGTCGGATGCCCACAGCCCGGGAAAAGGTCTAGAAAAGGGCACGATGATCAAAATTACAAAGATGGGGAAGGATGGAGTGGGCTGCAACCCCACGACCCGGAGGTGGGACAGTTGACAGAGGGCACCGTAAAGCCTACAGAATTCCCAGCTGGCATCGCAGGGGCGAGGACCGGCCGCTCTGCCTCTTCCAGGGCGAGAGCCAGAGGCTGTCAAAGGCAGCCAGCGATAGGAAGGGCAAAAGCGAACAAGAGAGGGTGGTTGTCCAGGCTGCGGGCGAGCCGAGAGCTCCTCGCTTGTGCATCCCTCAGGTCAGGGGAGCAGCAGAGCCACGGCACGAGCAGCTCCAAGCCACCAAGCCGGACGGTGTGAAGTTCATTGCGGTGGCTCTGAAGCGGAGCACCTGAAAGGCAACTCGCAGGTAACCGCTGGATTCGGTATTCCTTTACAAGAATCGCAGCCTTATAATTTCTGCAATTAGAAAGGGAGTTGTTCTACCGTGATCTAAAATAGGAGTTTTTTTGTCACAAATTACTAGCTTTCACTCCCCTCATACCTGAGCTTAAACTGAAACTTAAATGGAAATTTACAGGAGAATGAGAAAGTGAGTCAGTCTGCCCTTCCCAACAGTCCTTTATTTTCATCCTCTTGGACTCAGTTAACAGTAACACCAGAGAAATTAAGTTTCTTCCAAATTTACAAAACCCAGAACGGGGGAGGCGGTTTTGGAAGGGAACTTCTCCGTGCCGCGGACCATCGGCAGCACCGGGACTCGCCGCCAGCCAGGGATGCCGTGCCTTGGTTTCTGTCCCCGTTCAGGGAGGTGTCCCGGGAGGCAGGGAGAGCTTCTCCCTCCGTCCCACCTCCTGCAAGACCGGCTCCCCCCACCCAACGGCGGCACATTTTCTCCCAGCGCTATTATCCCATTTTTCCTACCCACGCAAGTGAGCAACTCTCACAGCAGCTTAGAGAAACGGCTAAAACCGATCTAAAAGATAGCAAATTGCTGGGCGAGAGGCTTATTTGGGCCAAACCATAGCCAGGTGAAGGCAGAAGGGACTTTGTCTTCCGAAGCGTGGCACACCGAGGCCAAAACAGGTGGAGATTTCTAACCTGCCTTCGGGAAAGGAAGGGCAACCACTTGCAGCAAAGCCTCAGATCAAAGAAAACCTGTCCTCTAGTGATGCAGACCAGAAAGATCCGTGCAGAAAGCCTCCCCGGCAAGCTGAGGAGCTGCTGACGAGGAAAACCACCCCAGGTTCTCCGTGGCCCGGCTGAGCAGGGGGTCCCGGGGGCAACCTGGGAGCCTTCTGCCCGCTCCTGCTGCTCCCCCGAGAGCAAACAGCATCGCTGGAGCGACAGCCACTCCTGCCCTACATAAACCCCTGGTGACAGAGCCGTTGTCTTCAAACACCGGACCGATGGAAGTCAGCCACTGTCCTCAGCCGTTGGGCAACACAGACGCAGAGTCTGGAGCAACAGCCCCACGCTTACGGAGGGTTGTTCTCTTTTTGGCGTGGCAACGCTCAGCGTTGTCTTGTGCAAGCTGACAAGACGGGCAGAAACAAAAGTTTCCCGAATGTCTTTCAAAGCACCTCGTTTCCAACGAGCAGCAGAGCTGAGATTCAGAAAACATGCTGCAAAGCTTCCCACCCCGGTACACGTCTCCTGAGTATTCAGGTCAACCGAGGGGCTGCTGCTAGAGGGGGGAAAAAAAAAAAAAAAAAAAAGTCCTTATAGGTATATAATAAGGGAGAATTTAATTCTGCTCCAAGGTTGAGAGAAGCGAGCCATTTGTCATGCAGTATTTGATGACAGCACTTGTCCACAACCCAGACAAGCATTCGCTTCCCTCGCGGCAGAGCGATGGCAGCAAACAAAGGAATCCAAACTCCAAACTGTTTGGCACCCAGACAGGTATTCATAGAGTTTCAGAAAAGGAAGAAATTTGAACTGTAGTCTGAAGTTATTTTAGAAATATTCTCTACAAGGGTTTAGGACCCAACCAAAATGCAAATCATCATCACGGTTTCCTAAGCAAATGAGCTATTGTTACTTTTTTTCCAGTCCAGCAGCATCTTGCTCTGAAGATCTAATAGCAGCCCTACTGAGCAGCAGCTAATTAAAGCCTTTCCTCCTGCCAAAACCCCAGATTCAGAATCTCTAAATGACCCGGTAAGTGAGACTTTTTCCACCTCAGAAGCCCTAGGAGACACTAGGTCAGAAGCTCTGCTCTTACCACCGCCACGGCTGTACACCTGCCGTGCCCAGACACCGATGGGCAGAGGTAACACGGACGGACACCCATCTCCTCTCCCTGCTGCTCCTCGCCACGTGGTACAAGGGCACGGGTTCAAAAACATCTCTCCAACCAGCATCCCACCTCCTGCAGCTTCTTCTACAAGCCCAGTAAAGGCTGTGGGCAGAGCGGACACCTCTCCCCGGTGCAGACTTCGCTGCCGGCGTAGCTTGCTCCACTGTGTATGGACCCTGCCACAGGTCCGAGAGGCAGGTCTGAAGGTGGCCGGTCCCCAACCCTCCCACATTGCCTGAGGGCCACCACTGCCTGGACCGCAGAGCCAGCTCTCCTTCCCCAGCCATCCTTACGGCCGCAGCCCCCAGCCCACCAGACATGCTCCCCAGGCTGACGGGCATCCTTCAGCCCACCCCACACGTGGTGGCACAGAGCAGCTCCAGGCACCTGGAGGCAGCCCCAGGAGACTCGACAGCGAAGCAAGAGCTTTGCCGTTTCAGCACAAGTTCTCTTCCAGCAGGCAGCTGCCGCGGCACAGAGCACGGGCTCTCCCCCTCCAACTGGAAGGAGATGGCATCAAGGAGGTGACATGACAGTAGAAGGCTTCTGGGACAGTGACCTGCCGGCCTCTGAAGAGTACAGCTCGCACGACGAGCCACCAGGCCATGAGCGTGTAGATATGGATGTCCAAGGCAGGGAAAACCCCCAGAAGCAAACTCCAAAATCAGCTTCTCAGCTGCCACGAAGGTCACTTTGTTTTGCCCGGGAGAATAGCTCGCTGCTGCTACAGACCTACAAGCCTCATTTCCAGAAGAGCCTGGCCCTGAGGCTCCTCTCCATCAAAGACAAACGAATAAGACAAATTTGGAAGTTAATGGACTGAGCTATTGAAATGGCCCTTAGACGCATCATCACACAAATGTGAATTAGTTCAGTTTTACAGCCATTCCTGGGGCAGAAAGCAGCAGAACCTCCTGTGGCAGGCCAGGGCGGGGGGAGGCAGCAGAAGTGTCCTGCTCAGCCCTTCTCTCCCCTCACATGCAGAGATGTCCCCTCTTGGCAGCTCCACCACCCTCAGAAACTCTCTCCACTGGCAATTACAGCTGTTGCGTTGAGAGGGCACTTTGCTCTCATCAGTCCCCCCCAAAAGCCAGTTGTTCCAGACTCCTCAGAAACCGAGCGAACACGGAGAATTTTAGTCTCTCCCTTAAAGGCTCTTTTCCCAAAGCAGCCCGAACGGCAGCAAAAACCAAAGCCTGTAACAAAGCTCATCTCCATCGTGGCGACGTGGCCAAGGTTGCTCCACAGCAAAGACGTTCTCAAGCTCTGGAGAGTCTTTAAATAACCCTGGAGAGCCTTTAAATAACCCGTTTGGGGGATTATTTGAAACTGTGCATAAATCTTCCATCAGTACGGGAAAGGTGACCACGCATTGACTTCTCCTGAGCGATAGCAACTACTGGGGACCGGAGGGGCTCCAGCACGGTGACCAAGGCTGAAGGCAGCAAGTGCCACAGCGACCACGGTGCCGCTCCTGCAAGCTCACCGGCACGACTCAGCCGTACCTTCTGCTGCTTGGTGGGGAAGATGCATCTGTCTCAGAGACTGGGGACACAGGTCGCACCATCTGTACCGCCTGGGCAACCTTCCTCCTCTTGGCTACTCAAGGTTAATGGCAAACTATGGAGTATTTCCAAATATTTTTCCTAAGGCAAGCTAAAGTTGAAGTGTTTAGTGTAATGAACGCAAAGAAAAAAAAAAAAAAAAAAACAAAAAAAAAACCAACTAAAGACAAATTACTCAGCCTCTTGGGGTAGGCACAATATTAACAATCTTGACAAGCACCATCATTTTGCTTACAAGGCAAGTGTTAGCGGTCCCCGCCAAGCAACACCCCGAGATGTAATGATCTCTGAATCAGCCTCTCTCCAAACCATTGCACTGATAAAGGCAACAGATCTGGAGACGTGGTAAATAATGACTTTGCACTGCGTCAGGAGCTAATCCACTCAGTGATGCAAATTAAATTCGTGGGCCACTTCCCCCTCACTCCAGCTTCTTAGTGATATTATAAAACAATCTTCGTACTGACTCCTGACTTCATAGCTATGTCACCCAGCAAAGTTGCCTTAAGCCATTCAGGAGAACCAAGACGACTTTCACTCCTCTTCACAGCCTCCCTTTCTCATTCTTCTGCTATAATTGGAAATCATGAAAATGCATTTGTTCATGTGCCGAGAGTGTCAACTATTAAATGTGCTTGCTGTTCAGACCATCAGAATAAAGGTATTTAGCTGTTCCCTCCAAAGGTGAAGCTATTACTGTTGCATCATTTCACACGGCAACAGAAGTCGGGGAGGAATCTGCCAGCACGATCCGCTAAAACGCGCCGGCGTCACAGCATGAGGAAGAAGAGGAGCGGCTGAAGGCTGAGATTTTAGGCATCAGAATCTTTGTCAGCTTCCCCGCTGCTGACTAAATACCAAGTGTAGGAAGACCAGACCAGAACTGCAGGAGACTCAAGTTTTCAAACGCGATCCCCCACCCGACAGCAGAGGCAGAGCCACCCCGAGCAGCCGGCGGCTGCCACTGCCCTGGGGAGCGGGCGTCCCCCCGTCCTCGCCCCACGCACCCTGCCCGCCGTACCCAGCCCTGATGAAGCTGCCTGCGCCGGCAACTACGCACCCTGCTCAAGCCCCAAGACCTCCCTGCAGAGCCACTAATTAGCCCCCCTCCCCAATTCCCCCCCCACCCTCCAAATCCTGCTTGGAGCTAAAAGGATTTTCTTGCTCAGAAGATCATGAGCGCTTCCACCCAAAGAGGATAGTTTGCCGTAGACTGACCCTCTGGAGAAACACAGATTTAACTGGGATGCAAAAGAGCCAATTTAAGGGGAGTTGTACCATAACGAGTCTCAGGTTAGCAACTCCAGTAACCTGCGTGTACTGGAGCCTGTTAACATTGGGTGTTTTGGCAGGCGTTGCCCGTCCAGCCAGGATTAGCAGCCAGTATATTCTGCGCGTCATATTTAAACAAGAGGTATAAATTGCGCACAAAAGCAAGACCAAATATGGAAGGAAATTATTTAAACCGACAGGATGCAACTTCAAATGCATTAGATATTCCGCAATCAATGCGCATCAGCTGGGGCAGGAAGACTTGTGCTCCTCTGCTACAGAAGTTAAATTCTGAAAGCAAGAGGCTAATGAGGTTACAGGTGTTCACCCCAAACACTTGCTAATTCAAGTACCATATTAGAACTGGATGGGTTTTGGCGATTTTTTTGTTGTTGTTGGGGTTTTTGGGGGTTTGTTTTGTTTTTTTTTTTTTTTTTTTGGTTTGGTGTCGTGTTCCCCCTCCCCCCCCCCCGATGGGAAGAGCAGGACACAGGCTGCCCAAAGAGGTGGTGGAGTCTCCCACTCTTGAGACACTGCAAACCCGCCTGGACGCCGTCCCGTGTGACCTGCTGTAGGTTCCCCTGCTCTGGCAGAGGACCCTTCCAACCCCTATCGTTCTGCGATTCTGTGACAGCTGAGGAAGTCAGCCCAAATCCCTCAAAAGCAAACAGCTTGAGCAGAGCCGCAATTATGCCTCAGGTCAGCGATGAGCCACAGAGAGTTGGCCAGCCACCACGCCTGGTTCCATCCCCACCAGCCCACGAGCATCCCCCTCTCCGCTGACACACGCCAGCCGATATACACTGTGCAGGCAACTCCGCAAGCAGCAAGGGAAAGAATCACATCTTCATCTAAACAGCATTTATCAGCACCTAACAGCAGAGGAACGACTGCCACGGCCCAGGTCTGCCCAGCCTTGGACAGCTTCCAGGCAGAGAGGCGCTTCGTAAACAAGAAGAGAAAGCGACCGCCTTCCAGTAACCCCTTCGCAGGAAGATGACGATGGGTCCTGTTCCAGTTTGCAACGGGTGTTAAAGTGCAGGTGCCACGGCTGCAGGGGAACCAGTCCTGAAGGGATTTACGTGCCGCAGCCCAGCGGGCGGCCAGCAGACAATGCCCGTCGCGGCCAGCAGATGCTGGGCTGAACGGCGGCGGCGGCAGCATGCAGCTTCATCGGCACGGCGGTGCTGCAGGAGCAGAGCTGTCATGTCTCATGAAATCCATTTCCTTCTACAGGGGAGCAGGATCAGCTGTCGGAAGCCGTGGTGAGGGATGACTTACTGCATAAAGGGTGACCCTGTAAGGACAAGTCCTGCTCCCTCCCCTGTCAATGAACAGTTAAATAATCCTGAACTGGAAAAATTATAAAAAAAAAAAAAAAAAAAGACTGCTGCTTGCAAGTTGTTTTAATTATACAGAATTCAGGTGGCCTACTCATAAGGAGAGCATCTTAATTTATTTTATTTTTCCAATGGAGGCTGGCCCAAGAGCAGGACTTATAAATCACTTGCAGCCTATATTAAGGTAATCGGAACAGAGAGCACGGGGGTGCTAACACAAAACGGCTGTGAACCCTGGAGATGCCCCTCCACCTGAGGCACAGCCAGCATCAGCCCCTGCAGCACACCAGGGCTGTGCACCCACCCCAGCACCACCCAGCACCAGGCATCCCCAATTCCTGCTGCTCCCTGAGGAAGGCAAGGGCTTTGCTCGATCCCCTTTTTCCTCACCGGCTACAAACCCGCAGAAGTATTTCTCACAGGGCAGCAGATGGTTTAGGAGGTGACGGTGTCCAACCATCTCCGTATGCGGCGCTGGGGCCAACCAGGACTGAATATGGAAAAGCCAAAGGAGTGACCTCCAAATGGGAGAAAGCTGCTCGGCCAGAGCCAACCCTTCCCAGAATGGTGGGGGTTGGAAGGGACCTCTGGAGACCATCTAGTCCAACCCCCCCACCAGAGCAGGGGCACTCAGGGCAGGTTGCACAGGACAGCATCCAGGCAGGTTTTGAATGTCTCCAGAGAAGGAGACTCATCACCTCTCTGGGCAGCCTGTGCCAGTGCGCTGCCACCCACAAAAGAAAGCTTTTCCTCATGTTGAGATGGAATTTCCTGTGTTCCAGTTTGTGCCTGTTGTCCCTTGTCCCGTCCCTGGGCACCATGAGAAGAGTCCAGCCCCATCCTCTTGCCACCTGCCCTTAGGTACTTGTAAGCACTGATGAGATCCCCTCTCAGTCATCTCTTCTCCAGGCTATATGGATCCTCAGCCTTTCCTCATAACAGAGACACTCCAGTCCCTTGATCATCTTTGTAGCCCTCCACTGGACCCTCTCCAGCAGTTCCCTGTCTTTCTTGAACTGGGGAGCCCAGAACTGGACACAGTACTGCAGATGTGGCCTCACCAGAACAGAGCAGAGGGGGAGGATGACCTCCCTTGACTTGCTGGCCATGCTCTTTCTAACACACCCCAGGAGACCATCGGCCTTCGGCTGTTCCAGTGGAGCCTGAGCCCCGTGCAGCAGGAGGACAAGCGGGGCAGCGAGCACCGGGGGGGGGGGGGGCGCAGCGCGGGCAGCTCCCGCCGCACGGCTCCACAGCCACGTGGGAACCTGCGGCAGCGCACCGCCGCAGCCGAGGCCATCTGCTGCCCCGCAGCCCTCGGCTCCTCGGGACGAGACACACCAAGGGGGCAGAGCCATCCCCCGGGAGACCCCATGGCTCCCGCCCCGCGTGCTGCCCGCGGGAAGCCCTCTCGCTGCGGTAAAGTGAGCCAAGCGCTCGGCTGCTTCTGCCCTTGCACGGCATCAAGTGCAACTCTCGCCAGGAGCTGCTGGTGGCTGGGAACGCTGCCTTCCCGGGAAGGGTTACAGCCGGCACAGCTACTGATGGGAATTGCTTCTGCTTAATACGAAGCACTTGGCTGCCACCGAGCACTGCACAACTGGGGCTTTCTTCTCATCTCCCCCACCCCTCCTGTGGCTTTTGTGGAAAAACTGACTCCTCGGTGCCGGCTGCCCCAGGCTGGCAGGGCAGGGACAGCCGGGGCAAGTCTCTCCCAGTAAAAGCCCCTTCTCTGCTGGGGCGATAGCCCCTGTGCGTGGGAAGCACCACCTAACGCTCGCTCTGGTGGGGCTGAAAAGCTTCAGGGAGACTTTCATCTTCATCCATTGGGTCACTGCCTGGAGGACTACAACATTTACTGCGTCCATTTTACATCTCTGCCGGTACTATCCTCCCTCTGCCTCAAGGGACTCTCGGCCAAGGCACAGCGACTGTGGGATGGGGAAAAGCAGCCCTGGGCTGACATACCCCCTCCAGAAGAGACAACCCCTCCGCGGCTCAAAGCAGGGGAAGGAGCAGCAGAAGCCCACAGCTGTCCTTTCCCCAGGGAACGCGAAACCCAAGGGCTAGCCCTCGTTTCTAGACACCCCAGCCCCATGTCTCTGTTTAGGTACCAGATTTCTGCGCAATGCCTCACTCCAGGGGGTCCTTCCAGGGGTCCCGCTCCGAGGAGCGCAGTGGCTCTGGCTCTGCCAAAACTCGAGGTGCAGGGCAATGCCAGCTCGCAAGGATGAGCAAGCCCTCTCCTGTGCGTTGTTTCCTACACCATCATTTGAAAAGGCCGGAGGGTCTGCAGAGCACTTCACACTCTCTCCTCCCTCTCCCCCTTGCCCAGCTATCAGGGACAGCATGAACATCGGTCATCGGCAGAGCGAAGGGTATTTGTGCCGCCAACACCCAAGGCGACACCAGAACACGGCAATGGAAAGCCAAGGCTGTGCCCAGGATCACTGCACAAGGACTCCCGCTTTTCTGGTTTTGTTTCTACTGCCTTTTTCATAGGGCTTGTTCTGATCAACCCGTCTTGGGTCGCAGCCCTTGAAGAACGCGAGGAACACGCTGCCCAGAAGACCTACAGTTACCCCTCTCCTACAGGGAGCTCATTACTCACCTTTTCTAAATGGCTCTAATTTATGGACTTTCAGAATAATGATTCATGAAGCCATGCTAGAGGAATTAATCGCACAGCACTA
This sequence comes from Vanellus vanellus, assembly GCF_965231255.1. Lineage (NCBI taxonomy): Eukaryota > Metazoa > Chordata > Aves > Charadriiformes > Charadriidae > Vanellus > Vanellus vanellus. The sequence continues at coordinate 12,324,332 of NC_138919.1, forward strand.
CAAACGCCCTCCACCGCTGCTCTGTGCTGTCCTTCATGCAGGAGCCTTACCACAAGCATAAAAGGGCGACCAGCCCACGGTCGGGCTCGAGCACAAACAGAGCCCTGGACCTGCCAATGTACAGCACTAATCCTCTGCACAGCTGGCTTCTGTAGGAAAAATCCACCCAAACATTTCTCTTGGGCAAAATCCCATCCCTCCCACCCACCCACCATTATAAGCATCCCTTCTTGCGAGCACACGCGTTCGATTCAGACCAGGGGACGGCACTTTAACCTTCCCCTTCCGATTGTACACTTTATAATGACGTGTTCCAAGCGGTTCTGCCCTGAGCCAAATTATGGGCACAGCTAGAAGTTAAGTTCTCAGTCACTGCGATCACGCAACTTATTTGCTGATAAATCCGAAGGGGGACTGAATGGCATTGACGAGCGTCTCAAGCGTTTTTAGATTTTTGCCTTTTCAAAGGCAGCCAGAAGAGCGAGGAGCCGAGCTTGCCGGGTGGGAGGGCAGCAGCCCATCAGAAGGGCTCGTGCAACGACTCTAGCTCGAGTTTCTAGATCAAACCCCATCAGTAAGCAGCATTCACACCAAGTTTTGACAGGAGATTCAACCCCACCTCCTGTTCTACAGCGGATATCAAACCCTCAAGGTCTTGCTCTGTTTTGCAGCCTCAGCATCTTGCCGAGACAGGTGAGTGTCCACCCACGACTTACTGCCAGGGCAAGGATGCCCTACACACCCTTCCCAGCCCATGTGCTGCAGGAATTTGTAGGATCACACGCGCGTGAGCCAGCAGACGCGCAGAAATGCCTGTACTGCTTGCTGAGAAGTCTCCTTAGAGACAGCCCGGGCATTAAATTCCCCTGGAAGACTCAATACCCAGAGAACAATCATGGCAGAAGCTCATTTACCAGGGTGGCTTAAACGCTGCAGTGGAGTCACAGCTGCCAGACACCAACTAGACGCGGTGCAAGCCCTCCTGCCACCCCAAAGCATCCAACCCCCCCCGGGACCAGCTCCGAGACCCTCTGCTCAGCTTCCCATCGCTGACACCAACCAGCGACATACCCCAGAAAGGAAACAGACCACCTCATTATCAAAGTCTAAGATCATTTTAGGATGACAGCTATCTCGGGAGATAAGAGACAAATCTACCACGCTCACTGCAAAGGGGGAGGGAAAAGAGAAACCACTTCCACTGAGAAACTCAAACGAACCGTTCTACGCTGTAAGGAGACACTAACGGGGCTTAACGTGTCAAGTGATCCCTCCTGAATCCGATAGCCCCAGCCCCCGTGCTGCAAGAGGCTTCTGCAGTTCCAGATTTCCTTCCAAAACTGCTCTCCTTCCCCAGCTGCTCTTCCGAGCCGCAGGAACCCCATGCAGGGAAGAGCGGGATTCGGGAAAGCAGCTCAGGCTCCAGCCTTTAAAACGAGTCTTTGAAGGAGACTTGATCCTTCCACCAGGGCGCCAAGGGGGGCACGTCTTCCCATTTTCCCCGTCGACTCGGTTTTTATTCACAGTTCTGCAGAACCACAGACCATCTGGCGCAGCGCGGGGGGACCAGACCGACTTCCCCTTTTTATTTCCACCTGCTCCCAGGCGCTGCCGCCCCAGCGGCCGGAGGACCCGGCTCCCACCGCCCCACCACCCAGATCTACGTTACCGCTGCAAGGCACGCAAAAAAAAAAAAAAAAAAAAAACAACTCCAAAATTATGTTTCCAATTTCTGCGGCATTATATAATTAGCATCGTTTGTGTTGCAAAAGTAATTGCAGTAACATTTTTAATTAGTCTATTTGAACGCTAACGTTTCTCCAGCGTGCATAATATGTTGACACGAAATTACTAGGTTTGAGGCAACTCTGAATGATTGGAGTTTGTTTTGCTTTTGTTTCTCACTTGCTTAATACAGTCAATAAGAGCACGCGCTGAATGCCTGCGTGAAGTTAATGGCGACAACCCCGAACCCGCAGCAGCAGCAGCACGAGCTGCAGTTAAGCCTGGAGCTCTTATGGGTTTCGCTTCCGTCTGGAGGGCAGCGAAGTGGTGGGGGAAGGAAGGGTGGGTTTTGAAGGCAAGATAGCAAGAGAGAGAGAGAGAAATACTTGCTTGAAAGGTAAGGCCTGTCTGACATTTTCCAGCCGCTTAGTTTTGGTATCAAAGGTCGAACTGCGAAAAGGCAAAACAAAATGAGAGCACTGGATTGGGAGGGGAGGGGGGGGAGACAAAAACCTGGAAGATGGAATTATGCATTTGGTGTGAAGTTTGGAAAAAGATTAAATCTGAAGAGTATCTTCGCTTACTGAGTCATAACCAGGGATAAGAAGTAAACATTTTCTCCAGAAAAGTTACTGCATGAGATCTAAGCATCCGTTACTAAATGATGCTGCTCCCCCCCCCCCCCCTCCTCTTAAGGAATCAAGATTCTTCTTTCCAAGATCTTTTCTACTTACTCCGTACACGTGAAAGCAGTAACAGATGCAGGTTATTTTTTGCTGCAAAGCGCGAATCACGTTACAGGGCTCTTCACCTCTCCACTAGCACCCCTTCCCAGGCTGAAAGCCCAGCCTGGCGCTGCCACGCCGACTCCGGGTTAAACTAACCCGGCTCCCGGCGAGGTGCCCCCCTCGCCAAACCTCCAGTGCAGCCGCTCCCCTGGTCTGCGGAGGGACTGAGAGCTGCTTGGACAACAGGAGAAAGATACCCTATGGATGGCAAGGAGGAAACACGAGGAGAAAAGATGAAGAAAAAGCTGCCAATTCCCAGAAGTGGCATATTCCGAGAACAAGACCAAAAATTTCACTCTCGACAGCTTTCAAACCAGTTCCCTTTCCTTTACCACCCTCAAAACACTTCTTAAGTTAGGATAACGGAGACAGCAAAGCCATCGGCTGCAACTTAGCCACACGTCGTTCCTTCACCAAGAGAGCCTGGAGATAACGAGATGCCGCTCTCTCCCTCCTCATGTACTCCCCGGTAATGGTATCGGACAGATGGAAACCCGGGAAGGGGAGAACACGTACCTCCCTTTCTCTGTGTTATTTATGAGTTCACATGAGAGCTCGCATACCTTCCAGCTACAACAGACCGTCATAACAGACTCAGAAAGCCCCTTCTGTACCGCGGGCTGACACGCAGCCATTTCACGTCGAGCTTCCCCCAGGAAGAGTTCGTCTTTCCGGCAGCTCCAGGCACATCCGCAGCACTTCAGTCTTCCGACACCCACAATATATTGATATTTTTTGTTAACCTGCGAGAACCAGCCCTGCTCCCCCAGGGCCGCCTGCGCGCAGACCTCCTGCCCAGCACCTAAATGCTTTCTGGCTCTGAAGATGTTAGCCCAGGAAGCCTCAAGATGCACACAAAGATAAGAAGGAGATTGTATGCAAGGATAAGAAGCAGACTAGTGAGCAATTAAGCGGCGGTTTTGGTATCCATTAGTATTTCAAGCTACAAAGACTCAGTTTCTGCTAACTTCCTGCCAAAAGTCACAAGTAATGAGCTAATTAGCAATCTAATTATTGCAAATGCCCTAGAAAGAAATCAGGGCACAGGTGAAAACCTACTTAAAGCAAGCATGGCAGTAGGAAACCGCTCAGAAATGAGACAGGCACGTGCCTTCGCTACATTTCCAGCCATCCCGCCGAACAACAGGATAAAATAGCAGGGGAAGTTAAAGTTGAACTAAAGTTAAAGTTGAATTAGAGCTGTATTCGATAAAGGGAGAGCTAATCGCTACGATCAAAGCTTACTGCAAGCCCTGTAGAGCTGAAGAAAAAGAACCCCTAAACAAAAGCTAGCGCTGAGGTCTTTTCCTTCCATGTAAATACCATTTATTTACCAAGTTCAACACCAGCTGCAGCACAGCGCGTGGGGCACAGCCCCAAAGCCTCGTGCTTCTCGCCAACAGGAGCCGTACCCAGCACGACAGCGGCTCCGGTGCAACAGCTTGACCCGCTACGGGAGTGGGAGCGGCGCGCGGTGCCAGCCCTCGCACTCCGAGCTCTTCCTCCGGCCGCAGAAGAACCTCTCTCCCTCCCGGAGCCGCCCGAGGTAGCTGTGATTTCAAAGCAGAAGGCAGGCGGCAACGACTTCTAGCTCATGCCCGACTTTCCAACCTGGAAGCGTTCCGCGTGGAGACACGGAGTGCCTTCCACCGTGGGGCACCAACTGCACCATGCTTTTGGCGTAATGAGGATCACCCCCACAGTCTAGGTCACTAACGGGAGCGCTTTCACCCAGGGACCTCACAGAAGGGGGCATATGCAAAAATCCACAGAAGATAATTGATTTTAGGAAGGTATTTGGGGTAAAGATTGGTCTGTTCCAGGTACCGCAGTCAGCAAAATTTCCTATTGCAATACAGCAATGAGGTTTTCGTGTCTCTAACACCAGAATAACCTGGAAAGTGGTTTCTTAAGGCAGAAGGGTATGTTATAGACCGGTCGTGCCCCTTTGGAGATGTCACTGAGCACAGCGTGCTACTGGCAATCCTACTGGTGCTACTGCAGCCTCATAAGGGCTCCTGCTCCAACAACCACAGGACAGGACTGCACTGTTTAACATCTACTAGTTGGTGGATGGGTTTCCCCATTTGAAGGCCAATTATCAAGTCTGGGACCACCTCCACGGGTCCCATTTACGGACCTCACACCAAAAAGTGATTTAATATTGGTTAAAAGCATTTAAGGATAAGGCTTGAAGCAAATGCACAGTTACAGGTTTGGACAATAGCTCCTAACAGCTGGAAGAGAGACTTGAAGAGGCTCAAATTACCCAGTGCTGAATGCTATAGGTAGAACTGAGCAAAGCACTAGAAATGATACAGGAAGAAAGAAAAGCCCTGCCCCGCCAGCAGATGAGCCCCACTAGCCCTTTCCAGCACCCTTCAAATTACAGGGGCATTGTGTTTGCACAAATACGCCCGGCACAACGCTGCCCGCACCACAAGGAGAGCGAGAGAATTAACAGCTGGGTAAACCTGGGAAGACACACAGTGAGAGATATAAGCTGCACAAAACTCCTTTGAGTAACATGATGTAACTGCCCATGTATGAAACCTCAGGTACCAGGGGAAGCTGTGACCTTGAGTAACACCGCTGGGACATGTTTTAGTCTCCACATCTGCTTTTCGCTGCTTACCAACACCCGCCCAGGCCTTTAGGTGGGGGTCTGGGAGGCAGCTTTTGGCATTTTAAGGTTATACTCCCAAGGCAAGTGTTAAGGATGAGTAGCAGCGCCACTTAGATTGGGCTAGACTCACACCACTTGTACGGGCACCTGCAGAGATGCTCTTGAGAGCACCCAAGACAAAGCCCTCCTGCCTGCAGCTACAGTGCAGGCAGAGCTGCCCCCCCCCCCCCCCCCCCGAGACTCGGACCCACCACAGCACCTCGAGTTTTGATTCTGTGCCACACCGTAACCCAGTGGGGGCTGTTTTCTCCTTCAGACACGATGAAGGCTGCCAAGATGAGCTGTTCTTGAGATATTAAAGCTATACAGCGATTTTGTTCTCATGCAAAATACCTCAGCTTGGGATTCAGCCACCAGCCAAGATAAAACTCTGCCCAAATATTCCTAAGAGCAAAATTTGGCTGCCAGCAACTGCAAGCACCAGCATCCCAAGCCCAGACCTTAACCTCACGCAGGTGTGACCCATCGCGGCCAGGATTAGCTAGGCTATCTGCGAGCATATGCAACCTGCTAAAAGAGCACCAAGCAACCAGATAAAGCCCGGTTACTTCATCTTGATTTCCTGAGGGGACAGCATAAATCCCTGAAGAGCCCCTCCAGAATCCCAGCATTACGAGAACAAAGAATTCGGGTTGTAGTAACCCAGAAGCTACTGCAACATATTTTGTTATAAAGCCTCATTTTTTCCCCAGCAACACAACTAAGCCATTCAAGTTCTTGCAGACTGCACAGTTACAGCGTCGGACTGCCACCAAGCCAGCGCGCAGCCTGTTTGCCACTAAAACGCATGTTTTCATGTTAAGTACATTAAAAACAATAAACTTCCCTCTACCTTTTTCGGGGGGACTTATCTGAAGTCTGGGGCGTTTATCTCTGCTACTCAAACCCAACCGGCTTAAAGCACCGATCAGTGCGGGGTTCATTAAAAATATGACTAAGCTGCTTCCCCGGCCTGGGCACGGCGGTTCCCGCGGGGATGCTGCCCGCCAGCCCCGGCGGCGATGCTCCGCGGGCGGCTCAGCGGCCGGGGCCGGTCCCGGGGGTAGGGGACGGTGCCTGGTCCCCCTTCCCCGAGTTACCCCCCTCTCCTTCCCCCCCCGGCAGCGCGACACTCACCTTGACACTGGAAGCCCTGCTTGCCGAAGCCCCTGCGGGGAGAGAGGCGGCGTGAGACACCGGCACCGGCCGCGGCACCGCAGCGCAACGATCCTGCCCGGTGCCGCCGGCGGGAAAGGGCGGGGGCCCGGGGACAGCGGGCACCGGGGGGGGGGGGGGGCGACAACGGTGGGGACACCGAGGGGGGCTCTGAGGGGAGCCGGGGCGGGAGGGGGTGCTCGGAGGATGCTGAAGGGGACTCCCGTCGGGCTGGACGCCGCGGGGACGGGTGAGGGGAGGGTCCCACCGCATCGGGGGTCCCGGAGGGTGAGGGGGGGATCCCACCGGGTCAGGCCGGGGGTGCCGGAAGAGGAAAGGGGGGGGGGGGGGGGGTCGCTCACCAGATGAAGTCGGTGCAGTGGCTGCAGAAGGTGGGCTGCTTGAAGAACCGCGCCGTGAACTTGTGGTTCTTCACCTCGTGCACGTTCTTCTGCCGCAGGGCGCCTTTGCGGGCGAAGCGCACCGGGCCCTCCTCACCCTCGGGGCCCGGCGCCGCCGGCGGCTCGGCCATGCTCTCCGCGGGCTGCCGGCCACCGGCTCGGCCCGGTCCGGCCCGGTCTGGCTCGGTTCGGTCCGGCCCGGTTCGGCGCGGTCCGTCCGCTGCAGCTGGGGCCGGGACCGGGGCTCGGCTGCGCGCGGCACCTCTGGCTGCAGCTGGCAGGAGGCACCGACACACACCCGGAGCCGCCCCGCCCCCTCATCTACATAAAGCTTCCGCCCCTCCCCCTCATCTGCATAGATAGGCCCGCCCCTCTCGCCGCTTCTCTGCATGACAAGCCCCGCCCTGCGATCGCGCCGCTCGGCCATGGCCCCGCCCCTCTGCTTTGCATGCTGATTTGCATAGCGCCGCGCGGTGAGGGCGGGGGGGTCCCCCCCTTCTCCCCGCCGGGGCGCCGTGGGGCGCAGTGGGCGGTGCCGGGAGAGGCTCCGCCCACGCATCTCATTTGCATACAGCACCTGCATCACCGCGCCGATGCTGCCCCGGCCCCCGCGGGGGGACCCCGGCCGGCGGCCCACGGGGACGCGGGGGGACCGGCCCTGCTGTCCCCGCCGAGTTGTCACCACGGCAAGGACATCGTGCTCTCCCGTTGCCAGTGCTGCCTGAGCAGGCAGGGTTGAGTGATGCGCAGGAGTTGGGGGTTGGGGGTGTGCGTGAATAAGTAATAATAATGGTGGTAATAATTATGGTAATAATAACAGTTAAACAAAAAAGTAAATCCCTGGGAAATCCTGTCTTCAAGTCAGTCGTGGGGGGCATCTGCGCTGAACGGAAAATGCCCACTGCAGGACTGGCAGTGAGAGCGACGACTTTTCCCAAACTCCCTCAGGAGTCGGAGGCTTCCCAGTGTTAAGGCCAGAATCGTCTTGCTGTGCCCTGATTTTCTGCACGACACAAGTCAGCAGCAGGAGCCGCGAGTTTAGAGGGGATCCAGGCTGGAGCTCCGGCAGACACAGAGGAGGGGCACAGCCCGGTGCCTGACCGGGCTCTGGGGGTGACCGTGGCTTGGGGGAACAGGAGCGTGGCTATGAGCAGCCTGGGCAGGGCCACCGTCCCGGACACAGGACAGGGCTCACACACAGGCACAAGGGACGCAAACCTGACCAGCTCAGAGGTTCTCTCAGAATGTTTTTTTTTTAAACTTACAGTTCAAATAATGACCTTCTTTTACCCAACTCACTGAAAATACCTCAGCTGACTACCACGGAAGAGCTTTCAGACCACATTTGCCATTCATCTTTCTTGCTACCTGCCAGCATTCACGGACACTGAAAATCAGACCTGTCAGCTTCCTCCTCGGTGTCCCACTACGACATCCAGGTCTCCCTGTGCCAGCCCAACGCTGCATTATGCCTGGTTTGGGAGCTGAGACAATGAAAATTCAAATCAAAACAGGAGACAACTTTAATTGAAACACAATGATGAAAACATTTCTGTGAACGAGTCATTCTAAAATAACGTTTGTGGGATTTAATTCTGGCTCTGCAGCCATGTGATCATTTTCCTTCCCAGGACCGAGATGGTCCCTGCTCCGCTGCAATCCAGCCCTCCATCCTACAAGCTCTTTCTCTGAAGAATGTCCCTCGAGCTCTATGGAATTAAACGCCCAGGAGGCTTACCAGAAATAGGCCCAGAGCCGTTATTATGCGACTGCTTTAAAGGGTTCATTACAATAATAAAACGTAACTGACCTGTCCTGCTGATGTCGTCTTTCCATAAACAGACAGGCGTGTTACTAACACCCAGTACCATGTGATTTTAATGCTAAGAAGGAGAAATAAATTGCAGGCATCCCTCCTCGTGCTGCGCTTGTGTCATGAGGAAATGAAGGGGAACCTTCCCGAGGCTTCCCGCGGCGTGCCAGAGAAAGCGGGGGCCGAAGGTGGTGCCTTTTCTTCCCATCATCGTGCCAGCCTGTGCTGCAGGGAGTCTTCTGCCTTGGGAGCGAGGCCCTATTCACTGCTAGTTTGCACATAGAAATCTTTGCAACAGAAATAACTCCTTCTGCATGCAAAGGAATGAGAGTAATAATGAAAATAATAACAGGTCATTTTGATTCCTTTCCTGTGTACTTTCGCGAAAGAAAGTGCTATATTACCCTAAGTGCATGCTGCACTTAACATGTAGCCGTGCTAGGCTGAATTCTTCTCATTTTAATTGCAAACGCTGGGCTTTGACTGTTTTTTCTTTGTTGTTCTTTTACTGTATGTACCCATTTTCCAAACACAGCCCGCATAGCTGCTGCATATGAAACCCAGCAGCAGCAGAAACCACTAAGAATATGTCTTTAATTTCCCACTCTAAGTATTGATAATCACGTTAGTATTCACGCGCAAGCTTTTTGCTCTCTGCTGGGCCAAGAAGTACAAAAGCCAGGTACACTTCCTGCGCTCGGGAGGTTGTTTTCTTTTTTCCTTATTTTACCATTTTCATTATTTAGCACACTCAGAGTCGTATCACATTAAAGGCAGGATTTTCAAGACCGCTTTAATTTTTGTGGGAGCTGGGTATCCAGATCCCCTCAGCACTTTGAAACGTCAGGCTGAACATCCTAGCAGCTCCTTCCTCTGAGGAAATTGTTATATTTTTTAATGTAAGTCCCCACAGGTGCGACGAGAGGACTAACAGACAAACAACTCTGAACGGGCGCTCTCAGGGGAGCGCAGTGTGTGGAGCAGAGGGGAAATCAGCCCAATCCATTCCGGTTTCCATAAAAGTGCAGGTTCTTTATCTCATCTTCCCCTCCATCGGCTCCTGCCATCGGAGCAGGGCATCAAAACCCAACCGGTGATATGTGCAAATGGGGTCTCCTTTCCCTGCCTGCAGCTGCACAGCACCCCCATGGAGCACAGCGCTGTAAAATCCGGACTTGCTTTACCCGTGGGCTCTGTGGCCCCCCTCCGCTGCTGGGGGGTGGGAGAGCAGCCCCGCAGCCGCAGGAGACGCGGAGACAACGGGTGCAGGAGCAGGCTCCCATAGAGACATGATTCACATCCTGAGGAAGGGACCTCATCCTCCCACCAGGCAACTGAGAAGCTGCTTCGTGAAAGGGAAGGCGCCGAGTGCATCGCAGGGCTGCCGCCCGCTCTGGGAAACAGGCGAGCAGAGAGCCCGGCGTGAGGCTGCGGGGTCGGAGTTGCAGGAGACGAGTAACACAAGCCCTTTCCAGCGAAACCCCTGAACCCCACTGACAAACTGCGGGGGTTCAGGTGAGAAACCTGCTGCAGTCGCACAGCCCAACGTGTCGCAGCACGGCACGCTGCGCGGTGCCCGCGTTGCCGACCGGCTCCAGCCCTGTGGGGGCTCGCTCTGCACCGGGGCGGGGGGACTCGGCCCCAAAGTCCAGCGGAGAGGCAGCATCCCAAAAGACAAAGTAAATTCTCCCTGTTTCCTAAGCAAGCTCTGCCTCCACATGTGCGGGAGCCCCCCACGCTGCTGGCGCGGCCGGGACGCGTGCAGAGCTGCCGGCCCGGAGCAGCGGCTGGCGTGGGAGCGCAAGGCGAGCTCCTGGCAAGCGCGCTGCAGCCTCCAGCCTTGCATTGATGTAAGGATGCTGCTCCCTTGGTGCCCACATTGGCTTTCTCTAAAGAATTCAAAGAAGCTGGAGAACAGATTTTCTCCTTTTTTTTTTTCAGCATTTGTTTCTTAGGGACCTAAATCCGCCACAGGAAACAGGTGGAGGAAGAGTCAAACTCTAATTAAATATAAAGGTGTCTTAGCGGTGCTCAGCAGCCACCACCTCCGTTTGCGGATGCCGTCTTGCCCTCCCCCCCAGCATTCCAGGAGGGCCAAGGCAGGGACGGGGGACCCTGGCGGAGGGACCCGCTGTGTCCTTCCTGCGGGTGCAGCCAAGCAGTAAGTCTTAGCTCTGCCTCTTATGCCGAGCATCTCCCCGTGCCTCCTTGCAGCTCTGCCGAGCTCGTGTGAAGCCTTCTGAGGAGGCGCCTGAGCGCGCTTAAAGCTCGCAGGAGCAGCAGGCTGGGTGCAGGCTGGTGGCATCCCCGCAGGGGTCCCCCAGGGCTTGGGGGTGCACGCTGAGGCAGCAGCACTGCTCCTTTGGGTCCCGGAGATGTTAAGTAAAGTTTTAAAAGCTTTCACCAAAAGTGCCAGGAAAGGGCAGATCTCCCCCCACAAACCCATTTTCTTCTTTCTTTGGAGGGAAGCCCTGGTCCCACCCAACTTTGGAAAAGCTTCTCGTTGCTCACAGGAGTTGATTGTTGAGGCGCCGCAGCAGAATCTGCCCGGGCGGTCCCTGGAGGGCAGCGCAGCCGCACCACCATGGCACGGGGCAAAGGGCCCGTGGGGCAGAGCTGCGGGGGGAGCCGCGGGCTGGGGCGTCCCCGGCTGTGCTGCTGCTCCGCTGGGCAGCGCTGGCCCCAGCGGTCACCTGCTGGGAAAGGGAGCTCTGGCCCGGGCCCCATGGGGCCCAGGGGAGGGAGGGGGTGACGGGCAGGTCCCTCCGCAGCGGGGCGACTTCAGCTGCGCTGGTTTTTCCCTTTCTGCTTTCACAGTTTTTGCATGTTTCACGTCCTCCGTGCAGGGAGGAGGGAGCAAGGAAGAGAGAAGCTGTGTCGTTCTTGTGAGCAGAGACACCCGGGTATCCTGGGCAGTGAGGAGGAAACCCTGGGCAAAGACAGCAGAGAAATGTTGTCCCTAACGGTCCCCAGAGCGCAGGTTATTGGGCTGGCAGAGAGCTGGCACGTACTGACCCTCCGCACGGCCACCCCGGGGCAGGAGGGCACCAGCAAGTGAAGGGGCTGAGGTAAAAAAAATGGTAGTTAAACAGGGCTCCATCCACCCCAAGTCCATCCGCCCAGGGCACAGCAGGCGAGACAGCATCTCCCCGTCACACCAGAGAACACAATTTCCTACAGAAGCAGAGCTCGTGCCCCGTTTCCAGGCTCCCAGCCGGTCCGTGCTCCTTTGCCTGGGACTCACGGGCACCCAAGAGCAAGCGGGGACACAAGGACGGCGGTTCCCAGGCGGGAGCTGCCAGGCTGTGGGGGGCAGCGGGGCAGAGCCAGAGGATTAAGCCGGTTCCCGGCTCAGCGTGCAGACATGCAGTGCCCGGTGTTCAGGGCTTGTGTTAATGCATTGCTGCTTTTCAGGCCCACCAACGTTTCTTCCATCCCTCCTCAAGGCAAAGCACGCTGCAGATGAATAAACGCGATGAGGAGCCTGTGTCTTTCACTGCCCCGCGCCGATACACCCCCCGCTCGCTCCGGCAAGGGGTACAGGCACCAAACCTGCCGAAAAGCTGCAGGAACTGAGTGCTCCAAACCTCCACACGTGGAAAGCGCAAATCACACGTCGGGTACTTGCGTGGTTCGGCACATCACAAACATGGTTAGGCTATTTAAATATTTCATATTCCTGTCTGCTGGCTTTCAGGGAGAACAAATTAATTCTGTTTCATGTACCCAGAAATGGCCCACATCAAACCGCCTTCCTGCACAGTTGGTTAAACAAAGTTAGTGGTAAAATCCTTGAGGTTTTGCTCCTTGTTTCCAAAACCATTTGATCAATAAGTGGCTTTCGTGTCCTATGACTCTAAGATAGGAAATGGTCATTACGTCTTGCTACTGATCCAAACCAGTGGGGATTTCCCGCTGCCTTCCAAGTGGGGTTAGCCCACAGGTGAATTCGGTGCAGTGGCAGGAGCCAAAGCAGCACTGCCACCTCCACTGGTCTCACTGGTGCACAGAGGGGAGGTCTGGGCTCAGGACAGCCGGGAAGCAGCATTCAGACGTATGGACAGCATTAAATTGTAATAGCGAGACCCAAACTGAACAGCAACAAGACCAAGCTGTAAGCGATGGGCCGGAGCTGGTGCACAGCCACTTTCCCATCCCACTGCACTACTGCAGTCCCTGCACGCGCGCGTGCACCCCTGGGTGCCTGTCACCCTCCTGGCCGGGTACCTGTTCACCCCTCTCCCTTTCCTAGGATCAACCTTGTCCGGAAACTAAGCCCAGCTCTGAGGAGGAGTAGAGGGGGAGCAGAAGTGCACCCACCAGTGTTGGTGGTGCCAGGAGGTCCCTGCGATCCTCTCCCATCTCTCGGGATGGGGATGCATCATCTGGGATGCAAAATAATCCTGCTTGTGCCATGGCAAACTCCAGCTGCCATCCCCCATAAACCAGGTTTCTCTACAGCCCTCCTCCTCATAAGGGACGGCTGGTTTTATATACTCCTTCATCACATCGCTCAGAAAAATCACCTGATGGTGAAGTTATTCACCCAGCCCTGCAGGGAGCTCCATTTAAATAACAATGCGGCTCAGTTACGGGCGGCAGGGCTGATCCTGGTGCACAATGACTTCTTCATTAAGCTTTGCCTCTGAGGGCTTTCCTCACAGCTGAGCCATTAACCTCTTCCCTCATAGCCACTGTCTCTGAACCAGCAAATCCTGGGCCGGCGGAGCCCAAATGCGCCCTGCTGCGGGTTAGGGCTGCGCTGGGGGATGCTCCGGAGACTGTTTCTTCAACGCTGTCACCTGGATGCCTTAAATCCTGCGAGATGGAAATCCTCAGATAGATCTGCCTACGATGGCTTTGGCCTTTGTCTACCCCCGGCTTATTCCAGCATCGCTGCTGGTATGCCCTGAGCATGTAAATCCCTTCTCACAGATGCTTCGCAGAAAATTGGGCGTTTTTTCCCCACTTGTTCGCTCCAAGTGAGCACGGGTCTCCTTTGGCTTGTGCCGCTGAAGCATCACGCCCGTACTCTGCTCCCTTTCCCCCAGCAGCTCTGCTCCTGGGCCTCTGCTCCATCTCTCCAGCTGGTCCAGTCGTTTCCCAGCAAAAACAAGCCTGGGGTGAAGCACAGCTCTCCCGTTAGCGCAGGGTGGGGTTTGCCTTTTCTCACCGCTTTTATCTCGCGTTATTTTCCACTGGAGGTTATTCCAGCTTGAAGGCGAGCACGTGGGCGAGAGCTGTGGGCCAGGCATGCCGGGGTCCTGCCGTGCTGCCCACCGATGTCCCGCCGGCCGCCCTCCCTGACCCCGCAGTTCGTGGGAGCGTGCCCAGGCGCTGCGGCAGAGGAGAGGTGCAGGGGAGGCTGACAGAGGATTTGCAGCCAGACACATGGGTTTCCCTCCTCGTTCCTCTGTCCATGGCACTCTCCTGTCTGTGCTTCTGCCTTGCCAGTGGCCTCACCTTCAAAAGCCCACGCACACGTGTGCACACACAGTGACAAACACATGCCACAACGCAGCGCTGCCACCAGCGAAGGCTGTGGATGTTACTGCTCAGATGCCACCAACCCCTTCACTAGGTGCTGCCCCTGCCAGGATGGAGCAGTCTGGCTGCGCCCACCCAAGGTGACACGTCCCCCTGCTGCCGGCTGCTGACAGGCTCCCGTATCCTTATGCTCAGGTTTGTGTTACCGGAGCATCGCTGATGGGCTGCGATAGCCATGGCCCCGGCGTCTCACCTTCCCTCTGAGGAGCGGTGACCCCGCCAGCCTGTCCACAGCTTTACCACCGGCACTGCTGCTGTCTTCAGCTGTGGCATCGCATCCCTGCAGTTTGGTTACTCCTCTCCAGCCAGGTTCCCTCCAGCAGCACCATTGCAGGTGAGCGAGCTCCTGTTTGTGACAGTTTCGGAAGTCCAGCACCAGAGCTGCAGACAAGCTGGTGTGCTCTGCACGGTGTGGAGCATCGTGGGACCCCACAGTACCACTCAGACCACAAACATTTAAAGTCAGACAAAGCTGGGGAGGAAAAGCGATGAAAAAAAGAAATTGAAAACAGTGAACAACCTACCTGTTGATGAATTTCCAGAAATATTTGAAAATGTTTCATCAAAAAAAAAAAAGATAAAAAAATCCCCCAGAAAGACTTGCTGCTTTACTAATTTAGAAATCAAAAGAATTTTTGAATGGAAAACATTTGCATGAGGTTTTCGCTCCTCTCTCACTAAATGACTCGTTTTGGTTTTTGGACAGCAGCGCCTCAGCTGCTGTTGGGTTTCATCCACCCCAAGGGCGGCAGGTTGGAGGGGTGCGGGTGCCAGGCTGCCCTGGCGTGTCCCCTGGGTCCCTGCCCCAGCCACCCACACCGCCAGCCCCAGCGCAGGGAAGGGGAGGCAGCTCAGCGCTGGCTGAGTGGGATTTTTCTGCTGTAAACCGCAGCAGGTTGCTTTACTCCACGAGCTGCGAGGTTTATTTATCCCTCCCTGACGCTTGCTCAACTGTGTTTGTTAGCCAGATCGTACCGGTTGCCATCTGGAGGAAGCTGTAAATTGTTTTCTGGCTTTTTCCTACCGACTGCGGCTCCTCCGGCTCCTTCCTGCCCCTCTCAGAGCCGGGAGCTCCGCAGCACCCAGGAGCAGTGGACATCAATCCTTCAGTGCATGACCCAGCCCCTGCCTGTGGGCAGCTGGAAGGGCCACGGAGACCCAGGAGCAACAGGTCCAGGGGGCACAAAGTACCATGGAATCTCCTATCTTCAGGTGGATTTTTACTCATTTCTATGTGGGGGATGTCAGGCCATGGCCGATCCACTCACTGCACCCGGCCTGGGAGCTGCTGAAGTGTGCTCAGGTGAAAATAATCCTCATCACTTGTGGGGGTCACATTTGCAGTGACACCAGAGGAAGGTCTGTGCTCCACCAGCAGTCCCTGAGCCAGCCGCTTTCCCCAGCTCTCCATCTGTATTCCTCTTCCCCATCTCTCCATGAAATTCAGGTGCTTCTGCACCCCCCTGGGGCAGCACTGGGGCCTGAGGACAACCCATGACATGTCACCTGGGCTTTCCCAGGCATCCTCCCTGCTCCAAAGTTATCCGCTCCTGGAACAAGTGGAAGGTGAAATCCTCAGCATTCCCAGCTCAGTCTGGACCACGTCCATCGCATCCTGTGCGCTCCTTTATAAACGAACATTTGGCATATTAAAGGCCACCCTACCATTCTTCCCCTCCTCCCCGCCCCCCGATTCATTCGAGGTGGAATCTCCTCCCCCCGAAACGACTTGCTGGACTGTCAGCAGGTGTCGGAACATAATTAAATCCCGCTGCTTCTTCAAATGTCCTTGGAAGCCTTCTGCCTGACCCATTTCTGCTGCATCCCAGCACCGACAGCGGGGGGCCCTGCCCGCTCTCCAAACCCCCGCTGCCCGCCTCGCCTTTGCCGGCCCAGCCTGGCTGTTCTCGGCTTTAATGATCAAACGGTGAAAGCTGCTGACACGGGCTGTAATTAGTGCGGGGAAGGGGAAGGGCAGCGCCGGGCGGCGGGGGGATGCCGGCCGGGGGGATGCCCGCTGAGCCCGGCCCCGCCGCCGCTCGTAGGGGGAGCCCCCACCCGTGGAGCTCCCACTCGTGGGATCCCCTCCACCACCACCACCACCACCCCCCCCCGCGTTCGGGGCGCCCCGGGCAAACGCGGGTTCTCTCCGCATCGCCCGGCAGCTCCGCCCGGCTCGGGAATGTCACCGTTCCCATGGCAACGGGAGCGCTGCAAAAAAAAAAAAAAAAAAAAGAAGAATAAAAAAAAAGGGAAGAAAAGGGAAAAGGAGCTGAGGAAAGCGCCGGGGAGGGGGAGGGGAAGGGAAGCCGGAGGAGGGGGGGGGGGGTGTCGGTACCCAGAAGCCACCACCGCCCCGCAGGGACAGTTCCCGCCGGGTCGGGCCGGGGGGATGCTCGCCGGTGCGCGGACGGCGGCGGGGGTGGGGGGTGGGGGTACGGCCCCTACGTCGGGGGCTCTGCAGGCTGGACCCGCCACGGAGACGGGCTCCGGGGACCCTGACACCCCCCCCCTCCCCCCCCCAGACCGGCAGCATCACTGCTGCTGGGGCTGGTGACAGCCACCTCCCCCCAGCACCGGCACGGTGTTAGCCATGTCAAACACTCCGAAAACAAAAATGGGGAGGTCAGTCCACTCTGCCCCATTATCCCCCGCGACTACAGTTTGAGAAATTTTCTCCGTGTCTCCATTTTTTTCCTTAAATCAAGGCTGAGTCCCGAATCACTACATGGTCCCAGGACCTGAAACACGGGAAATAGCATCAAGGGACAGACAGCAAAGCAAGCAGAGCTGGGGGCAGCTCCTGGCTGGTGATAACAGCAGGCAGGACAGACAGACAGACACAGCCAGGAGAAATATGTCCATGTACACATGTCCTCTTTTTGCAGGGGCTGAGCTGCTGAAGCCCCCTCGTCCTGCCCCCTCCCACCGCAGGCCTGGGCAGTTCGGCCGGGGACCCCAGTTCAGAGATCTCTGTCCCACATCGCCCGGGCACTGTCAGGGCTGGGGATGCCCCTTTGCCACGATTCCCACCAGGGTTGCAGAGAAGAAGAGGAAGCCCCACCAGCACCAAGGTGCCAATTACTCTTTCATTAGCAGCCGATGTATTTCTTTATCAGCCCTGTGCTTCTCTGTACAATGTTGATCATTTTGATGGAGCATTTGTTTTAATTTCCCAAATGAGGAAGCAATCTTGTAAATATTGTGCGGTAATTAAAATGGCTATTTATTGTGCAGCATTCTGGCTGCTGCCAGCACAGAACCTGATTAGCATTCCCCTTCCTCCGAGCCTTTGCTCCAGCCTGTCCTGATACTCCGGCAAGATCCTTCACCCTCGCGCCTCTCGCTCCGACGTCAGCACGGCCAGTGATACGCAGCCAAAGCACCTCCACGCCTGCAAGTCCTGCGGCTCTGGTTCCTCTCTGCTAACAAACAAACAGAGGTGTTTCATACCCTCCAAAAGCCAAGAAACCTACCGGCAGCAAAGAGCGATAGAAACTCTTGTTTCTGAAGCACAACCTGCTCCTTGGGGTCTCGCCGGCAGCATCAGGATTGGCCACTATGGGCAAATATCTGTGTTGAGGATGACGGAATAACACCGGGTCTGGAGAAGGTGGAGGGTGCCCTGGGGCAGGGATCCCTTCGCCAGCTTTGACCTCAGGTTAGGGGGTTCCTGCCTGCTCTCTGCTTGGCCCCAGGAGAGTGGTGCCTGCCCAAAGGCTCGTGGTGGTCCTGCAGTGCCGGGACTGCAGGTGCCCTCTGACCAGCCCCATCACCACCTGTGAGGCAGAAGGATGCACATCTACACCGAAGTCCTGGTAAGGGACTGAAGCATCCCAGGGGAGAGGTGACAATGCCACTGGGAGCTGCCCTTCAGCTTGGGCTTACAGCCCCAACATGGGGCCAGGAGGTGGGTTTAGCCCATTTCAAGAGCACAGCCCTGTGTCTCGGTGAGAGGACGCTGTCCCAAGGCATGCCAGCAGTGGGCTCGGTGCTGCCCGCTCGCAGCAGAGCCCATGGGTCAGCACCAGCAACTTCCATCGTGGCAGACCTTGGAGGATGGGGACAGGGACAGGAATGGGGCACACAGGCGCATGTGCAGTCGTGCAGTCGGCTCTGCAGCCCCTGCATGGGGCCGGGCAGCAGAAAGCTACAGCCCGGTGAGAGAACAGGCTATGTACGGCTTGGGGTGGGGGGGCAGGAATTTCTCTAAGATGGTTCAAAATCTTCCTCCCGGGTCTCCATGGTGACCAGGAGCCTGTGCTGGCAGTGGTGCTGGGTGCAGGGGTGGAGGGCAGGCGGTGGCCGTGCCTCTGGGGAGCAGAGCAGCTCTCCCGCCGGGGACTGCAGCGTGCCGGGGCTGAGCCGTGGGGAGCAGAGGGGTCCCACGGCCCCAGGAGCGGGACCGCAGGCTGGTCGCACACTTCCACCGCCGGTACTCACACCCAGCCTGACAGCCAGCGTCAGGAGTTACGCGCCTGAACCTGGGCTTCCACTCTCATTGCATTTCCATGAGCACAAATTAGTTATCTGAGGCTTTGCCGTGTGTGGTTTCTGTTTATTATTTCCTCTCCACAAACATTCGAAGTGGCAAAAGCTGAAAAAAAACCAACCAAACCCCTTGGAAATAAACATCTATCCAAATCCATTTTAAAAACCCTTTAAAATGTAAATCCTTCCAGCTCGAGTAATGCTGGGTAAAGAAACACTTCGGTGCCGGGGGAAGCGAGGCTGAATGTCGCCGGGTGTGCAGGGGGAGGTGCAGCCCCCGCTGCCATGAGCGGCTCGGCTCCCCCACCCCCCCAAGCTGGGGGGAAGCGGGGCTCCAGGGGTCCTGGGCCCCCACGCCACCCCGTCCCATGGGCTCCATCCCAGGAGACACATTTCTGTGCTGGCTTCTCTCCAGGGACCCCGGGTGGGCTGCCAATGACGGCGAAAAGAAATTCAAGATCAATAAAATGAGAAGTAGAAGCAGAAGTAGGGGGTGGGTAGTGGAGGGATAAGCCCCTCTCCCCCCGTTGCCCATCCCCCAGCCTTGTGCTGGGGTCTCTCCCGCTCTGCCGCGGGGGGCAGGTCTGGGTCTGCTTGGTCGGGCCCCCAAAGCCCAGCTGGGGATGTCCCCACCGGCACCCCATGAAACACCCTCATCTCTCTGGCTGCTGTCATTTGCGGAAGTCCCCGGAGCTTTGTGTGTGGCGGTGATGCTCGTTAGTGCTCTTTGCATATATGCTAATCGCCAGGGAGACTGCTCTGGCATTTGTGCCTTGTTCTCCGGCTGCAGAGTAAATATAGCAGCGGAGGCTGGCGCAGCGCTCCGGGGCGGCACGGCGGCTGGGAACGTGGCACGGCAGCGAGGGACGTGGCACAGAGAGGAGGGATGCTGCCCAGCCTCGGGGCGCGCTCCCCAGTCCCATGGGCACTGTCCAAGCACAGGAGGGCACGAGCCCGTCCCCGCGCCTGCACCGCCTGGACCATGCTAATGGCACGGCGTTAAAAGCTTCCCCAGAATACATTTAGACTCCCACTCCCTTTACCATCGCCTCGCTCCCCGTCTCCTACATACAGCTGCCAGCTCACGCGCGGTACTGGCTCCGCACGTCATCGCCCACCTCCGCTGTCCCCCGTGCCCCCACGCCAGTGCCCACGCAGCCACCGCCACGCTCACCCCCGGGGCACCCCGACCGGGCAGAGAGCACCCATGGGAGATCCTCATGGCACTGGTAGCCCGGGTGGCAAGCAGGGTGCTCTGAGGGCTCGTGCAGAGAGCTGGGCGATGAGTACAGGGTAGGCTGGAAGAGACGTGCCAGCCAAATTAGGAGTTTCCTTGGAAGCCTCGCAGGCGCAGCAGCCGCCCTGCCCGCTCCCTCGGGGCTGCCGGCTGTGCGAGGGCTGCAGGACCTGCGCTGCTCCCCGCTCCCACGCAGCCCCTCGCATGGGGCCACGGCTGCCCGTGCCCCCCCTGGGTGCCCCCTCCCCTGCAAAGCTCACGTAACGCCCACGACCACCGGAGGAGTCTGGGGGCTGCGCATCCCTTGGCTTTTTCACGAAACGTCTACAATCCCTCCAGCCCTGTGCCGGTGCCGCCGCTGCCCTGCCCGTGTCTGGATTTTTGCGCACTTCATGTTTTTTGAAGTTTTTTTTAACATAGGCTGGGGCCAGAGTTCCCCAGTTTGCTTCTGCAGTCAGGGGGGAGCTGGGAGGTGCTGGGGAGCCGAGGAGCAGGTCAGTGCCATGGGAGTGGGTCCAGCCTCAACCCACAAGCACTGGTGAGGGCAGAGCATCCCACTGCCCCCACCCGTCCCCTCTCACTGCTGCCCACATCCGCCCTGCCACTGCGGTTCCGCCCCATGGACAAAATGAGCTAAAAGAATTAAATCACCTTTTATTTTTAAGGCTGTGATTTTTCCATCTGTAGACTGGCAAATAAAACCTTTACAAGCAGAGCAAAGTGAGAATTCCCAGATGCTCTCATGGGGCATGTTCCAAAAAGCATTCATCCATCATACTTCGCCGCAGCCACACTCTTGGCATCTTGATGTATTGCCTCTGCTCGGGGATGCTGCTATTTTAAGAGGAGGCTTTGGGGGAGCACGCTGTGAGACACCCCTAATCCTTCTGAGGGGAGAATTTGGAAGGCAAAAATTTGGGTGTTCCTCCTTTCCCGGACCGCAGGCTCAGCGGTGGCAGGCGAGCGGGCGGAGGGGAACAGCAAGGCATTGTGCTGCCCACGGATGAAAAGCCTTTTGTGAGCCCGGAGCGGCGGCACGGGCGGGGAAACATCTCCCGGTGAGAGTCCACCGCCGAGCAAATAACCGCCACGGGGCCGGCACCGCTCGGCGCCTCGCTGAGCTCACGGCCCGGGTGATTTCTTGTTGTTACGAGCGCTGTTGCCTGATTATCGCTAACATGCAGAGTTATTGCTTCTTCAGCCTGTTTTTCCTGTCCCTCTCCGGGAGGCGAGCGCAGGGGCACTCGGGCATCGGCGGAGCGATGGAGCCAGGTCTCCTGCCATAAGGGACTGGGTCCTGCAAGCGTCGGTGTTTGGGATCCCAGAGAGCAGCCCGGGAGAGCAGAGCTCCATCCCGGCTGGCTCATCCCTCGCCTGCCCGGGGGGTGCGAGCCCCTCGCACGCAGCAGGAAGGACAAGTCACCCTCATTGCCGCAGAGAGCGGGGACGAGCTGCCACCCCCAGCAGGGACCAGGCTGCTGAGGCAGGGCTGTGCCTACGGCCACGGCCCCGCACAATCATGACCGCGGGGTGTTCCCAGGTGGGATGTGGGGCTGCATCCCTCCCTGGCTCTGCGTAACAGCAGGGGGGCAGGGACACCCCCCTCCCCCCCCCCGACCAGTCGTGGCCCCGTGTCACTGAGCTCAGGGCTGGGCTGTGCCGCCCTGCGCACGGGCAAGTGCAGGGGCAATGTCCCACCGAGCACCGTGCCGGGACCGGGGACAGCCCGTGTTGCACCTCGCTGCCGCCCCGGCTCCCCATCACTGCACGGTGCGCTGCCCGTCAATTCCCTGTTCCCGGGGGGGGGGGGCCGCAGCGCAGCAGAGCTGGGTAGGTCTGAGAGCCGGGGAAGGAGAGAGACTCAGCCGAATTAACCGACTCATTAATTTGCACATTTGCACGCTGCCTATCAGCTATTTCCAGCGTGATGCTGCTGCCAGCGGCTGCATCCCACGCAGCCACCAGCCAGGGCGGGCAGAGCCACCCCCGCCGGGGACCGGGGGGATCGGCCGCGGGTCGGGGCGCAGGGTGAGGCGTGAAACACAGCGAGAGCTCCTGCGTGGCCGGGGGTGGGGGTGGGGGTCACGCAGGCTGGGCAGGGACCCAGCCCAAATTTGGGCCACAAGCAGAAGTCGGGGTCATCTGCTGCCGGACGAGAGCTGTGGGCGAGAAGCCCGGCTCGCCGGCCACGCCGCGGTACTTGGGTCTTCGGCAGGAGCCTCCCGGCGGGGACAAACGCGCGGCTGTTCCCCGCGGGTGGGCTGGCACCGGGGAGCCCCACCACAGGCAGCAGCGTGGCGCTCTTCCCCCGGTCCATGTTTAACCAGAGTGTTTATCCAGAGTGAAAGAGCTGCAGTGTGAGGGCTGGAGGGGCTCGGGCAGACGCAGGGACGCACAAACATCCTTCTGAAGCTGTTCCCAGAGCACACCCTGATTTTTTCCCCCGTGTCCCCAAAGCGCTGGCACCAGTCACAGCCGACAGCGCCCGGGTGAGCACGTGCATGACGTCTGCAGAGCCTTGGGCGGCTCTCGTGGACCAAGCCATGCCCTGGGCTCCCCCCAGCTTTTCATCACACAGGGGTCTGAGCGCCTCTGTCCTCACCAGCCCCAAACCAATTTTATTATCATTATTACCACCCCGTTAGGTACAGGCACCCACAGCATCGGTGCCTCACGCCTGCCCTGCTCCCAAGCAGCATCTGCATCCCAACAGGCAGGAAGAACCTGGAAAACACCAGGCGACGTCCCAGACCTGTGACATATCCGTGTGTCGATAAAAACGTGGTGCAGACCCATGGCCAGGCCTGGTGCAAATTTAACTGAATGGGAATAAGATATATTTTATGTCCTTAAAGCACATTAAGTGCTTGGAAGTTAATTGGTATTTAATTAGCATAAATTAAGCTCTTTAATAATACTCAGGGAAAAACAACGCAGTGTTACAGATGCTTTATTAAAAGTCACCCTGACAAATTAAAAATGAACGCGCTGAACACATCAACAGCAAAACAGGGAAGCACATGGCGGCCGTGCACGGGCCATCCCCCGCCTCCTGCCCCCCCCGCCTGCGCCCGGGGACCCCGAGCAGCGGTCAGCAGCATCACCGCCCCAGTGGGACCATGGCCCCTCGCCTGCACCTGCCGGGAGAAGGGCCCTGGAGGGAGTCGGGGTGCCGCAGGGAGCCGGGGTGCAGGAGGGAACCGGCCCCGTGCAGAGGCAGCTGCAGCCATAAGCGTGTTTCCTGCGGCGCCGCGGAGCCGTGCTTCCTCTCGAAAGGGGAAGGTGGGCGCCTGTGGTGCCAGAACACGGCAGCTGCCCGCAGCCCCGCTCCCGCAGAGGTCTGTGCCCCGAGTGGGGGCCAGGGCAGGTTGGGGCTCCCGCGGTGGCCTCCCACGGCACCCAGCTCCCACCAGCACCCGCTGCTCCCGCGCCCCCCCGGGGTCCCCTCTAGGAAGGAAGCAGCGACTTTGCTCCTTGTTTGGTTTGGCATTTTTTGGTGGCGTTGCCATGACAACCGTCCCAGTGACATCTTCATGCTATTTGTCTCCTTCTGTGGGTTGCATCATTTTCCTTCCTGAATGAGCAGCTGCCCGCAGCCCGGCTCACCTGGGGCCTGTGCTGCCCACCGCAGGGTACCGTGTCCCCCTGCCCGGCCCCGGGAGAGCTGCCTGCGGGAAGGGTTGCAGGCAAAGACGCACGCACCGAGTCAGGGATGCTTTAATTCTGGCATTTCCTCGCTTCAGCATCTCTACAACCTTGTCCTTTTCTAAAAAAGAATACAACTATGTGCGTGTGTGCGTGCACGTGTGGGTCACCTCCCGGGCTGGGGAAAAAGCAAACAAGCTGAAAATAGAGAGGTGACTTTGTGCAGGGCTCTGCCAGCCCCAGGGGGACATCAGAAAGCCGGGAACATCCTCCTCCCTGCCACAGCAACGGCTTTTCTGCCTCTGCGCGGAGCAGTCCATGGGGAGGGGTGGGAAGCATCTGCTTTGCCCAGGGGTCTCCTCCGGGCATCTCAGAGCCGCACCTGGAGGGGCTGGGAAAGCAACAGGCATTTCCCAAGTTAAAAGTCTGCAAAATTAGGAGTGACTCAACCCAGGTAACTTGAGGGGTTCCCTGCTGGGGCTGGGAGTACTCGCAGTGACACTCGTGTGCCAGTTTACCGCCCCCCCCCCCCCGGTAACACCTCTGAGCGGTGGGGATGGGGTGCCTATGAATCCGACCCCCACCCCACCCCAGGGGATGCTGGGGAGTCCGCGCGATGAGTCAGGGCAGAGCTGCCGTAGGGGACAGATACCCGGCTGACGTAAAGCTGCTGCGCTGGCTCCTCTCCCCCTGCCCACACAGCTCCATCACTCTCCTTCTGCCGACTCCTCCTGCTTATGGCAGCAGCTCCCTCTGCCAAGGCAGCCCCCTCACCGGGGCCGGGCAGCCCCCTCCTCTCGCCCCCCAGCACTCGTCCTCTGGCAGGGAAGGGACGGACCCACCCCAAGCTTTGGCAGATGCTTTCCTATCCAGATACCTCCAGATGCTGAGAGGTATCCCAGAAATCAGCCTGAAACCAAAGCTCCCTTCTCCCACCACCCCTGCCATGGGGCAGCCCACGGGCAAGAGCCGATTGCCGTCATCCTGGCCCTGTGCGAGGGATAGGAGCTGACCCACGGCACAAACTGGAGGAGCACCCTGCCGTGCTGGGGCACGGGCTCCCCGCAGGCTGGATGCTGATGGAGAGAGGGCAGAGATGCTGGGCTGGGAGACAAATGCGGGAGCCGGTGCGGGACACGGTAGGGAGCCTTGCAGAACCCACCACCACGTTTGGGGCCGGGGAGCTGCCGCAGGTGTGTGCCAGGGCAGAGGAAGCTACCTGCATCAGGCCTCCCGATTGGCATGAAGAAGTTAGAAACCGATAAGTGTCAGCGCTGGCGAGCGATGCCACGCGGTCCCCAGGCACGGCTGCTTGACTCAGCTTCTCCCCACCTTAGCAGGGTTACGCCAGGCTCCTCACAGGGTGTCTGGGAACCGGCAGCTCTCACCGCCCGCCCCGGGGAGCCGGAGATGCTGTTGGAGAGCAGCCCAGCAGCGGATTGCCAGACACAGGCGCGCATACCCGACCCTCTGAGCGTGGGGCAGTGATGCCCACCCTGGAGGGCACAGGGGTCCCCAGCGCCACAGACACCATGGCACAGCCCTGGTGGGGTGGACACCATGCACGGCCGATGCCAGGGGAGGCTGTGACAGCACAGGCACTGGTGTGGGTCAGAGGATGCTCCTGGCGAGCCAGTCCCGCAGCCGCAGCAGGGGCTGGCAGGGCCCTGGGGACCGCAGTGAGAGCGGTGCTGCCTGGCCCTGCTGCCAGCACCGGGCTGCCTGGTTCGGCTGGGCTGCTTTCCATCGTCCCTGCAGCGTCAAGTGAACCATCTCCCGAGCACGGGCTGCCTAGGAGATGCAGAAGGAGAGGTGGGGTGGCGAGGAGCAGGGGGCTTCACACTCTGCGCTGAGTCACACCGGCCGCCCGCGGCAGGTCAGCGACAACGGCACGCACACGTCCCCATGCATGGCATCACTTCAGGAGCAGGCGGGTGGTCCGGTCACCGAGGAGGAGCCTTTGGGGAGGTAAAAGAGAGAGAGAAACTTGGGGTCAGCGTTTTGCCATGGCCAATGTTCAACAGAAACATGGCGACAGCAACAGCCCAGCCTGGATTCGCCCCACAAGAACACACGGACGGAGCAAACGTGGATTTGGAGACAGGTTGGATCTGTCGTTGCGGGAAGGAGAAGGGAAGGGAGACACCCACCCTTGGACATCTCTCTGGCAAAGCTGCTTGCAGCCTTGACCCGGGGAGCAGGGAAGCAGCCGGGCAGCGCGTGGGACAGAGCCCCGGGGAGGCGGCAGAGGGGGAAAGGGGGGCTCAGCCTGCACGGCTCCACTCCCCTTACCGCTGCGGGCATCACGTACCTCACCAGCACGCCGACGAGGAGGCCAGCGACCATGGGCCCTACCCAGTAAACCCAGTGATAGTCCCAGTAGTTGGCTACCAGAGCTGGCCCAAAGGCTCTGGCAGGATTCATGCAGGCTCCGGACACGCCACCGCTGAAAGAGGAACAGACCAGCTGCTGAGGCACGAGACCGGCACCCGTCCTCCTCGTTGCCTGGACGGGGCAACGCACGGGCAGGGAGGGGGTGCTGGGGGGAGGGGGGCAGCAGCGTATATCCCCCAGGGCTCCTTGCCAGGGGTCTGGCCCTGCTCCGGCTGGGTGGCAGGCTCCTTCCCACCCAGGCACGGCTGCTCAGTGCCTGGGGACAGTTGTCCCCGGCAGCGTAAGGAAGCCCAGACCCGAGTGGCTGCTCGGCTATAGCACAGGGACCATGACAGCCCGCGGCGGCTGCTCACCGGCGGGCACCTTTGCTCGCCAGCGTTTGCACGCTATCGGGGAAAACCCGGCGTGGGGTGGAAGCATGAGTGCCGAGTCTATTTTGGGGCTTGCTGGGAGCCGGGCTTTTACACAGGGAAAGCTCCGTGCCACGCGTAGGTAGCGGAGCGGGGCAGGAGAGACAATAGCGTGTACAGATTAAAGAAAACTGCAACAGATAAATATTTACGCGCGAGGTTTGTGCAGTGTTTAAATAAGAGCTCCGGATCCCGCTAGAGGGGGCACTGCCTTAACTAAACAACCTATTAACAGTCATAATTGCGTGCGCTCGTTATCTGATTGCGGTGGCACAGGACCCAGGCTGCTCACCCGAAACACCTGCCTGCGCCCAGGCGGAGCGTGGCAGCGTTTCCAGCCACCGCGAGGACGCGCGGTGAGGAACGGCTCCAGATGAACCCTCTGCTGTTTCCCCAGGGCTTCCGACAACACACACCGCTCGGGCGGGCGGCCGGTTGGGTTTCTCAGCCCGTAACAGGTACTTGCAAAGGCTGCTCTGCCTCAAGTGCCACGCACTGGGCTCCAGCCACCCGCCTCTCCTGCAGCCGGCCGGGCTGCACCAAGCGGCTCTCCCTAAAAATGTCAGGGGGCCAGTGGGCTCATTCACCAGCTTCCATGGTGTGCTCACCCATCCTTAGCTTCCCTGGCCAGCAGGTCCTGTGCTGTGCTGCGAGGGGGCACATCCCATCCCATCCCATCCCATCCCATCCCATCCCATCCCATCCCATCCCATCCCATCCCATCCCAGGCACGGGCACTCTCCCGTCCCCAGCGCAGGATGCAGCAGCGGCGGCGGCAGCCAGGGAGAGAGGAGGAGCCCTGATGCGGGGAGCTGGTGCTTAGAGCTGCCTCCCCCAGGCTCTGCTCAGCCAGCACCGCAGGGAGGTCTCAGCATCACCAGCTCAATCCTCACAGCCTGTGCTATCATCCTGACCCCCTGCCCGGTGACAGTGGCTGCTGGAGCGGGTGGCACGGGCTGGCCGGTGGGAACGCGCACGGAGAGAGGACGCACAAGCTCACCCCGCCAGGATGTCAACCGTGACCGTGAAGCCGATGCAGAAAGGTGCCAGCGGGGTCTTGGTCTTCCCATTGATGGCGCCCATGCAGACCACGAGGACCAGGAAGGTGGTCATGACAATCTCGCCCACAAGGATGGAGGGGATCTGCTCATCGTCCGCGATGCCGCTGAAGGCTCCTCCGCTGGCGTTGGCGTACCGCTCGGGCGCCGCCACGGCCTGCAAGGGGGGGGAGCCCTGTTTGTGCCGTCCACGCTCCATATTGTGGGCTTTAACGGGCATATGTGCTCACTGTCAGGGCAGCGTGGGCGGGAGGAGCGTCAGGTTAAAGAGGAGCTAATCTCATCACTTTCCTCCTGAAAGCCAGCCCTAAGCGCCTGGCAAATATAAACTCATTAGCGTAGGCTCTTAGCGTCTCCTGAGATAATGAGCCAGCCACCGCTCTCCGGGTGGAAGGAGCCTCCCTCAGCCACCCAGGGGTTTGCAGCGGCCAAATGGCACCATGCTGCTGGGTGCGGGCTGCCCGGATGCTGGGAAGGGGCAGCACCGAACATAAATTAACCTCACGGCGCAGTGCCGTGAGTAGTACCGCAGGCAAACACCATGCGTGGAAACGGCTGGAGCCGCGGAGGTACTGTGCATCGTTCTGTGCCTAATTAGCACGCCGTAGCAAACCTCCACAGAGCGGTTGCCATTGAGAATTAATTAGCCGGGCCCCAGAGCGCCGTGCAGGGGTGGCACCCCCACATCTGCCTGGCACTGCCAGACTCGAGCCTGTCCGAGTCCTGCAGTCAGACCATGAAAGACCTGGGAGGAGGGACCGGGCGCCCTGGCCCCGAGCACCAGACAAGCCCCACGCCCACGCAGCAAACCTCTGAGCCGTACCACCTTGTGAGAAACCAGCGCTCTTAATTCTATGTGGAACTGATGCACCAAGCGCCCCTCACCCTCCCCATCACACACGCTGCTGCTGCTGGAGACCCCGGGGGTGGGCAACAGGTTGGGACTGGCCAGGCCGGTTCTGGCAGAGCAGGGGGGAGCCCCTGCACCCCAGTGTTAGCCCTGGTCAAAGAGACTCCCCGGGTGTCTGTACCTTTGCCAAGCCGGCTCCTATGATCCCTCCGCAGAGCTGGGAGACCCAGTAAGGAATGATCATCGTGATGTTCAGCCCACCGACCAGCCATACGCCCAAGGACACAGCAGGGTTGAAGTGGCCTCCGCTGCAAAGGAGAGAGGAGCATCAGTGAGGGGTTCACCCCCAGCACGGGGTTCCCTCCTGGGGCTCGAGCACTGCGCTCGCCCTGGGCTGGAGCCACAAATGCTTTTTCAGTCCTTCCCATGAGAAGGTGCTACGCGCTGCAGAAGAGCAGAATTCAGCCATTTCCTTTCTCCGCAGCTACTGCTTCGAAGCAGCGGCATCTTCATGCTGGATACCCAACCCCTCCTACAGCGCTGGCAGGGGCGGGAGATGCCCTGGTGCAGATTCAAGGACAGAGTTTGAGGCTGGGTCTCCTGAGACCCCCAGGCGCTTCCAGGAGCTGCCACAGCACTGCCAGGGGAGGTGCGGGGAGAAGGGGTCTCTCCCGGCGTTACAAGGTGCTGCAGGCTGTGGGGTGCCCTAGGTCCCGGCACAGGGGGGGGTTACACCACACTCCCCCTGCCCCAGCAAGAGCTTTGCTTGTGGCAGCAGCACAGCCCGGCCACCAGCGCTCTCCGGAGCAGCTCCTCCGGGGGAAAAGACTCAGGGAGGAAAGTCATTCCCTGGAAAGTCGTTCCCTGTTACATCCTTGTGGCAGCCATCCCCGCTGCTCTGGGAGAGGAGCCGGGGAAGCTGGTACCCGGCCTGGGAGCAGCTGCAGGGAAAACTCCTTGGGAGAGCGGGGGCTGAACATCCTTTCCTTAGCGGGGACCGGGACCCAGAGCAGCCTCTTCCCAAGAAGCCGTCGGTGTCAGCTCACAGACAGCCCAAATCAAAGACGGGAAAAGCAGCAGAAAGCCTGACCGCCGATTTCCCTTGCTCTGATACTCATTTCCTTCACTAACTGCCCTGGTGCTGCTCCCTGTGCAGGGGACGTGTCCCCAGGAAGGCAGGGAACGGGACAAGTGCTGTCAGGACATGGGACAAGCGCAGTCGGGCAGGGCTGAGGCCACCTCCCGGCCACACCAGCGCTGCTGGACTCTGCTGGGATTTCCAGGGCATATCTCCCTCTGCTCGATGCAGACGTGACAGCGCACAGGTCCCTCTGCACCCCTGCGCGCTGCCCACCATGGCCCCGGGAAGGGCTGGCAGCGGCCGGCGCTCACCTCGTTACAGGACCTAAATCATTCATCTTGAAGACCACATGTAAGACAAACTCCGATACCTTCTAATTAAAGCAGATTACCACGAGACATGCGTTAATGAACAAGTTTCATAACCAATCAGCCCTAATAATAATTGCTGGTGAGGCTGATGAGTCAGAGTGTCTAGGAACTATAATTACATCTTATTCTTCAGCTGTAATTAAAGACCCATCCTACGAGAGCAAGTTGTATTGTTTAGGCTATCGAGCATCTCAGCTGGACAGGGCTCTGGCTGCAAATACTCCCGGGATGGGTGGAAGCTCTCAAGCTAAAGGAGGACCTGTCTGCAAATAAACCCTGGCCGGAGCACCGGGCAGCCCACGGTGCCGATGGCAGCCCAGCCAGCGAGCACTCATCCCGAGCCAAGCTCCTCTCCGGCCTCTCTGGGCAAAAATCTCGAAAACCTGACTTTAGGCTAAACCATCTCCTTGCCCGGGACCCTGAGCCAGCCCCTCCTGGCCTTGGAGCTAACAGGGGACCCCCGGGACACTTCTGCATCTCATCACAAAGCCCCTCCGTGCTGCTCCCCTGGCCCGTGGCTTTGCTGTGCCGAGGGCTCGGGGTTACCGCGGGCGTCCGGCTCAGCTCCGCTGACACACACACCTCGGGTCACCGAGTCCCGCCTGCACAGATCTCACCCCGCGGCATAGCCCCCGATAATGGGGCACTGATAAATTATCGGTCAGTTTGCTCTGGAGTCCCGGGCTCACACGCGAGCCCGGCCAAGCCACCCTCCCGGGCCAGGGGAGGTTTGTGTCCCAGCCCAGCACGTCGGGGGGGACAGCCCGGAGCCACCCCCGTCCCTGGGCTGCACAGAGCCAACCGGAGGGAAGGGAATGAAACTCCATAGGGACTGTTTCAGCTTCTTCCTTCAGGATAAATCAGTGTCAAACAACACCATTTTCAACAAGCCGGTTTGTCTAAATGTTGCTTTTGAGGAACTGAAACCAATTGTAAATGGAATCCAAATTTTTCACCCGAAAATACACAGGGGAGTAGCATACTCGGGTCAAAATGTCTCATTCTGACCTCCTTTTAAAAGGAAATGTCTCAGCTTTCCAAAGCGATGCTTTTGTTTCAGCTTTGACCATTTTTATTAAAAGGGGCTAAAAAGAAAACGCTGCAATCAAAAGCCAAGCGACCTCCCCCAAACCCAAGGCATTACGGACAACCACCACCTAAGCAGCCGTGCCGTTACCCCAGAGGCTCGATGGCAGAGCAGCGTTGCTGTGCTCACCAACATTCGAACAGGAAAGATCCTAAAGGCAGCGTGGGGGGAGACACGAGCATCTTCTGTCTACACACGGAAACCGTGCCAGTGCCGGGCAGGGACAGTGCCGCCTGCGGTGAGGGGGTGCAGAGGGGGCGATGGGGGGAGCCCCCTTACCTGATGTCTCCCAGGATGGCGATGGTGAGCCCCAGGGCCAGCCCGTGTGCCAGGGCGGGCTGCAGCCTCCCCGTGCCCTCTGCATCCTCGACCACGGAGAGGCAGCCGATGAAGATGAAGAGCGTGCTGCCCAGCAGCTCGGCCACGCAGGGCTGGACGTAGCGCTCGTACCAGTGAGGCTGATGGGGCTTCTGCTTGATGTCCACGTCCACCATCGCATCCTTTGCTGGGAAGTGACCACGCTCGGCAGCGGCCATGAGCGGGGCTGGAGCAAAGCAGGCAGAGTCCTGGTCACAGCCGGTCCCACGGGCACGATCGAGGAGATGCTGCGGACCAGAGGACTCGAGAAACTGGAGAGGCAGGCTCATGTATCTGAGGAGCCCTAGTACAGGGACAAGGACCCTCCAGGAGCACCCCGCTTGTCCCACTGAAAGGCTGGCAGGCTCCCCTTGACCTGTATGAAGAGTTAGTGGATGGGAGGCTCTAAAAAACGGATTGGATTTGCATTGCTAAAAAAAAAAGGGGGGGGCAATAAAAGCTGATAGGCCAGCTCCCAGGTATATAAAAGCTCTTTATCACTGCCATTCCTTGGTTCAAGGCCTTGGGTTTGGTTGTTTGGTTTGTTTTTTTTTTTACCTGGGCTTTTTTTTTTTGTTCTTGTTGTTGTTTTAAGGTTTTCTGCCAAGACTCAGGACGTGATTCTCCTCATGTAGATACCTGGAGTGCCGGCACCTGTGTGAAGCCCAGCCGGCCCGCTTCCCCGCGTGGCTTTTATCTGCTTGTGCTGCCAAGAGGCAGCACATGCCCGAAGGACCACATCGCAGGCACAGGGGCATGCACGGGTCCAGCGGCGCCCTGGGAAACGGCTTACGTAGCTCTGGCGAGGGAAAATCCACTCCTTGTGAAAAATCACTCCTGGCTAAGGCTTAGCTCTCTGTAATTAAGTCTAAGCCCAGGGGTACCGCAGGAGACCAGAGCCCTTCCCGGCACGGTGCAATCGGGAGCCCCGAAACGCACGCGCAGGGGATGCAGGAGGAGCAAGGGGGAATGCTGCATCTCAGGAAGGGGCCTCCAGAGTCACCTCTCTGACATGGGGAAGGCAAACTGAAGCCCCTCGGAGCCAGCCCAGGACTCGGAGCAGGGTTAGGCGTGGAGGGCAGGCGCCTCCTTCCAAAACTGTTGGATGTTGGTACCTTTGTGCACAGCAAACATGGGATTTACTTTGTGTTACTACAGTAACACTTAAGAGGCTTTAAATCCTTAAACACGGCATCAGCGCAGAGAGACGTATCGCTGAACCTCTTCCTACAGACCCCAAAGAGCAGCTCAAGTGACCGATTCGCCTCAAGTCACGAGGGACGCCTGCCTGAACCGCAGGCAAAGCCGATTCCTCTAAACCTCAGCCCGCGTCCTGCCCAGAGCTCCTAGAGCAGGATCAGCCAGCTCGGGCGCTCTGTGTCCCCCTTGCGCTGCTCTCAAATAAAAGACTGCTGCCGAGGGTGCCTAGGGATCCCCCGGCAGCTTTGAAAGTTGTCATCGATCCCGATACTTTACCCAAAACCTCCCCGAAGCCCCACTGCACCCTGTCAGGCATCACCGCCCGGGAAGCCAGACTGAAGGCACAGCAGCGGCAGTGGAGCTTCAGCCTGGCGGGGGACGCTGGGCACCACCGCGCCACCGTGGGCACGGCAGGAACTGCCCTGGGGCTGGCGGCGCGTGGGGCTCCGAGCGCAGCCCGCACCGCGGGGCAGGAACGCGGCTGCCCGTCCGAGCGGGGAGGAACCCACCCGCTGCGGCGTCGCACCTCCTTGAGCAATCCCCCGCTGCGTTTCATGTTTGTGGTGGGTAACTAAGGATCGGGGGTTACGGATATTTATTTTTGTCCCCTCTCGTAAGCAAGGGTAAAGAACACCACGGGTGTTTTATGATGTTTTCACAAGACCCTGGGGATGGGAAGGAAATTTCCACTTGCCTGGCCCAGGGAGGGCTGTTGCTGGCCACACGCCAGACGAGGGTCAGGCCAGAGCTACAAGGGAATCCCAGTTCAGGCACCAATGAGCCTCCAAATGAGCCTCTGACAGCTCATTTCCCCTCCCGAGAGCTTGTTTCCTACAGAGAAGAGGTCTTGGCAGCGGGTTATCGAAATCACTGGAATATGGAGAGTGAGTGGTGGGGTTGGCTGGTCCTCAGGGCTCCTCTTTGAACCCCCTGCACGGACGTGTGGAACAGGAAAATACCCATTTCAATCTCAGTGGCTCACAGAGAGCACAGTCACCTGGAGCCAGTTTCCAACAGGTAGGCAGAATCCATCTGCCCCCACACCTCCCAGTGAAACCAGACGAGGGTTTCACTGGGAGGGATTTTAACTGGGGCACAAGGAACCCAGATTCCATTTATTTTTCAGGATATTTATTACGAGAGATAAACGTGACACATATCCAGATTTCATCTGGTGCTTCTTACCAGCGGCTCTCAAAGCGCTGTACAAACGATGCCGACGTAGCATCGGGGCACCAGGAGGCGGCTGAGCTGCCCCAGGTCGCCGGCGGCGGCAGCGTGGGCAAGACAGGGAGCCAGTCCCCGGCTCCGCCGCTCCTTGGCCAGGGCAGAGGCAGCAAAACGGCCCCTGCCAGATGCCGCCGCCACGTACACGGCGCAGGAAGGCTGCCGATGGCGATGCCATCACGCCTGGACCACAGCCATAAAGGCTGCTGCAGATGTCTCCCAGCGGAGCAACGGCTTCGGGGCGCTGGAAGGTCACAACCCAAAAGTGAAGATTAACCCCGCGTCCTTGGCTTTTAAACATTTACCATTATTGTTCGGGGAGTGAGGATGTTTGCCCGAGCCTTCTAGAGGAAATGTCCTGTGTTCAGGCAACAAAGGAATTAATTATTACTAAGCCCAGGACTGAAACGACAAAACAGAAGTGTGGTCTTGAGAGAACGCGTTTCCCCCGTCGGTAGCGGCTCCGCACCAAGCGCCAGCCAGCGCTGCCCGGGCTTCCGAAACACTTTTTTGCAGGGCCACAGCCGATGTGCCGCTAACTGAACAGTTCGGTCGGCGGTTTCTTGCCTTTCTTCTTGGATTCCAGGGAACGCTGCTGTTCTCTAACCACTGCCTCGGTGTAAGGACGGTTACAAGGGAAAATAACACATGTAAGTCAAGTTAATTGTAAAAACAGGGACAAACTCCAAAAATAACGATGATTTTTTCAGCACCTGTCAGCTGTGGCTCCTAAAGCTCTCTTGAGCGCATAAATCCTACCTGAACCTCCTGATGGACAACTGAGGCCGAGCGGTCACTTGGCTCATCCCCAGATCATCACAAAGGGGCAGGACCAGCCCTGGCGGCGTGGCAGGGCGGGCGGGCAGGCAAAATACGAACTGGCCACGCAGGAATTAGCTCAATTTTTCAGCCACGCTACACTGAGAAGTGCCAGAAGACTGGGCAAGACAAAGGGACGTAGAGTTGTTCAGCGTGGTCAGAAAGTCACACCACGGGTAAAACGACCGTGGGCAAAGCAAGGACCTCCGGACTGAGGGGTCCACCGAGGCTCCGAGGGAACAGCGTCATCTCAGCACGCTCGGAGCTGCCTGGACTCTTCCATGCAGTCAAAGGTTTACAGCAGCAATACACATGATCTATATCGATCCCCATGAATTGGCAGAGGTGGTGTTGGATTTCTCTTACGTTTACCCTGAACTGGGACTTTCCTGCACTTACAACTCTTGAGCGTAATGCGTTTTCCATAACACGTAATAAGTGACTGCTACAGACCCAATTTAAGCTACGCCTCAATCCAGCATTTCGCCTATGCCACTCTGAGAAGCGGCTGCTCCAGCACCTGTCTTTTGTTTAGAGGTGCCACTAACGTGCAAAGAAAACAACCCTGCTCTTAGGACCCTTTGCCCCTCACGAATGAGATTAAATACTTGGCACTGAAGTTTGCTCAGTAAGCTTGATAGAAACTACGCTCGTGGGAAAAGGCGTGGGGATGAGAACAGATAAATCTGTTCATATTAGCAGACACTTATTTTTGTCCTTGTTTGTGCTTGCACCGATTTGTTAAATAAGTGACAACAGCAACTGTGTCAATTAGTACAGGAAACGGTGGTACAGAACAAGCAACAGCTTTGAAAAATGCTTTTTAGGAACTGTAGGGAACATTTGCCATGTCCATCTATCTGGGCAGAAAAGTCAGAACACCCCTATTTTATCCAGTCTCCCCCCGCCCCCCCTTTCATTCTGTTTCTCCCTGCTTCGTCGTGCAGATCTGCAATCTTTCGCGTGCTATTCTATATGAACCATCGCACCCAAACTCAAACCACCCAAACTCAAAAAAGCACTTAAACAGACACTTAAGGACATGCTCAAGTGCCATTAACATTTAACAATGCTTAAGTGCGGGACTTGAGCACGTGTGGAGTCTCTGTTGAATCAGTGCCAGCATATTTTATAGGACAGACTTCCGACTGGATGTCTAGAAAAAAAGTTACAACGAAGTATTTCGGTGCTGCACAGTGGTGTTGCTGCAAGGCAAGACCCCATCCATGGTCAGCTCTTTTAAAAAGCAATAAAGGCAAAGGCAAACTCATTTGACACTGCCTTATCTTTACAGTATTTACCTGGGAGACTGATAGTCTTAATGATTACACAACTGTTACTGAATGAGAACTTGCAGAATTATTTGCAGCTCGTAGCAGTACCACAGGTTAGCTGACCTCTGCCCATTTATAGATCTATATTGCATAATAGTTTTACTTCAAACTGCTACCGTAATGCTTGAGTGCAGATGGAAATTTCCAAGGGTTCTTAATACGGCCTTACCGTTGTCTGCTAGAAAACAGGGACAAATTTGGGTCAGTTCTGCATACACCGAGCAGCCTGGTTTTTGAGAAGGGAAAACAACCAGTAGGATGAAGTCACACTTAGACCTTAATTCTGATGTTTAACATTAAAATCCACCAAACTCCCCAAGAAGGGACGGATGCTTCTAGTCCCGTGCAGCGTACACACATGCACATCTTCCCTGCGATGACCTAACACTTGGCTCCCCATGACCATCCTGTAGAGCCGACTGCAATGGAGCATTTCCATCCTCAATAACTGCATTTCCCTGTCCCCCAGCAGCACAGAGACCTGAAAAATCTTGTAAGCACAAAATGAGGAACTGGTAACTCTGCAGAGAGGCTTGAAATGCTACGCGCTCAGCTAACTGCTTTCCATTCAGTTCCTAGAGCTGGATAATCCCTGTGAGGAAGTAAATAATCTAATTTTCTAGAAGGGGACTTCTTTTATCCATCTTTAAAGAGTGAGTAGGCGATGCTCAGGCATGGGTAACATGGAGGGAACACAGGCACAGTAAAGTGTAATCATCTAAACTGTGGTTGAAGCTTGGACAGGGTGAGGATCAACATCCCGGACTCAGCACGGAGCAGATAGGAGGATTTTCTTGTACCTGTCGGGATCAATTTGTGACAGGCATCTCAAAGGCAGACAAGGACCACGTGCTCCGACTCCCTCAGTTTGCCATGGCAACTGGAGTCAGCATCCTCGTTCGGTAAATGCTTCACCACCACAGGCACAGGCAGAAGCAAAGAGGATTAACAGC
The DNA here is from genome assembly GCF_965231255.1 of Vanellus vanellus. Lineage (NCBI taxonomy): Eukaryota > Metazoa > Chordata > Aves > Charadriiformes > Charadriidae > Vanellus > Vanellus vanellus. Next base: position 12,360,940 of record NC_138919.1, read on the forward strand.
ATCTCGCTTCAAGAGCGGCAACAATGACCAGGCACGATTCCTCCGGCTGCCCCTTCCTGCTGCCCACCTTCCCTGGTAGACCTCCTCCAGCAGGACCTTCATGTCCCCCCATGCCCCGCGGCCCGGGGCTCCCAGGTCAGTCTCCTTTCAAAGGCCCACGTAGAGCCACCGCCAGCCTGGCTGTCCTCCTCCCTGGAGGTCCCATGTCACCCACCTTCTCCTATGCACGCACGCAGGAGGGACAGCCCAACTGCCCACCGTGCAGTCGGAACAGAGCAGGAGGAGAGGGGTGAAGGGAGAAGCAACTTTTCAGGTGCCCCACAACCCGTTAGCGACATAATGAGGAACAACATGACAGGCTCCTCGCTGCAGGAGAACTTCTCCTATGGATGACAGCAAACCTCCTGCTGTTACTACATTTACAGACATAGAAACTGTATTCAGTCGGAAAGAGGAAACTAGTTCAACTGCTTTTAAGTGCTCCTCAACAGAATGACACAGGTGTGGCTATGACACGGAGACCAGAGCTAAATTTAGGGCTGATAAGAGATATCCCAGTGGCAAAGATGACAGTGAAGTGCCCTTAGGTAGAGGTGGGTACCAGCCAGGTCTGGCTCTCAGCCCCTTCAGCCAGTGCCGAGGGTCGCCGGCAGCGACCCCACCGCAGGCACCAGCCGGGGAGCTCCCGCGGGCAGGGCCAGCCAAAAAAAACCCCTTCAGGCAGCAGGGGAAGCTGCCAGGGGGGCAGGAGGCTGCAGCGGGGATGACCGAGCTCCTGCACCACAGTGGGCTGGTTGGGGCGACGCAGCTGACTTTCACCTTGTAGTTCGCTCAAGCTTAAAACATATTCCCCCCCCCTCTGCCCCCCCCTTTAAACAAACCATTTGGAGGGATAAATGTCATTGTACTGTCAGGATCGGTCCGGCCGGGCTGGGAGCAGAAGACAGAGGCAGAGGCTGACCGTGCAGCTCAGGGGAGCCGCCGCTGACAGGCGGAGTCACACGAACCGCAGCAACCAGCAGCAGAAGGCAAAGGCCATCTCGGCCTTTTTCAGCTAGTGGCTTTCCAGCAAAGTAGCGTTGTTTCAGCAGCACCAGGCACTCTCCAAACCCAAATATTCCCCGAAGAGAGGTGAAAGATTTATTTATTTTAGTTAGCGTAATCATGAGAGCAGGACTACCCACACCCATCCTCCCCCCCGCGAGCTCCCGAGGTATCACAAATTCCTTTGATCCTGATGTAACCCCGAAGCACAAGGTGACCTACTTTCTTCACCATTGCTGGCAACCCAGCTAGAAGAGGCTCTTGAAGAGTTCTTGCAGGAATCCTTTCCCTTCTGGTTGGACGCTGAGCCGAGCAGCTGCAAGATGGAAAGGCAGAGTCCTCGAGATGAAGATCCAACGGGGCACCATCGTGCCTTTCATCCCATGGCACCAGCTCTGCTCTGACGCTGCATTCTTCAGTGCTTCCCGCAGATGAACAAATTACAGAAGAGCCTAAAATAGAAATTGATGAGCAGAAATTCCACCGGTATCTGCCTCATGCTAGCAGAGACGTCGTTTCCAAACATGGGATGAAATTGTGACAAAGATGACAAAAAAGACTCACCGACAGAGCACGGGACCGTCTCCTGTAGGGAGCTGCATCTAAAGCCCATTTATCACTTATACAAAAAAATGCAACTGCTCAGTGGTCGCATCTTAGATGTCGACCAGTCCACAGGGAACAGATTTGTTTGTCCCAGCACAGGTAAGACCTCAGCTTGGCTCCCACTCATAAAGATCCGTTACAAGAAGCTCAAGGAATGCGCGCTCAAAGGGCGTCTTGCCAAAATTAAATTTGATAGCAGAGATGGGGCTTTTAGGTTACCATGTATTCATTCATTTTATTCAAAAGAAATCAGCAGGATAGTCTTGTTGCCACAGAGCAAGCATTAGTCACTGCACAAGACGACTCCGGCAGCGCAGAGGGTGTTATACAGCTTTCAGTTTGTTGGTGGGTTTGTTTTTTTTTTTTTTTTTAATCCCTGATTCTTACTAATAGAGATATTAACTGTCAGGTAACCTGTCAAACTTCGCTATGAGCATACTTGTGACACTACACATTGTCTGGTTTCCCCCATCTTCATATTTAAGCACCTTTGACTCAGCTATTTCATTTTTGCACGTTAATTCAAATCAAGAGGTTTTTCAGGACAGACGTGATCTCCCACCGGGTGCTTGTGCAGCACCCAGCACAGGCAATGCGAATGCCAGCACGTCAGATCAGAGACGTTTGTGGACAGAGATCAAGGAGCAGAACATCAAAGAGCACTACAGGCAGAACCAGATACCTCGTCAAAGCCGTACCGAGGAGTCTCCAATACCGAGAGGTTAGTCATCCGTTAATAAGTTCTTACTCCATAAACCACAAGGAGGAAAATTGCATCTACATGAACACACAAGAAAGCAGGAACTAGCTTTTATATACATTAGAACGAGAACTTTGAGAGATCAGAGAGATTCAAGGAGAGTTAGGCATGCGATGAGCTGGAAGGGAGGCGAGATGCTACTCCGGGCAGCTGGGGAGCCATGGCACGGCAGTCACCACCACGCTTTGTTCCAACAGGATGCCCTGCCAGCCATCCGCAGGGATGCAGATATAACGTGGTTCGTTTCCAAATGATGGGAACGCCTCTACAACAGGGTTAACGCACACTGTGAGGACAGAGCAGGTACAAGCCTGCTCCCAAACGACACCGATTCTGCTGATTAAATAAAAGCATCAAATTCCATTATCTCAGTTCACCTGCAGCAAAAGGAATTTCCAGGAATACACCACCAGATGACAGAACAACAGGTCCCAGCTCAACCACATTCCAAGTGCTACAGTCCACTCTGAAGGTGGAAGAAGTAAAACAGTTACTGTTGTCCATCTCAGGAGCACCTTACTGTTTCTTCAAAACGGAAACAAACCAATGAAGCGCCCAATCTCTAGCCATGCTTTCGTAACATCACCCCTTTGATCTAGCAAATGAGTTTGCAAGAAAGCACGCGCCCCACCGGAGCAAAGCTCTCATGTGAGTCAGAGCATCTGGAGGTGGGAGGCCCTCATATGCTAGAAGCTCATTAAAAGCAAGAAAAGCAACTTAATGGTCCACAGCATGATCCGAGACGCAGTACTGATGAAGTCCAAAAAAGATGGAAGATGGCAGCATCCAAATAAAAGACTTACCAGGATTGAGACTTGGGAAAATAGCCTTTGGGGAAAGGAAAAGGGCTGGGTGGGGGTGAAGGGGCATGAAGAGAAGACGAAGCACCTCAGAATCCCGATCTAAACACAGAACTGTAATATAGCAGTTGTTTTGGGAAGTTATTTCCTTTCTCCTCAAATGTAGAACAACAACAAAGAAACAAAACAAAACCCAACAAAAGCCACCAACAACTCAATCTAAACCAACTGTCAGTGACGAGATTGTGTGTTACAGAGCCATCACAACCTCAGACACCTCAAGCCATGGACTGGCAAAGAAGAAAGATCAGGGCTAAGTATATTTTCAGAGTAACCACGCTTTAAATATCCGTAGCCAAGCTTCCGGGCAGCATGAAACCGCGTTAGCAGAACTGACAAGTAAAACTTTTGCTCGACTGTGGCTCAGTCAGTAGGATCAGACCCATCTTTCCACCAAAACTCAGGCTGGTTTCAGGGGCAGCACATCCATAATAAAAACCTGCTGTTCCCACTGATAGGGACTAACAGCCAAAGAGGAGGAAAAAAAAAAAAAAAACATTGCAAACATAGCAGAACTGAGATTCTGGAGTAGTTTTTCCTTTTCTCAAGCCCCGCTCAGCCTAGGAAGAGACTGTTGCCATTTTGTCAGCGTCACATTGAAGGTCACCATCCCTTTCAGCTGCCAGGCTCTGCCTCCTGAACAGGACCAGGACAGTACAGAGGGAAGACAAAGGTATGTTTCTATAAGGAATTTTTCAGTTTTTATGCTCTGAATAGGTGACAAATTCACACTGTCAGTTTCAAACATAATTTTATCCATATAATCTTGCCCTTGTGACTCTGACGCTCTTGTCTTCTGCCGGTTCTCAGAGTTGTCTTTACTCAAACCTAAGATTCCAGACCTGTAGAGGTGAGTTTCTTGCAGTGACCTTCTGAAGGGGCAGACACCAAGCAAGTAGTTGCATACTGGTGTTCCTGTTTATGCCAGCTGAATATCTACTCTTTACACAGCTATGCAGGGAAACTCAGGAGAAACTGAAGATGGGCAAGGAGCCACGATGCTTTTATCTTCTTCCAGGTCTCTAGCATACATGCTGTGTTCAGCCAAGCAGTAAGTTTGGAGGACTCGGAAGTCTAATTAAGAAAGATTCATGGATCCTTGTTGAATTCAGCTCCGTGGGTTCACGTTAGGGTAAGACGGAGCAATTGCACAGTAGGAATGAAAAATATTCAAAAACTCTGAGTAACAACAGCATGAAACCAGAAGGCAAAACCCAGAAGCTGCAGGCCATTAAATACAGCAGGCTAATTGCCCCTGCTTCCTAAAAAGCAGAAAGGCTCATCAGCAAGTCTACCTCCCAATCCGGACAGCAGGCAACTGCCGGGGGAAACCACCCAGTAGCAGACCCTACAGTCCCCAGTTACAGCTGCTGCGCTCAAGAAGGAACTTTGATGTTAAGGTGAAAAAACGAGACATACCCTCCTGGTCTCATGCATCTGCAGAGAGAAAGGGTCAGCGCTTAACGCAAACACAGCTTGCACATGCCTCTTAATAGACAAGGGGCACAGGTAAGTCCAAACATCTAAAACGTAGAGTCATAAGCATACCGTTGATATCGTTATCTAGGAAGCAAAGGTTATAAGCTCCTTTTATAATTGCACGGTCCATCCCTTCCCTTTGGGGGCAGAGAGTTTACGCGAACACTTTGCAAAGATGGAGCACAGCATCAGCCAAATGTTGTATTTCTGTGCCTTGTCATAACTGACACAGAAAAGGAGGCGGACTGTAGCCACCAGTGACGGAGAGAGGAGGGCAGTGAAGGGAAGGCCATTTCTTTTTACTACTTTGGTTCCTCTGGAATTACTTCTACGAACTGTTTACTTTTTCTGGTATGTCAAAAATCTCTTTCCCCACACCTCCAGTCCAAGCTCATGTCAACTATTTCCAAAGTCAGGTATTCTTACAGTACAGAAAGTCACATGCAGTACAAAAATCCTAGAATTGTCTAGGTTGGAAGGGGTTTTTAAGATCATTGAGTCCAATCATCAACCTAACACTGCCAAAACCACCACATGTCCCTAAGCACCATGTCTACCCGTCTTTTAAACACCCCCAGGGATTGCGATTCAACCTCTTCCCCGGGCAGCCTGTTCCCATGTTTGATAACCCTTTTGGTTACTTGAGGTGGGGCCTCACCAGTGCGGAGTACAGGGGGACGATCACTGCCCCAGTCCTGCTGGCCACACTATTCCTGACACAGGCCAGGATGCTGTTGGCCTTCTTGGCCACCTGCGCACACTGCCGGCTCATATTCAGCCAGCTGTCAACCAACACCCCCAGGTCCTTTTCCACAGGGCAGCTTTCCAGCCACTCCGCCCCAACCTGTAGCGCTGCATAGGGTTGTTGGGACCCAAGTGCAGGACCGGACCCAGCACTTGGCCTTGTTGAACCTCACACCATCAGCCTCGGCCCATCGGTCCAGCCTGTCCAGATCCCTCTGTAGAGCCATCCTACCCTCAAGTAGATCAACACTCCCACCCAGCTTGGTGTCATCTGCGAACTTACCAAGGGAGCACTGGATCCACTCATCCAGGTTGTTGATAAAGACATTAAAGAGAACTGGCCCCAATACTGAGCCCTGGGGAACACCGCTTGTGACCATCCGCCAACTGGATTTGACTCCGTTCACCATAACAAATGGTGGCTTATGTTTGAAACTGCTTTAACAAATACTCTTGGTGAGACATTTGGTGAGAGAGGAAAAATGTAGTCACTAAATCAGATATAAATAAGTCATTTCTAATGAGTAAGACACTAGTCAAATTATAAATACTAAACATTTATTATTTTTCTCATAGGAAGGCTGCAAGATTCAATTTCAAACAACAAGGGAAGGTCTTTTGTTGCTGTTGGCATTTTGTTTGTTTCTTTTAAGGGGAAAGAAAGAAGAATGAGAAACTGGTGTAAAGATACTACCAGAAGCAGTGCAAATTTAGGTTAATTTCTTTCTTACCTTTACCATCCCAGAGCTGAATTGCCAAGCTAAGCCCTTCCCAGTTAAAAAACCTCTGCTTTAACATCATCATCATCCAGTTTCTTGTATACCACTGAACAAGAATCACGCCCCTCCCTCTTCTTTCACCCTTCCCCTACAATAGCATATCTAGTATAGTGACAGCCTTGTAGCAATGGTAAAAGCCAGGAAAAAGCTAACATGGTGACACTTCATAAGAGTTAACCTAAACAGAATGAAAATTAACAAGTTTTAACCTTCCCGATCAGCCGTGCACAGTGCAGAGACATCCAATAACGCAGCTCACCGGCACTGATTTTCCAGCTTCCTGTCACAAATACATTTTACACATCCACAAAAAGACAAAAGAGGAAAACCATATAATCCAAGAACACTTTACTTTCAGTTTTAAACTAAGGAAGGCAAGCTTTTAAACAGGAATTACTGACATCTTATGGAAGTCCGTCGTTATATATCTGGGAATGGGAGGCGAGTCTTGCCTCATAACAATTGCTCCCAGTGGGCAAAAAAGGATTCATTAAAACTACCGAAGCCCCACAAGGACAGTTGACATCAGTAGCACCCATCGCTTCCTGCACTGGCGCCGCTTACACAGATGCACAGACTGAAGTTGGCACATGCAAAGTCCCATCATTTCTGTGATCTCGTCTCAAGTAGAAGGCAGTCGCTGCGGCTTCTGGGCCCACGGCTTCCCTCCAGTAAATACATTAGAACGTGATGTTTGCAAGACCTATTTGAAAAGAAAAGGGGATGGGGGTGAGAAACAAGCATTTATTCTTGTACTACCCGTATTTCACTACCATTAGGACAGTTAGACACAGGAAGAAGGAAGCTTTGAGATTTTTTTTTTTAAACTTAAAGGATTTAGTGGCAGGAAATTAGGAAACAAGTCGATCTATACTTTTTTAACCATTTTTTGATTGCAATGCAACAATTAATTTGAATAGCCAATCTGAAGGAGTACTGAAGTTATCCACAGCAGAAGGAACAGCACAGAGGCTGCTGCTGAACTAAGGGTCTACCCAGGAAATTAAAAACAGACAGGTGGGGAAAGTACTGTTAATGGGGGTAGCAAATTCACTCTGGATAAAGAAAACCTGCTTTATATTAAGGCATATCCATGCATTATACATTTGATTATCTCCTTTAGGATTTTGTCTTTTTTTACTCCTAAGATGCTGCGTCACTTAACCTCAGTACCCAAAATTGTCCTAAATACTTCTCTAATCACAGCAAAGAGTAACGCTGGAGATCCCAGGAATACAGGCTACTATGAACAGGGGAACTTTTTGGCCTTAGCTTCTTTAGAAGTAAATTCTGTATTACACTTATCACTTTTTAGCCGTAAGAAATCAAATGGAAAAATGTGCATTTCTGCAGCTCAAAACTGTCGACGTTGTAGGATTCAGGCCAGCAGACACCACAAGGTAGCAGCTCTGTCACAGCAGCAGCAACAGGGTATTGAAGGTCTTGCTTTACTACCTATATCGGATGCTTTGCTACGCAGTCTGGCTGAAATATACGCACAACTTGATTCACATCTGCTAAGGCAGAGCAAATAAAATCTATTCTTGAATAGTGCTTTGTCAGGAGCAAGGGAAGGGCAGAGAAGGGAGGGAAAAGATAAACTGGCAGCCAGAGAAGTTTTCTGGAAAGACTAAAGTTCCTGAAATTGCAGACAGAAAAAGAGATAAACTGTGTCTGCAACAGAGCTGTCTTTCTAATTTGGACAAATAATGGCTGTAGTCATCCATCCTTCACCCAAACCACAATTCTTTTGATTTTATTATTTCTTAAGCAGCAGCAACATACATAATGCTACATAAAGCATAAATCAAGTCTCTCTGTTTCAAAGAAATTCCAGTCTAGGAGAGACAGAATTTTAAGAACAAAGGGAACATTTAAAAGAGTTAACTTCAGAGGGAATTTTTTCCCCCAGGAAAAAGCAGTGTGGAAAACTTAAGTCTCAGATGGATGTAAATGGGGACAGTGCAGAAGACCGGGCTAAGTAATATAAATTTATTTTTATGTTTATGTTGTCAGGACACTGCAATTTTATATACTGCGTGCCCATATGGCACTTCACGTGCACGGGATTTGTAAACCATTCAATTAGCACTGATAGTATAAAGCAGGCAGTTATTTAAAGTAGCCCATACGGCATCTTTCGGTGTAAAAATCCTAACTCCCCTGTACTGGACAAGGTTCCTGTTGGGCAATTCAGATGCCTATACAAAAGGTTGTTGAGAAACAGTCACAAGACACCACCAGGGAGGTGTTCACAGCCTCAACAATGACAGAGAAGCAGACCCCACTCCCGCGACAGGAGACTTCTATCATATGTCTGGTAGATATAGTTCCAGTCTTTCTACATAAGATTTCAATGGGAATGGTCACCTCCTAGATGTTAGAGAACATTACCCAGATTACTGCTGTCCTTTGAAGCCCAGCAGATGCAGTAGTGCTGCATTAGTTGTTCAAACAGTTCCTTTTCATCTAGGAATTCAAGTCCTTCTATTCTGTAGGAATAAAATAAAAATGGTGATTCAAGCTGGAGACTTAGTACAGTTTTTAACATACTCTTCTTCACTCCTTAGGAGTGAAAAGTATAGCCAATAAGGCAGTTACCTTTCTAGTAAATTAATACAGGTATTTGTCCATAATGAAGATACCACCACTACTCCTAGCCTTTGTTGTCAATGTGGGTCACACAAGTGACCCACAAGATGTTTTCAACTTCTCATACCTGGAATTTCATGTTCCGGGACTAATCTGTGTAACTTCTCACAAATACCAGTATTTCTCTTCTAACCCTTTTTACTGCATGCATCTCTTCTTGGTGGATTTCAGTAGACACAACAGTACAGCCTGAAGGAAGTACAGCTGGAAGGAGATTTATCTTTATCAAAGCGAACATTTGAAGACAGTATTTTCTCCAGACAATCACAAGTCCATATTATGTCTTGGAAGAGTGATGGGTACACCAGTGCAGCTTCTAACAACTCTCCCACATGAGCTCATGATGAAACACAAACCAAATGGTACATATAACAACTGAGCATTTTTTTTTCCTAAAATGGTTCCTACCTAGGATTCTTAAAGTAAGATCATTGAATATCTTCCACCAAACAAATGGGAGACTTTTCCTAAGCTGTGCTTGCTTTACAAAGTTTAACCTGGCACATTCCTCTCCCTCACTCTAGATTACCTGAATGTAATAAACAAAAAAATAAACACCTGAGTGTTTATTTTCCATGCTAAGTGTTTGGAAGGGCTGCTACTGAGGACCAGAAGAGGCTGAGGGGTAAAAGTTCCTAAATACACTCACAGATGTGCAAGTGCTGCAGAAGAACGCTTTTGTAAAGATTTTTACAAATAGAAAGCATTATTTTCCCCATTAATACTGAAGGACAGAGTTTACGTAACCTATTTCTTGGCATTTGGAATAAGTGGAAGGAGCTGAACAGACCTAAGGTAGTAAAAAATGCTGCAAAAAAAGTACACGCTACGTCTCTCCACAAGTGCCATATGGTGCAATCACACAGTCATCGTTCCTATTTAAACAACCTATGATTTTCAGTCTCACCTGTTCAGTTCCATGGTTTGAGAAATCCCCATATGTGAATACTTATTTTGACCAGTGTAACTTGTTCAGCTAATTCAAACTAGAGTTACTGAATGACTCATAGCAATTCGCACTTATATACTTAAGGAGTTACTCATTAAAAACAGTTTCCCCCTTTTTAGCTTTTCTTTAATACGAAAACTTTAACAAAATCCATGCAGACTAGCGACTGTTACAACAACCTTTAGTTATACCCTCTATATACTAAGCTCTGTCTACAGACCCAGCAGTCTAGCCCACGGAGCTGGTACGAATGGAAGATGCATCCATCTGTTGAGAGCTGGTCACACCACGCTGTTGGGCACACCTCTCCTCTCTCTCCCTCTTTACTTGCATAGTACAATAGGCCATAGCACGAAATTACTGCCCTGCCTTGGCTCACTACCTAAATACGCTGCCAAGGAAGGAGGGAGGGAAGATCAGGACTGGACATTTTCCACCCACTTGTAGTAAAAGAGCAAATGGATAAGTAATCTTACTAGGCCTACAAAACTGGAGCAAACAGCTGGATGTCATCTCCCTTGGGGACATGAAAAGTGGCTGCCTGTTCTGAGCGTATTTTAGGACTCCTTTCCACTCATCTAGTGTTGTGGAGGATGGATGTCCACAAGAAACATCTTAGGTACTGTAAAAACTCAACACAGCATTTCTGTAGCATCTTTTATCTGCACATTTCTGTCATGAGATGCTTTGTATCGCACCCAAATAAGTCATCACCACTACCAGTCTACTTCTGGCAGCAATAACCCTCGGGATCATTAATGTTGCTCCAGGCATTGTCCTTAAGGCTCTGCAGAGATTCGCACTCAGACACATTCTGTCTACCTAGCTAGCATCTGCACACAGCCTCCTCTCTGTTATACTCGGGGATCCCATACTACATATTGACGTGAACTACCTTGGAAATGGCATCTGAAGACGACTTTTGGCCGCAAGCAAGCTATCAGTAATACCTTTTGACATCAGCCTGTGGCAAAAAGCTGTACACTTTCATCATATCAATGGCATGTGCCGTTTCCCAGCCATTTAACAGCAATCGTTCCTTCTGTAAAATAAACAAGCAGCACAGTTTTCAGAGGACTCGAGGAAAAATACCAGAGAACAGTTTTTCCCCCTAAGGATTTTGTAGGCCATCTGCTTGACCTGTTCTTTGAAGAGCACTTATACCCTTTTCTAAGCACCTGCTAACCTCTGCGCAGAGAGGACGGTGGGCTAGAGGGAGCTGTGCTGACCTACTGAAGTTTTTGTGCAAAACTAACTGGTATCGAGCAACCATGGCATTGGTAACAGGGAACCACTGTAACATGGATAGGAAAGGGTTTCAGTAGGTAGCAGCTGCCCCATCCCAAACCTGTTTTGGTCACTGTTTGAGCCTTACAGTGCACACACAGAGGCAGAACTTGCAGACAGATTAATTAAGTTTGATATTAAACACACCCAAAGCCCTGTGCCCCTTTACCTGAGAGTCTAAGGATCTGCAGACTTCCACTCCAGCCAGGTTACACTGTCGTCTCTGCAAGTTCTCAATCATGATCTGTCCAAACCTGTCCGTCATATTCACCTCAGGTAGAGAATGAGACAAAAGTGTTCTCCCTTCCGAAAAGAATGTAATCGCAGTGAAAAGCAGTAACTTGGTTAAACTCTCAAATTGTCTATGTCATAAAATGTACAGGCTAACATTAAAGTTTCACAAATTCTTATGCCAGGTGTCATTTCCCACTGCCACATCCTCCTCAGCTACCTCACATTGACAAGTTGAGTGCCAGTTTAACAGTGACAATGCCTTTGCAGACACTGGGCACTGAAACTGACTCTGCTTTAAGTTGTCAGCAGCTTGGCTCAGCTCTCCGGCAGTGATTTACAGCTTGGAAGATCTTGTTAATAAATCCTGGAGGCACCTAGTTCCCCCAAGGCAGCGTTTTATTTCCATACAGAGAAGCTAAGTTCACGCTGATGTGATTTTTGCTCCACTTTGTCAGAGAACACAGAGAGGTAATTATGTAATGTTATACACTCATATTCAACATTCAGCAGCATTTCTTTTTCCCGTCTTATCTAAACCAATATTATACGGTTTTCTCCATATATGGATTAAGCCTCAGTTCTTTTGGTTCAATACAGTCCAGCAATTGTCTTTCAGAATTGCTATATATTCTTTACAATGAGCTAACAGATCTACCAAGTAAAACACATTACTGAAGAAATTCAGCAGAAATTCCTATCTATACAAAAGGATATGGCCCACTCTTATTTTACAAGCAGAACTCCCACTTTTGAGAGCAATTTTTATGACAATAATGCAGGTCTAAAAATGCCATTTTTGTTTTACCTGCTCGTAATTTATAAACATCGCCACTGGAAAAGTGCTTGCTGCCCACTTTAAAAGATTTGCAGATTGCTGCGGTGTCATGTAAACCAGTACACACTCCGCTACCAGAAGCGTTGGCAAACTTTAAAACAAGAAAAAAACAAACAAGAGAACTCTTTCTAGCAAAATAACAAGAAAAATCTACAAAGAATTATTAGCAAGCAAGTAATTTCATGTCCCCAAAAATTCTTAAAAGACCTATAGTTTTTATGAACTAGACATTTAAGACTGAATGAAATCACTTCATCAAGTTGACTAGAACTGGGTTTTCTGGCAGTCAACAGGGGACTCCCATGGTTACAAAACAGAGATATTAGGAAACAATCTCCCCTAAGTCAGCCATACTATGAACACAGAAGAATGCGTATTCTGCTAGTCTTCTCTGAACTGTGATAGCATAAACTGAAGCGCATATTAAAATTCATTTTGCAGAAGAATTGTGCTCTATATACACAATCCACACTCTTTTAGAGACCAGCAAAATTAGGAACAAAATACAAATTGAAAGAAAATGTTTTATCTTTAAAAAAAGTTCTAAGACCTTTAACTAGACAAATTTGTTCAATATCTGTAGAATAAACTTCGCGTTATTATCTAACAAAATGCAATCTATAGTTTGCACATTGCCTCTTCCCCCTCCATCCACAAAAACCCAAGAATAGACATCTACACAAGTAATTTTCCTTAGAATTATGGAGTTTTCTTTTAATTGCTAGAATGAACAGGAAAACGAGAAGTCACTAGAAGCAGGAGAAATTCCACAAGGAGCAGCAATGTAGGCAAGCAAGGCAAGATTTCAGAAGATGGAAGTGTAAAGATTTAAATGGCAATTTGATGCATTCTGCTTACCCATATGCTCTCTCCCACCCAGCCAGATAGCCGCTATTTATATATCTTATATTTGAAAGGTATGTCCATCATCCGCTCTGAAAACTTAAATCCTGCCCCCTCCAGAAGCCTAACACTTGAACAATAAAATCCCAGATATTCGCTCCCAGAATTAAGTTCTCAAAGGACTCCATGGTAATCACTTTATCAAAAGGTCTAGGGAACAACAGGGGTTTTAAGTAGAGGCAATAGAAAAGAATTACAAAGATAAAACTCCGAAATAATTTCCCATTGACAGAACTATCCTTCATTTTACCAGCTAAGCTCCCAGAAATCTTGACTCGTATAGCCATTACAATAGGGGTGAAAGATGTTCACTGATATAGGTGCTGCCCAGTCAGCATCAAAACTAAATGCAACTGAACCAACTCTTAAAAAAAGCAATTTATGACATTTTGATACATCTCTAGTTTAGATTCCCCTTGAATAACTTCCAATTCTATTAACTAAATTTCAACCCAATTCAAGCAAGGGGTAACTCTTTTAGAAATTTTTAAATTCATGAAGTAGAGAAAGAAAACTTGCATGAGCTCTGAGGCAGAAAATGGCTGCTGCGGGAACCCATCCCCTCCAGGGCAAGGGATGGGGACAGAAAGCGAGAAGGAATTACAGCTGCCTGTCCTGCAACAAGAGCTTTAACTTCTGCGAAAGGATCATATACTCTGAAGAGAACGCATCACCAGAAACACAATCACAGAAAGCCAAACTTCATTCCCCTCAGCGTTTTAAGAAGAAGCAGCAAATAGTTCTGTAATGTTTGATCTTCTCAGGAAGGATGAAAAGGCAGTTTGCAGAATAGGCTATGCAAGGAACAATCTTGCTTCAGACTTGGAACTACCAAGCAGTCACGGCAATGCCAGCCTGCTCGGCTCAGTGAGGCTGCATGAGGTGTCTGAACAATTCCTTCTGCTCAAAGGGCTCGGGAAAAGGTAACCATGGAAATAGCATAATGAGCACGGGATGCAGATACTGTATGCCCAAGCCTGACTTTACTCTCACCAGTAGGCTTCCACAAGCCCTCATCAAAAAAAAAAAAAAAAAAAAAAAATTAAAAATAAATCTTACTGTGTATCCAGGTTATGTTTCTTTAGCTTTTCCTCCAGATCTGATGAGAAACGGAGATCTGCTCCTACTAAGGAATATCGACTGGAGTCTAGGCTGTGAGAGTCTGCAAGTTTAAAATTGAGAGACTAATGGTTACAAATAAGAGGGATGCTGAAACTATAAATTAAAAAAAGACATGGGAACATATGAATTTTAAGTCAAAGTTTGTTCTGTCATACCTAACCATTAACAGCAAAATCTTCTTTTTAAAACATTCATTTTCCTTATACCTGATTGTTGTGGTTTACAGGTGGTGATACATTAGCATCAGACTCTGCAACAAGCCTAATCTTTCACTCTGCAGCCACTCTAATGCAGATAGGTTATCCTATCCGTTACCATGGTTTCAAGGAATGCAGAGAGAAGAAAAAATGCAAAGATTAAAGGCAAGGGTGTTTCTCTTTTGTTTTGAGTCCTTTTAGACGACCCAACGTATGTACATAAGGAAGTACATTAAAAAAATCACTTTCTGAAAAACTAATTTAAAAGTAAAAATGCTCCAACTATTAACGATAGATATAACTATATAAATTAACAATAGATATAGCCATGTAATATATATGGGTATCAGACACAGATTTAGGGGCCAAAAAAAGTTACCACTTAGCTTTTTCTTATGATCTAGCAACGGTATTTAAGCGTGGAATCAAATTAGAAAAGGTATTCTAAAAAACAAATATTCATCCTGGGATACAACATGCAGCAAGCTCCTGTAAATACTTTCCAACATGAAGGAGGAACTAATACTAAAGTCAAAAGACACTCTGCCATACTAGCAAAACTGTAAGGAAGCCAGCAGCAACATGAGCATCTTGCTATCAATAATTCTGACAACCAGTTGCAATCAATTCAGCTAGATGAGCCCAGTCCCCATAGACAGCATTTTACAAGTGCAGTAGCAAACCCACTGAAAGATGTAAAGTTCTGTGGGAACCTATCAGATTGCTCTTTCGCACTTCAGCTTTCCTAGAATGAAGTCATTAGGACAGAACAGCACAAAATTTTCCACTCTTACCATATGAGCGCAACAGAGCAAGCAGTAAAATATGTAAGATAAACAGTGAAAAAAAAGCCCAGAGTGAGAGTTTAAAGTGGTCTCGTAATGGCCAGTCAATATCTGTCTGCAGCAGCGAGCTCTGGCACAGCTCCATTTGGGATCCTGCTGAAGACAGACACAGCTCCTGAATGGTAAAATGGGAGCAAATGTTAAGAGCTAGGTGAAGAAAGAGAAGCCAAGTGGCTGAAGAGACAGGATGAAAGGGGTTTTCCACTTCAGGAGAGGGGGGGAAAAAAAAGGCCATTTATTAAGTTAAGCAGTGCTTCAAACATTCTGGAATATGTACCTCCATTTAGTTTTCAAGTGACCAACTGTTTGAAAATGGCACTAGCAAGTGCCAATAGCTGTCTTCCCAGCAACATTTCTGAACAGATACAGAAACCAGAACAGTTCATGCACAGAGTTACAGGGGAAAAAAAGAAAAAAAAAAAGAAAAAAAAAAAAAAAGTTGTGCGGCAAATGATTCAACATTTTGAGTCAAGGCTTTTTTCCATGTGCATGTTCTGTAATAGCTTTACTACTTCCCACACCCTTCTATTTAAGTTATTATATCAAGGCCACGATAATGGCATCAAGAAAAGCCACACAAAAAAACCCCACCACACACAGGAAAGTATTTATATAGCCATCAGTTTGCTGTCCGGAGATACAGCACAGTAAGCGTCAGTCACCACAATTAGTATGAAATTAATGCAATCTTCTTGTCCAGCTTCATTGACTTGGACATACTGGTATGTTAATTATAACCAGAAATAAACTACAAAAGTCTTTTAAGTGATCCAGTAACGGAAGCAGCACAAAAACTTCAGACGTGGAAGTAAACGTCTCTTGCTTGCATCACGTCGATTCAAGCATTTTTACCACTGAAGAGCAAGAAAGAGTAAAACCTCTCAAACTTTAGGTTAGAGAACTGTCCTTCAAAATGGTTCAAGTTTCAGCAATCAAAACTACTGATGTGGGTTGTAATAAGCCTGTATAGACATGAACAAACCCCACAGAATTTCTGTTATGCCTTCACACGGTGGGAGAGGGGATGGCCAAAGGAAGCAACCCGGCGATCCTCAGTGCAGCCCAGCACGGTCGGGTTTGGAAACGCGGGTTGTCGACTAATGAAAATAAACAGCCGTATAGCCATAGCCTGCTTAGTCCCAGTTATCTACTGGAAAAAAAACCCAAACACCATACTAGAACAGGTTTCTTTAAGGGTGATTTGGCTGAGTGGAAATATTCTTTAAACCTTAAAGCCAAGAATACTTAATGCCTTAATACAGGACTCCTTGCAGCAGAAACTTTTAAAAGGCCAAGAAAGCTGATGAGGAATGGATTGTCTCCTCTCTTCAAAAGCCTTTTACTCCAAATGCAATCACTTTACTTCCATTTCCAGTATCTGGGCTGTCTGGTTCTCCTTCTTTGGTCCATTCAAACAGAATGTACTTGCTCCTCCACACATTTTCCTGCCAACTTCCCTCGACTCTCCATTGATGGTTGTTGGCAAACACAACCACAGATAGTACCGAGGCAAAGCTGCACACACATTACACACAAGCTGATACAATTGCTAAAAATTGTACGTTCTAAACCAATCTGAAAGTACCTCATTAAGTATCTCCATAATTCATATATTTCAACATTTACGATCAATACTTTCATTTTGAAGGAAATCTTAGGGAAAAATATGAAATTTACACTAGTCAATTTTAAAATGCAAGAGAGGCAAAAGGAAAAACAAAAAAAAAAGGAAGAGAAAAGAGTTTAAGCTAAGCCTCTTCCAAACTTTCTTGTAAGATTTGCTGCTAGCTCCCACCTTTGGCCTATACATGGCATTAAAAAATCATTTTATATCTAAGTCAAAGGGATGAAGAGATCATACTTAACTAGGCAAACAACTTCAAGATTTTAAAATCAGACTGACAACTGTACCATCACCCCACACTTAGATAAGAGACACCTACTGCAAGGCAATGGCAGCTGATGACAGCTGGAATTGCCGTTGTTCCCATTCTGGAGGTAAAAGTTGAAGTACAGCCATAAACACCCCAGAAAGTAACGTGCTGCTAGTTCGTGGTCTGGCATCAATTTCTACTTTATTGCAGAGTTTGATGCTCTCAGTATGAAAATTTGCAAATATGCTGCTGCCCTGACCAAACAGTGTTGGTGCAAAGCTATTTTAGAATACCTGCCTATCGACAGAGCAGCTGAAAAAGAAAAAGCAAGTTTCAGCTTGGTAGCAGAGCCACATGGTCTCCACTGATTTCTTCGTACGAACAAGAAGTTTCTTTTCACTGAATTAACTTGTTTTGGTGTTTAAAAAACCCTACTTTTTTTCCTCACTGTAATCTCACTCTTCCGAAAGTGTCTCCCACCGTGACCTCCCCGCAGACAAGAGCCCTGCCCGCTCCATCAGATCTCTGCCACTGCCAGGAGCGCTGCTGCCATCCCTTCCCTTCTCTTCCCTTCCCTTCCCTCCTGGGCGGGCCAGAGAACACCACCCACGCTGCACTGACACGCAAGCCAGCGCCACAAGAACCAGGCACAAAGAAACGCAGTTCAAGAATGGGAAAGGCTTCCCAGTTCCATGATCCCACTGGACACACACACAGTCTGCTGGAGAAGAAACTGCCCCCAGAAACCAAAATACTTAATCTGAAAGGGTTTACTTTCTATGATTAACTTATTGTTGTCTTGCTTATAAGCAACACTCTCACCATTCAAATAAATAGGGCCACCTTGTTGCGACTCAGGACAGCTGTCCTAATGCTGGCATAGCCGGCAACGTTTGGTGGCTTCATCCACTGCAAATCCCATATTCCAAGCACTAATTCCCATGCAGAGGCCAGTATTTCATGTTGTTTTTTAGCGAATTTGTTTAGTCACGATGTCCTTTTCTACAGCACGGAGCTACCTTTCGGTTTTCTTTGCGATGCTCACGCTCAGTTACGTACAGATTTTCTCTCTCGTACTTGTCTGAAATGAAGATTTGAGAAATACCAGACACAGATTTCATTTGAGAAATAGAAGGGAGGGGTGAGGGAAGGAGAGACAGAAGATGACCCCCACACTCCAGCCCACCCCACCCACCCAACGCAGACTCTCTCAGCCTAGCTGCACGCTTCTGTTATCCATGCGTAATGCAACAGAGAACATTTTGCTCTGATCATACCACTTGTATGCGTATTTTCCATGACTTTTGGCATAGAAGAAAAAACACAAGTGGTTCGAATTTAGACATCATTACAGTAACTGAATGGTAGCAGGAGTTGCTTATATTTGCCTTTTGACCTCACTGCAATAAATTTTTTCTTCACAGAAACATTCTACCAGCACGTAAACGCTCCGTTTTATGGCAGCCCTCAGGCACTCACCCGCCACCTTAATCCGTCTGCTGAAGCAGCACTATCGAATCGCAGGCGCACAAAGCGCAGTGTTTCCTCTGCTACAAGAATTCAGAGTTTTCTTTTCTTACTCTCTTCTCAGATTAATAGAACAATTTCCCGGAGGTTTTTTGAGAGACAGCATGCAGGATACTATTGACTCAAACGGATTTTATTAGGATTTTCATCCTAAGGTATCTTCGGCAGCTTTACAAACAACCAGCCCATACAACTTATTCTGCCAGCTCAAAGGCATGACATAGTATCCGTCTTGCTCAGGTTGTTTAACTACAACATCAGAACAGGGTTTGTGTCAAAACACAAAGACGTTTAGTTTGTCTTGCAAGCGCAGGATCATTCCCAACGCAAGGCACGCAAATCACC
Source organism: Vanellus vanellus (assembly GCF_965231255.1). NCBI lineage: Eukaryota > Metazoa > Chordata > Aves > Charadriiformes > Charadriidae > Vanellus > Vanellus vanellus. The sequence goes on from NC_138919.1 coordinate 12,379,982, forward strand.
AAGACAGCAACACTCCCGATGTCTGCGTTGGGACACGAGTAAGGTTGGAAACGTAGGGAGAAAGAAGTTAAAACAACCAACTCCCAAAGTTGGACTAGACAGGGCTAGAAAGTGTATGAGCGGCACTGAAAGGTAATAGTTCACTGAAGCGCAATTTGCACTCGCAAAGTAGCAAAGGTGGAGGACTAACTTCTCAACTCCAGCAACTGCATCATAAACCAGATAGCGCCACTGAACTTTGAAAACAATTTAACCTGATATTGCCACAGCAATGTCAAGTTACTGCACAAATTCACTGCTTCTCCCTGGAGATCCAACATTCCCTAGGAAACGACAAAGCTGTTCAATGACAAGTGTCATCTTGCTGCATTCAAGGGCAGAGGCCACAAATATCTGTACTCGAATCACAAGCCATGCTGTCATTGCTTTGTCTAAAGGGCAAGGAGAAAGCAGATGTTGCCCTGAAGCCAATAAAGTTGTCTATTAGCACTAGCTTCATGAAACGACAACGTTTAGTGTGAGAAGAAAAGCAGCAAGAGAACAAGAATCATGTCAATGGGTATTACAACAACTGAAAAATCACATTCCAAAACATCTAAACAAATTATTCCTGGTAACATAAGACAGCAGCGTGGAACTGATCGGGGGGTCAGACGATGGGACAGGACGTTAACAACCTCCCACTCCAAGATTCTGAAATCCTAGTCCTTAACCCCACCCTGAAAACCACAAAAATGAGCAACATTTCCCTACCTGGAAATGCTGCTTCATTATGCCCCACTACAATCCCTATGACAGGTGGTATTCCCAGAACATTGCATTAGTCTAACAGCTGCATCAGGTCAGACCAAAGGAACCCCAGTATGGTATCCTGCCTCTCTCAGATGCCAACAGCAGCTACCTAGGGAAAAGACAAAGAGAGGGAAAATACGTACTACTAATGCTGGGATCTACATTGTTTCTATATTTTTCCTAAGAATGCTTAAATTTGATTTGGATTTCTGGACCATTACTGAGCCAATGCTTTAATATATCTATATATTATAATATGCAGATCTTGTACGCAGGCAGCAATAATCAGCCAGAAGCCTCTCATTTACATGTGAGGCACAAACCACTTTTTCTACCCATGTGCATCACTTTACCACTCTGAAGAGTTTGGACTTGCCAACAAGCTGCCACCTACTAGTCACTCTTTTTCCAATCATTTCTTAGTGTTGAACAACAATATATCCTTAAGCACAGATCTCCATCTCCCTCCATAATGAAAATTAACAACACGTGCCTGTCCTCCACCCCCAGTTCTTTATCCATATCCATATTCCTTCCCCCCACAACAACTGTGCAATTCCTTTGGCAAACTTTGGTAAGGGACGCTGTCAAAATACATTTTTTAAGTTCAAGCACTACATTAATTGGATGTCCTTTTCCAATATATCTGTTGACCCCTATAGAGAACTCCAATAGGTTTGTGAGGCATAACTTACCTTTACAAAAGCCATGCTGACTCTTTCTCAACACATTACATTATTCCTGTGTTCCACTAAGTCTGTCTATTGGAGTTTCTACTAATTTGTCCAGTAGAGACATCAGTCCTACTGGCTTGTAGTTCCCTGGATTTCTCCTGGAGCCCATTTGAGTCACAGCCGCCACCTTCCAGTTCTCAGGTACTACGACAGTTTTAAAATGAGAGGGTATACACCAGTTAGTAGCTGAGCGAATTCATTGTCAAGGTCCTTTAGATCTGTAATAAATCTGATAATTCATCTGACTTTGACTTGTCTACTTAGTCCACAGCCTCTTCTAGTGGCAATTCCACATGAAGCAGTGCTATTAATATGTCCTTAAATCAGAGTTCCCACCTGGATTTCACTCAAACTGACCCGTGGTTATTCAGTGCCTGTTCAAACTGGGATTCCACAACAGACTTCCACCATCTCCAAATACCTGGACATTATGCTACATTCCAAAGAGCTCAGTGTAGCAGAGCCTACATCAGCTGGTTTACAGTAAAATGGATACTCTAAAGTATTTAAAACGCAGCACGTAGAAAAAACAAGAGAAACAGCTTTAGAGAAATAAGCCACCCCAATACATTCAAACAGTGCTATATTAAATGCTGTTGAGTGCTGTGACTTGCTAATTAGTAGCTTTTGATTACAATACACCAGCTATTTTGCTGTAGTAGATGTATCTACAGCTGTTCAGTAACACAAATACTATCAAACCCTTCTGACTGACTTTGTATTAATGCCTTAACAGTGCCTATGCAGCATATATCACTGTATAGAAGATATATGTTATAAGAAGGTCTCCCAGCTAGAACACAGTGGTACTTAGGAGCCCTCCTCTGAGATGGGGCACTGGGCGTTCATCTTTTGAGACCTGAATATACAATGAAGAATTCTGCCGTTCAGATGACATCTAAAAAGTTGAAAAGTTAAGACTCCTCTAATATGCAGCAACAAAATGCGCATAATATACGTAAATACGGACAATCAAATCAGCGTGTGGCAGTACTCTGATGCAAGTTCTAAAGCACTACAAGAGCCTTGAGGTGAAGCACCTACACCTGGCCATCAGCAGCACGGGCACACCGTCTCACTCTTTGTACTCTTCCTCACTCTTTGAAGGTCCCTTTCAAGCCCTCCAGAGCCTTAGCTAGACTTGTGCTTATTAAAAGAGCACCTATACATGTAATCACACCAGGGAACACAAAACTGCTAGCTCTGTTATAGGATCACATCTGCTAACGCAAATTAGTCGGTATCATAGATGCAGATAATTACTGTTCCTCCTAAAGGGTCCAAAGCAGCTACTATAGTGCAGTATCTGCTATTTGAGCACCAAAAACATTACTCAATCCAAGTTTTTTTTCCACAAGTAAAGAGGTTTCCAAATTAGTCCTGACACAAATATAACAAGGCTGAGACAGTACAACCATACGACACCACCTAAATCTAATATCCTCTTAATACTAAAACGTAACAAGTGTCACTGGCTCCTGAGAATGGACTTTGCAGGCTTTATTTCTTCTGTGAAGATTCTGGTAAATGTGAAGACTTGTGCTCTTAACGAGACAGTAAGAAGACAGAGGAAAGCACTCAATAGCTATTTTAATCCAGTATACATGACTATCAGTAGCATTTTTCCTTTTCTGTGACAGAAAAGAAAACATAATTTAAGCTACATACGAGAGAAAGAAAAAAACCCAACAACTTTCTGGCAGAATAAAACCACTTCAAGAGAAGACGTTTCTAACATGACACAGAACAAATGGGCAGGAGTCTGTAAGAGAAGAAAAAAGCCTCTTTTTCCTCCCAATTCTCTGTCCAAACAGCATTTCAAACATTAAAAGCCTGCCCACATAGCAGAACAAAATGATCAGAAAAGTTTTAAAAGTGCTGCAGTACATTGCTGACTTATTTTTAATATGACTCACCTATTAGAAGAGAGTCCCCTGAATGGGATTCCATAATTGGTTTTGACAGGGGAGGTTTTGATCTGTGGGAAGAAGGAAGAAGCATCTCTGAGTAGTTAAGCTTGTTTAACAGTGTGCTTACAATTTTCTTTTCTTTTTTAACATATATATGTGACTGTGCTACAAACAGATAAGAGAATACCTCTGCCCTCTACTGGAAATAAAAACGTTTGCAAGTTAGACTTATAACTAAGTTGAGTTTTATACCCAAAGACTTGGGTTTGAAGTAATCTTTCAAGAAAAACACAGACACGCTCTTCAAGTATCCTCCATAAGCCTTAATGTATTCATTCAAACACAATATTCGTGTATAGTAGCAGCTATCCTACCTCTCTAACTGAACATGCAAGTCTGGGAATTTATTACTGTCTTCAATAGTAAGAGAAGACGACTCAGTCGCTTCTAACCATCATAAGGCTTCCCCTGCCCATTATATTTTACATAATTAAGAATAAAGCCTACTTGCCTCCCTAAAGCTTCCACATATCAACTTCTCCAATTTGAAACAGTGGCTGCAGTCACATGCATGACTTGCCTGCCTAATGAAACCTTTATTCTAAATCCTAGCACATGAAGAGTTTCTCAGAAGAGAGATGAAATAATTGTAGCTTTCAATTCATGACATTTTGCCGAATTACATTCAGTTTCACATAGCTAAACATAAGCGTTATACTTACTTAATATTATGTATTTTTCTTGCAACTATCATTGGAAAATCCACTTCAAAATATTTTCTAGGGAGAAGATTTTCATCCTGAGAATTGGAGTAAGACTCTAGAATTAGGGACATTCAGGTTTCACATGCACATGACAAGAAGATATAACCTTAAGTCCTAAACAGTTTTGTTTTAGTTTACACTGGCATTTGTAACAGTAGTATAACTTAATTGTCCCACAGCTTAAAAAATACACCAAAACAACAAAACCAGTTGAAAGATATTAGAATGTCCTCTAAGCATTAAGGAAATAATTTAATATTTTATGCAATGCAGCAATCCTAGACACTAGATCACCAAAATATATATATTCCAACAATATATTATCAGGATCTAGAAGCGCATAGCAACAGGAAACTATTACAACATTTACCATGCATCTTCAGTATATTATTCTAGAAAAAGAATCAGGAACATTTAGCAGAGGTTAAGAGAGAAAGTGACCACATTCCACAATTTGTCCTCAAACCGACAGCCAGACTACAAGCGCATCTGTATTCATCTACTACAAAAAAGGGGAAAACCTCTTCATTTCACGTCGTCACTACTTGACACCCTGATAGATAAGCTGAACCAAGTTATTCTCTATGCAGCCATCCTTTTGTGATGGATATGTACTGCTAGTTCTAGCTTGTCAACCTCATGAATTTCTGAACAGTGGATTAAATCAGTAGTCAGAACACTGAAGTACTCGGTTAACTGGGTCCCATCTTCTATACATTAATTGTACCGTGCCTGCTCTTTATAATGAGACAGAATTGGAATTACAAGCTTTTAAAATCAGTGTTACAGGAATGTTAATAAAAATGTGTATTGGCGCAGTTTTCATAGGAATGTAGGTAAAAAAAAAAGCTTCACATCTCAGGAATGTAGGTAAAAAAAAAGCTTCACATCTCAGAAGAAATTCATTACTTCAGCGGTGGACTTGGCAGTGGATGGTTAACGGTTGGACTCGATGATCTTAAAGGTCTTCTCCAACCTAAAGAATTCTATGAATTGTGACCAAGCGAAACGTGACTGACCTCCTTGGGCTTTCTTCCAGAAACCAAACTTACAAATTTACACATTACATAAGTGCTAATGAGAAGACAAGACGACTTAGGGGTGTGTTCACTCAGAATGGTACTATCATATAGTATCTGAATAATTGTGAATGACATACATGCATACACAAAGACATATATATTTACATATATAAACTCACATTTATGTAAATAATTCAGAACCATGTAAATAGAACCTGTACAATCCTGTACTTCGGTACCTTATTCCTATTTTAATAAAGAATAAAAAAAGTGAAATCTTGAGGCTTACAGCAGACAGCAAAATGTGGAGTTCAAGCTCTGTTCCTGAAAGCCCGCTAGAGGTCAGCTTCGTGTCACACGCTTTTTGGTAAAAGCCAGTGAAAACAGCAGCCCTTCCCAAGCACTGAGGTTTAAAGGTACCTAAACTAATTGTAAGCAAGCCGAGAACGGAGGCAGACCAGCCAGGGCAGTCAGTCTCGCTGTACGCCTCTGCCTTGTACTACAGAATGCAGCACCAATAAGCCCTCACAGCAGAGTGCTTCAAACGTCCACACAAATCTTTGTCTTCAGCCGAGTTCGTTACTCTCAGCTATCATTACCTTTAATCTCCAGAACAGGGTATCCATGCCAGCACCAAGATTAACAATTTGACAGTTGCATTCTGTCTTCTTTAGAAAAGCTTGAATCAGATAACTGACTCCATGAACGCGAGCATAATAGCCTGTTAACAAAAAAAAAAGTTTGTTTTAAATGTTATTTTTGTGTAATACCTGTTGTTTAACACTCAGTAAGATTTTTAAGTAGTCTACTTAAAAAATGGTGTTTCTTAGGAAGAATAATGCGTTCTTTTTAAGATACCTAAGGGCTTTGGGGGTTGTTTTTATTACTAATGAAATCTGATGCACTGATAAAACAGGATTCCTTGGGTAAATAAAAGTTTTAGTCAAGTTTCACCTAAAACTGAGCAGAATAATTCCAGCTGGTGCGCACACTTTTGCAAAGACCAGAGCAGACATCAGAGCATACATACCCTGCTGTCTCGGGTCAAATCTGCATTTCTGATTGCTTTGTAGAGATTGCTGCACGCTGAGACACACAGAGACATTCCATTCAGAATACAGAAAGCAAAGGATAAGAGTTTTGATTTAAAGAGTAAAATTTAAAAGATCAACTACAGTATGGAATTATCACTGTGAAAACTTTCTCATTCTTTTACATTATTTCCTACACTCCATAATACCCAGTATATAAAGGTTTTGCCAGGTGCTCTTCAAGATCAGATAAGAACAGATTCGCACTGCTATCATTCAAGTTTACATGGTAACCCACCTCTATTGATTTCGGGTGCTTTTCTCTCTTTGGCTTGTCTCACAAAATACTGGATGTAAGGGTCCTTCCAGTAGCCAACACTTACAGCAAACCTGTCCAGTGGAGGAAAGAAAAAAAAAAAAAAAAAGAGAGAGAATTATGAAATAAGGCCACCAAAATTTACTCTAAAAGATACACAGACTGAAAAGGTCACCCTCTGACCTGGGTGTGTACACGCAGACGTGGTTTAAAAAACCTGTTGAATGAGCAGAACTACTTCAATTAAGAAGTTAAAGAAAGTCTACTGAAAGACATTGATTCTTGCCATCTTTTTAGTGGCTATACACTATTTGATGAATTTCCGCAAGCAAGGACCCTAATCTCAAATATTTCCTCCTTGAGGACCCAGCAAATACAGGAACTACTTGTCTAAAGCTCCTCAGACCACACACAAAGCATGCCTTACTTCTATACGTCATTATACTATGAGCTGTTTGCACTTATCCCAGAGCATCTACATATCACTTTAACACAGACAACAGTGCTATTCTATTCTAATAGAATTTCCTAGTTTTACAATCAATTTGAAAAAGTTAACTCTCAAAAACAAACCCAACAACTTGCTTCTACAGCAATAACAAAGGATATAACAAAAAGCCGGCAATAACAGAAGTTAAATGCATGCCTACGCACACCAGGGCATAAAACCTTCTCACCCTCCCAGCACCCATCCTCCAGAGAAGGTTAAGTGAAGAATTCTGGAAAATAGCAAGATTTTTTTTTTTCCTGACACATCAAACATCACTGAAATTCCACAGCCCCACTGTAAGTATAACTCTAACTATCACTGTTTTATAAACAAACTCTAAGTTGACAATTAGGCAGGTGTTTAATAAGAGAACCGGGAACAATTATGGCAAAGCTGAGGACTAAAGCAGTCGGTCCAGAGGAAACGCACCTGCGGAGCAAACACCCGCCCTGTCAAAGGGGGGCTCTGACCATGTTTTGAAGTTTATTCACCGCCGTACAGCTTATCTCGCTACACACTGCACAGCGCTTGTGCGTTCCCCGGGCCTGCCCGCCCCTCCAGCCGCTCGGCCCCGGGGCGAACAAAGGACACCGGCCCCACCGGCCACGGCAGCACCCAGGAAAAGAAGAGGCTCTCACCTCTCTCCTCCCGCCCGGTTTTCCGGGCGCTGGCCCGTGCTTCGCCACCGCCCCACCGGCCCTCACCCCCATCAGCACCGCGGCCCGGTGCAATAGGACGTCGGAGGGGTCCGGCCCACCCCGCCTCTCCCCCCGCGCCAAGCACCGGTACCGTTTGCAAACGGACGCATCCTCACACGTGCCCCGCACCGCCTCGTCCGCCTCGTCGAGGCCGGCGGCGGCGAGAGGGTCGCGGGCAGCGGCCGCCATGGAGCGCGCGAGGCTCGGCCGCCCGCCGCTGCCGCCACCGCCCCTGCGACCCAGCCCCCGCCGCCCCTCATTGGGCAGCCTCCGCAGGGCGGCCCGCCGGAGATCGGCGGCGATTGGCCTACGGCCTCGTCCATTCCCACAGCGCCCAATGAGAGAGCGCAGGCTGCACCACCCCGCCCAGGAAATGGCGGCTGTACCGCAAGGGGAGCCGGGAGTAGTAGTCTTAGGGGAGGTTCGGCGGAGGTTCGGTGTAGGACGGGGGTGGGTCCCGGGGCTGACCCGCTACGGGAGGGGCGTCTCCCGCGCACCGAGCCCGCCCCAGCAGCACTCGGTGCTCCTCTCCCTGTGGAGCCCTGGCATCCGTGCCCCGGGGGACGGGGCAGCCGGAAACCCGGATGTCCCGCCCCTCCCTGCGACCTGGCTGTTTCCCCGTGGGCACGTGATGGTGTGGGCGGGGCCGGAAGTGGTGGTGGGTTCCGGTGTGGGCGGGGCCGCTGGCGCCGCCGCGAGCAGGGAGGAGGCGGGAGGCCGGGCCGGGGCGGCGGCGGAGCAGCGGGTGCCCGGCGGGAGGCCGGGGGAACGGCCGCCGCCATGAAGAAGCAGTTCAACCGGATGAAGCAGCTGGCCAACCAGACCGTCGGCAGGTGGGTGGCGTCGGTGGGACCGGGGTCCCGCGGCTGTGGGCCTTGCTGGGCCGGGGTTGGGGCGGCGGCTTCGCTCCGCTTTTCCCCGCCGCCGCCGGGGAGCGGGCGGAGGCCATCCGCAATCTCGGCAGCGGGCCCCGTGGGGCTTGGCACGGCGGGGCTTCCCGCGCCCGTCCTGAGCGGGGCCTTTTGGGGAAGAAAAACTTCTGTCAGCTCAGAAAGAAACTGGCGGGACGGGGAGGGGAGGGGGCAGGAGCCTTTGTTGCTCGAAAACTTAAAAAAAAAAAAAAAAAAAAAAAAAGGCAACGAGAAGGTTCTGGTCCTCGGTTTTCCAGTCGGGAGTGGGGAGAGGGCCCGTGGTGCCCGGGCGGGTGTCTGCCCCGGCCCACGGTGTGGGTCCGTCGATGTCCGCTGGCCCCGCCGCCTCCCTCCTGCCCCTCCGTGCGCGCTGTCACCTCCGAGATGCGCTCACGCGGAGCCCGTGGGGGATCAGCCGAAACACGGCGTCCTGCGCAGCAGGGCCGGGGACACACGGCTGTGCGGGTGGCGGCCGGGGGTTGTGTCGGGTTTCAGGCTGCGAGGAGGGAAAGCAAAGGTCTCTTGGGGCTGGGGGGAGTGTCAGCGCTGGGGTCAGGGGAGGCCGAGGAGGGGGGTTCCTCAGAGGGTGGCTTTGGCCCCCCAGAGCTATTTGCATTGTGAGCTTCCTGTCTGGGCTTTTGTTACTTTCGTTTCCTTTCTTACTGTGTTAACATTAAGTTATTTGATCTGTTTCTCACCCCCTTTCACACTTAAGAAGTCTTCAGAGAGTGTATCCTTTGTTATTTTTGTTAAAAGTAAGTCATGGAGGTCTTGTAGGTATGATTGCCATCGGTTTCCAGATGTCGGAGTCTTGGAAGGTCTTTAGCCTGATTCTGCGGAAACAAATCTGTGCACAAACACAGGAGTGTCTGCCTGCAGCACTTCCATGTGCTGTAAACGCAAATGTAACTTTACTGCGTTTCTAGTGGAGTTCTATTTTTTTTTCCCCCAGAAACTCCTTTCTGCTTTTGGTGAAAACTTAATCTGAAACTGTGTACTTATACTGAAAGTATAAACTTTCATGTTATCTGAGTTTATACTTTCATGGCCTCCACACCAATAACTCACTTAATATGTTTATTTTCTTTGAGACCTATGTACATATAAAACAGGTCAAGTGTGTCAGCTAATAATGGCTAAGTAGTAGATTTTTAATAGGGTATTTGTTTTGCTATAAAAGAATGTGTGACTCCCAAACCAATCTTATGTCCTTTCTTTCTCATTTCATATAAATTCATGGAGTGTTTTCTTTTTTTTTTTTTTTTTATTGTCAGAGTGATTATTGGCATTCCCTTTTTGCACGTGTTGGGCCCACAGCTCCAAATCCCAAGTGGAATTTCAAGTAATCTGTGTTGTACCGAGTAGGATAAAAAGCTCGGGCTGCTTTATACTTCAAGGGGAAAATCAGAATTAAATCTGGAGAGCTGTTTAGAGTTGTGTATGGGTTGGGAGGTTTGTAATGACCTTTGACTAAATGCAGCTGAAGCTCAGTGGAAGCTGTGGCTATCGGTTGTTTCACGACGGAGGTTCTCAGGGTGTGGCATGGTTATTGCTCATACTTCTTTGCCAGGTAGTCTGCTGGTGCCTTCGCAGCCTGGCTCTGGAATAGTGAAGTTTTCAAGTTTCATTGAAATACAGACCTGTAATTGTTTTTCTTTTAAAAACTTTTTGAAATAGCACTGATTCATTTGTTTTTATAAGCTTAATATTAATAGCTTGTTTAAATTAAATTCTGTTTCTCTCTTTCCTGTTTTAGTCGGTATTAAATATAAGCACATCCTTCTTGGTTCTATCTTTGCTTATAGATTTTTTAATAATAAAGTCTGTTAAGTTAGTTGTATGGATTCTTTACTCAAGAACATGCAAACTTTTCTTTGAATAGAGGTGTAAAAGACTCTGGAGTGTGTGGGTAGTCATAAAGTTTTGACCAGTGCTTGTTGCCTTTTTCTCACACAAATTACATCCTCATGTTTGTAAGTGCTTTGAATGAACCAAATTCATCCTTCCAGGAGTTGGTGTATGTAGCCTGGTTAGCACAAGCTGGTACTTAACTCCTTTGTCACTGACCATGGCGTTTGTGGCTTTCCAAGAAAGAAAATCTTTAACGAAAAATGCTTATGTAATTGAAATAATTTTCATCACTGTAAATCTGCATTAATTCTAATGAAACTCAGGAAATTTAGGCGCAATTTGGGGGTGGAAGGGGAAGAAACAAAACTTGGGAGGTTTGTGTTGACTTTTGCTATGTATGGTCACCTGTACGCATAGGAGCTATAACAGTGGAAACTCAGTGAAGCTATTTTTATGTTTCCCAGGGTGCAGTGTGTTCATGTGCACAACCAAACACTGTTTTACCTCAAACCTGTTTCTTTACCTTTTTTGGTCCATCATCGCAGTGCTTTTATCTGACTTTCAGGATACCCTGTCATCTGTAAAGAGGTTGAAATCAATCATTTGTGTTAGATGTTCACTTAGATAGAAACAGCATTTTAAATAGTAACTGCTTTTGAGGCCTGTAGAAGCTGACAGTCCAGTGAAAACTTTGATTTGATAGAGTCAGAGAGAATTTCTGGAAATGCTTCTGCATCTCTGCTCTTCCAGTCGAGGAGGCGAGAGGGATGTCTCAGCCCTGCAACACTGAATCGAGAAATCAAGCATGATTAGACCAGTCTAAGGAGAAATGGTTCACTTTACAGTTTTAATAATGGTTAACTTGAAAAACATTTTGTTCCAAGTGGTATCAAACGTGCTATTAAAATTAATTGGTGACTATTTAATATTACTAGCCTCCTTACATTTCATGTACTAGCCAAGCATTTAGGTAGTCACTAGGGCCTTTTTTCATTTCCCAAAGTAAAATCACTTAGTGAAACATTTGTGACTGGTTTCACTTGCAAATATCAGGGCTGAGGTTTTCAAATTTCGGGCAGTGCTGCCTTCTGTGGTTTTGATAAGCACTGTAGAACTCGTGGGAGGTGCGGCAGTCATCATTCAGTAGGATCTTGCAGGCAATATTAGCAGAGGCAAGTGTTTCTGGCACTGGGTACCAGAAACCAGGAGTAAAGCATTTCAATTTTGTAACACTGAAGAAAAAAGTAAATTAAATAATAATAATTTAAAAGTTGCAGTGTGCTTCCCGTCTGGTACTGTTGCAGCTTGCTGCTTTCTGAGGTGGGTTTATATTGGGTGGATGTAACTCATTAGCCTTTTACGCTTGGACAGAATGAGACAAATCCCGTGTCAAAATGACTCTTCTGGTTATGTAAATATCTTGAGGAGGTTCAGCGTTCAGTATTTCAAGACCCCATACACTGTTGGGAGATCTAGCTGGTGAATAAGCGACTCCACAGGAGAAGCAGTATTTGGAGGGGCAGTTTGGGCATCTGTGCTGAGGGGTCACATCCCCCCGCATCTCTGCTGGCTCACCTGTGGTGCTCGGGGACATTGTGTGGACTGCCTATGCCCATTGACCTTCTCTGGGACATCTACCTTTAGGTGTAACCTACTGATCTTTAACTGTCTGTTGCTTTCTGCGCTGTTGTATTAGCAAGGGGTATCTTCTACTGCTTTTCTTTCATTCTGAGATTATTTTTTTTTTTTTCACCCTGATTGAGAGGTGGGGAGAACAGGCATGTTATCCTGAGGTCGGCAAACCTTGGTTATGCATCAGTGATGGGTCTTTACCATGGTTTTGTTCTCTTCAATGAAGGGACGTTTAACTCTAAAATAGCTGGGGATTTATCCTGTTCAGCTTGCCATAGGTACGAATTATAGTGTCTTTTTTTACAGCCTGCTTCCAAAGGCTGGCATCCTTGGCCTTGTACCATGAATATGTGACTTAGGATCAGAGAAGTAACTCTTTCAAGTGAAAAATAAGAAAAGATGGGCAAGAGCTTCATTAAAGCAGAGGAATGGCATTTATGGGAGGCCTGTGAGTCTGCATGGATAGTATTATATAGAATTATGAAATATATGTAGGAAACTAATTAAAGAGAGGATTAGCTGAGGGGAACAGGATTCCACTATAATTAATAGATGTGTTAAATATTTTGCAGCAATTATCTTGGGGATGTTGTTGGATGCCTTAAGACAAGAATTCAGTCTGCCACTGAGTATTTGTGTGTGACAGATTTGTTCTGTGTTGCAGGTGTGCAAGCAGGCATTTCTACTCAGGGGGACAACTCAAACTCTGGTTAACCTATAAAGTAAAATATCAACTATTTGTCTATCAAAACCTGGAGGGAAGGGAGAAATGAAACAATATGTTTTGCCTTTTAGTGGAAACTGGCAGTTTAAGCACTGGTCCCTGTAGTTTTGTGGCTGCTTCAGAGAGACTGTCCAAGTCTGGGCCAGGCGACTGAGGCAACCTCTCGTTGGGAGGCGACATCAGAACTTTCTCAGGGCAGTCTTGGCTGGAGTAATGAACTGTGAATCTCGGTGTGTGCTGGTTCTCATGTCATCATGAAGGATCTTGCATCTAGTCAGAGAGAATTCACAAGAAGCAGGGCTGGGGCATGCAGGGGAGCAGAGGCATGGCTTACCAGGAAATCATTAGTTCCACATGAGCTGAATTAATGCATCAGAAGAAACTGGCATCTTGACCGTGACAGATACACAGCTAGTCAGACAAAATAACCAGCTCAAATCTGACTTTTATTTTGAGCTACGTCCAAACTCCAGCCTAAGCAATTGGAAACATCTTGAAACTTTTTAGTGAGGCTTAAAAAATTAAGCGGGGGGAGGGAGCGGAGAAGAAAAGAATAACCTTCCTTCTGAACTTCATGATTTTCAGGTGGCCTGTGATTCCTTAGAGGCTATATGCTGAGATTGCTTTTAATGGAATTTGTTTTAACTCCTCTAAACCATCATGTGTTTTGAGTACCAAGGCTCATGTCCACTGAGAACAGTTCTTCTGTTCCACACACACATTTCTGTGTGCTTTGTCTGGGTACAGTGACTTGTGAAATAGAAGTTGTGGAATAGACTCTAGTACGTGCTGTCTCACGAATTTGAAGAGGTGAGGTACTACCTTCCTGCTGTGTTTGTACCTTTCCTTGGGATGCTTCACGAGCAGATACTCGTTCTAGCAGATCAGCTGTGTTTTAGGCTCAGAAATGAAAAGGATTATATTGTGTGTGATGTCAACAAAGGTAATCCTTCAGATATCTATGACTGTTTGTCTTAGAGTTTTCATACCCTTTTATAAATTACAAAGCGACACAGATTTTGATTAGAAGTTCGGGAAGTGTTCTACTTTATAGTTGCAGTCATCTCTAATGAAAATAAATGTTCAGAGGTATTGTCATGAAAGGCTTTCAAATGATACACTAATAAGCATTTGAACTACATAGCTAAGTAATTCATATGAGGAATGAGTCCACAGAGGTGTTTGTATCGTGCTGTTTACTTAGAGAAAAACAGGTTAGTAATTAATGACACTTGTTAGACTGTCTAATAATTTTACATGAGTTAGGCTTTCCTGCCTCTGGAGACATGACTGTTGATGTTGTTCCCATCAATTTCTTTTTTCATCTTTTAGGTGCAATCAGCAGAGTACCATACAGATTAAAAATTATTCTAGCCAACTGGTCTGGAGAGCTTAGGTCTGGTGAAGATCAAGACTGATAGATAGGTGGATATACTTATTAGGAGAGATACTCTATCTGCCCTTAGGCTGTTACAGTAATTTAAACCGGGGATGAGCAAATCTGACTAATTAGAAATCTGGAAGAGACCACAAACCACCTTAGAAAGATCTTTTTTTATGCAATAAGCTAACTTACTATAGCATCTTTACTAGTTTTTCCACTGTTTAAGTACAACTTCTTGTATACAAATAGGTTTTTCCGGGCCCTGTACACATGACATTACTGTGACTCAACAGGAGTATTTAACCATATCTTTTAATAGCTCATGCCCTGCATAAAAGTTACTATGCTAAACTATATTTAGTGTTTCTTCAAGCCACTTGGCAATCTGCAAGTCGTAAGTTGGAATTGTTGTTATTGTAACATAATTATTACATTAAGGCAAGTTATGTTAAAATGACTATTATTGCATGATTGTGTACAGTAAGGAGCTACCTACATTCAGCCAATATAACATTAACCCTACGATGCCATTTAATGTCAAAGAAATACTACTTTCATGATTTTCTAGTTCTTGTATGAAAAAAGTAAGTGAGTATGACCCCAGTAATTGAAAATTTCTGGCTCACCCAAAAGTCCTGTTAAAAAAAGTTGAGTATGATAAGCGTTATTTACTTGGAGTGATTGTTGTCATTGGTAAAGATATTTGAAAAAGTGGTAAACAACATTGAAATATGTTCATACATATGGGCAGGGGGAGAATCTGCTTTGTGCTTGGTCTTTTGGGTTGGCATTTGCCTACATCTGAGTACTCAGGAAAAGAAAAAGAAAAATCTCATTTCAGTGTTTATAATAGTTATCTTAAACATTTCCTGTTTGTCTCCAAATGAAGTTCGAGGTCTCTTTAATTAGAAAATTGACTAAGATCATTCTGGATGGAAGATTAATTCAATGACAGGTTTAAAGAGTCTGAGTAAATTGAATTAGGGAAGCTCTGTTTTCCTGAACGTGTGCAGACTTTTGGACTTCATGTAACTAACTGTCAAGGACTGATGGAAATAAAATGTGTGCAAATGCTAAAGCACTCATACCCAAACAGCAAAGGGAATCCATTATCTGCATGTTAGTAGTTTGGCTGTTGAGCAAGGAGGCAGTAAGCTTTATATTGACTGAAACACTGGAGTTGGCATATACAGCTGCACAGGCTTTTTGTTACCTCTTAGCCACTTCCAGGCTTCTGTATGGGCTGTGCAGAACTTTGAAATGGTGTTTCCATCTGAGATGTAAGGAAGCAAAGAACTAACAGTTATCCCTTTAAAACTGCCTCTTAGCCTCAGCAGTATCAACAAAGTTTCGTGGTATCTGCGTATTTATCTATTTCCTGCACCCTTTGGGGAAAACTGACACAATGTAATGCGTTGTGCAGCTCGGGAATCTGATTTTTCTAGCAGTACAAACTTCCAATTATAGAAAAAAAAAAACATGCAGCTATTATGTTTTCAGTTTGGGGCTGCTTCTTGTGGTAAGACTTGGCATTCGTTGGTGTATTTGCGACTGCCGTTAACGCAGCAACAAATGGAATAGCTTGTGGATATAAATTGTGTCCAAGCTTTGGTCTAGATTAAATTTTGTAAGCGTTGTCTGCTGATCCCATTAATCAATGTACTCCTTCAAAGAGGATTGCTAAAATCAGAGGAAAAATTACCTAGGTTGAGGACTTTAGTGGCTTTCTTCAGTTGTTCTGTCTCAGCAGACAAGTTGTGAGCTGGTGCGGTCTGTAAGGCTGACCGCCTGCTGCTGCCGGTGAGAAGCTGTATTGCTGCACTGGAACTCCTGGGAAGAAGAGAGGTTTCGTCTGTGAAAAGGTGCTCAGAAAACAAAGGAGTGTATTCTGGCCTACTTTTAGGTGTTCTCTCTGTTTTGTAAAGACAGTTTATCAGTATCTCTTAATTCCTTAGGGACCGAGATGATCTCGTGTTGGTTTAAAGTCTAGGTCGTTAAAAATCCTTAAGATTAGAAACTGTTAAGAAATTAAGTTGTGTTTTTAAGAAACTTGTTTCTCTGCAGAAGCTGTTTGCTGTGTCTAATGCTGAGCCCTTATTGCCTTGCAACAGGGTGTTTTCCAGAAAACCACCGTATTAAACTTTCCAGACACGAGTGAAATATGAAGTAGTGCTCTTACAAGGGCAGCAACAGGTTTTAAATCCAATGAGTAAGTATTTGCTCAACCCTCAGCTTAAAAAGCCTCATCGCTTGTGATCCGATTCCAGACCACATGAAAACCTAGGAATGCCTTGACTGGGCTGCGTCTGTCTTGCCCAACGTCCAGTGGCCAGAAGCAGATGACGTGAGAAGGCTGCAAGGCTCAGCTCTTCCGTGGTATTTCCCACGCACGTTCTCACGGCCGCCAGCTGTCTCTGTCTCAGGAGCTTCCTCAGCCAGAGGTGGCTTCTGTGTGGCCGATGTCTGATAGCACCGGGCTCGTGGTGGTCCGTGCATTGACTGCGCCATCATTGCTGACGCAGAGCTCCACCTTACCAAACAGCTGAAGAATGTGTTAAAGCTGGAGCCTGCTCCCCTGCTTCTCTGAAAGTCCAAATTTTGATAGTTTCAACTATTGGTTTTCCCAAGTGGAATCCTGTAGGAGAGAAACGCGTTTCTCTGTGCCTGCAGTGTGTAAGAAAGAGCTCCTTTGTGTGTTACCTTATTTTCTTGAGCAGTGGGTGCTTCCAGGGCAGGTAAAGCTTCAGTTATTTTCCTTTCCCTTAATAGATGCAGAAAATGCCTTTCAAACTTACATAAAAATTTGTGGTATTCAGTGGTGAAGAATGACTTGGTTTAGTTGTGCTAAATTTTGTTGACTTGAAGATACCTTAATAAATTGTTGTGCTTTCTAGTAGAGAACTAGCTAAAGCCTGTTGGTTAGAAGAAAAGAGGTATTCTGTAACTTGGTGACAGGCTTGTGTGTCAACTGAGTGGGCAGTGTGTAAAATACTTGAGGTTTTTGTTGCAGAAGAAGAAATTAAAAGACTCCAAACTCGGGGATTTGGGAAATATTTAGTTCCTCCTTGCATGCATGCCCTCATCTCCTTTGGCTCTGTTCATCATGCTGCTGCTTGATGAAACAGAGCAGAGGACTGATAAAATATTCCCAATAGACAGACAGATACCCAGCTACAACAGAGCCTACAGTAATCTTGGGCTTCCTGTGTTGTTGGGGGGTCAGGACTGCACAGCGGGGGTAAAGGGAGCATCTGCCTCAGGAAAGCACGGTCTTGTGTTGCCTTAAAAAGGTGGATAAAATGTCACTTTTTTTTTTTTTTTTTTTTTTTTTTTTTTTTTTGGCAGAGACTTCTCGGGTGGTTTCACAAGGTTTTGAAGGGTCTAGGGCAGCGATAACGATTGTACCAAACCTGGCGCACTGGGCTTGTGCCACAGCAGGTACCCGGAGCCTGAGTCACCATCCCTGGCCGGACCTGTGCGGCTGCCTGGGTGAAGCAGCACAGGGATGCAGAGGAGGCTAGACTGGTAGGAAAGGAGATATTGTCCAGGGGTGTTAGGTGCATCCAAGGTGGAGGTTTTGGTTTCTGACATAACAGCAGAGTAATGAAGGTGAAGATATACTTGAATCTGCTTTAATGACAGCTGCTGAGCGAAATTGTCGGCTGTGCACCTGCACTCTGGAGGAGAATTGCAACTCTTCTGATGTTTATTCATATCAACAAAATAATTTTGGTATTGCCCTCTTTGTGGATGAAGCTGTGATTCCTTGATTCTAATTTGATCTGATGGTGGTTCTTTAGGGCAAATAATTTTAATATCAGGTTATGCCCAGAGTCAAAATCCTAAAATAGTTATGATTTAATCTGCTAAAATAGCTAGAAGTGATCTAATAAGTGTTTTCAACCTGATGCTGTAATGTGATACACTTGGAATTTATGAAAGCAAATGTATTTCTTAGATACATGCATGGTATTTTTAGGTTATGATGATGGATCTGTGACCAGAACTGCTCTTTAGAGGTCATTGTATTAGCAAATGATGAAATGCCAAATACATACAATCCTTTTAGGATGTGGTTAAATGAAAAGTGTCTTAGTGTGTTAGAAATGTTTTTCTAAAAGCGCGGTTTCCAGAAAAAAAGGTTTCACAACTTAGAAGTAGTAGCTCCATTTTCTTGGTGTTAGGAGAACCTCCAGCCCTCTGTGTCGGGTCTTGCATAGACGCAGCAATTAGCTCTCCCCCGTTTGCCATGGCACAGCTCTGATCTACAACCTGTGGGAGTTTAATAGTGCAAACTACACTGGGTAAGGTATGGCTGATCTCCTGTCATTCAGAACCAAGTTGCTTCACAGCAGTTGGTGGTGACATATCAAGGGATTTTAACAGATTAATGTGCTTGATTACCTCATTTTTTCAGGGCTACTTGCTTGCTATAGGTGCCAGTCTTGAACACAAGGCTAAATTTGATCCTCACTGACACTATCATGCTTAAAGCAGCACTTGATGTCTAGACAAGAAAAAAATGACCTTTCAAGTATCCTCTTTATCTGCAACGTCGCTTTGCTGACTGAATTAGAACATTTTGGTTAAAATGTATTCCTTAGGAGCCAAATAGCCTTAAAGCTTTGTGTTTGTAATCACTATTCCATTGCTGATAAAAGCTGTCAGAATGGTCGTGCATCTTATGCTTGGACAGTCCTGCTGTCTCAACAGGAAACGAGCTTGCATAAATACACGCCAGCTGGGTGAGGTCACAAGTTCTTCTCCTAAGTGAGGTGGAGCCTTTTTTTCCTTGACACAGATTGTTTTCTTGTGAAGTTAATTGCATGGCAAAATGACAGGAACATCCTGGAGTGACTGCTGCGGAGTGAATCAAAGAGCCAGGGGATCTGCAAAAAAAAGGAGTATGCAAAATATCCGAATCAGGTTTAGGTGAGAAAGATCAATAAAGGAGGAGTTTTTAACTTCTGTCTTACAAGTTGTCCAGTGCCAGAAGTCACTAAACCGAGATTTTTGTATAAATATACTCGTTGGCTATATTGCATATTTCTCAAGATCCCAGTGATGCTTAGAGTGAAAATTAATAAAAGGCAAAGTGGTAACTTGTACAGCTGAGCCTTGCACGGAAAAAGGTTGGTCATTGCTGAGAACGGTTAATGCTGTTGGAGCGTGCCACTTGTGGCATGACGTGCACGCAAGTCCTTGGTGACAGAGGTAAGGCTACAAAAAAATACTTTAGCCAGTGACGGGAAAATTAAGTTACAAAGGTAGACCCTTCTTTAGCAGGTAAATTGCCTTGCATGCAGATTGGAAAGTTATGACTGTGATGTGACTTCAAAAAGTATAGCGGTTTATTCAAATGCCAACTTTCTTTGGCATCTCTGCCAAATAGTCACGTAATCGATAGGAAATGTTAATCCACCTGATTTAAAGTTCTATTTTCTGTAGAAAATGAAGGGAAGATAGAAAGCTAACATTTTCATACAGAAAAATAAATGTGTGAGCTAAACTTGCAAGCTTCTATTTCAGGCGACTGTTTAACTGGGTTGCCTTGCTGTAAGCCGATTTAATGCGCAGATCAAGTGTTCTGATCTGATATTTTTTGTGGGAATGGAACAGTAGGAAAAAGTAATCCTGATTTTGTAACAACAGGTCCTAGTTTGTGTTGAAAAAATGCAGTGCAGGTTAATAAACCTCGATTAGCCTATTAGTCCGAGGCTCATATTTCTTTCTCAGAAATCTAGTGATAGAGTTAACTTTCAGTTTTGTGGTGGAACAGCAAAAAGCATGGTGTGCAACACATGGCGGGGTGGTGATGGCATAGCTCTGCATGTTATACGCATTAGTGTGGTCTTGTATACACCGTATCTAAGCGACATAAAAACAGACATCTATATCCAGTGCCATAAAAGCCAGTAATGGGATGAGTCGTCTCAATTGCAGGGTAATTGTCAGACTCAGCTGAGAAACTCGCTTTCCTGTTGGTGAAACATAATGAAGGGTTCAGACATTAATTGTTAATCATGGCTACTGATCAGAAAATCAGTGCAAAGGCTTCATTGTGAAATAGTAGGCATAAAGAATAATCCCTATTTTGTCACTAGCCTATTAGTCAATTTTATATAACCTCAGGTCCCTGAATTTCCTTATATATATATATTTTTTTTTTTTTTCACTGTCATTTCAAAGCTTCCAACTCCTTTTGCTCTCTTAGTTTCTATTCCTACTTCATTGTTCTGCCTTTTCTGTGTTTCCTTGTTTTGGTTTTTGTGTTGATTCAGCTTGGTTCCTTTTCAAAGGCTTTCTCTTGCCAGTTTTGTGAATCCCCGAGCTTAAAATAGACCTGTCTGGACAGTATATTAAATTAAGACCAGCGTTACCTTTGGTGAAATGTTCATTTTTGGATTGGAGTTTTTTGACACTTATGCAAGGTAATAAACTGAAATGTCCTGCCAAAGTGCAAAACACCAATTAAATATGCAGAAAACACCCAGGTTTTTTTTTTTTTTTAGCAGTTCAGTGTATTTTGCTCATTCCTGTATTGCATATTTTTCCTATTCAAACATGTCTGCACTGTAAAAGGTTTGCATTTGCAGAAGGTAGTACTGCTGCTTGGAGTCTTTTCCAGTGGTTGTCAATGCAGGACTTCTGGTAAAAGAAAGCATAAAATTTAAAAATGTCTTGAGTTAGTGGGCAGTCCACCTGTTCTGTGGCTAGGATGGAAAGTGGTTTCTTCTTTGAAAGTTCAGATGTGTTGGAGGTTTTGGGGTTTTTTCCTTTAAATGTGAAGGAGTTCTCATGTCAGCAGGTGGTTTGGCAAAAGGACTGGTCCTTGCCTAAAACTAAAAGCTGCCAAACCCATGTGTAGGAAATTCATGAGCCATTCTGTCAGCCAGAAACATCAGCTGCTGCCTTAACTCTGTGGTCAAGAGGTAACGACTACGTCGGGCTTTGCAGCAGTGCCCTTTCTGCCAAGCCTTGATGCCTTCCTCGCTGCCCGTCTGGGTATTCCCACCCCTTCTTTGTGCTTGCATGTGGCATCTTGGCGGTGAAGTTAATCTGACTGAAAAAAATGGGTTTTCTTCCAACCAGGTTAGTTTTCAGCAGGGTCAGCCCTTTGAGCTGTTGACTAGTGGAGACGCTTGTGCCGGGCAAGGGAGATGTGAGCAGCCGAAGGGTGGTAGGAGGGAGGACACAACAACATTTTTCAGCAGCTCTGCCAGCTGATGTCACCTCCCTGTTAATGAAATGTTGGCCCTGGGGTGCATTTTTGTGATCAGCTTAAGCTGATCTTAAGTAGCTGCAGTTGCTAAAAGGGACGGATTTCCCTTCTCCCTGCCCGGGTGCCAGCTCCCCTGCCCGGGGACCGGGAGTGGGGCAGCTGTGGGGTGGCCCGGGGAGGGGGCCAAGATGACTGGAAACCAGTCCTTTCTTTTATTGGATGTAATTCCAGTCTGAGCTGCCTGTGACTGCTACGGATGCAGGGGAGGGATGTGGGGACCAGGGACCTGTACCTGAAGTTTGGGGAAGGAGGAATGCTTCAGGCAGGACCCTGGAAAGGGGAAAGGTTGTAGAGAACCACATGAGGGAGAAATCCAGTATTTGCTCCTTGTCGTGGGTTTGATTTGGTGGTGATTCGAGCTGGCACAAATTCAGGCTGCTGTGGAGGGACAAGGAGAGCCAGCCCGGGGAAGGGAGGTGGCTGCAGGCTGATTTATTGCTGCTGCTGAGCCAGGTTAATTTTCAACTAGACCTAGTGCTCTGGTTGGAGTCCTGCTAGAGCACAAAGGCAGCAGGGGGAATTCCCATTTTGGCAGAAGCTACATTTATGTTGGCATGCGGGGATTGTAAAATTGCACCTGAGATTAATAACAACTTCAATAATTATTTAGGTTGCTTTCTGCTCTACCCTTTCTTATATCAAAATCGTACCCAGCTAATTTTAGATAAAATTAGTCTATGTAAGTAAAAGGTTGTTGCTTGCTTGGAGGAGGGAAGGACCTGGTGTGAAAATAAACTTTTTAATGTAAATAAATACTGGGCAGCTAAATATTAAAAACAGTTCTTTACCAAGATATTGTGTAAGGGTATGTACATTCTTTTATAAATTACATCAATAACTAACATGTTTGAAACTTTGAGTTCTATAGTAATGTTAAGTAGAGTGCACTTAGCATGAGAAATATATATGGTAATACTTAAAGGGGGAAAAAGCAAAGTATAGAAAATACATTGTGATTTGATAGGTTTGGAAAATTTCTTAGGTAGTTTAGCTTTGTCTCAGATTACTTGCTTTTTTTCTTCCCCCACTAATCTGTGACAGCTCAATGTAGGAGTTTTTACTTTGAAAAAAAAAAAAAAAAAATGACTGCTGCTAGATTTCACCCTGGCAGGATTTAAGCATTTAGAATTTTAATCCCCTACAGCAGCACTTTGTGTTTCCTTCTGAAGGTATTAATGCTTTCACAAACCAAATGTACTTTTTTAAAAAGAGTCACCTTTTGTTATATTGGCCTAACATACTCTGTGAGTGGAGGTTTGGTTTCTTTGAAAGTTAAAAAGAATAGAGGGAGAAATTTACTAGCTAAAGCTTTGTTCGTGGTATGAAATAGTAGGTTAGCAATAAGTATTTGATTTGCTGGGACAGTAGTCAACTGTGGAAGCACTTTATTTGTATCCAGAAATTGAAAAGCTATCAGACTCATTGAAGACTGCTCACTGAAACATCGCTTCTCCATCAAGCAGGATTGCTTTAAGGCTGGTTCTGCGTGTAAACCACAACGTATTTTTGCCATATGGAAAGTTTAACTTACATTCATCTCTAATTTGCAGTGCATGTGGCTCAAAATTGACTACCTAGATTTGTTACATAGACTTAACTGTTTGAACAGTACTTTTTCTCCAACTGCACCGTATTTGGTTTAATTCTCAATATCTAATGTTAAAAACATATATTTTTGCGAGGAGGGAGTTGGAGTTCTGAAGGGCAGTGCAGGGCCTCACTGCAGTGACTGTACCTCTGAGAGTGGCCCTAAAATAGGATTTGGCTTGAGCCGCGGTTGTTCTAAATAGCTAAATTTACTGCCTCGCTTGGGAGAGGAGCCTTGGATCCATTTCACTTACGAAGGCATTTCAGATCCCCTAATGCGAACAGTCTGTCATGG
The DNA here is from genome assembly GCF_965231255.1 of Vanellus vanellus. Taxonomy (NCBI): domain Eukaryota; kingdom Metazoa; phylum Chordata; class Aves; order Charadriiformes; family Charadriidae; genus Vanellus; species Vanellus vanellus. Next base: position 12,403,405 of record NC_138919.1, read on the forward strand.
GTTTCCCTGCAACTGCAAAGGAACAGTCTGCTTTCTTTCCAAGATGATTATCTTTCTAAAGCCTGGTCTGCCTTTAATTAGAGCAGGCAAGCTTCGTTCTTCAACATCAGATGGCTGACATTATAGAAGAGATCAAAGTTGCAGCTTTTAGATTGAGCGACCAAGCAAAGTTTGGTGGTGGAACTCAATGGAGGAAGGAAGACAAAAGGAGCAGAAATCTTCATCCATTTCTTGAGGCCTGAATTGTAGTTTTGCAGCTCCTGGGTTTCTGAAGATAAAGATCTCAATTAATGAAATATTTTGGTGCCTTGGAGGTGATGCACCATTTTTTTAAAGCACTTCTAATTCTGTAGAAGCTGCAGTAACTGCGTGGGTTAAAATTGGTGACCTGAGCATCATCACTTTAGTATGGAAACTGCTTCTGCAGCGAGGACTTTCTGTAGGAAGCGAGCTGGTGGGTTATCTCCTCTGAAACAGCAGCCCTTGGGGTGGTGTCTGCTACTGCCACTAGAGCATCAGTGGTCACCAGGTTGATGATGAAAGCAATTTTAGCACTTGTGCAGGAGTTTATATCGTTAGTTCAGGATAGTAGGCAAACTTGAAGTCTAACTGGTGAGTGGTGTTCACTGAATACTAAGTAGATACTGAAAATGGTGACTATCACCTGACGGTCATTCTGAAGTGATTTTAAAATGTTTAAAATGAAGAACATTGATACTTACCATGGGTCATGCTAGTTTCTTTTGAAACTACAGCACCAACAACTTCAACTTGTTACCGGACTTTCACTATGAATGCTGGGGTGTTTTATGCTGGGGAGTCAAAACGGGTTTATTTTGGTGCTTGTGTGACATAATGAACTCGGTTTCTGTGGTGAGAAGTGTACTTGGCCAAACACGTTTCTGCTCTGGCTTGTCTTCAAAATGCTGTGCAGGTGAAACCGAACTCCCACAGTATGCTCGGAAAGCTGAGTATTGCCACAGGCTGCCAAAGAAAGCAAAATAAATCCTTCGTAGTAAAGTGGTTTTGAAAAGTGACCCTTAATATACGTGTTTATGAAGGCCACAATTGCAGGATTTTTGCTTTCCAGTCACACAGAAAGATCTGTTAATGTGAAAGTTTTCAGCTTCTGAAAAGCATATAGAAATGCAGAATCTAGATAGAACATGGGGAGTGGGAAATGTGTATGTTACAACCTGTATTTTAAATTCTAGTTCGGGTAAGGAGCCTTTGCGTGAGCCTGGCTGCCCGGGAGGAGAAGGGGCAGGGAAAATCTTGTCATGTTCTTCTGAGCTGCAAAACAAGAGGCTCCCTGCATCGCCTTGATTTCTTAAAGTCAAAACCCAGTAAAAATTAAGGAAGATACTGCCATAAACATTGATGTATTTCACATTTGGATACTGACTGCTGCTGTCACTTTGGGTGTACAGTAAGTGGCACTCGGGAGTCGCTTCACCTCTATGACGGTGCTTCTGCATCCTTATTGAAGGGGCATCACTGAGCTTGTCGCTGGTCTTGTTCAGCTGTTTCAGCTCTTTCCCCCGATTGACGTTTTCATTTAGCTTTGAAATTATCTGATGTGCTTAATAATTAGGTTCCATAAACTTGGATTATAAAATACAGGGTTTACTCTGCTTAAAAAGGAAGCTTGTTCCTGGAATTTAGCACAATGTCAAATGGGGAAATGTAAGCTGGTAGTTCTGAAAAACCTTTTAAGTTACGTTTTTTATGAAGTCTGTCTCAGTCAATGTTTAAAAAGCAAACCTTTTGGAAGGAAAATGGCAATCGAATTCTGAATTCCTTGTTTTGGAACAGAGCTGCTGATTCTTTCATTTTTTTCTGGCAGCAAATCCTGCCTATTGTATGTGGAAAGCAGGCAGGATGTGCTGCCAGCCCAGCGCCCGGCAAAGGTGCTCTGAAGTGTTAACTCGGCAGCAAAGCTAATCTGGTTACTCTTGGTAACAAACAAATGCTTTGTTTAAGGAAAATCAAACAGCAGGGAGAGCTAGGTTTAATTTTGTCTCATGTTTCGGGTGGAAGTCTCCTTGCTTCCGCTGAAATCTTTCCAGAATTCAGGAATGTGGACTTGTTTCGTCATGAAGCGAACAGCCCTCCCGTAGCATCACCTCCCATCCGCAGTGCGTGAGTCAAGGTTTCTGTTTCCACTTTGACATTTGAACTGAGTCACTTGTTCTGTTGTGAATGTCCAAGTTTTTATGGCTCTTCACGTCAGGATTGCTCTTGTTACTTTGTTGTTAGTCTTTCAGGGGTGTAAGTTTCCACTGGTTTTGTAGCTTTGACCTGCTTTGGAGATCAGCCCCTGGATCAGGACTGATGCCTTGGTGGTGGACAGGACCCTGCTGTGAAGCCAGTGAGATCTCAAATATTGTTTAGTTGAAGCTTTATTTCTTTTTTTAAATCCCTAGTGCTGGTTTAATAGAGCCTCTTCATTTTATACGTGGAAATGTAAATTCTTCCCCCATGGAAGATAAACACTTTTATCTCAGGAATTCTCATCTGCTGTTTCCAGATGTACAAAGAAGACTTCTGATGAAATGCGAAATGTAAAAAGTGAGGGGACCAGTTTTAAACCTGCGGGGTGAGAGCTGTTCTGCCCACCCTGCTCATGGCTGAGCCAGGCAGTGAGCTGCAGCAAACCCCCACGTGCCCAGCTGTGTTTCAGGCTGGGCTGTGCTGAAGGAAAGAAATAAAACAAATGATACTATAAAACACTTAAAAGAGAGGAGGCCAATTGGGGGCACACGCAATACATTTTTAAAATGTCATAGCAAGCTAAGGCATTCTAATTAACATGTCTAGAATTAAAAAATATAATCTTTCCACTCTTAAACCTCTTGGGTTTTTGCTTGGAGTAGAGTGAGTTAGGCAATTACTTCTGGCCATGCCGCCCCCAAATAGAAAATGGCACTAGCGTTTATATAGCATCTCATATTTCATGTTAAGTACACTATTTGCTGTCTTAACAAGTTGTTTCAAGAGTAAATTTCACAACAAAAATTTTGCTGAAAATCTCAGTGTTACAGTATCGGAAAGTGAAAACTTACCTCTGCTCAGGTTTTTTGTCTGTCTTTGGAAAATGTCACATTCTTCATATGTTGTTCAGCTGGGCTGTACTTGGAGCCTAACCTGCTCTTTGCTGCCTGTTCCCACCCCAGAGCGGCGTCAGCGAGGTTATGTGTCTGAAGGGTGAATTTGGGGGGCTGATTTGGCAGAAAAGTAACTGTTTCTGCCAGATTATTTTCGGTCAGCTTGGCTGCCTGAGCTGGCTTACACCCCAGCTGAACCAAGTGTCTCGGGGCAGGAGACGGACACTGACGATGCCAGGAGCTGTGTTTGCAGGGCAGCAGCTCAAGGAGCTCTGCGCTTTGGATGTTTATGGTGGGCAAAATGTTGTACTAACTTGGTGTGGGAAAGTCTGAAGGTACCAGTTTTAGGGAATTCAGTAGTTTTATCCTCTTTATTCATTAAGGAGGTGATTATAGCTGCAACAGATGACTGCTTCTAAAAACAAAACTGAGCAATCTTTTAAAATGCACTGCTGAATTTTAATTAAAAATCTTTGTACCAGCTGATTCCCGTAAAGGTTCTGGCTAACAGGTATCCTGCCTAGTGTAGCAGAAAAACTTCACCTTCAGTTCTCACAAGCCTTCCTTTCCCCCGGGGGACCAGCTCCGTTCCTGCTTCCAGTGGACTGCTGCCAGTCCAGCAGCTATTTTATATTTAGGCAGCGGACCAGCCTGTGCGCCGCTGTGGCGGTGGGGTGTGATGCCAAGCCCTGTGCGCAGAGTCCGGCGTCCCCCCAGGCTGCTGCTCGTGCTCTGCTCTTTCCCGTCTCACGTAGAAGGTGTCGGGAGGCTCCAGGCTGCAGGTCCCCGTTTCCCTGCTGCGTGCTGTCCGGAAGCGCGGGGACAGATCCTGCACAAACAGCTCGGCCACAAACCGGCATGTTTGGGGCCCCCGGCTCACGGGAGGGGCTGGGACGGCAGGGCGTGCTTTCCCCATTAGTAATGGCTTGGAGGGACCTCGTTTTGCAACTGGGACTTAACTGTTTGGACTGTATTGAGTTTAGCTGCTGGGAACGTAAACAGCCATAGCTGCTGTAGTCTGGGCTTCGTAATCTCAGTTTGGGACGGGCTGTGTTCCTGATGTGCCCCGGGGGAGGCTTACAGTGGAGGGTCTCCAGGCTGGAGGCCAGCTACCAGCGCTGCGGGGCTTGATAACGCCCTTGGGAACACGCTCTGCAATGAAATCTTCCAGTTCTTAATCAGTTCTTGATTCCAGAAGGCAATGATGCTTCATAGCTTTATGCTACTGACTAGTTAAGAGACAAATAAGACAAGTAAGGGATGAGGACAAAACTAATTAGCATTGAGAAAGAATTCTATTTTCTATAAATTTGCTAATCCTCTAATTAGTCAGCATAAGGAATTAGGGTCCTGTGAAGCTCCAGTTAGATGTAAACTTTAAACGAGTAGTACCTGTTATTCAGCGGAAGACAGATACCTTTGATGGTTTGTTGCTTTTCCCCGCGGTGACTGCGCAGTAAGGAGATAGGCTGCGCTGCTATCGCAAGGCTGCATTTTCTGTTTCGTGGTTGTGGTCACTGAAAACCAGCGTTAGTGGCTCTTTCTTGGCTTCCTTATTAAAGGTGGAATGTGGGCCTGCAGGAAGGGTGAGGTCTTCCCTCTCTGCGTTTCCGAACCTGACATCATCATCGGTGGCTTTTCTAAATGAGCGCTGGCCTGGGGACGCTGTCCTGCTGCCACCGAGGACTGGGGGAAACATCCCTGACTTCAGAGGAGGAGATCCGGATTTTCAAGCTGTGACTTTAAATCCTTGATAAACCAGTTAGGTGTGCAAAGGGCATTTAAGATAAATACATGAAAATTGTTTTGCACTTCACATAATGATATATAGTCTGCTGGTAACCATCTTTTAAATGAAAACAAACTTCTGCTAGCACATTACTGAGCCATCTTTGCTTTTCGCTCAAATGAATATAACTTCTTAGGAAAAAGGAGGGGAAGGAGAAATCAAACTTTAGATTTATCAAAAGTTGTGTGGAAGTTCTATACTGCTTGGTGGTTTTAAATTAATGTGGCTAAAGCCATTCCAAAGCATCTAGTAACTTCACAGTAGTATAATAAAAGGTTCTGTTGAGCACAAATATGGGACAATATTAGAAGGAACGTTGTTTCCTCCGAAGATAATTCCTATAAAATGCATTTCATGATTCCCAATAGCTGAAAGTGAATTTGCAAAATCTTGTAGTACTTTGATTATTTGGGCATGGGTGGGAAAAACTACGTGAACTCTCAGTCAATCACTATTCTTGTGATTATCAGCAGTTCAGGGGTTTTAATGATGTGTACATATCCAGTTATAAGTACTCTAAATGTTCTTAGAAGTTGTTTTGAATTATGCCACCTGAGGTGGCTGTTTTATTTCCTAAAACTGCTGGTTAGGGTAAGGTTGTGTGTTCTCTTCTGGTATGTCAGATCTCCGCTTCCGTGGTGTCTGTTTCATGTCACGTCAGTATGTGAGCGTGTCAGCATCCACGGGGAATGAACTGCTGACGCCTTCGTCTAATCTAACTTTCTCTTACACTGAGCCAAATTAAGGCCTAGAGAGATATACAGGGGAGTCAGCGCAAGCTCACTTGCGTAATGTAAATACAGAAACCAGCTGCGTTTTCTCTTAAGCAGATCTGTAGGCAAAAGAAGGAAGCTGGGAGCTGGATGTATGTGCAGGCTAAGAGGGCAGCTTCTGGGGCGCTAGTTAACTGCCCCGCAAATCTTCTGTTAAATGCCGATTGCTTTAACGAGGAACTCTTAGCGTGGTTGGAACTACAAGTAGCCATTCCTAAATATCAAAATGAAATAATTTCCAATAGGGTGTTTTATTTATAAACAGCTGCATCTGTTGTTGAAAGAAGTCTGTTTTTACGGAAGGCACCTTGAGCTGTGTTGCTGAGCGAGCCTCTGGCAGGTAAATGCAGTCTGCTCAGCCGGCTGCCTTCGCAGGGCTGCGCTCCGGCATCCGCGCTCTGTTGATCCTGGCGTACAGTGTGCCGCCTTGATCAGGGTGGGATTTTACCCAACAGGCATTTGAATCGGTGCTTCTTGATAGGCATGGCTTAGGCTGACTTGGTATTTAAGGTGAGCCGTTTGCTAAGATGTGTCTAGGTGAGGTACGGAGCTAAAGCCATGTGCCGTTCGGTAGCGTTGTACAGACTGTGCCATACACTCTCTCTTAAAGGTGGGTAAAATTTAATTCCATGAAAGCTGCTAGGGAAAGGCATCCATTCACCTGTGGAAAACAGGACTGAGAAGAAGTGTTTGAGACCAAAGGCCATGTTAGCCGTGGTACATACAGCCCCTTCTTCTTGAAGGGCAAGTACAGTATCAAATTCAGTTTTAGAAATAGAGATGGCTCATCTCTTACACGATCTGTTAAAGGACAGAAAACTCTGGCTGCTCAAGAATTTTGTATAAAACCATTATCATGCACAGCACAATGTTCCTACAGAAACATTTAGTAGCTCTGTACTCTTCTATGGAATCAGTGAGCCGATGCATGTAGTAGTTGCCACTTAAGATTACATTAAAATCTGTTTAAGAATGCGCTGCTATAGCTGGAGTATTCTTATGCCGTTGTTCTTCCATGTAATTTCTGGTGGGATTTCGCAAGACTAAAAAAAAAAAAAATTAAAGTCGAATTACTGCGCTCTAACAGGATACAATTTTGATCAGAGACAGTATTTCTGTTTGTGTGGAAGAAAAGTTTACCAATCTTGTATGTGTTTTACTAAATAAACTGCAAGCACTGTAATATTTATTTATGTTGCTATCAAAGTATTTAAGTGGCTTTTGTCTTGTTGAGGTTTTGAGCATTACTGTATTCTGATATTTAATTATTAAACACCTTATGGTTCACAAATAGTTCAAGCAGATAATGTGCCATGAAATTGAAGTCAAATGCCTTAAATAATAATAAAAAAAAAACAACAACAAAAAAAACCAAAACACCCAACTAAGAAAACACCAAACCCCAGCTTAAATTGAATGAATATTGTCTTTCGAGGCATTCCGCATGTTCAGCTGATGAAGCCTGATCAAGAAAATTAGCTTTCTGTGCGTGACCAGTCTTGCACTAGGTTATTAAACACATTTTAGGACCAGAAGGAAGTAAGTGTAGTAGATGAGGAACCCTGACAGCGGTGAGGGGAACTCTGAACAGGAAAATAGAGTACTGGAGTACCTCCAAGTCCTCTCTGGCGATAGTACGTGTAGTAACAGTGAACAGCCAAGTAGAAGAGATCACAGGTGAACTAGATTTATCTTTCTCTATTTTATAGCTCTAGCAAAGGTAGGATAAAGCAGTGTTATAGCAAATGAGTCAATGCCAAATAAATCTGTGTCAACATTAAACAATTCAAAGTTTATGTGTAGACTGGGATTGGAAGAAGGTGTGGAATTGTATGTGTAAAGGTTTGAGTCTGTTTGTAACAACTGTTAATATTTTGTCTGGAAGTATGTGTAAGTATTCAGATATTTTTCTGTTGAGGGTAGACCTTTACTGGGACTGCTATTAACTTCTGATGATGTTTTTAAGTAATAAATCTTTTAGCATTATGGAATTCAGCAAAGTTTGTGTGTGTGTAAGGTTAAGTGCAGGTGTTCAGGCTACCATTTCCACTGATTGCTGATTGATAAAGCTCTGCAGTGGTGAAAAGATGAAGTTGTCTGTCTTGCTTTTCTCATGTTTTTTGTATTCCTTTACATTCAGGCGCATTGTTAACATTACCTGATTAACAACGTGGAGTGAAAATCAAATTGCTTCAATACATCTTTGCATTCAAATGAAGTTACTCAGGATTCCAGTTTGTTTTCTGTTTAAAAACTGTGTGCAGTCTGAAATATCATTAGAGCTTGGTGCGGCGGATTCGTGCTGTGGGCTGGGAATTCTGGGAATGTCAGGCTTTTCCAAGCACTCTGTGCTGGGCAAGCCACCCATGTTCACTCCTTGGCCAGGGCCAGGAGCCAGGGCTACGTACAGCCTCGTGAACATGGTGGTGTCTGCAGCAATGGTCATAACGGGATTATAACTTGAAACTCAGCGGGTTTTGTTGAAAACATTGTAGGAATATTTGACCCTGAACATGCTAATTAGTCTGACAATGGTCTTTTTTCCTCCCTTAGGGCTGAGAAAACGGAGGTACTTAGTGAAGACCTGTTGCAGGTATTGTAACACAGTTAATACGTATTTTTTAAATGCTCTTTGTGAAGTTTGAGTCTTCTGAGTTTTATGGACTACCTAACATGGGGGGAAGAAGGTACTGCTCATGACAGGGATGAAAACAAAGATGTCTGGCTGACTTCTCAGCATATGCCAAAAAAATCATGATACAATTTGAATGGAAGAACTTGGGTACTTCTGTTTCTGAAGCTGATCATATGGCTTGATAAAGTGAAGGAGGAAGCATTTTTGCTTTTAATTAGATGAACTAGCTTGTTAAGCTTATGAACCATTAGTGCTAATGACTTGCCAGTCTGGTGGAGGACGATGAGCTGGGAAGAAACTATGATTAGGCACAGCTGGTTTCTGTCTTCATTTCAGTTTCTCTTGAAGAGGTCAACTTGGGCCTTGAGAGAGGTGGCAAAAAACATGCCAACTGCTTGCTAATAGATAATGTCAGGGTTTTTTTTCCTGAAAGTCTGGAATTGCTCCAAATAAGCGTATAAATGCTTCTTATTTAGTGTGTGATATTTCTCAAATTTGTCAAACTGACATTTGATTTGTTTGCAGACTTGTCATCTTTTTGAAAGTATACTGTCTAATCAGACAGTACTTTCATGGTGGAATTATAGTTGCAACTGTTAGATTAATAAAGTTGACTGATTACACGGAACAAATTTTACTACAGACTTGTTCTACATAGTTTTCTTCCTCTGGTTACTTTGTGAAAGACTTTATGTTCTGCCCTTTTTCTTTTTTTTTCTTTCTTTTTTTTTAAATTGGGAAGGGAAGTCAGGCTAGCTTAGCTGCTCCACGGGACCTTGAGTATAATGGTTATTTCAAATTGATTATAAAGCATCTTAGTATGCTTAAGTTCAGGACCTCTGTATGAAACATGGAAGCCAAACAAATGATGCAAGTACTTTTATTTCAAATCTCTCCAGCTGTTCAGCTTAAAGTAGAAGATGAGAGAATGTATCAGCCTTAAAACTTGAATTTTGCACAGATACATGAAATCATCTTGAGTAATGGTGAAATGAGCTGACCTGAAACATTTTACTCTGCTTTTCAGGAGGCTGTTTTATGTGAGCCATAAATACCTTAAGAGTTGGACAATGCTACTTTTAATTTCTGAAGAGATGTGTACAATTAAATGGCATAGAGGATGTTAAAACACCTTGACAGCCTTCAAGGGCCCATCTGTTTTCTTGGTTAGCTGCAGAATAGTAACGAGAAGCGAAAGCCAAAAGTACTGCTTCTTGTTGCCAAAAAAATTTTGCAAGCAAGGCTTTCCCAGGCACAGAGCAGACTGGCTACACCCAACTGGAAGAATTTACTCACTTGTTTGTTTGCTCTTGGGGGCTTGTGGAGGGGAGGGAGGCGCTTATCTAACTAAAGAGCTTAAAATCGTGGTACTGTTCACTTTATAAACATGTTTCACAGTGTTCTTTTTTATATTTAGCTCAAGCTTTGACATAGGATTGCCATAGCTTTTTTTTCTGTTTTCTGAACTGTAATATTCCATTTCAAGTATCTCTGTTAAATGCGTTCCTGTGTGAAGACAAGGAATATAATTCAGTACTGCAAAGGCTTCTACAATAAACCCACTTTCTGGCATGCCCTTATAGTGTATAATAAAGCAATTGTGTGCTGTTTTGTACACTGAAGATGCCCTGTGGGTACAGACAGCATGGCCTGTAGGTCACATTTTCAGTTCAAAGGTAGCTTAATGGAGATTAATGTCGTTCTTGGTTTTCCTCACATCTTTGAACTAAAAAGCCAATCAGAAAGGAGAATATATTATCATGAAGTTTTGGGGTCATGTTCTTCCTATCAGCCTTCTGCCCTTTCAGTTTGGCATTCAGACTGCCTTGAAAGAGGCTGTTGGAAATATACGTGCTCCAAAGTCTTTCTAAGGAACGTAAGCCACCATGCCTGGCCAACAAGGGCCACGTTAGTCTGCTGGGATCTGTAAGATGGTTCAGTTACAGGATGTCACTGTTTCAAGTGTGAGAAAAAACCCTGCGCTCGGTATTTTCAGAATTCTTAACTACGTGACCTTGCAAAAATAAATGCTTTCACAAGTAGCGTATGGTTTAGAATGTGTTGGTGGTATTTAATCTTGAAGATCACGCAACAGAAATGAATCGTCTTACCTGCAACAGTAGACCACAAACAGTACCTTCTTGTTCTTGTATCTTCATATGGACTTGTTTGAAGTGGACTTGATTTTGAGCTTGTTGATATGCTCTGTAAATAAAAGGCAATGCCTTGTGCTTTCAGAGCAGTCCTTCTTGGGCAGTTTCTCTGCACCCTACTCTAATAGATTTTACAAAGCTTTTTGAGATCAACTTGGATTCATCTTGTGGCTGTCAAAAGCTTTTAGTCCCTTTAGTGCCCCGTAGCCAGTGAAACTTCAGTCTGCCTACATTGGCCCTCCAGTTCATCGACCCTCCTTTACTGGTTCTTTTCCACCTTCCCTTTGGACTTGCAAAGGCTGCTGCTGGGCAGCACAGCCTGAAGACCCAGCTTTGGGTGCTCTTCCAGGCTACAGAGGAGCAGAACTGCTGCTCCCCTCTTCTGAAAGGAAATGGGGAGCCCCGTCCCGCACTTGCTTGTGCGTTCAGGACAGGGCTCCTATGTCATGTCCACAAGAAGTGATTCAGTGCTGATACCCACCAAATCCCCGTCTGTCTGTGCCTCCCTCCACTGGCATCTTCTCCCTCGCAACTTCTCCCAACCCATGCCCATGAAGGCTCCTCTTCTGCTGGATCTGCTATCCCTTTTAGTAGCTGTAGTTTTTACTAGCAGCTTTTTTGGGGACCTACTTACATCCTTTCAACTGTAACCACTTTAGGGATATACATGTCCCATCCTGGTAGTGCCAAATAGACCTGTTGGGAAGAAAACATGTCATTCTTACCTGGATGTAAAACATCCTAAATGAAAATTTTTAGCATTTTATGTGCATTAGAACATAGCATCCTGCCTTCTCTGGAAAAAACAACAGTGTGTATCCTGATTTAAATCCAGATACTGTGCCCTTAACAGGAGCTTACACAGGGTGTAATAACTTAGCACTAAAATTACTACTTTTTCAGCGGATCTGTATTTATGATTGATAGGAAAGCTGGGGAGAATCATTGCCCTCCTGAAAATGTAAGAGGAGTGATTTTAGAGCTGTATCAAAAACTAGAGTCTGTTCAGATTATTTCTACAGATGAAATTGACTTTTTTTTCTCCTTGCTTTTTAAATAGAAGCCATTCCAAAGGGCCTCCTTTTATTCTTGGTGAGTCATCAAAATGCAGATAAACCGCATTCTTTTGATACTGTGCATAGAGAGCTCAGTGCCATAAGCAGTTCTGTCCCAGTGCTCATCACTTTGTTTGCTTTTGGTGTTCTTTGAAATAAAATAGTCCAAATTCCTTACTTGAAGCCCCTTAAAAGAAAAGTTTATTAGTGTATATCTTTGTCACATTCACAGTCTATATATTAACCATGTTCCAGATGCACAAACAAGAGTTCTGTTTACCACAGTGTATCGACACCTTTTTTTTTTAATTTCACATCCCTTTTGAATCCCATTAATCTCTCCCTGAAAATAGTATTTTGCTTAGCATTTAGGGGATTTGTATTTAACGGCCAGAGAAGGAAAACCAATAGAAAGCTTCCTGTACACGTGCTTGGCCCAGTGTAAAAGGAGCAGTCAGGTATGTCTTTAGTCTTCTACTTTACAAGGTTGCAGTGAAAAAAATAGGAGTTTTCCCACAGTTTTCTCCCTGAATTAGATACCTGCATGCGCCATTCATCTCAGACGGCAAGTATCAACCTGATTCGCTTTTGCTGAGACAAAAAGTAGGAGCAGTGCTTTCCTCCCTCTTCCACTCTTCAGTTTTGCGAGTGTTGCGAGCTCCACCTGAATTGCTGTGCCACTGAGAAAAAAGCAATTTAAATCTCTTTCCAACCATTTTTGCTGTCAGGCGCTTCTGCTCAGCGTCTGAACTTCTTTTAAGCTGTAGAACTTGAGAAATATGCAACCCAGAACTAAGTGTGGTACAGGAGGAAGATTTTCTGCTGAGGCCAGGGAAATAACTTCTGTTTTTTGCTTTGTTTTCTCTTCCTCCTCTCCCCCTCCTGCCAACCAGATCGAGAGACGTCTTGACACTGTGAGATCTGTTTGCCACATTGCACAGAAACGATTAATCGCGTGTTTTCAAGGCCAGCATGGTACAGATCCTGATAAGAGACATGTAAGTACAACGGCCCTTTGGCTTGTCTTCTGAGACTGGTCTGAATACGCTCTGGCCTTCTAGATACTGATCAGCTGCTATGCCTCGAATTATCCAAGAAAAGAAAAACTCTGTAAAATCATCTCACATGTTGATGTCATTTGGTAAAATGCTAGCTGTAATTCCCCATCCGTGTATAGGACCGTGACCTTGGAGTACCTTAGTAGTGTCAGGACACTCACTTGTTTCTGCAATGTGCTGAGTACTTACAGCTTTCGTAAGACCTAAGAAGAGAAGATACTCTGCAACTTTGATCAAGCTCCTCATATTTAGAATTACCTTTGTGCACTGACATCTCCAATTAACTTTAAATGTTTTTCTGTACTTTTGATTTCTGCCCATCTTTAGCAAAGCCATACGTAGGTTTTCGTAAAGCATTAGAACCAGAAGTAATTAACATTCAAGTTTTCTCCTTGTATTGAATAATAGAGACCTCCTGAAAACATGGGCACACAGAACGAACCTCTGCAGAGAGAGGTTGACAAGCTAGTTGCTTAGATTTCAAGTTAAAGCTGTTTATCTCAACTACTATCAAAGACAAACACGTTTTTGGGCCAGTCATTCCAACTAAGACTGAGAAGAAAGTATCTGAGGAGTCTTGAGGCTTGAAACTTTTTGTGACTTGGCATTTTCTTAAAGCCAAAGAATGAACTGCATATGTGTATAATAGAAACCACATGCAAGAAGAGAACAATCTTAGTTGGGATGTACTGGGAAAGCTGGAGAGGGTGAATAGCGCTAAGCTAAGGACTGTTCCTTCTGTTCCATAGAAAAAACTTCCTCTAACAGCTCTTGCTCAAAATATGCAAGAAGGATCTGTCCAGCTAAGTGATGAAACTTTGTTGGGGTAAGTATTTGGCTTTATAAGTTCCAATCTGTCATTTTATTGCCTGCAGGGTTCTAATTAGAGACTTTGGGTACCTGAAGGCTGTTTTCAGTCTAATGAAACTAATATTTCTAGGTTCCTTCTCTAATCTAAAGGGAGAAAAACTGAGCAAACATTTCTTCTTGAGGCATTCTGGGGGCAAGTTTTAGGCTTGCTCTGAATTGCATTACAGAGTAATCTGATTCTCTGCTATCTTAAAAGCTTTTGAAAATGGCTTTTCTCCTTGTGGATTAGTAAAATTATTATTTTCATTTAAAGTTTAAAACTTAGTGTAAATACTGCATTCTGCAGTTTTGTGTTAATGACTTAAAATAATGGCAATTTGTGTTAATGGCTTCTAGTTCAAAATAACGCCAATTTCCTTATCCTGGCAAAGTGCATATTTGCAACTTACAGGAAAGTGGCTGAAACAAATGAACGTCAATATATTAAATTCCTAGAGCAAATGTGTTTCCTCGTTGCTGATGGGAATTCTAATGGAGACAGCGTAGAATGACCTTAAAAACCTTTGTGTGCGGTTTTGTGAGCTGTTGCAGGAGATTTAAACATGGATAAAAGTCTTAGAGAATAGGGTTTTTCCTTAGAACAAGCTTAAAACAAACGTCAAATCATGGGTTTGGAACCTGAGGCTGCTGCATATGTGATTGCTTAGTACTATAATGTTAAGACTTTTTCACATTAAAGGGGCTTAGGAGAAAATTAAATACTGCATTGAGCAATTTTCCTGCTTCTGGTGAGATGGAAGGTTGGGCTTTGAAGTAAGTACTAACCTCTCTGCCCTCAGGGCCTGTATAGTCACCTGGATGACTTAAAGCCTCCAAAAATGTTGTAATGGCTAAGGAATTTTAGAAAACAGAGCTTCAATAACACTCCTTGCCTATCCCAAATTTGTCCGTGATGGCATAAAGCATCTTGGTTTTATGCTATTAAGTAATGCCTTGCTTTATACAACACAAAGCTTTCCAGAAGGGTAGCAGGACAAAAAAGGGCCACCACTGTTTCGTTTCAAATATTCCTTTGGTCAGTAGTAACTCACATTACAACTTCCTATAATTCTTAAAGGAAAATGCTAGATACGTGTGGTGATGCAGAGAATAAACTGGCAATGGAGCTCTCTCAGCATGAAGTACAGATCGAAAGAGAAGTTTTAGATCCACTGTGTCTACTAACAGAGGTAAGTCACTTCAGCCTGCCTGAAGAAATAAATCTGGTTTTATGTATAAACTGAGCAAAAACGGTTTGTCTCATTGCTAATAATAAAACTTTTAAGGAGTCATGCATTAGTGGTGGAAAGTGATACGAAATCTGCAAAATGTAGTTTATCACCATACGCAATTTAAAAATAAATGTAAGCCTTGAATTCTCCTTTTAGACAGAGATACCAAACATTCAGAAGCAGAGGAAGCAGCTTGCAAAGCTGGTGTTGGACTGGGATTCTGCAAGAGGAAGGTAAGAAATAATTTTAGTAACTAGGTCCTTTTCTGTTCATGTTAACTTCTTGTTGCTGTATCATGGCATCTGATCTGATGCTGGTACTTGCTTCTGAAATGCTACTGCATGCACGTTAATACTTTGCCAAAAAAAAGACAAACTTACATTTAAGTTATTCAAAAAAGGACTCATGACTACTAGATCCAAGCAGAATGAAGATTTTGGAGCTCTTACATGCCTATATATAATTGGAAAAATGCTGTAAACTCATCTTCTTTCCAGTTCACTTAAGCTGTCACATAAGGAATAGGAGTCTAATTTTGTAACCGTGCCAAGTGCTTTTACAGCATTATATTGAACCAGCTCATTGGTAGGGTCCTACGTTGTTCAAATTACCCTTAAGTCCCTTTAAACGGTCTTAAACTGTGGTGATAATTTATGTAGCATTTTCTGGGATTGGTAGTTCTAACATATTATCCACCCATGTTACAGACTGTGCAGAATGCAGGATTTCTTGTGCATTTTTATAGTTGTTTACCTGTGTCTGAATTATGCCAACACGTCATAAATGGTGTGTTTTGAACATCTTCCTTAGTTCTGTTGGAAAACCTCTTGGTTGGGCTTGTTTCTTGTCAAAAGAAACCAATTTCAAGGGAGCCATAAATGCAGATTCTTGTTTAATATTAGTTTTCACCAAATGACTGAAGCCTTTCTTCCACAGGTATAACCAAGCCCACAAGACTTCAGGAACAAATTTTCAAGTGCATCCTTCAAAAATAGAATCTCTTAAGGAAGAGATGGATGAAGCTGGAAATAAAGTAGAACAATGCAAGGTATGACAAGATGAGTCTATTATTTACATACCTCTCATTAGCAACAACAGCAATCAGGATATGGCTGCTTCTCCAAGCCTTGCATGTGGAACTGGCTATCTGATTACTGCAGTCGCAAATTATGTGGCTGTTAACAAACTATGTCTTATAGGTATATTAACGCTAGCTGATCTCTGTCTGAAATACTTTAACGAGAATTTTTTTTTTTTAAGATGGGTATTTTGCATTATTTTCTGTTTCAGTCTGAGACAGTTAAGAGAAGGAGCAGTGTCTTAGCCTGACGGAAATGTTCAGGGTGTCCATGTGCTTCAAGCCCCTGAGTAGCTGTGCAGTGTGAGCAACCTGGATGACATTCAGGCTGCTGACATGAAAGGAACATTCTATTAGAGCTCTGAGCAGTTCACATTCAGTTTCACTTCTCAGTTAATTGTCAAATACTACATTATGCTGCAGTTGAGCTGAGCAACAAAAACCTTTTAGTAGTACTTGTCTTTGTATGCAGGGATTGGCTGTAAATCACATATTGCCATAGAAGCCAATTGTTGATTTAAGTGGGCAACTGCTTTGCTGTATAAATCAAGGTTGGGCATTTTGAGTGATTTTTGCTTGGAAGAATACATGTAGCAGACTAAGGGGATTACTGACTTTGTGTACTGCCTGAACCGATAGTTCAAACTTACTGCAGGCAAAATAAACATATGTACTTCTGTCCTTGTATGTAAGTTGAAATGCCCCTGTAAATTTGATGTGCTATCTTGCATTCTTTTCTTTTTCAAAGGATCAGCTAGCAGCAGACATGTATAACTTTGTGTCCAAAGAAGGGGAATACGCTAGATGTTTTGTTATGGTGAGTATATTTTCAGTATGACATTGTTTGCAGCACGTTTGTGCGTAGGCACTCAATTCTCAAAGATTACATTTTGTGTGCTAAACCTTCTAGTCTTGTATTATGTGCTCATCAGAAGCTAATGCTCTCTTTGTTTTTAAAATGTGGCTTCTGTTCTCAGTTATTAGAAGCACAAGCAGATTACCATAGAAAAGCATTAGCAGTCATAGAAAAGGTCCTACCCGAAATTCAAGCCCATCAAGGTAAAGTAACCTGTGCTCTGGCTGATGCTTCTCCTTGCCTGTGCCACCTATGCACAATATTCTCCTCCTTTATCTTGATTCTCTTGCATGCAGACCTATTAAATAAGGCCATTTTGATCTACTTAACAATTTTACATTCCCAAGCATAATTCCATCTTTGTGTTCTTTGGAGTTCTCATATTTTAACACACTAATAAAATATTAAGGATCTTTCTGATACCCGAGAGAGTAAAGGAAGGATTTTTCTATTTGCTTGCAGTTTTCCTTGATATCATGTGGCAGTTGCTAATCCATACCTGGATTTTTAGGCCAGTGAGAGTTTCGTTGTGATTCGGGAACTTCTTAGGGGCCTTGCTTCTTGAGTGACTACTAGACGATTACCAGAAAACCTCCCCTTATTCTAAGGAGTTTGACTTTTTTTTCCTTCTTTTGTGCAGTCCGTTATCCCCGTGTGCCCACTGCACTACAGCTGGCTCATGGAGTATTCACATTCATGTGTTGAATAGCAGCAATACAGCTTCTTCTCTTCCCCATGCTACTAAGCTTTTTGTTGTCAGCAGGAGTTAAGGCGTATCATTAATGGCTTGGTATGAAGATACACTGTGCGGTGTTGAAATTGCTGTCCTAAATACTGGCTATACTGTCTCTTAATCTGCTGATTGCGTTGAACAAGATGTAGGCTGAACAAAGTCTGAGAAAAATACAATCTAAGCTGAGCAAGACTCAAGTATCTTCAGTTGTGGATGAACCATTAAACTAAATATATCAAGAAATATGAGCATCTTGCTGAAAGATGATATAGAATATCTGTACTCTGTAGATCTGGTGGGAGATAAGGTGGTGGAAACAAATGACACGCAGCATCAGGGCTGCATTATGGCTGTATGGAAGGTTCTCTGTTTGTGGATATGACTGCTTCAAATTTGTTGTTGTTGCTTAGCGGCTTTGTACAAACTTTTGATATGACAAATGCTTCAGAACAGATTAGCCTTCCTAGAAGGTGGGCTAGGAGGCATGGTGTCTAAGTGGTCCAGTGTCGAAGATCTAAGTGTAGGGCGTTACTTCAGTCGTGTTCCCAGCTGTAGTGTAAATTACTGCGACTTTGAACAATTACTAAGTTCTCTTCCTAATGTTTGCAGAACTGGGGAAAATGACATGTTTTCCTGGTTTGAGGACACATGTGCCTCTCGTGGTGTGTTAATGAGTGAGAGGAACTAAAGCCTTATGAGGGATGTAGTTGATGTGGTTTTGTAAACGAAAACGGTAAACTAAATCCTTTGCAGAAGCACATTGTGTCTTCAGAAGACTCTTTCAAAGTCCTTTCTTGACCTTTTTTCCACATAAAAGGAATAATGCATCTGTACTAACAATAACCTTTTACATCTGCATTTTTTCAATTAAGGCAGAAATGGGTGAAGAAGTAAATTATAGGAAACAAGAAATTCACATTCAAATTGGAGAAACTTGTGCCAATTTTGACTTTTGGAGTTAAGCAACAATTGAGAAATTGAATTGAAAATTTGTGCGAGTGTTACAGTGATGGGCTGTTAACATGGTAATCCTAACGTAAGATAGAGGGGCTGTTAACATCCATTTAAAGTTGCTGATTCCTTATATCAGCAATAAACTTCATGTTAATGGTTCAGTTTTTATCCACCTTAAATACAGTTAAAGCTAAGATCAGCCCAGGTCACGCAGTCTGGACAAAATTTTTCCTCAAAGATTCTTGCAGACCTTTTTATGTCTTGGCAAATCAGAACTAATGTAACTTACAGCCATTTGGTGGCACTTGTGCTGAGGCCTAGTAGGACATGCACTTCCAGTTATACAAAGGATTTGGATGTGGAATTCCATCCAGAAAGATGCAGAAGTATTTTTTTTCTTGAACACCAGCAGGCTCATTTTCTCTTTACTCATGATATAAAGGACTTTACCAATCAAGAGCTGTAAAACTCCTACTGTATTCTGAAAATTTCTTTGCTGTACTGGAGGCTTTCTTCTTTCCTTGTCTGGGACATAAATCGAGTGTTTGTTAGATATTTTGCTCAGTGTTTTGATACTCTCCAACTAGACAAATGGACTGAAAAACCAGCTTTTGGAACTCCATTAGAAGAGCATCTCAAGCGCAGTGGTCGTGAAATTGCAGTCCCTATTGAAGCCTGTGTAATGATGCTTTTGGAAACGGGAATGAGAGAGGAGGTAGGTAATGCCATATCACGTGCTATGAAGGACAGGAAAAAAGAGCTCAGTGAAACTCAGGGACCGGTGTCTGTACTTTTTAACAAGTTGCTTAAGTAGTTTTGTTCACTAGTGCAGATGATAAATCTTTTGCAGCAGAATAACCGCAGCGCTATTTGAAGCACCTAGAATGAAAAATTAGGAATGGGCCCAGGGTCAGAGGGAACTAAAACATTATCAGATGGCAGTGACACATTAAGCGCCAGCTAGGTCATAACAGCATAAGGTGAAGACACCGAACTTGAAAGTGTTCTGAAAGAGTCTGTTGTAAAATTTACACTGTTTCATGCTTGTACCAACATGTTGTTACCAGTCAAATACATTTTCTTTTTATTACACAGGGCTTATTCAGAATCGCTGCTGGAGCCTCCAAGTTAAAAAAGCTGAAAGCTGCCTTGGACTGTTCAACTTCCCAGCTTGATGAATTTTATTCTGATCCCCATGCTGTTGCAGGTATTGTGAATGTTCTGAAACAAAATCAGGTATAAATTGATATAATGCAAGTTTATGCTGTTCATTTAACTGCTGACTTGCTGCAGTGTAAAGTGTTGATCTCTGTAGATAAACTATGAATGAAAGTAAATTTAAAGTTCACTTCATTGCACAGCTTAAACACAGATAAGTATAGGGTACTCATGCTTATCACACTTGATGTATTCATGTCTGCATGACAGAGCGGTGTTTAAATTTCAGGTGACCATAGTAATCCAAATATCATATTTCTTCTCATGACAAGAGTGTTAATGTGATCAAGGGAGATTAGAGCCACATGTAGACCTTTAATAAGGTCTTTGTTCTGAAGAGAAGTTTCATAGTTTTATAGTGCATTTTCCTGTCAAATTACAGCAATTACTGGGAGACCTTTTGTGTTGTGTTGAGCAGATATACTGTGGAAGTGTCAAGTCTTCCCACCGTTTCACTGGAGTTTGGGTCCCGTTGCATAGATAAAATTACAAATCTGAGGACAGAATTTTAAATGGAGGCAGAAAGCATTGTCTAGGAAGTTAGACTGTTTCTGGTGTGCATTGCAGGTGCCTTGAAATCCTATTTGCGAGAGTTGCCAGAACCTTTAATGACCTACAGTCTCTATGAAGAATGGACACAAGCTGCAAAGTAAGCATACTGAAAGTAGTTGTAGAGGAAAACATTCTGTATCTTTTTTTTTCAAATTTGGTTCTTCATATATGAATTCAAAAGAAAAGACCAATCTCACACTGTTTACTTTCTCATTTCTGCTCTAACAGGTGAATGTTTTGTGTAACAAACTATTTTAAATTTTGTGATTTTAGCTTAACACTAATTGCACAAAAATGTGGTGAAATACTTATTTTATGTTTAAACGTGAGGGCTGCTTCAGACTATCGGCTGCATTGAATTGATGCCTAAGCAGTTTTCTTTCATTGCAGGTAGAGATAATTCAGAGATTTAACTAGCAGGTTACTGAATACGAAACAGTGCGTTTATCTGGCATAAATGGATGGTTATGCAGTCACCTCTTTGTTCACTGTAGAAACAACAGTTTTCTGATCTGAAAGTAAGATGTAAGGGTTGTGTTTTTTTTCCTTTCAGTATTCAGGACCAGGATAAGAAGCTACAAGAGTTATGGAGAATTTGTAACAGATTACCTAAGCATTATCATGCTAATTTCAGGTATGTATGAACATCTGTTGATGTGCAGCGCAGCTGATTTGATGCTGGAGGACCATGTTTCAAAGCTGATTAACCAAAACTGTGATACAGGCCAAATTCCGTTAGGTTTACAAAAGGACATCCTGTTTTATCAAGTAGTTGGTGTGCATTGAGGGTGGTAGACTTTTTCAGTCAAGTTAATTCACTGTTGGCTGTAATGAAGTAGTGATGCATAGAACCCTTCTACTTAAGGGTCATGCTGGTGGCAATAGTACCTCACTTTTCACCATTTGTGCTCTTCTGTATTTTCCAGTCTTAGAAGTCACCTGGATGTATCTTACACATATTATTTTTCCTTTTGGTTTTGCCTTTTGGGAATGAATCAGAACAAACCCAACTCTAGTGACTCCTAGGAGTGTGGAAGTTCTGTTATAGGATATGAAAATAGCTGTTGAGTAGATATTCTCAATCTAAATATTTTTTCTGAAAATGCGATATTTCTGTAGTTCCATTTTGCTAAGGTGGGAGATGGGTTCTTTTCTACCCAATTCAGCTTCTGATTCATGAGTAGAAACTTAGTAGCCAGCCGCCGAGCAAGAAGGCTCTTCGTCTTATTTGTGTTTTGTTAGGACCTCTCTTTACAAGTTCTCGAATTTTTACCTCGTTGCTTTCAACAAGAAATGCTCTTAGTTCCTGCTGTTTAACGATTTCTTTTCTTTTTGTAGGTATTTAATCAAATTTTTAGCAAAGCTTGCACAGAACAGCGATGTTAACAAAATGACACCCAGCAACGTCGCAATAGTTTTGGGCCCCAACTTGTTATGGGCAAAGAATGAAGGGTAAGCTACAAAACAGAACTTCCATGGAACTCTAGAATTTCTCGTCAGATTGTTTTAAATCATGTAGACTGTTCGCAACAACAGAGTATTTGCCTAAAAAGTATTTCAAATATTCTCTCAACCTGTGCCTCCAGATCCTTTTAGGCATGCGTCTTTTTAGGAGTGTTTTAAAGTGCTATGAATGTTACTGAATAGTCTGGGTTTCATCAAGGCGTGAAGTTGCTCTTTATGTGGTACTTAGGAGCCTCGATACATCACGCTTAGTATGATTTGCCATTTGGGTAATACGTTGGGGTTTTTTTAATATTTTGTTACTTTGATGGAACTCTGTATAAAGTGTCCTACAAATTTCTTCTGCAGATCCCTTGCTGAAATGGCAGCAGCAACTTCAGTCCATGTGGTAGCAGTTATTGAGCCAATTATTCAGCATGCAGACTGGTTCTTCCCTGGAGGTAAATTCTTGTCATAGTTAAAAGAATTTTGTATTTGTGATAACCCTACACAGGTAAACCTCCAATAGCTTTTCGCAGTGAGGCACAGTTTTGTGTATGTACATCTTCTGTCTGCCTCTTTCAGATCAAGATTTCAATGTGTCTGGGGC
Organism: Vanellus vanellus; assembly: GCF_965231255.1. Classification (NCBI taxonomy): domain Eukaryota; kingdom Metazoa; phylum Chordata; class Aves; order Charadriiformes; family Charadriidae; genus Vanellus; species Vanellus vanellus. Next base: position 12,425,500 of record NC_138919.1, read on the forward strand.
ATTTGTTGCAATTCCTGCTGTTAATTCAAATCACTTGTCTCACACTGGGAATGAATATGAATCTGGGACACTGGAACGGAAGAGACCTGTTAGTATGACTGTAATGGAAGGGGATTTATTGAAGAAGGAAAGGTATGTTTCATTCTCCGCTTAGGTGTCAGTTATTAGCCCGCTCCTGAGAATGGGACTACTGAGGAGGCTGTAATCGGGCACACTTTTAGTGGTCTCAGGAGAAGAATTTCATGGAAATATTATAGGTAACAATAGTGATTTATTTCCCCCCCCCCGCCCCGTGTTGTTGCAGCCTGAGGAAAATTGAAAGGTAAAGTACTGCTATTTGCTTCCAGTTATACTCTGTGCATGATAAAAACCACAAGCAGATAATTACTGCTTCCAGTATCGTTTTCCTGTTACAGATTTGGGGGGTCTAAAATCCACTGAAACAGAAGTGTATGTAGTGGCATCTATCAGTATCTAACTTCTGGTATCCCATGGCTTCTTTTTCAAAGCCCATAAGCTGAGGTGGTGTTACCTGGTGCCTTCATGATAAGACTTCTGAGTTGATGATGGTACAGTATACCACAGCAAACAGTAGAACACTAAAAACAACCAAAAAATAAAACGTGCTGTTTTCCCATATAACATGTAGTGTAACGCTCATTTATTATCACTCATATCATGAATATTCAAGTGGTGTGCTGTTTTGTTTTTAGCTGTTTATGCAAATGTTAAATTGTTCACTATGGCTAGCCACATGCAAATTTATCAGCAATGCCAAAAGAAGAAAATCAGTTCGAGAGTCATTGTCTTTAACACAAGAATAATATTAAATTCTAGAATGAATGTGCTGTATGCATTCTAAAATCTGTTAGAATTTTAGTCCGTTTACCCGTAGTTCTCCTTTAAACACAAATCGTAGCTTGTATCCAGTGGCTTTTTTTGTCTGTCTTGAAATCTGTACTGCAACTTAGTGTGTAATAGAACCAAAATTCATGTGGCAAAACATATTCAGTGAGGAGATGCTCTAGTATCTAAGGAAATGTAAATGTATTTACATGTAAAATTACCGAGTGGTTTGACCTCATTGTCATCAGTGTCTGTCTTCAAATGTAATTGAGTAGTTTGTTCCACTTACGTTTAGATTACCCCTCTGTGCGGATAAGCCAAATAGTGTTGCATGTCTTAACATTTATGGTGTTATATGCAGAAAGTTGCAGCTTTCCTTGTTGCTGCTTTGCATGCTGAGCAACAGGGGTTGCGTTTGTCTTTGTGGGTTATAACATCCAATTGTCCTGTTGCTTTAATTACCTGGTGTTGGCTGGCGTGGTGTGTTTACTCTCTCTTCTTTCTGTAGCTTTGGTGTCAAGGTTATGGACTTCCAAGCGAATCCTCGGAGATGTGGCACTATAAATAGAAAGCACACATCCCCAGCTTTCCAGCCACCACTTCCACCCACGGAGGCTGGCGTGCTCGCTCAGTCTGGAGCGGAGCAGCACTCACAAGCTTCTGTGGCTGAAACAAGCCCAGTGGGTGCTGGTTTTGCTCTCTCTGCTGGCACAGCAGAACAGTTACAAAGTCAAGGAAATGAGGATGTCAGGTAAGAGGCATGGCTTCTGCTGGCAGTGGCTTGGCAGGCTGCTTCAGCAGCAAACTGATGGTGTCATCTCTATCTGGTTCCCAAGGCACCTCTTTTAACTGGAACGCGTGTTGTAATGTGTGTAAAGCCTTTTCAGACGTGGGCAGAAGCACTATGCAAGAGCTCTCGTCATGCGTAGTGGTCCAGAATCCGTCTTCTAAAATAACATACATTGTTCTGTATGTTCCAGAACTGATCTTCTAAAATAAGAGAATTCTTGGGGGGGGGGAAATGATGATGAAAAATACTAAAAAAGACTGTACTTCTACTCCCCACATTGACCTTGCCAAGTCATGCTCTAGAGGTGTCCACACAGTACGACTATCAGTTTGCTGCTTACAGAACAAAACCTACCATTGGCAATACCGGAAACCTGTTGGTCTTGTTTGTTGTTTCTTGTACATGTTATCTGGATATGTCTCTTTTTTTTTTGTCTGTAGCAAGTGTTAGTGATGACCAGACTTGCTTGCTAGAAAACTGGAAGTCGATTTATCATACTGCAATAGTGGTTTCTTTAGAACAAGCACGTGTACAGGCTTTTTTTGCTACTTAGTTACTATTGAAACTTGGCACAATCATGTCCCCAGTATTAGTATACATAGACTCAAAGGCTAATGGTAGTAGCCTTGACTCTTCCTTTCATGCATTGCGAAAGCAGCACTTTGCTTTCAATATTTTGTGGTCTGAGAGGTATAACAAACCACCTATAAAGGCCTGTAGTGCTCTCCAGACAACCAACCTCGTGCATAGCATCTTATGGTGAACCACCACTGTGGAGTTCCATGCAGCATTGACTCTTTTGCATATAGCTTTTGTTCTCAGGTGACATTTTTGCAAAAACAACTTCTCATTCGGAAATCCCCTACAGACTAATGTTTCCTCCACAGATGTCTTTTGTGGCAAACAAAACTTTGAGACTACTGTCTAAAAGCTCACTTAAAATCTGCACAAACTCTGCATTCAAGTACTTGGAATTTATTAACAGCATCTGGAGGAATTAGGATTGCAGTGTGCCAGTAAAAGCGGCTGAAAGGTGTTAGTTGTTTTGCAGTGAGTAAGATGCTGCAAGAGACTATAGAGAAATAAGTGAAGACTGCGAGCGCATAGCAAGAGGAGGGAGCACTGCCCAGTACCACCTCGGCTGGTTCATACTCCAGTGCTGTGTTTCCCCCGAGTTCTATTGTCTTCATAGTGAAAAGTCAGGAAGAGCTGAGTTGTCCTGATCTGAATTTCAAAAGTTTTGCAGGGGTTGCTCCCTCGAGACAAATTCTGGTCTCCCAGCAAGGTAAAAATTCCAGGTAGGGTGGAGAGAAGACTTCAGCCAGACAATGATGGGCAAAGAACCTCTGCTCTCTCTACACCCAGCTCTTGCAGTCCCTGGGCCCTCCCAAGGGCTTCCGAAGAGTCCAGGGACTTCAGCAGTGAGGACTGCATTTGCCTCGCCTGTATGCCATACGTAGCAAGCTGGTTCATGTCCTTTGGGTTTTTTTCTGGCAGAGCTTCACAGATTGGTCCTTAGTAGCTAAGCCTACCAAATAACTGCCGGCAAATTGGATGTGATGCTGTGACAGAACATTTTGCAAAGGCTAATAGTTATAGGGGTGAAAGATACATTTGAATGAGGAAGTGGAAAAACTAGTTTTATGTGAACTTTCATGCTGGGAGTCTATTTTTAAAGGATCTGGAAATGCACGGAGGGTGTGTTAGCATGGAGGCTGCACTCCTAGGTATCAGCGTTGCATTCAAACGGGTACTGTGACACTGCAGAACTACTTGGATTCCTGATTTAGCTTTGGTAATTAATAGTTTATACAGGCTCGCCTCAATCCTCCTTGCCGTTTGTTTGAAGAGTTGTAGCGCTGTTCAGTCTCAGTAAATACCAGTGCAGAAGTTTTTCTGAAGGGTTTGAGGGTCACAACTATAACAGTTCGTAACGTAAACTTGAACAAATGCAGCTGATGTGGGCAAGGCCTTTTACGATCATCTTCTAATTTAGGATTTTTAATTTTCAGCACCTCCAAATCTAAGGACAACACGTCTTCAGCTACTCCTCCACCCGTGAGAAATGGTGGGCACGCGGGCACTGCCCAGAACCAGTCAACAAGTAGCGCTAATCAGCTTTCTGTTAATCAGCCACAGAATGCGGCAGGTCCCAGTCCCCATTCAATGAGGAGAGGTGTGTTCTTCATTGGGTTTTCAAGCCACTAAATTCCAATTCTTTATGTACTACAAAATGCTTACTAAAATAACTTATCGGTAACTCTCCCTTTGTTACAGACAACAGTTTAATTCTCTTGCATTTTGCTAAGGCCTAGCTATAAATGCATCTTTGACTTGTGGACTCTTTCATAAATGGTGGTAGTAATGTTGCCAATGCTGTTTAACAAAATCACCCAAAAGCTATTGATTTAGTCAACCTGCATACACGTTTCCGTAGCTTCCTATTGATACAGCTTTTATTTGATAATACACCATTTTATTTTTATAATCTACTTGGGTATTCTTTTGTGGTGCTAACTTCTTTCTTTCAGGATTTTGGTTTCACAATACACAACCATGAAATCTCACCTCTTCTCTTACCAGCTGTTAAAAAGCCTGCGCCGGCCCCTCCCAAGCCAGCCAACCCACCGCCAGGGCAGCCAGGAAGCCAAAGCTCTGCCCCAGCTGCTCAGCCACCTTCTATCTCTCCAAAACCACCAGCTAGAAGTTCTTCTCCTCCCGCTCAACATGCGAACCAAGGAGCACCCCAGACCTCCGCTTCCCAGGTTTCTGCACCTCGGAGATATTCCAGCAGCCTTTCCCCAATACAAGCTCCCAGCCACCCACCACCACAGCCCCCAACGCAGGCTACTCCTCCCCTGCAGCCCAAATCAACCAGTCAAGCATCTCCTCCTGCTGCACCCAGCAGTGAGCATGGACCAGAGCAGCCCTGTTACACTCCTCCGCAGACTCCAACACCGCCCGATACTCCCCCTCTAGGAAAACATAATGCTAGCTCCCCATCGTCACAGCCACAGCCACCTACTCAAGAGACCTCTCAGTCTCAGTCTCCACCTCAGAGTGGTACGCTGCCGAGGCCGCGGCCGGTACCAAAACCCAGAAATAGACCTAGTGTTCCCCCTCCGCCTCATCCTCCTTCTCAGCTGGCTGGAGATGGTATTATTGCAAATCCCACGCAAACGGCTTCCAAAATAGTAACAGGTGAGTGGATTCTTTCATATGCGGTGTCTCCTCAGAGAGTGGAAATGAAGAAAATAATGCCTGTAACTGTAAATTAATTTGGAGGGGGGGGGGAACTGAAAAGCATAAATAACAGTTGAAATACTAAATTACTCATTTCCAGTTAAAATGCCCACTCACCTGGTTCTGTGCATGAGGATTTGGGACACTTCCTCAGGGAAGGTTTTCATGACCGAGGCAGAAGCGTTTGGGGGCAAGTGTAGATTAGCTTGCTTTATTTTTTCCCTTCTTTGGAAGCAAACCACTATTATAGCAACCATCTCTCTAGGGCTTTCTCCAGGCTCAGCATCATGGCAGTCTCAGTTATGCTTATGCCTCTGTTGCCAAAAAGCAAATATTTGAAGAAGGGAGAAGATGTAGCCAAGGATAGTATATTTCAGCACATACAGAAGAAAATGGGAAAAGTGGTCACTGATACGTGTTCTAATAGACAAGATACTGACGTGGTAAATGTTTTACCTTATGAGAACGATGTGCTTTTTAGTTGGACATCCAGAAGCTGAAGAATCACATAGGCTAAACTGTGTATCTTAAGTCAATTTCTAGGTAGATATTCATATTTTAAATGCAGCTGCCTTTTTGTGTTTTGAGCCATTTGTGCAGCAAAGAGAAACTTTCTGTCTTCTCACAGGAGCTTCATGAAGCTTGTGGTTACTAGTTTGGTAGGGATGGTGTGAATTTAAGTCTTGGGGCGGGGGAAAGTAAGTGCTGAGGACCGTCAAAAGTAGCAGATCTTGAAGTACTCTCCTGCTGAGTCTCTGCTTGTTTTAGGAAATTCTGAAGGAAGAGATAATGAATGTAGGAGACTAATGCTTTGAAATCCACTTATATTTAATAATGGTTAAAACTTTCCAATGGCACTGCAGCTTCTCTAGAATAAGACTAATGTATTGGAATGCAAAGTATAAATTCTGTTGCCTAACAGCTTTACCCCATGATGCCTTCACAGGTGGGGATGGTTACTGCGAATAAGGTTTGTACTTACCAGAAACATGCAATATAAGCTAAAATGCTCCTGCACAGCAATATTTTATTTGTAGCTTTATTTTGTATATGCGCTTTGGAATATGTGCTCTGTCAACTCTGTGTTACCTCATTACTACATATCATTCTGTTTGTAAGAGATTTTTAAGACCTATGCTGCTTAAATTTAATTGTCCTGTGGACATTAAATTATTCATTGAAACAAATTGTAAAAATAACTATAATGAAGCAAGTAACACTTCCCACATAGTCACCAGAACTACTAGTCCACAAGTCAAGTGTGAAGCAGTGACCCGTTTAAAACAGGTTTGTTCTCATCAGTGCAGGCAAATATTGAAGCTCGTGGGTTTTTCCTACAATTCAGTGTTTTATGGTTGCGTTTTAATGTAGCTTTCACTTCAGGTTTTCAGTTATTTTTAACTACTTGGAATTTATTTGGCAAAATTTATGTTCATGTGACTAAACCCTTTGCAGGAAAGCACCCAGAAGCATTCTGGCATGTTTGCATTTGCATTCTGTCAGCTCCAGCCTCACTAATAGTACTAGTCCGTTCAATCACAGCTGCCAAACGACACATTAATAAACTTACTATTCACGTGTAATGGGTTAGAGACGCTACCTTTTTAAGGTAACAACTGCATGACAGGCTGAAAAAGTTGAGGCTGCATTCCTGAATTATCCCAAGATTTGACTGCTTACAGAAAAGATACTGAAATTAGTATTGGATTGAGAAGTTAAGTTGGAAGTAGTTGTGTGGGTTTTTTTTTTAAAGTGGAGAAACTTAGCAGTAAATGAGCTGCTTAAGCAACTAAAAAGTAGCTTTGCTTTTTAAAATAACAGACTTTTCCTGATTGTACTTCTGTTCTTTTTGTCAGTATCTGGGGTCTGGATCTTTACAACACTTACAAATGAATTAAGAATAGGAACAGTGCTGATGAGTCAAACTTCAAGGAAAGACTTAACCTTAATTTCTAAGTTGTGTTTCATAGGTTGACCATGTTTGTTTTCATTTTGGAATTTTTCTGGTTCTGAGGAGATTGCTGTATCACAGAATCACAGAATTATCAGAGTTGGAAGGGACCTCTAGAGATCATCTAGTCCAACTCTCCTGCTAAAGCAGGATTGCCCAGAGCACATTACTCAGGACTGTAATGGTAGCAGAAAACAGGATTTGTTTTATCCCAGTGTAACGGGAGAAATACTTGCCTTCTAAATAATATCCAGCTGGTATGCAAGGGGCTGCTTCATTAGTGGAGGAGGTTAGGTTACACAAACGAAGCATCTGCCATCGGGGAGTGATTGGCATAACCGAGGCTGGATATGGACTGGGAATCACAACTTAGTGCTGACTCCTTTTCAGCTGACTTACAGGCATAAGAGGTACACAACTGTCCTATAGTCTGGGTAAATACACAAAAATATTGAAATCAACAGTTGAAATGAAACTGTTTAAACTGGAGAGATTTGATATTCCTTTCAAATGCAAACCGTAGCAAATTGGCCACATAAGTTGTGTACGGTAAACAACAGTATGAAAGCTGCCATGCAGGAAAGCCAGTAACAGAAAGCTGATGATGATGGATTCTCTAGCAAAACTGAGAAAGGAACCTAGAAAATCCAGTAAGTTTTGCAAAAGAAAAAAAACAACCCACCTGGGGAAGAGTTGAAGTGATAGTCAGGCTTACCTACAGCGCAGAATCATCCACCTTTTCCAGATCAATCTTTTTTTAAAGGATTAATATTTGTTCTGAATTAACATCACTGCATCTTACGTAAGAGTATCTGCTCTAACACTTAGACGTGCACATATAAGCACTTATTATATAGACTGACTTGCCTAATTCACAGCGTGAAATAGCTGGTTTTAATTTTAACCTTAAATAGTGAGGCAAGAGAAGACAGATGGGAATAATGGAAGCCAAAATTAAGTTGTCCACAAACATCGTATTACGAGAACAGGAATTCTGAATTGTTTTCAGGATACTGTTGATTCCTTTGTCCGTGTACTGGACTTTCGTAATGCCTCAAATTCTATTTATGGTATTAAAGTAATAAGCCCTAGAAAAGAATATTCTAATCAAAAATTTTATTAAATAATCTAGATGTTTGACCTGCATTCAGTAGGAACTGTATTGGAAAGTTCAATGGTAAGGAAAAGGCATATGATTGGCCAAAAATGTTGCTAATTCATAATCATGTGTGTGCTAATGCCCACTACTAACCCGTCACAAATAACACCGCTTGCTTGCACTCTCATTAGCGTGGCATGCAAAAAGAATGGCTGTTTGACGCTCGCTCTGACATTAACGTACTAAAAGTATTGGAGACTAGAATGTGTAAAGTTGTTCGTGTTTTGACTGGCCGGTATCACACTGTACTTTTTCCACGTGAAGCAAATCCTGTCTAGAAACCCATGTGTTTTATCCAGAGTTTCGTTTTGTATTTGAAGTAACTCTACCAGTGTTTGTCACAAATACTCCTTTCTTGTGTCGCCTCACGCTTTGTTACCTCCTTTTCCGATTCATCCTTCAATAGGCAGTCGTGACAGAGAGAATGTCTGTGCCTGCATCTAAAGTTGAAGTACGCCTTTTGAACCTCGCTTTAAACGAAAGTTCAAAGGTAGCGGTAGGCGCTGTTAGGCGTTAGGGAGAGAGCAGTGCCTCTGCTGCTTGGTTCTGCGCTCCTCTCTTCAGGGGCCAAGCTCAGCGTGGAACATTTTGAGTAAGGGAAAAAGGCAAGAAGAATCCAGGGACTCATGATTGCAGTTTGTTCACAACATTGCAGTTTGTTCTTCTATTTAATATTGCTTCTTTTACCAGTAAAAATGACTAAAAAAAAAAAAAAAATCTGAAGTTTAAATCGACTGACTTTTAAAAGTATTTAAATTTTCATCTGTTGTAGAAACAGCGTTTGTACAGTATAGTGGGGATAAAGGAGAGCCGCTGATGTTATGAAACTTGGTTTTGTGAATTGGGGACTAACTTAAAACACATAAATGTGAAGCTAAGTGAAAAGGTTTGGTTTTAAAGTAGTCCGAGTAATGATTTCCTCATTGCTATCACAGGTCTGTTGAACAGTGACCATCTCGTAGGTGCCACAAGGCACTGTTCACTGGGTATAGCCCAGTACACAGAACACTGACTTCAAAGTGGCGACTGAGGGCTGGGAGAGAAATCTGTTTAAGTGATTCCTCTGAGATGATGGTGTTTAATGAGTCGTAACAGCACCGATGGTTTGTTCTGTACCTTCTGGATGATTTCGTTTATCGCTGAAATGTTATCGTAGCAGAATATGGTACTCCCCAAGACTCTTGATACAAGACTTGGGAGGAAATTTATAGTTCACGCCTCACTATATCCTGGAATGAAGTCTTTGGGAAAGTTGCAGCAGTAGGGATGGGGACATTTAACTGCCTGCCCTGCGCAAGACAAGCCAGTCGGTGTCAGGCCACAAGATGATGGAGTTCAGTTACTCCATTAACAGTGTCACTGAATACGAAATTACTGGAAGCTGGGTGAGGCTGGCTGGCTCGCCAGTAACAGGCTGAGCCAGAGGCAGGGGAGCCGCACTCCGACTCCAGTTCTGCATCTGCTTTCACCTCTTCCATGTCATTTACCTTAGAAACTTTCAACTTGAACATTTATGAAGTAACTTGTGGGCTAAATTTAAAACTTTAGGCTCCAGATGTGAGTCAAAGTTTGCATAGGATGCCTGTCTGTGCCACCTATGTTTAAAAGCAAAGAATTTATTTGGATTCTTTATCGATTCAAGTGATCTAAATGAATTTCTATTTGTAACAGCTGTTGGATTGCAGTAAGTGATGTTGTGGCATATTATAAATACGCTTTCCAAAATACTGACTCCATATTTTCAGTTACGTTTTTTGAACCACTATGAATTTTTCTAGTCTTTTAACTACCAGTGCAGTCAGTCACCAGAAATGCAACACTTTGAGGTCCTTCTTGGACACCTTGGCTTGAACAAAATTCTCCTGCCCTCAGAAGAGGGCAAAGAACATGAATCTCCCTGTTACAGACAGGAAAGGGGCTTAATCTGCATTTGGTTTAAATAATTTCTTCCTTTTAGTGACAATGCCTCCTTCTGACACCATACATGTTCCTATTGCTTCTAAAAGTTGTAGGTGGTGGTTACCTGGCTGATGATTTAGGTGCCAAATTTTTTTGCTGAGTGATCATTCTGTTTTGATGTAAATGTCTGGAGGAAAGCATCACTCCTAGGGGGCATTGAGGAATCCGATACTAAATCATATTTGCTGTCTCGCAGTTCTTCAGAAAGAAATGTTTCCCTTTATTGCGTACACGAGTTAAAAAAAGGTATATAGGAGAAGCAACTCAAACATAAGCTTTTTAGTTTGGCTTAGCCTTTTTGTGTCCACGTGTGCCCGTGCACATGTATGCCAGCCCTCTCTTTGAAAAGCCTTTCATCTTTCCTTTCCCTTTTCTTTCTAAGGAAATGCACCAGAAATACACTAACGAATGAGATGTCACTGTCCAGACTGCTAAACTTGCTATTCCATTTTTTATGCAGACTCTAATTCCAGTATTCAAGAACCACTTCAAAACCCTTCTTCAGAGCTCCTTACAGAGACAGCGAGCAAAGAACTGCACAACCATCTCATGCTCGATATTGACAATGACACGGAAAGCACTGCTCTGTAATGGAAACTCTCAAGACTTTTCAAAGGTTCCTCTCCTGGTGGGAAAACTAACAGACCTAACAGTGAAAAGCTTCTTTTGACGATATGGCAAAACTTGTGCATCGCGGAGAAAGTGATTTAGCCATTCAGAAGAAGTTTAATGATCTGTGTCTCAACAACGGTTTTCAAAATCTTGGATGGAAGGAATTAATTACTGCAGAATCTTGCATAGGAAGCATAATTGCTGCTAATACAGATGGTATTAGCAGAAATTCCAAAAGAATAAGAAGCAGAACATTAGTTATTTAAAGTGCATGTATTACGGAAATAATCTTTTTAATGTCACGGTTAGACTTTTATTTCTAGTTCTTAGACATTACAAGGAGATGCCTTGCAAGAGACATTCCCTCTCTGATTTGCTGCAGATTCTTTTTAAAACATGAACCAAAAAATGCCAGAGTGCTGGTGGCGACTGCTGGTTATCAGTCGCCTTGTCAAAACTGTGGATGTATTCTAGTGCCTTGAAGGACTGTCATACTGTAGAAGGAAACTTACTGTATCTTTAATCATTTCATTGCTACTTAATGATCAGTACTTAATACTTATTTCATAGTTATTTGTATTAACCAAGCCTGCTTCTGTTTATGTGAAACTTGGAACTGTTTCAAGATGAAACTGTGGAAGAGTTTTTTGTGCTTTCATTGAAAATGGTTGAATTTTGAAAGAACTTTGAAACAGCTGTTTGGATTCGTCAGTTGGGTGAACATTTATAAAATTAAAGATTGTCTTTTGTCAACTTAAGGCATCTTTATTCAAGTTTGTGAGTAACGTTGCTTCCGATGCACACTGAAGGTTACCCAGTCAGTCCCTGGGCTTTGTAGCTCAGGAGCGCTGGCTGCTCGGTTTGTTCGTCTTTTAAGGACTGTAGCAGAAGCGTAGCGGGGATGAATATCTGTCCTTTAATGTGTAGATTCATGTTAAACACGAGTCCAGCTGTAAAGAGAAACACTGGATACAGTCTGTATCATACAGAGAAATGAGATGGAACAGGCCACACAGTTTCTGCGAATGAGAAGGAGGGAGAGGAAACAAGTTAATTGAGGTAACATTCACGTAACTAGTTGAATTAATTTACTTAAACTAGAGATTCCTTAATACACCATAATACATTTCATTGAAGTTATTAAACTAGACTTCAGGCTTAACTACAAAATAAAACTGCCTTTCATAAAGGTCTTGAGAAGACACGTTGCACTTGGCAACATGATAAATATATTTTAGTTGCTATCTCATTGGTGCCCCAGTTTGAAATCGCGGTGGCTGCCCAGTTGTTTCCTGTTCAGATATCTCTTAGCAGGGAAGATGACCCCTATCAGCAGGTGTAGTCCCACGTTCCTGTCTCTACAGGAGCACTGTAACAAACTCTTGTAACTCAAAACTCAGGGTTACAAGCCAAAAATTCTAGTTCTGTTACTAAATGTAATGTTTCTCTCTCAAACTGTATGCAGTGTACCTGAATCCAGGGCAGGCTGTGAAGGACTTAAATAAATTCTCAGAAAATCTCCTGGACTTGTACATTCTTCAGCATTGCACAGATAGTTAATTGTCTCTGCTGGGATTTGCAGCTCAGGTGCAAGAGTGTGGATGCTGTCATTGGTATCCTCACTGTCACCCTTGATAATAAACAGCACATGTCAATGCAGTAACAAGAAGAGCACAGGGCTATGACACAGTTAAAGTTGAAGAAATGTGCCCAAAACAGCAGAGCTGGTGTTACACCGTTGTTTACCAAACACAACTGTATCCTCTGTTCCTAAAAGTGCCCAGCAATGTGCCCCAGGGGTAGCAGGCAATGTAAGGAATCAGCTTCATGAGTGGCTTTCAGCTGGCTTTAAGCTATGTTGGTGCAGTTGATTAGTTCAATCAAGTGGCTGCACAAAATAACCCTACAGAGGTCTAGAAAGAAACTTGGAATAAAACAGTGAGGTTTTGTAATGCTTTAACTCAGCTTCTAGAGTCCTCTCAGGTGTATATGCTCGTAAACTCTGCTGGAAAGGTGAGCGTGGCTGCTTGCTGGTGTGGTTTGGGAGGATTTATGGGGATAAACTAGGTAAATTTCTTATAGCCCAGTTATTTGAAGTTTACCTCAACACTCTGAATGCAGGCTGCCAGTTTGAGGAGGAGGGTAAGGCACTCTGCCACCACCTCTGCCGTAGACTCCGATTGCATTGAGCCTTGTGGACATGTCGCGGGAGACATCGCTAGTGCCACGTACCAGTCTGGGAACAGTCTGGTGGGGATGTTATGTGCCACCACTAAAACTTTAATTTCCTGGAGTAAAGCACTGTGTGGAAAGAGAGTGAATTCCATCCTAAAGTACAGCAAGGAGTTTTTATCAGATGGTCAAGTTTCATAAACTACGCGGTGAGTTGTTTGCATTCCTAGAGCTGTGGTAGAGCCTTGTATGCATACAGCATGGTGCACCCCTCCCACCCCAGCCAGCGGAAACCTCTGATGTACTGTGCAAGAGTCTTGAGCGGACTGGTTGGATGTGAGGGTAATAAACGAGCAAAAGAGCAGTAGGGATTTAATAAGCAAACACAGGAGTGTGATTGTAGCTTGCTTTGATAAGAATTCCATTCATACCAAAGAAAACGATGCTGCTTTCATGAACCTGGATATCAGTGAATTGATACAGGGCCCTAGAGAAACAGCCAAGTTAAGCGAAAGACAGTAATTGGCTGAACTCCGTGGGGCTGCCTGGGTAGCGTTGAAAGGACAAACAGCAGGCTGGAAGGCAGTGACTAATACTCTGAAGATAATTTTTGAAATATACAGCTACAAATGTTTACAAAGCAGAGTACAGAGACCATACAGCAGATTCCTAAGGAAGGAATTTTCCTATTTTCTGAAACCCATGAAGGCTGTTGACAGTTGAAGTCTCGGCACCTTGAAGATGGACTCCAATGCCAAGGGCTGGGCAAGAGCCTGCTGGCAGCTGCTGACCGCATCCAGTAAAAATGTGTCACGTTAGCTGGAAAATGTCAGCTCCTCCATGGTCAGCAGGTTACTCAATGGAAGAATAAAAGCTTGATATAATTGTAGTTAATGTTCAGTTTAACCTCAAGGTAGCATTTGACCACTTCTGCTAAAATTTTGTTTCATCTAAGTGATACGAAACTTACTTAGGACCTTGATTTTGGAGAGAAGCTAAATCTTGGATGATGAGATGGATGGTGCTACTGCATGACTGCAGAGGAAAGGGTAGAAATGTTACAGAACAGCAGATTACAAATTAATTTGTGACTATAAAAATAATTCGTCAGCTGCCCTACATGGGCATTCCCTTTGAGTCACAGGCGCTGAGGACAACGCACGTGGTTCCTATTACGTCTGACAGAACATGACATCTAATTCTGTCAGAATAAAGTTCTGGGGCAGTTATCTGAAGCGCTGGGTGGAGCAAATCCCAGAGGTAAGCTGCTGAACCCACCACAGCGTTATTCAGGTCCTTTAAGCCTATGTATGGAGTAGGAAATGGTTCTATATTTGTAATTAGCTGGATCTTAGAAGCCAAATTTGTACAAAGATGAATCAAGGTTACTTGATCCCACTAGGAATTTATGTAACTTACCTCTACTACATGACAAATATAGCTGGAACAGAGAAGTAGCAGACCTGAGACTTGTTCTCCTGAGTGGTCTTCTAATGCATTTTCAAACAATCCTCTGTGATAACCTTGTTTCAAAAGAAAAAGCAGCAGTTTGTCAGACAGTTTATATGGGTAGTTGCTGCAGGTTAGCGTTATGTGGTCTGTTCTGTGTTCTCTCTGCTGCTACAGACAACAGATTATGCTTTTATTATTCAGAAGAAATACGAAAATGCTGCTACCACGGGGATCTCTTCTTTACGTGCACCAATGCAATTCACGTTAACACCTAAAACTGCACCAAACTATGCAATATTTCAGTAGCTGAATTCTCAAATTCCTATTGGCATTTGTTTCTTCTAAAGATGTCGTTACATCTTTGTGTCTGTAAATAGGAATGCAGAGCACTTCAGGAGCCTTGGACGTGCACTTGAATCCTTGCCTCGGCTGGACATGGGCACTAGCTGATACAGGTGTTTAAAAAAAACCACCTGTACTAATGTATCGTCTCATCAGACAAAACATTCGGTGTGCATTAGTTGCCTGAGGAAGTCATACTTGAAGCTGGTTGCAAAAACAGTATCAGACTTTTAAAGTCTCTCCCCCCTCAAGGAGAGAAAAGCACAAATACTTGTGTTTTATTTGCTTAGGAAGGATTCCCAAGTGATGATTCTCTTTATATGGTTTAACAAAACAGCATTTTCTTATTTTATGGGCTACTCCAAGTCTTGTATGTATCACTGCTCCATACTCCCTGTTGCGTCACTCTGTGCCCGTGCAGTGCCAGACGCTTTTGCAGGCGATATTTGCTATGACCATGCAATATTTAATGTATTTAAGAAATTTTACGATGGCTGCGCATGATGGGCGAGCAGAGCAGGCGGCTTCCCCCCAACCCCAGCGCACAGCCCGGCTGAGGGCCCGCTGCGGCCCCCGCCAGGCCGGGGGGTGGGGGGGGGGGGGCGATGGGCGACAGCGGTTCCGCGAGTGGGGCTGTGTGTCCCCGCGTATCCCCTCCCGGCCGGGCCACCCACCTGCCACCTCCTTCTCCGTCGCCCCTTCGCCCAGCCGGGCCACCACCAGCAGCCTGTGGAGCGGGAACCGGCCCTGCGGGGGGAGGAGAAGCCAGGCCGGGCCGCGCCCGCTCGCACCGCCCGGGCCTGGGCGGGGAGACCCGGCCCCGCCGCCGCCGCCGCCGCCCCACCTGCGCGCCGCGCTCCCGCCGCTCCCGCAGCTCGGCCAGAAGGCTCCGCCGCTCCAGCGCCGCGGGCTCCGGCGAGTCCGCCCGCCCCGGCCCCGCCGCCTCCTCCGACATGGCCGGCGGGGCCTGCAGCCCGTGAGGGGCCGGTGGAGCCGGTGAGCGGCCGCGCTGGGCCCGAGGCCTCGGGCAGCTCCCCTCCGCACCCCCCCGCCCCACACACTCCAGGCAGGCAGGGAGCAGCTCTCGCTCTTTAATAAAGTTTTATCAGCAGCTACACAAAGCCCCCAGGGTGAATCACACCGCCAGCACAGCCCGGCCTCCCCTGGGGATGGCGAACGGGGGTCGTCGGTCCCGGCCGAGGGTCTTCACGGCATGGAAGTGCTCGCAGGATGGCCCCAGGCGGCGAGGGGGAGCCAGCAGGCCCTGTGCTGCCCTCCGCCCTGGCAGCACCTGCAGGGTTTGGGCTGGTTTAGCTTCTTCAGGTGTCCCCGATGACATTTTTGGGGCAGTTTCCAGGGTGGGTGCTAGTGTTGGTCAGTGCCGGCTCTCTGTTCCGGCCCCACCATGGCAGCGCTGGGAGCGGTGCGGGGAGGCTGCAACGCGGGGCAGGCTGCGAGAGCCACGAGAGAGCGATGCTAACTCAGCACAAACAGAAATGTCAGCGGGCCCGTGAGCACTAATTGCACAGGCGCTTCTGCCCGCTGCACTGACGGAGGAAGCCAAACCGGCCCGGCTGAGCCAGCGCGGCACGGCCGGCTGCGCCGGCAGAGCCCAGGCAGCAGATGTTGGCTCTCCGCCGGGTAAAGGAGCTGAACCAAAGGGGAAACAAGTGCTTGTAGTTGGTTATAGAGGCATAAATAGAAAGAGCATCTAGACTTCCTGAATTCCAGGCAGTGCTCTAACCCCAAAGAGCGTAATTAAATATTTAAAATAACCAAACAAACCTCTTCTGCCTTCCTTAACTCTTTACACGCATCTCGTTGCCAGTCCAGGTCTGACGGTTGATGGTGCCGAGCGCTCAGCACCTCTCATGGCCAGGCCCCCATTAGAAATAAGGAAAGGATTAGGGAGGAGGGTCTGTCTTCTTAAATAAAGAAATAAAATTTAGAAAGCATTACGAATTAACATTAACCTTCTGCTAATTATTATTATTTACACCAATTAAAATTAGTTGATGTCGTCTGGAATCGAATGGCCAACTGCTATGCGAAGTAGGCCCAGAGGAAGAGCCCAGCACATACACATAACAGCAAGTTGATGTTCAGGACGTGTTTCACCAGCGGTTTCTCCTCCAGGGAAGCCACGGGAAGCGGCTCGGGTTTAGTCGGCGCCGCATTCTCGGCGTTTTCCTGTTTGCGCTCCATCCCGCAGAGCCACAGCAAGGTGGTCATCAGCTTCGAGTTCCCTTTGGTGTTAGTCGTACCTAGAAAGACAGTCAATAGTGAGGTATAAATCTCACCAACAAAACACATCCCAGGAATGTATCAGTGTGGTCCTGCACAAAGGGTCTTGATGCAAAAATGCACCAGTGCTCTTTAAGTGAATACACTAGCTACACTGAGGTTTAGGAATCCCTTCAATTAGCATCTTTTGGGGACTGTAGTAATCAATGTCATTCCTCCCTGGAGGTCTGAGCTCAAGTTCTGCTGTTCCCAACATTTAATAAAGAGTAACAGTAGACCAAGCTTAAAAGCTCAGCTGCAGCTGCTTGGTGCCCATCAGCTTCCTCTTGCGAGTGCATGCTCTACTCCCTTTGGGGTTACTCCACGCCACACAGGTGTAAATTGAATTTTCCCAGCTCTGCTGTGGGCTAGGACATACATATCTAAATGCTGGGAAGACAGCGCTCGTGCACAGCAAACGGGAGGCTTCCCAGCAGCTGGGAGATCTGCACTGTAATTCATTAACTTACTGATCTTTTCAACAGCTTTTTATAGATCAAAGGAATACACAGCAAAAGCTGCAAAGTTACATAAACAGTGTCCCAAGCCTGGCAAAAACAAGTGATGGTAATCATCGCTGGAAAATGCAGAGTGAGTTGCTATGCGTGTTTGTACCTAATACCGACAAGTACAAGTTTTAAAAAATGTAAATCCTCCTTCACTGATCTGTCAAGAACTCCGCCCAGGGCTCTGGGTTCTCCCTGCTGCTAGAGTCGATCAGAAAACATCACTGAAAAACAGAAATGGAATTTCATGAAAATAATTGTGTTTTTCCTCCACCCTCCCCTTTTTCAACCAGTTCTCCTGGCAGCAGGTGCAAGCAGCACCAATCGCTGGTGCAGGATAATGGGCATGGCTTTCTGTATCCCATCCAGCTCCTTCTTGATTTCAAGCATATCTAATGCCATCAAGAGATGGAAAAGAAACTAAACTTCTATTTAGGTAACGCTGTCAGGTAAAAACCTTTTGGCATGCCCTGAAGTTACAGAAATCCAGAGGAAGTAGCTTTAACGTTTCTTGTCTTCAAAGGCTTTACATAATGCCTAGGGTTGTTAGGTGTAGGTATTACTGAATACGATGTCGGAGCACTTACATTTATTATCATTTGAACTATTTTCAGAAGCAATGCTTATATCAATCTGGAGAGCTGGACGCTCAGCTTCACACGCTCCTTTTGCGGCATCGGGGGAAGGGCTGACTGCTAGGTCTTTCTTGACTGGTAGATCCCCACGTGTGAACCAGGTAAGCCGACTTATCTGATGGCATGAAGAGCGGTGTTAAAGAAAACTGCTTTCGTGGTTGTTTCAAGGACTACCTTAGCAGGAGCAGTAGTAGCCTGCAGAGAGAATACTTAGAGGGACTGAAATCTGTTCTCCTGCTCTGGTGGAGCAGGTGAACAGCAAAGTGCTCAGCTGGTAACGACAGAAGCGATGGCTACCGCCGGCATGCTGGGTTTAGTTTTGTCTGGAACACGGTAGCTGTTTGTACAGATGGCATTCTTCACTCTTTGTTACTGCGGAGGAGACATTTCTGCACGGGACCGTCACTGGACGCAGACTGAGAGCGGGTCAGTGAAGAGAGCAAAAGAATGGAAATTGTGGCCAGGGAGGAATGATTCAAAGAACTGGGGTTGTTGAGAGAAGAGAAGACAGGCGGGAGATATGATAAATTTTCTTCAAATAAGTAAAAGACCCATTAAAGAGGAATGTTCTCAGTATCAACGATAGGGCGGACAGAAAGGGATGAGCACAACATGAAGCTGGAAAGATTCAGGCTGCAGATGAGGAAAAACTACTACTGCAAAGGGCAGGTGAGCTCTCCAATTGATCACACGCCTCCCTGGGCATTCTCCCTCTCTGGAGACTTTTAAGAGTAAGTTCACCGGGTCTTTCAGAAATACATCAGGTTAGTCCTGTCTCGAAGCACGAGGATGCGTTGGCTGTATGATTTCTGAAGGTCCCTTCTGGCCCTTCTTTCTGCTAATAACATTTTTCTGTAGCCTCGGTATATCTATTGAAAATAGTCAAACTGGCACAAACCTGTTCCAGAGGAAGTGTGCTCTCTGCCCTTGATTTCTTTTTTCTGCGAGTAAAAATGGTTCCTCACTAAGTTAGTAAGAGAGTTGATAAAGATGACCCAGAAGCTGGAATTTCTTGGAAAATAGAGGGAAAAAGCTAATTTGTCATGGATTAAACACACATCTTTGAACTTAAGAACAGCTCTTTGTAGCATCTACTGTTGACAGTTTCCAGGGTGGGACCCTGGATTTATGGGACAAAATAAGGCAGCAGGGTGCTGGAGCAGAGGAGGGATTGCTGTTACAGGTTATTGCAAGTGTGATCATAAATAAAGAATGAATGGAAACTTCCATTTCTGGATTATTTATCCCCACATTATTCCCATGGATGTAGTGTGGGCCATCCCGGAAACCGTTTACAAATAAGAAAAGAAATCTGAAGGGGTGACGCACCATTTCTTCCGAGGGGGGTTCTGTGAGCATGCTCACGACCAGCACAGTGAGCGTGGAGATCGCCGCCAGGACCATGGAGAAGTAGAGATAGTGCATGTACTTCACCACGCCTGGTCGGAGGTCGGTCTCGCCGCACTGGGGCTCTGGGTAGATGAAATCCAGCACCAGCCGAATGACGCCCAGCAGCAGCCCGATCACCAGGCCCCAGAACGCGCCCTAGGAAAGGAAAGGTATTCTTTACTGGGGCAAGCAGCGTGTTCCACCCAGGATCCAGGGCTATACCTACATGCTCAGGCTACAAGCTGGCCACCCGTTCTCCTTGTGGGGTTTTTTTGGTGGGCTTCTTTTCCTCCCTTTTCTGCTCTTGCTATCTAGGTCTGCCAGTGCTGTTACAGTAGCCTGGTACCTCTCCTCTGTGGGGTCAAGTGGGTCATTAATTTTGGTATGGAGGGGAAGGATAACATCTTATGCCAGAACACTTTGAACAGTGGTATTTGTATCTTAATGGTTGCCTTAACCCCGGGGGGCTGACAGATGCTCTCCACATAACCGAATCCCAGGTTGTGAAGACTTTACCCTTTTCCCAGTATCAGAGTTTGTGGAGGAACTGGAGGTTTAGGACTCCTGATGCCAGTTGGTCTGGCTCCTTCACTCTCTGGGCTCGCTGTGCCTTCTGTAGCCCCCCTGATGCAGATAATACAAGTCCATGTAATAAGCAAGCTGATGGCTAGTAAGCCCCTAACAGGCTTCAAGATTTGTGAAGCACTCTGCAATGGAGTGATGTTGGTTATGAAGCTGGAAAGATTCAGGATGCAGATGAGGAAAAACTGCTACTGAAAAGGGCAGGTGAGCTCTCTAGTTGATCACACCTCCTCCCCCCCCCCCCCCCCCGGGCATTCTCCCTCTCTGGAGACTTTTAAGAATAACTTCTTGGGGACTTAAGATGCAACACTGGCATCTCACTCCCTCTGAAATGCCAGTGGAGTCTTTGCAAAACAGCAGGAAATGCTCCCTCCTGTGTGGGTGATGGTTGCTTGGGTTGTGCAGGGGTCTGGGCGCATTCACTTTCCCAAAAACTACAAGAGGCGGCAGAGCAGCAGCCTGGGGTGGTGGTTTGAACTGCAGGGCTCTTGTGAGGACAGCGAGGCCGCAGAGGTGACTGCGCTGAGCACAGCAGAGTTTTTACCTTTTCATTTGCTCTTTTCCAGAAGCAACCCAGTATAAACACCATTGCCACGGGGGGCTGCAGGTAGGAGCTGATCGACTGGATGTAAATAAAGAGCTGCCCTCCCTGGCCAGCCTGTACCAGTGGGATCCACAGGATGGAGACCACAGTGAGCAGCAGCACAAAGACCCTGTGCAAGAATAAAATGTCATTACTGTTAGTTCAGACCATTCTTTTCCAATTGCTCAGCTTGCGAGACTCTGATGGAGATCCCTCCTAACCATAAGGCCCCCACTCGAGTCCTCCACCAAACCCGTGCTATATGGAGATACAGCTGTACAGGGGCAGCAGGCTGCGAGGTGTGCAGAGATGGGTCTCTAATGGTCAGGCTCGGGTACAACGCACGTGTCCTAGTTCTGCGTACCTGCCAACGATCATGAGTTCCCACTCAGAGCAACGAGGACGGAAGTGTTTCCAGAGGTCCATGGTGAAAATGGTGCTGGCACTATTAAAGATGGAAGTCAGGGAGGACATGAGAGCTGCTATCATCACTGACATCATCAGGCCCCTGAGTCCTGGAAAGAGAAGAAGTACAGCTGCCCTGAGGAATCCCCGGTAACCCCAGTATAGGATGACTTCAAATTCTTCTTTGAACTATAACAGACTTTAAAAAATGGCTTTAGCCCCAATTTTAAAATGGCAGTGTTAGGGAGGTGTTAACAGTTGATTCTCATTGTTAAGCATCTGTGCTTTCTTTCTCATCCAATTTTGACTGAATTAGACCTCTGGATACTGGATCATCACCCGTCTCTCCTGTCGCGTGCTCTCCCTTGCCACTGTCTCACCAAGGCTAACATAAACCCCACTGAAATAGTTACAGGGTATTTTCCTCTCTGAACTTCTCTCACGGATGGCTTTTGGCTGGTACGTACCGTACCCATCAGTGCCAGCACCGTTACCAAGCTCCTTACCTACAGGCAGAAGTTCTATGACCAGCTTAGGATAAGCAATATCAGAACAGCCAGACGGGTTGCCACAGATTTTTCGGCAAATTTCCGCATCTGCACAAGCCACCAGATCTAAAATAAGCAAGGGGGAGTGAGAGGCAGTATTCCATAGCCACAATAAACCAATATATCTAAACAAGTTAGTCTGCTGAATGTAGTAAACTGTTTTCTAAGTGAAATACTGGAAAGCTTGGAAAGCTTCCAGAAAATGACAGAGGACACAGCAAGGTAAGGGCAGCACTGAGCTTCCCCATTTTCCCTTTTTTTCCTTCCATGCAAAAGACGCAATCCGTATAGGCAGTTGACCTGCCCTGCATGGCTAATTCTTCTCTAGGAATGTTGCTGCTTGAGGACTGAGGCTATCCACCCACCGCTAGCTCGGCTCCTGCCCGACAGGCACATCCACATGTTCCCACCGGGTGAGCAGTTTATGGCATTCCGGGGGGTGGATTAGGATTTCTCTGAGTGCCTCAAACTTAAATTGCAGGAGGAGTAATGTGTTGGGTGCAGGAGGGTCCTAAGCGCATGATCAAAACGCAGAGCAGCTGCGGGTAGCAAGCTCAGAATAGGTCAGCGCGACTGTTGTAGCGTGGAGCAGCACGTTGTGCGATATGTGTCTGGGGTCTGCTGCAGGAGGATGCGCATTCTTCCGCTTGTAACTGGAAGCAAGTTTCTTCATGCTTTGGGCATTTTGATGCATTGCAACCTTTTAACTTATTCGGTAAAGGCCGTTGCAGCTCGGTAGAGTAGGCGCAACCAGTAGTGATAAATAGAGGGAACAGATCTCTCCTTCAGCACTTACCTGGGAAGAGAATCCGGCTGATCATGCCTGGCATCACCATCATAAAGAGGGGCAAAATTTTCAAGTAGGAGGTCATCAAGGAGCCTCCTTTGGCGTGAGAGAGGTTTTTAGCAGCAAGGGACCTCTGAACGATGACCTAGAAATTAAGAAACGTGTCTGGTCTGCTGTCAGCAGAGAGGAGCTAGCTGTAGATGATGCGATACCAGTTGCCTTCATGTGTATACTTTATCCTCCTCTAAACTATTGAAATTTTAGAAGGGTGAACACAGAGCTTGGCTGTAGCTTTATAATTCTCGCTTCTGATCCTAAGTACCTTCCAGAAACGTAGACCTTAAAGTCACTGCTTGTGTCATTAAGTCTGAGCCTTGCTTCTGCGGGATACCATGCTGCATGATCTGTTCCTTAACTAATCATACTCAGGCTTAGACTTTTCTTCTTCTTTTGCTGGGGACTTCCCTGAGCCGATGGCTAAGCCTGGCCAGGTCAGCAGCCCTCCTGTCAAAGCAGGACAGAGTCTGACATGAGCAAAATGAGTTAGACAAAAGAGTACTACAGCAACATCAGGAGGCTGCTTAGGGCTCTAGTCTTTCTGGCTCTGATGTTGTCGCTAGGAGGGATGGTAGTCAAAGCCCTGGAAAGTTGAAAGAGTGAATTCACAGGTGGTTCACATGAAAGGAATGGCTTAAGTTAAAAAAAAAACCTAAAAAACAACAAAACCAAAACACAAAAAAAAAACCAAAATGCAACATCTTTATAGACTGGGATTAACTCACAAACACATTCTTACCCCTTTTTACATTGAAATGATTCCCAAAAATAGTTGTGCATATCAAGTTTTGCATCTTTAGGGCTGAAACCATCAGATTTTACTAAATTCCCATCAGAAATAGTAAACCAGTCCAGGCTGCATTGCAAACCCTAGGCTGGTAATCAGATTCAAACAACCAATAGCACGTTGTTGAAACTGAGCAGAGAAATAAGCAGTAACCCACCTGATCTGTACACCAGTACCACAGGGAGGGGATGGTCATTCCCACCAAAACTCCTGGCCAGGGAAGGTCAGAGTTAACAGGGTCTCGGAAAATGTGAAAAGCATCTTCTCTTGGCAAGCCACAGCTACTGTTTTCCTTGCGAGTGCTGGGAATGGCATCAAAGTATTTTGTCTGCAAACCTTCAAGACCGCCAACTTCAACAAAGCCTAAAATAGGTCATGAGAAGCAGTTATCACATCTTCCCGGCACGGTACTCTGATTTTCAGTCTCTGTAGTTTGCTATGGGTGATCCTCCACAAATACTCTTTAAAAATCAGAAGCTATTGACTCGAAGATTGGGCTGGGGAATGGTATAACACTGAAACTGTTGGCTAGAGAAGGTGCTTGTTCACCTATAATACAGCTTCAGAACGTATTTCTTTAGAGATTTTTCAGGGAGTACTCATGGCGGTTTTACCACATAAAAAGCTACTGTAAGATTATTTGTATGAGCACGTATTCCAACAGGAGAATATACAGAGAGTAGTTCCCAGAACATCAATTGAGTAATCAGTTGTGATGATCCGGCTGGTTTGCAGTACTTGGTAAAGCTTCTCTCATAATTTTAGCGATAAAACCCCAGGGAAACACTCACTGAAGACCATGAGAGTCACAGCCCCGATCAGCATGATGAGAGTTTGCAGAGCGTCTGTGTATATGACAGCTGCCAGGCCACCTAAGAGAGCAGAGAAGCGGCAAACTGTGGGAAACTGGGTTTGTTCTGTCGTAGCATCTCACTCTTTGCAGAAGTTTTTGACAAGCGGCGTAAGCCGAGCCCCGTGCCTGGCAGGCTGGTGGGTTCTGACTGTGTTGGGGGGCGGTTCGGCCAATTCCTGTGCATGACACTTTGGCTGCAATTTCTCATGTTTTGAATCAGAATGAGTCACCGTTTTGTCACTAAAAAGCCAAAGTCCAGTATAAGTACTTCTACGGGAAATACGGGGAAAAGCTCCAAAACAAAGCCCGAGCTGAATAAGGAGGAGAACTTAAAAATAAAAAAAAAAAGAGGGGGGGATCTTTATGAGCAACATTACTCAGGGTGAGCACTGAGAAAGGAGCAACCTTTATTTGTTTGGGATTTGCTGCTTCCTCCGTGCATGGCTTTTTTCCATTTGGCCACTCATAAACCCTGAAAGGGCACCCAAGACTGACAATGCTTTCCGCATTACACGGCTCATTGTTATGTAAATCACTCATACCTCCAAAAAGCCCGGAGGAAAAATGTATTGTGCAAATGCCTGGAGCACAGCTTCTCCTTAAAGCAGAACTGACACGCATGCATATCTGGGATGGCCGTATAAGGGGTATTCATTTACTCTTAACTGGTAATTTTTTCTTAACAGGCGAGTTATCAATTGCTCCCCCCCCTCCCCCCATTATCCATACTCATGGGAAAAGCAGATGGTATGGGAAACGCAGGACTCCTATCCTGAGTACGAGGATGCACGGTGCATTGCACGAACACGCTCAGCTCACTCAGCAGCATCTGTGGTGTGATCTGAATCTCAGCCACGTACCTGCAACAGTGTAAAGGGCTGTGATTGCCAGCAAGCCTACCACAGCGATGTAGAGGTCCCAGTGTAAGGCTTGCTGAATGAAGAGGGCCCCAGCATACATATCGACCTAGAGAAAAAAAGTGTTATCACAGTTGCAATGATACTACCGAGCCCCTCAAAGCTAGTAGTGCCAGCGAGCGTGAGCATTCAGCTGACCAAGCTCTCTCCTTTAGTGGGACCAGTCTGGTCTGTAACCGCTTGTGGCTCCTCAGCTCCCCACAGCATCTTCTCCGTGTGGCACATCCCTCTGCAGCCCCAGCTCCTGCCTCCCGTGCATTAAGACCGGGCTCAGCTCAGCATGTAAATAGTTTATTATTGGTGATGAGGGGACAGGGAGGGCGATGGTGGAGCTGTCCCAAGAGAGGGGGAGCACACACAGAGCTCTGTGAAAAAGGCATTTGGGTGGGGTGAGCTTATCTCTTTCCCAGAGCACCAGCGAGCTGGGTGGGGAGAGACGTGCTGGCCAGGGGACCGGAGCGCCCGCGGTGCAAACCTCCCTGGGTGCCTCGGCCTGCTGCCAGCCCCAGCACGGGTTTGCCATAACGCGAATTCCTCCCTGCTGACACGGCGACAGCGAGATAATAAGGAAGAGCGTCCTTGGAGCCAGGACCCAGCCCTGACCTGCTAGCTCTGCAGCTATGTGAAAACGCTGCATTTTAGGAGAGCTTTAGGATAGGCAAACTGCAGACCGGAGAATGACAGACAGATATAAAAGCACCTGAACGATCCGTTCCCTCTCAGGAATTGTATTATCAGAGACTTGCATCAAATGGTTAGGTTTTTTCTAGAGGAGAACCTGAGCCTAGCTGCTTGGTGCCACCTGAGCCCCGTGACTAGCATCCGTTTCAGAGGGGACACGGGCAGGCGTGTGTCAGACAGCGCCTCCCACTTTGGCCCCGTACGTACAGGAAAAACACCGGCAGGGACTTGTCTGATTTCACAGATTCATGCACTGCTGCACGGTTAATAAACAGCTAGTGAGGTGTTGCGCAAGGGTTGATTCAGTTATTTATTCGAGGCACTACATCAAACAGGTGCAATAAATCACTAAACTCCTTTCACCTGAATGCATACCAGCCCCTACGCTCTTATTCATCCTGCACGTAACAGCGTTCGGAGTCTGTGCAGGCAATAAATATGCAAAGCGAAGAAACTGGGTAAGCTGCCAGATGTACAAAATCTAACAACAAATGCATCTGCACTCACAACTCAACTTTTCAATGAGCTATTGCTCAGGACGGTGACACCTAGCTTTCCCTCCTACTGTGGCAAGTGTTCAGATCCCTCCTGGGAAAACAAAATAAGTTATTCTTTTTGTGTAGGTTCTCAAAACAACTATAGTCCATCTTCCTCCAGTATTTTCATAATATACCCTTTTCTGCTAATATAGGGAAAGGCCAGTAGTTGCCTTTCTCAGCCTCACTGATCAGCACTTTTCCAAAGTGAATTTGACTCAGTCTGTTTCCATGTTTTTTTCAACTTACTGATATTTTGGTGAAGATATAGATGAACAAGTAGAGAATTGCCAGGAACATCTGAATTCTTTTGCCTCCAAAACGTTTTTGCAAGTACTCAGGCATGGTAGTTACCTATGTGAGAAGACAAACCGTCAGAGGAGGTGGTACGCAGTCGCTCCTGCGAATTGCAGAGGGCTCACCCGCGGAGCCGGTGTGGGTGGCTTGCACTGGTGGAAGACCAAAACAGCCCTGCCAGTTGCACTGTGCTGATATTTGGTTCTCAGCTGCCTACTTAGGCCAGCACAACAGCTTAGCGAGCACTGACTTTGCTATAATGTCTGACATAAGGCTCACTGTGAACTGTGATATGAGAGCCTCTGTCCGTCTCCTCGGGGGATGGAGCAACTGCGCTGCATTGCCAGGGGTAGCGGAGAAGTCTGACCCCCACACCCAAACCCTCAGTGCCGTTCCCAGGTAGCAGCTCTTGTCCCTCTCTTGCCACCGGAGCAGCACTGTGGCTCACGCCATGCCCTTCTGGCAGACGCACAAGTGCAGCAGGAGATGGTTAAGCCCATGAGCCAAACAGGTGGTTTAAATATCAGCAAATCATTAATGGACACAACATCCCATCTACTTACTCCTGCTGCTATGTAAATTGGAAGGAATAGCCAGGCCAGCACCAAAACACAAAACATCCCCTGCAAAGCAAATGGAAAGGAAAGGAAGGTCAGCAATGCTGGTCAAGGCTGCGACTGGGTGGATCAATGGGGACACGGGGTCTGGGTTATCCCTCAGAGGCCTCCAACCCCCAGCAGCTGGTGGTGAGTTCTAGCTCATGCGGCAGGAGCCTGAGCCTTTGGATCTGCCAGACCTATACCCGTGTGTGGTGACTCGGTGGTGTTGGAGTTGCCTTGTCCAGCACAGGGATGGCTACAGAGCCGCCGTGCCACACTCACATTCCACTCGTAGGCTGTCGCGGCAATTCCTGAGGCAGCTCCCGATCCAGCCAGGCCAATGAAGTGGCCACTTCCAACGTTGCTGGCAAACAGGGATGCACCCACCTGGAAAAAGATAGGAAATTGGATCTGGTCCTGGCACAAGGCATTGTTCTCAGCCTCATGGGAACACAGTGATGCTGTTCCCCCACTCATGACTGTGGAGGACGTGAAATCCTCGTCACCCTCTGCCACCTCCTTCTTTTGCCTACATGTTCAGTGGCTCTGGCACCTCTCTCCAGCTTCTTTCGTAATTCACTGCCTATCACTCATTTGTGGGCGTGTTTAGGACCATCCTGCTCCCAAAACGGTGTCTAGTCTCTTGTGGAGGAGCGGGGCAGAAGGTAGAGGTAACAAGTAGAAATGTCAGGTCATCAGGTTCTTACATTAGTACATACTATTGCATACTGACTCACCAGCCCAGCCCAAATGAAATACCCTACCTACAGACTGGCTCAACATAAAGCTACATCGGCAATGGGGACCACCCAGTTAATGCTGGAAATCTCCAGATCAAAGCATGCAGAGCCGGACAGGCTTTACAAGCTGGCGGGCTGGCTCTCGCAGGGCGCAGGGCTGTGGCAGGTTCCCTACAGCAGCTCCACTTCCCCAGCCTCAAATACGGGGAAAAAAAAAAGCGCCAGTCTTATAACTCGGTCTTTGCAAAACATGAAAGTATTTTTTTTTTTTTCCTGTTTCAAGAAAGAAGTTCTGCTTGGACAGAAGTGTTTTTCAGTCTTGCTGTAGCCTAGGGGCACAAGCAGTGTAACCATAAAGATACTTACAGGCCACCAAACCATCTGCCCTCCAGCTAGAAAGTAGCCTTTTACAGTGCTGCGCTGCGTCTTCCACATAGACTGGGAAAGCAGAAAAGCAGAACACAGGTTTTAGCAATCCTTTCAGTTGCTGCTCAGAGCATCACCGACCAATTTCCCCAGTGGGAGACTCTGTACTGTCATCAGATGAAAGCAAAGGGTTTCTTGAAGGACCTGCAGTTGCTGCTGGGAAATCCTGGGGGACAAGAGAGCAGCAGACGAGGGAAGGGACTGGCCAATGCTCTAAGCCCCGTGCAAAGTTTTCTATCATCTCAGCATCCTGATTAAATGTTCTCTGTGATAAGCAAACTAAATCACTCCAGATCCACAAGGAAGGCATGCAATTTTGGATAAGAACTGCGGACATCCTATTTATTAGGTGCAGCCAGGAGAAATGCTCGGCACTGCACGTATTATTCATTGACTCCTGTTCTTCAGAGATTTCAGATAGTTTCATGCAACACCTTGAGAGTTATGCACCCCATTTGAAGGGAGCAACTATTAATCTCTGCCTTATGACAGCGAGATTGTGCTTTTTCTATTGCAAAAGCCATGCCAGAAGGATGTCCTTCTGTCTTAATTATATATAAACAGTATTTTTAATTTATGGAATCTGCTGTCGAGACCACTGCAGACAGGCACAGGTGATTTATAGGACAGCAATTCCTTCCTGGATGAACAAAACATTATTATTAGCAATACTTTGTACTTAGATGACCTCTTCCTTACAAGGGTTCTCAAAACCTTGGCAAACACTAGAGCTGAACAGCTCTCCTCTGGAGCAGCGAGGCCACTTCCCCAGGCTGAAGTGAGGAAAAGGACCTGTAAACTCTTTCTTTCCGCTTGTTCAGTTGAATCCAGTGAAGTGCAGCCAGATTTGAGCCAAAGTAAAATAATTTGAGGCCCAAACAGCCATATTTTTCAGTATAACAGGGCACATACGAAAGCTTTTAAGGGTATCTGCTTACCCACAACCCAACGGCGAGGACAAATACAAAGTACAGCACAAGAACAGCAATGTCTATGGAGTCCAGCGTCTTCTGGGGAAACACATCCCACGGGGGGGTCACCGAGGATGGAGTGCTGCTGGTGGTCTCCATGGTTTCTTATGCAGGCCAAGTGCTTCTTTATCTTGATGCATATATCTGTCAAAAAATGGGTTGCACGGTTAGGAAATGATGTGGCAGCACCGCGAAGGTGTTGACCGTTTCTTGAATAATTCAGGGGTTACCGGCCCTGTGGCTCTGGCTGCGGTGCTGCTCATGCCAGAGCCTTGGAGAAGGCTCTTATCTCTGGCATTTGCCTTCATCCGTGACTCCCTCTCTGTGATGTGAAGAGGCTGCCAGTAGGCAGGCTGGCCGTACGTTGGTTGGATTTCCTTTCCAGTGGCTAATTTTCTAGCTGGCGGAGAAATGGGCGCATTAGAGAGGAGGTGTAAAGAGCTGAAATAGCCGGAGGAAAGGACTGGGATGTGGCACAGCCGGTGATGACAGCCTGCAGGTCCCAGGGCAAGCAGCACTGTGGGATTGGCCTTGGTGAGAAGATGCTGCCATACATGTGACCATGACGAGCAGCCGGGATGTGAAGACACGTGAACTGCTCCAGCAGTGGTGGCGTTTTTCCTCCTTCTCCACAGCAAGATCTTGAGCCTGGGTGTGGAGAGTGCTTGGGTCTCCTCCTGAGAAAGGCTGGCTTCCCAGCGAGCGGGCACTGCCCTCTCCGCTCCCTTACCGGGAACGGAGGCTGGCAGCGTGTCGCCAAGCACAGGGATGGACGGACCCTCTGCCATGCCGGAGCAGGCCAGGGCAGCGGGGATGAGCAGCAGGTACCACCGGTAGACGGTACAGCGGTGTGGGACTGGCACCAAGTGGTGGAAGAGCCGGTGCTGGAGCTGGGGCTCCCTCCTGCACACCAGCACGGAGAGGCATTTCCAGCGGGTGAGATATTCATGTGCTTCCCACAGGAATAAAAACTCATTTTCTTGTCCAGGAATGCTTGATGAGGAGACATGGCACCACTGAGGGACCCCTACGAGGGCTCCCTGGAGCCCCCCGGAGTGCCTGGGGGTGCCCAGCTGCTGCCCTTTGGAGGAAGGGGCAGGATAAAGTCCGTGCAGGGAGGTTGGTCGGGTATTTGAATTAACGCAGTTCCTCCTCGTTTCCTCCTCCTCCCCTCACCCAGGCTCAGCCCCGCTTCCAGAGCAGGACAGGAGGTGGGTGGCAGCCCTGGTGCAGGCATGGCAGGGGCAAGGGACACCACGGGGTGCCCGCTCTCGGTCATCAGAGATCCCGGCCCCAGCACCTCACTGCCATGCTCCAGCCACGGAGCAGGTTCAGGATTATTTCTCTTACCCCGCTGAGCCGAGGAGATGATTCCTCCGAAGAGGGGCAGAGCCGGCACTCCCCGGCCTTGGCACCGCCTCGCAGCCGGCTCAGCCCTGGGTCCAGCCCCGCTGTCGCCGGGGCGGCTGGGCTGGGTGGCCGCTGCTCCTTGTCCTCCTACCGATGCGGCTGGCCAGGTCCTTTGGCCTCTCTTGCATTTGTAAGGCAACACTTATAAGCTCCCCCCTGCCAAAAAGCTGGAGAAGGTGGGGCGAAGGGTGGCCTGCACCAGCCCGGGGCTCCTGGCGTGGACAATCGGACAACAAGCGGTCGAACAAGTTCTTCCTCTGAACGCCCCGGCGTCGTGTGGCAAAGCACAGACCGAAACAGCCGCCCTGTCCCTCGGTTTCACAACCGCCGCCGGCTTCACCCCTTTGTCGACATGTTGAACGGCGGCTGGAACCTGCCCGTACCTCACCTGTGGCCTGAAGCCATGCCTGAAGTGCCCCTGGCTGCTCTCCTGCAGCGCTGGCACCGCCGGGCACCTACTGCCCAGGTGTGTGAAAGAGCGGAGAGGGAATGGCGTCACAAGTGCCGTGGTGATGGAGACGCAGCGATTTCTCCTGCGGGGCAGTATTCGGGAGGCCAAGCCCTGCCTCGTGTCCCCGCTACACCCGGTCCTGCAGCTCGGGCTCTGCCTGGAGCGGGGCTGTGGGCTTGTGCGCTTACGAAAAGGTTGGGCCGTAAATAAGCAGTTTCCCGGTGGCAGATAAAGTCCCACAGCTGGCGGGTTATATCCCGAGACATCAGCAGCCTCCAGCAGAAGAGCCAAAGATGATACAGGACCATGTTCTATGGCAGTGGTGGCAGCGCTGGCCCGGGACCAGGGACTTGCAGCACCCTGGCAGAGCCTTTTCTGTGCTTTATAAAGCCCCCAGACCCCACTAAATTCCTTGGGAGCTTCTGCCTTGCAAGGATGCAGGGCACTGACGATCAGAAGATCAGTGCTACCTTACCTCTTTAAGAGGCAACGTGTCTTGGCTCTTGCCAAGTTTTTATTGGCATGCTTAACCTTCAACTAGGAAAAGAAAAATAGAGTTTGGTACGCCAGCCTTGAGAAGTTGCTAACCCCGCTCCAACACCTCTTACTTTCTCTTTCACAGCTCTGATATTGCTGTTTCTTTTCATCCCAAGACACTTCCCACCTCGGGGCCCGCGGCGGGTGGTCAGCACCGGCGGTACAGCCAGGGCTATAAGCTACAGACGCTCAGTCTCACTCGGGGTTCAGCCACACGTGCAGGAGAGCATTGTGTCTTTGCCTCCGAAACGCGTGCGGATATGGGGTAGAACTCTGCAGGCATCTGTCGTGCCCGTCAGTAAGGAAAGGAAAGGAGGGATACGCTCCAGGGGAGATTCCCGGAGCTGGATGCAGATGCCCAGTT
Source organism: Vanellus vanellus (assembly GCF_965231255.1). Lineage (NCBI taxonomy): Eukaryota > Metazoa > Chordata > Aves > Charadriiformes > Charadriidae > Vanellus > Vanellus vanellus. The sequence goes on from NC_138919.1 coordinate 12,457,370, forward strand.
AAAGCTCCTCTCGTGGTTCCCAGAGCCGGGGATGAGGCTGGGCATTAAGAAAAATGCAGTGGACGCGGTTGCTCTGATTTCACATCCTAACTCTGCCCCGGCCCAGTGGAAATTTTGCCCGTTTTGTGAATTCAGCTCACAGCCCAGTCTCCCTCGGTTCCTGGCACAGGCGGCAGCGCTTTCCTCGCCAGAGATTGTGAGGAAGGAACATCCGTGGCATTGAAATGAAGGCGCTGAAGCCAGCCCTTTATCAATGGTCCCGGGAGAGACACAGCCCACGTGGGTCTCGAGTAACCCGTTGGGACTGTATCGGTCTAAATGCCGCCTCGACGGGATTTTTTTTAAAGCATTCCCAGGTCCATCCACCTCCTAAAGACACCACCGCTCGCCGGGGCTGAAACGCAGCCCAGCAGCAGCCCCGAACCCACGCACCAACCGCAGCTCCCCGACTCGAGGTAGAAGCTGAAAGGGAACTTACTGCGCTCAGCTGGGTCTCATTCTGTTCCCTGCGCCGGGCACCACCAAGCCTCTGCCAACTGACAGGCAGCTTAAATATTGCCAGAGAATCGGGATTTGCCAGCGGAGCTGTTAACGGTGTCACAAGGAATGAGAAGGAATATTTATAGTCAAAGTTAAACTAATTGCCCAAAGTTACTCTTTCGGTCTCCCGTGGCTCTGGTGAGAAGTGTATTATTTTCACTATCAGGGCTCACGGGTCAAACTCCACAGAGTGCCATTCTCTTAAGCAATCTGCGCAGCTAGAGAAGGGACGAGTAACAATAAAAAAATATCCGCGCTGATGTCCTCTCAAACTGACAGCCCGCGACACAGGGGGGAGCTGACAGCTAGTTCTGTCTCTAAGTGTAAGTCTAAGCCTTAAAAAAGCAGAGTTCATCCATGGGCTGGGGTTCGTAACCTCATTTCTGAGCCTGTAGGTTAATCCCAGAATCAGGTTCCCTTCTGGGACCAGGCTGGAGATTTTGGCTTCAGCATCATCTGTCTGAAAAACCTGATAAACACAGCCAAATAACACACAGAGAATGATGAAGAGGGACCTTCCGGCACAGCGAGAGACCGTGGAAGGAGACAGCTCATACATCTCCGAAATCGGGGTGCAGCTCTACGGAGAAGCACCGTGTCTCTTGCTGGGCAGGTAACCCGCTGACTGGGAGGGCAGATGGAGGATGGGCACTGTCCTCACGCAAGTCTAACTCACGTCCCGACAGTGGGGTTATCGACCCAAATTTTACGGTGTGTGATCCCATAAGGGCATGTTTTACTGGCGAGTCCTCAGCTCTTCTGCGACGCCTGGGTGAAAGTGTCACCCAGAGCAGGGCAGCCCCCGGGGAACGCCGGTCCCCCGTCGCCGGCCGGGCGTGAGCAGCGTCTCTTAGTGCAGGTGCTGCTCCTGTCTCTCTCGCTTATCATTTAACCTTGCAATTAACTGCACTGCTTTCACCAAAGGTTTTGTGAAACTTACCCCTTCTCTGACCATCTCAGCTGGTAGAATCAGAAGTTCAGCTCTCACCTTGACTTTTGAGTTTTCTAGATCGACAATGGAGGCGAGGTTAAAAAAAGAAAAAGGCACCCCAAAGTCTAAGAAACCAGAAAGCAAAGTAGGGAAAAACTAGTATCTGTATTTTATCTCATTGTTTCACACTCAGCTCATAATTCTTATGGGCGTTAACTAAAAGTCTTTGAGTCTTGCAACTGGAGATGCTTTAATTTGGTCTGATAGAATTTGGAAAACCCAGATTTTCCTAAATTGTGTTGGAACAATGCAGATCCTTGAGGGCTTCCAATTCAGCATCCAGGTGCCTTGTGCCACCTCCCATTCTATGTCACTTTTTCCCGACTTCCAGCCCTTCCAGTCTGAAGCTGAGACTTCTGTTAGTCTCTTCAGCATCTTTCACGGCACCTGGAAAATAATTACGGATCGTGCCCCTTCAAACCATTATCAAGATAGTTAGAGGGAGGGTTCATATGTGGTTCCAGTTTGGCTTGGAGATGCCAGCCTGGTACTATTTTATCCCAGCCAGTCCACCAAGAGGAGCTGTGATCTTGTCCTCACCGTGACTTTACTACAGCTGCTCATTTTCTTTTTGATGATTTTTTTCCCCCGTTTCTTGCAGGAAAGAGTCAAAATCCTTAAATAATCGGAAGTTTGGAATGTAACCTGGGATTGTCACGGCCACTGTTTCCCTGTGTCTGTCAGAGGATGGAAGCGGCACCCCGTGGAGCCGGGGCCACGCCACGGCTGCGTTCCCCGCACTGACCCCCGGCTGCTGCCTGAGTTATTATTTCCTTTTCCAAGGACAGGCTTTCCTGCGAAGACGATCCCATGATCGAGGCTGACGCAGGCATTCTGTTAAGCCTGGGCTGTACACGGCTAAGAGGAGAGCATCCAGCCAGTGCGCTGATCCGGGGGAAAAATTACCTAACGTTTGCAGTAATCAAGAAACTGCAAAACAAGAAGTATGTGCGGTGGATGATGCCAACTGTCGTTATGTACCGTGCTGCAAAGGAAGCTCTGGATCATCATTTCTGTGGTGGTTTACGGACTGCAGCCCGGGCTGCCCTGGGCTGCACAGCGGGAGGTCTGACAGCCACGCCGGGCAGCTCGGCATCCCCGGGGCTGCAGAAGAGCCGGGCTCGATCGACCAGGGAGGCTAAAGAAACATCAGGAGGGGTTCGAGCGCTTTAAAAGCATGTGCCCAGCGAGAGACTTCTACCCATAACATTTTCGTTAACTGTGTTGAGAGCTGTTGTACAGTTGCCGGTGCTGTGGCCTCCAGGGAGGAGCCGGCGATCGAGCAGGCTGCTGTAAACAAGCTAAACTGCAACCAGGAAATCTGATACGAAGCCGGTCCCTATCTATCTGCTGTTAGTGTAAAGGGAGATAAATTGCTCCGGGGACGTAAACTCAACCTCAGCCGAGAATTCCTTTTCAGAGGGAAACAATTCACTGGCTCATACGCTCGCTAAATGTTTTCTTCTGAAGGCTGGAGAAAAAATCCATACTATTTTAAGAATTTGCTGCTGATAGCCATCACACTGGCCTGACTGCTGGTACGAAAGCAGGTCTTTTCACAATTATGCAGTTATTTACCCCGTACCAGCCCAAACCCAGCAAGGTCAGATCCTGACTCGCTCTCCTGTAGGTGTAAGGGGCTGATATTACGAAGTGCAGTCGCAGAAGTGCCAGGTGCAGAATTCCTCAAACCTTCACTGGCAGCTGTTGTAAGAAGCAATTTTTGGAGGAACACAGCGGTACATGCAGTCAGGAGGCAGAAGGCAGTAGCTTTATTTTAGGAATAGCACATAGGCATTGGGTAGAGACTGAATTGTGAATATAGATAGTCCCATTATCAAATAATATAACCATATGTCAGAAGTTCTGGTTCTTTGAAAATATTCACATAAAAATACCAAAGGGATTGGAGTTCTAACTATTTTGGAAAGTTACAACATGTAGCAAAATCTATGTACAGCATTTTCACATTTGTAATGACAGTTTCAAAAGAACCTCCAGTGGTTTAAATATTGAATATGTTTTTAGAAAAAAAAAAAATTAATCAAGTGAATGCAGTGTGCAACATCCAAAACGGAACGAGAAGCCGAGTGAGCATTGCCCTGTCACCGCCGTCGGGGCGGAGGAGAGGCAGAGACAGACGGGGCTGGACCTCTGGGGACACAACGCTGGAAACTACCTGGCACTTAAAGCTGTATAAACTGAGAACACTTGTGAAAATATACTTCACTTTCTACAGCAGGGTTTAAAAAAATACTGAAAACCGAAGGTTTGATGGTCATAAGGTCTCCCATAAGTAATGCACCGGTTGGTGATTCTGTACTTGAGCAGAGGCTGCAGTAGGAGCTCTTGCTCTGGCAATAGACGGGAGGAAGGTTACCTACGCTACGGCTTGCTGGAGCGCTTCCATGGGGCGGGATGTTGGAGCGTGTCGGGTTTGAAAGGCAACGGATGCATTTTGCACAGAGTAATGCCTCACAATATTAACGCACTGTAGGTTTGCTGCCGTAAAGCTCTCGGGGCACTGTGTGGCCCAGAGGGGCGTGCACTGACCACGGGATGCTGCTAGCCCTTTTGTCAGGGGATGGCTCAGAGGGAATTAAGTCATCTAAGTAACAATCGGACATTGTTGAAAGATGGACGTGGCTGCTTCTAGAGTTCCCTGGCTATATTCAGAGTGAACGACTGGTCAAATCATAGAGTAAAGGGACTCTCAGGGCTCCATCCCTTGGGAGAGAATAGAGGAGGACATTTCTCTCAGGTCTCTGCCGTACCTCAGAGGCGGTACTCAGGGCCACAGAGGACTCCCACTCATTTCCAGGCTACCAGGGGTTCTCTACTTTCCGAGGAGGCACCAAAATGTCTCCTGGCGAGTTCAAATAAGTCTAGTGCTGATGGTGTTAAACTCTTGGGAAGATTGCAAGACCAGTCACTCTCTGCCACACCTTTAAGCAAAGCTGACGGCCGGGGAGGACTCTGGGCTTTCCTTACTCTCCAGCGCAGCTGGGTGGAACCAGACTGGATCCGTATTTGGGACCACACGGACGAACCAGAAGGGTTCTGCAAGATCGTATTGCTTTCCACTGCCACTGGCCAGCGATGGCAGGGGATTAAAGCCTCCGGGCCATCTCCGGCGATCTCCACTCTGCTGTTACAGTCTGTTCAGGTGGAGCTCCAGCCCCACGGTGCAGCTCAAGGGCAGAAGGACTTGGAGAGGGATTTGAGAGGAGCTCAGCAGCATTGCTTCTCAGGGTCCTGGGGGAGCAGGCGCTGCTGGCAGCCCTCATTCCCCCGCGCTCCCTTCCCCGCCTGACCTGCTCTGGCTCCCCAGGGAGCCCGTGGCTGGGCTCTAACCCCGGCCCCGAGGCTGGCGGGGGCGAGCTGTATCCTGCGAGGGCTGACTGCTTGCACAGCCATGCTCAGGCACTGGCCATGGGGATGTGGGGAAGGTCTCCAGCGACTGCTGGCGCCAGTTACACGTGTTCTGGAAACAAGGGAGAGTGGGGTTTTACCCAGATGTGTCTGAAATCCTTGACTCAGTAGCACACTAGAAATGGAGGATGCTAAGAAAGCTGTTGCCAAGACCAGCACAGTGTTTACCTTCTTGTCCCTGTGCCTCACCCTCGCATCCATCCACCATCACCTGTGATGCCTTTTCAGTGTCCAAACTTCCCCGACCCCTCGGTCCATGGTTCTGCTTGGTGGTAGCAGGTGACAGCAGCGTATTTACAACCAAACTCAACAGGAGCAAATTGCACTTTGTTGGCAAAAAATTGTTGCAGGCCCGTCACCAGGCAAGGGGGGAGGTCATCCTGGGGCTGCGCTGGCTCTCGCCGACCTGCACGTCGCTGAGTGCCCGCTGCAGGGAAAGAGCAAAGAGCAGGAGCTGAGCATCAGGCAAGGGCAGCTGGTGTGGACGGGGAGGATGTTTCAATGGCACTGGCCACTACAGACATATTTCTCCCCCGGCTTCCCGTAGGACAAGCCCAGACAGTCAGTGCATCTGCTTGGTGGTGCTCCCACCCAGACTTTGTTAACCAGGCATGTCAGACCGTGACAACATCTGCTTTACTTTCCATTGGGTTGGTGCTTGGACCATTAACCCTCACCTCAGCCTCCCACACCAGCCAGCCAACTCGCACGTTAGAAAAATTGCACTTTACAGGCACACACGCTCACAAAAAGCTCGTCTCGTTCCCACAGCTTCGTGTAAGTAAAACGCTTCACCGACATCTAACAGGAAACCTCTTGCTGGTCACCTTTGAAAAGTGCAACTCACCTCAAACTTGCTCATGAATTCTGCAAAAATGCCAAAGAAAGCTTCAGAAGTTGTCATTTTCGAGTCTTCCCCGAAGAAGGACAACACCTTGCTGAATTCTTCCATGGCCTTGTGCTGCAGGTCATCCAGGGATCGCATGGCAGGCTGGGCGCTCTCCAGGAAGGACTGAGAGAAATGGCTTAAGGGAAAACAGCCGCACTGTGGGTCTGGTACAGATCACAATCACTTCTGCTTATCAAACGGCTGGGGTTCATCTCAGGTCTAAGAAAGGACCTGCTGCTAATGCAGCCACATGCGAGGGGAGCCCACTGGCACGCTTGGCTGTCCCTAACAGCACTTCTCTGGAAGAAAAGACAGCTCAGAAAGCTTTCTGGCCTTGTGGCACTGGGTTCCTGCCACACAGAGGCATGTGAACCGGTGGTCACCACAAAAGCTGTTCCCCATTCTGGCTAAGAGTGAGTGGAGGGTGGAGGTTTCCACCACTCACCAAGTGCTGAGATGGTTCTTTCTCACCAGCCGGACACAGCCCTGCTGCTTACCAAGGAGGCATAAAGACAGCTGAATGGTTTTACTCGAGGGCAGTAAGTCACATTGATGTTTTTCCCCTTTTACAGAAGGATACAGTCATCACAATTGCAAATCTGTCCTCTGCAGTAGCTGGCATGTTGTGACAGGCCATCTGTATGTCACTGACGGTGGTGTGGAGGTCCTTTAGGTCAGCCGTTAGTGTTCTCTGATTCACTACATGAGAAGAGAGGAGTCAACAGTGTTAGGAGACTTAGGTCTGGCTTGCTTCCTGCAGCAAAGTGAGGGCAACGAACGTGGGCCATCGGTCGGGGTGGTTCAGGCTGTCTGTCTACATGGCTCTGCACAACCTGTCTGCGTTGTCCAAGGCGTGGTGGACAACTAGACCTTCCTGCTGGGCTCCAGTAGGTTGCCGGCAGCCATTGCTGGGTGCTCAGGCCCAGAGATGCCAAGAACCTCAAAAGGAGCCTGGAACACGCCAAGCGCAAGGAGCACGTGGGACTCAGCGGGATGAGGACAGTGATGGATACACAGGTACTCGACTTGGGAGGGGGACGGAAGGAGCATACAGGAGGGTGGGACGAGGGGTAATATCCAGGCTGCCTTCCGTGGCATCTCATGGTAGCACCAGCTTTCGGGAGAGTGATGAGCAGTTCAGACCCTTTGCTGTTTTGGGTGGCCAAGCCTCAGCTTTTCTACAGGCAAGGGAGAAGGTGAACTGCAGCATGTGAGGAGAGCTTGGGCCACGTGCTGCAGCTGTGTCGCTCTGTGGCCCGAATGGGAGCGAAGCTGGGCAGCCCTGGATGGCACATGGTCTGAAATTGGGTATCAAGTGGTAGGAGTTTGGGCAGCAGGGAGTCTTCAGTGACAGAAGCGTTATTTAACAGTTAGGCCAGATATAAAATCCAGGTAGGAAAGCTACAGGTACAGACCTTCATCAAGTGGAAGTTTACAACTCCAGGCCTGAATTTTCTTCTTTATTTATCCACTGCAGCACTAATTCCCAAGGGAATTGCGCACAAACAACAGGGGATGGTGTGCAAGGAGAACGCAGCCCATGCTTTGCATGCCGCAAGCCTGTTGTGACACCACCAACACAAATGGATGGATGATAACCCCAACATCTATGTGACTTTCTTTTATTGCAACCAACGAAGCTGTACGATCCCCAGTCAGCATGACTGTGACTGGACTGTGAACTCATAACACGAAGGGTGCTGTACACTCTGTACCACACGCGATTGGAAGCAGTAATAATGCTGGCAGCCATGCCGGGGAGGCTGCGCACCAGCGATGAAAGGAGGCAGAGGCTGGGTGGAGCAGACCAGCTCCTAACACTTCCCTCTACTTTGCCTCGTTTGCACTTCCAAGATTCCTCTGAACTTGGGAACCACTTTTTCAAGTCAGACGGAAGGTGCGGGTCAGGGATAGATGGGACCCCCTGTGTCACCATGCACATCCCTTCCTAGTCCCATCCTCTCACTCAGGACCATTCCTCACTTGTTTGTGCTGCCATCCTGCTCGTACCAATGCTGCGCAGCTCATGACTGATTCCAGACCCGTACAAAACCAAGAGACAGTGCAAGGAGACAAGGAGCTTGCAGATGCTTTTGTTCGTTTACCTTTGGCAGCGAGCGGCACTGTAGGAAGATCCTTGGCAAAGCCCAGGAGCTCTGGGAAATGTTGGCTAAGTGATTTGGCAAGAATGTGCAGGAAGGTGGATTTCCCATCAACAGTCTTGGTTGTGTTCAGCTACGGCAAAGCAAAACAAGGCGATTCTGATGCAGAGGAAACCAGTTTTCGCCAAGCACCCAAATACACAGGGGCTCCTCTGTTCTCGGCTCACTCTGCATTCACGTGCGTGGCAATTCCCAGCCATGCTATGTGGATTAATGTTTAAATAGGACATTTAATGTTTACACAGCATGTTACGCCCAGATTAGTGGCATTGAGATGCTAAGCAATGCCTCCCTCCCGCAGGGCAGGGCTGTCACCCCGTCCCCCACCCCTCAGGAGTCCCACAGCGACCCACATGGGATAAGAGACCTTCATTTTCTCCCACCCCACAGCCAGAAGGTCTGGGGCTCAGGTCTTCCTTCAAGCACCAGGCCATCGTTAGGGCCTCTCTGAAGTCAACCCTGCACATCGATCCCTGCTCAACCACCGGTCTCCCTCTGGGAGCCACTGCACCCAGCAGCCTTGTATGAGGCCAGGGACGATAAACCAGGCACTTGGGGCTCCTGGCATTGGTGCCTCCTGCACCAAACAAGCATGCTTCGTCTTACCTCAGTGAGAAAGTTGATTTTAAAGCCTGTTGTTTTGCCGGTCTTGGGCTGCCCGTTGTTCAGATAGTTTCCCATCGCCAGCACAAACTGCAGAGGGAAACCTCAGTGAATGCCTGGCCGGTGACCTACAGCGTCCCATCTCCCATCTCCTCTCATACCCATTTTTGGGTCACAGAGACCTACCAAGGATGTGATAGGAGCAGAGGTAAAAAGCCTCCCTCTGTCTAAAGGACAGTGGGAAAGCACCCTTTTTTGTGTCAGGTCACTTCTGCTAAGGGGCCCCATACATGTGTTTATAGAGCATCGTTAATAAAACCTTATCAGTTCATTCAGCGGGATAGATTAAGTGGATGAATACACGTTAAAGGCAGAATTGGTACAGTTGGTTCTGTACACACTGCTCATCCTATCACCCACGCAGGGCTGGCACAGCACACTGGGAGTGGGAGGGCTGCTAATGTGCCCATCGGCATGGCAGCCCCAAGGGACAGGGCCGTGGGTCCAGAGGGGCAGGCTGTTCTCTTCTCCGAGCTGCTCCCATACGAAGCCTGCACTGAACCCTAACAGCAAAGCCCATGTTTCACCTACAGGAACTGGTCCTCATCCACCGCCTCTCCCGTGTCTTCAGCAGGAGCTAGGAAACACACCCCGATTGTCATCTGCAGACCCAAACTTCCAAAGCCCTTATAAAAGCTCACATTTCGATGTTTCCCCATGTGGTTTATGTGGATGCTGCCCAGGAGCCCCCTTTCTTCTGCAGCCGTCAAGAAGGTCTGTGCTGCCAGAGAGCTGCAGGGATCCCACGGCACCACTAGCTCCGGCTTGGCTCCTTTGCCACTTCCAGACTGCCGATGCAGGTGCCCAAGCTTTGGTAACGTTTAAGGGGGGATTTTGTCTTGAGTTATAGCCTCAGGCTTTAGGTGTGCACAATTGTTATTTATCAGTTGTTTTTCCTTGCAGGACCAGGGCTAAGTCTGGAGGTCCACTCTAAGATCTCCTACCTGCAGGGCCAGGACTCTCCTGCTGACTGGCAAGTGCTAAGCTCTCCTCTTCCCAAAGCCTTTTGTGGCTGTTATGTGCAGATCTTTAAGGGGATATTTTAAAGGGAAAGCAGTGATCCAGCCGAGTCAGCTTTCCCCTTCAGAATGCTCCAATTCCTTGTGCCGCAGCTTTGCAGCCCTGGAGGCACAGCAGGACCCCAGACTGGGCTCACCGGAGTCCTGATGTCCCTCCTGGGGCCTGGCGAGGAGCGGGGACCTCAGGACTGCCTGGATTTCAGCCTGGGAGACTCTGAATTTCTGTTCACCGGCTGTTAATGTGCAACCAGCCATTGCCCCCCAAGGACTTAATGAGGTGTTGGGGGGTTACTGGCCAGGAGCCACTAAGGAAGTTCATCTCTCATCTGGAAATGCCTTTTGTCACATCGTGTCCTCATTTATCCCACCTGCTTTTCTTTTAAAAGCAAACCTGAATGAATTATCATTAATTTGGGGCAGCTCATCTCAGCACAGTCAAAGAGCAGCTGCAGTGGGATTCGTTCTCTCCTGCATGTGCAGTGCCCCTCTGCCAGGCACAGCCTGTCCCCGGGACCCCAAAAGCACCTCCCCAGAGGTACAGGCAGCGTGCGGGACCCCTGCCTGCATGTCACCAGGGCTGGCACAAGCCCAAGGCCGTGCACAGGGACCAGCCTCCAGCGCTACCCGCATGCGGGGGGACACACAGTGACCACCTGGACAAACCCCACATACTTCAGCCCCACTGCAGCCAGAGGACAACCTCGGTGGGCTCTGCTCTGTTACTGGCTGGGTTTCTGGCACCTGCAGCCCTGGTGGGTGCACGGCCGCCTGCGTTCTGCGCTCCTGCATCCTCCCGAGGCCACCATCTCCACAAGCCGGTGATACCAGCGGGAGCTGCCAGGGGATGGAGCCGGGACCCGGAGGGACGCGGAGGGACCCGGGGCACGGCCGTGGGGCTGGGGCTGCACTCCGGCTGCCTGCGAGCTGCCTGCGAGCTGCCTGCGAGCCCTCCCGTGGACGCTGGGGGCCCCCGGTGGCTGTTACCAGAAGTAAGGACTGTTCTGACCTCCAAGATCTTAGCCAGCTTCTTGCTGCTTTTCAGCTCTAGAGAGGCCTTGCAGATGCACTCGTAGCTAGCTTTGATCTCCTCTGTCTTCTCCTGCAGAGTGGTCTTAAAATGCAGGCTGCGCAGGCGGATCTTGTATTCCGGTACTGACAACATCTGAGAGCAAAGGAAAGAGAAAATTACTGTCACCGTTAGCTATAATCCCTCCTATATGGTGTTTTTCCTGGCAGATTCCCCTGTACGTGAAAGCAGCGTGCGCTTGCTTCGCACAGGCGACACCGCAGAGCAGCTCGCAGAGCACGGCCACTTTGCTGCCACAGGATGCGGAGTTTTCATCCCAATATCTACACGTGACTTTGCCAACAGAAAGTAAGCCTGAGTCGTGAAAAGTCACTCTTACCGTGGACTAAGCATCGCGATATGCTTCGGCTCTAAACCAGCCGCTTTGGGAGCTACCAGATGCCTCAGGCATCAACCTGAGCGTCACTCCCTGGCAGTCCCTGTGACCAGTGCCACCAGCTCATCCCATCCCACAGCATGCACAAGGAGCAGACCAGCGTCCTGCTGACTGCTTCCTTTCTGCTCTGTGTTCTCCTCCCCTCCGGCTGCCAGTGGAACACTGCACATGCAGACCTCCTCGCTCCCGCAGCGCATCCCTGCCCACAGGTACCTGCAGCACAAACTGGTCGGGCTCGCTCAGCTTGCAGGGGTTCTCCTTGTAGCTCTGGAAGCGCTGGACTTCCTCCCCGTCCGGGGCGTACAGCAAGAGCTGCTTGATGTGGGAAGGTTCCAGGCGGTCCGTCTCCATCGTCATGAGGATCTGGCGCAGCTCGATATGCGAGAGCTTGAGGTGGGCTATCAGGATGGCTGGGGGGGAAGAGAGGTGCGTCATTTGGGAGGGGGAGGAGGACCGGACCCCGGGGGGAAGGCTGTGCCAGGGACAGTCACTGCCTGGCAGGACCAGGAGGCTCAGCTCAATCTCTCCACGGTGTGAGAGTGGCGTGGACTCCTCCCTGTGCCCGCAGTGGCACAGCATCAGCCCTGGGGAGAGGAAGGGCTTTCTGCTCTCCGAGGCCCTGCAGAGGCTGCTCGGGAACCCCAAGGAGTCACTCTCATCCTGCAGCCCCCCCCCAGGGTACTGCATCATTGTGCATGTACATCACCAACACATCAGGCTGGGCTGCACTGGAAACCACCCCCAGCACCTCCTCCTCCTCTCCCATGTCCCCTGTGGCCAGGAGACCAGGGGCTCGCAGGGTCCCATCAAGCCCTCCCACCCTCCTTCTTACCAGAAATATGTCCTGGAAGAATGGCACCGACCCTTCCCCAGCGGGTGGCCCCGCACACCCTCGCTGCCCCGCAGGGCCATGCAAGCTCTTCCCCTCTCCCTCCCCAGGCCAATGAGTCACATCCCATCTCCATCCTTTCCTGTAAAGCCGCTTCTTCCCCCTGCCAGGACTGAGCCCAGCACTGAGGGGCTCTGGGCTGCGGGAACAGCCCAGACCAGCAGAGCTGTGCTGGGATTGAGCTCATGGGATCGTGGTCATGAAGCCTCCTTCCCTTTACCTTTCCAGTTCTCTACATCCCCGGTCCCATCTCTGGGCCCGTTTTGGGGGTACGTTCACTGTGATGTTTACTTACACGTGTTGTAGGCCTTTTTGTGGGACAAAATTTCAACCACGTCTTTCTTTTTAAAGTTTTCAGGCATAAGAGTTGGCTCTGGAAGAGAAACTGAAAGATTTAATCACGGGTAAGGACAGGCTCAGCCGGCTCCAGCAGGAAAAAAACTGTCCTGAAAACAGTGAAACCATGAATGAAAGAGAGCAGAACTGATGCTTTGCACACAGCAATGGCTCCGGGAATCCTTGAATTCTGCGATTCAAAGATCTCCTCAATGGAGGACTCAGTTGGAGCTGAAAAAGGTAAAACGAGAGGTGAAACACACAGAAAATCCCAGACTGCCCAGAAACATCCCTAAAAAAGATCGTCCCTGAGAAGCATCCCTTTTCAGCCCACTTCCACTGCCAGTCCCACCTGTACCTGCCTGCTCTAGCTTAGCTCTGCCCACGCTGCCAGCGTGCATCGTGTCCCCTGCAGGACAGCTCAGACATCCCGCTGGCATTTATACTTTTCCCAGTGTAAATGAGGCAGCCCCGCTGCCCCGCGCCTCCCTTCGGGCAGGCCGCCGGGGCGCAGGAGGGCACTGCTGTCACCCCACCCCCCGAATATCTCCCACTGCGCAGGGCGGCCACACCGGCCACCGCCGCTCAGCGCTCCCAGCCTGGAGCCGCTCTCTGGGTTTGCAGCACCCAGACAGCCCGGTGGGTGGGAGAGCCTGGTCGGTGGCTCTGCAGGAGACCCCGACTCAAGAGCAACGGGAACGCTGCACTGGCAGGTAGCTACGGACCCCGTACATAGGTTTTGGGGAGAACTAATTTATTATATACATTGCTTGTAACGCTCTCCATGGATAAAGAAATGTTTTCACAGCTTTTTCAGGGCTGAGTTCTCAAAGCAACAGAGCTGCAATCCTAATTTGCAGCCGTTACCGCTGCTGCAGCACAACTCGGTGTCCGTGCATGCCGACGGCCCAGCTGACTGTCCGTACTGCACAGACCGTAACAAGCAGAGGCTGTGCACAAACCGTTATACTACGTGGCGCAGGTTTGAGCTTCTGCTGTGTTGCAAACCAGGCCCCTCGTGGCACTGGAGAGCGGTGCTGGCACGCCGGCATTCCCCGCGGCATGGGGACGGCCGGGCAGGCGCTATGAGAGCCGGGAAGCAGCACTGAGCGCTACGGGGAGCAAAACCCTCCGGCGGAGTTTCGCTGCCCCAATCGACTGAAATGCGGAGAGAAAACAGATAACGGCAGCGAAGAAAATTAAGGGAGGCGGTGAAACAATTTCCACCTTAATGATCCGCTGTGCCGCCAGCCACGAAATCCTGAGTATGAATGAAGTCTGTGCCACAGGCGATGCTAGGACCAGGCACTGCCTTGCTGCCCACCAACTCCCTGTTCCTCCCAGTGCCCCAGTCTCCAACCAGTACCAGGACCTGCTCTGCGGCTCAGGTACTTACTCGTAGGCTTCTGCGTCCCAAAGTGCAGCTCCAGGTCGAGGTATTTGACCATATCACTCAACTTGTCGTAATCTGAGTCTTCCCCGAGCTGCAGGAGAAGGAAGAGTCAGGAGCCGTGCTGGCACAGGGGACAGCCCAACACTGCCCGTCTGCCCTGGGCCACCTTCCCTCTGCCCCACGCTAAGCTCTGCATCCCTAGAAGAAACCAGGACAGGTTGATGGCACTGTCCTGTAACTGCAGATTCAGCCACCATAAACCCTGTGCAGAAACCAGAGCCTGGTCAACCGTTCACCTCTGTGGAGGCAGTTTCTACACAAGTCACTAAGTCTATCTCATGGGAGCCCTTCCCATTTCAGAAGAAAGGAAGAAACACAGAGATTCACCCCATCAGCACTTCCTTGCACCCTGCAGCTGGCGGCACTGCCCCACAGACTCATTTAGCTTCTGACACAGCTGGAATCCCACAGAGCACTACTGCTCTTCACCTGCTACTTGGGCACAATTGCTTTACTGAAGGACAAAGTGGCAATTCCAGAAACTTCAGGATTTTTTTTGCATCCAAAAGAATCACTGTGAAGAAGCAGCTTGTTCTCCTGAGTGCCAGGGAGAGGGACCTGCAAGATTTCAGGTGCTTGCTGCGAATGGATGCCTGTGGAGTGGGAAGATGATCCCACAGCTTCCCTCTAGCTACTCAGGGCATGAAGAATATGGCACATCTGCACACATTCGTCACCATGAGAGACACGGAGGCTGGAGGCTTCTCCCTACAGGGACTCGAATCCACCTCCAGAGTTCTACATCACTTCAAGTCCATGATGCCAAAGGATTATCACATCTAGTCTCACTCCTCACCTCTGCTTTCTCCCTCTGGTGTCTTCCTCTACCTCGGTGCTCTCCCCATCACTCTGCTTTCAACCATCCTCACGGTTTCCCACTGATAAAAACTCCTACAGCTGCAGAATGCATGTGAAGGCAGCTCCTGACTACACCAACCCACACAGAGCAGGAAAGCAAGCACTTCCCAGGACACTGTGGTCAAAACCAACATTTCAGATGCTTTCCAGAGCCTCTTCCCATCCCAGCTGTTTTGGTCCAAACAATTAAAAGGATGAAAAGAAATATAAGACTTCCTGTAACATGGCTTCTTCAGAGTTCGTTCCCTTGGCCAAGGTATTGAATGTGTGGCCCGTCAAGGTTAGGACGCGATGCTCCGGGCAGGGGACATCCCTCCCAGCACTCTGGGCAGGGAGGAGGGCAGTGCCCACGGATGCTCCCACCAACCCGCACAGCCTCAGCACAGGCAACTGCTCCCCAGACCGTGGTCGGACCCTCTCCCCCCGCCCTGCTCCCTGCTCCCTGCTCCCTGCTCCTGGCCCATACCTGCCCCCAGATGGTCCCTTCCGAGTTCTCCACCTGCTCCCACCGCAGCCTCTTGACGCTCATGTGGTTGGATTCACTCCTGCGGTGCAGCAGCCCCCGGTGCAGGGGGGGCGCGCAGGGCACCGGGGGGGGTGGCGGCGGGGGCGGGGGGGGCGGGATGGGGTGCAGGTGGCTGACGAGGGATTTGGGGGCAGGCGACGTGCTGGCCTTGGTGGCCTCTGCCTTGGTGGGGATGGTCTGGGGGTCGTGGAACTGCAGGGGAGGCGGGGGCGGTGGGGGGCTGAGCGGTGGGGGTGGGATGTGGTCTGAGAGCGTGGAGTAGGTCAGGGAGCTGCCCTCATCACTGCTGCTGATGTACTCGCTGCTGCTGACGTCGTTGGTGACGTAGCTGCCCTGGTCATCGTGGAAACTCATCTGGGTGAGGGAGAGAGGAGACGCTGAAGGTGGCACCTCATCCTCTGCCCACCCAGCCCTTGGGGGTGTCCTGCCCTGAGCGGGGCAGCACTTGCCCCCCTCCACCTCCCCCAGGACATGTCCCCAGGGGCTCTGTACCCTTCCCAGTGCAGTGCAGGCTGCATGATGGATGCTCCATGGCCAGGACAGACAAAGACAATGCACCGAGCCACCCCAGCACCATGCTCACCTCCTCGTAGTCATTCTCGGGGGTGAGAAAATCATCCACGATGGTGACCCGGTGTCCCAGCTGCTCACTGAGGGCATCCAGGAATCGGTCAGTGTCGCGGCTGCGCGGGGGCCTGGAGAAAGTGAAGAGCTTCTTCCGTCGTGACAGAGGGCTGAGTGGGTAGTCCCGGTGCTTGGGGGATGGGGCTGGGCTGCTGTCGAGGCTGACGTAGGGGTTGGACTCGGTGCTGCTCGGGGAGGCCACGCTGCTGTGCAGGCGGTAGTAGCACGGCTGGGAGGCCAGAGGATCGCTTGGCCACGAGATCGCCATTCCCGGCTTGCGAGCACCTGCAGGACACAGCGCTACTGAGGGGGTCCTGCAGCAGGCGCTCCCTGGAGCCCCCCACCCACGGGCTGTGACAAGTCCCAGCACTGCGCTGAATGTGACGTGAGATAACGGTGCAGCCTGCGGAGAAGAGAGCTCTCCAGGGCAGTGCCCTGCGCTGCACAGCAGTGCGCTGGGATCCCATGGGATTTGCCATCCCGCACACTGCATTGCCCTCCTGCAGACACAGCTTTGCTGGAGCCATCGCTGGGCTCACGCATGGCACTGCCACTGCTTCGTTATGAAATGGCACCAAGAAAAATATGTCTTCTCCTCCGCCTGCCTGGCCATCGCCATCCACCATCGCCTGAGGTCCCCCCCAAAACTGCCTCTCTCACGCCGCGGGAACCCGGACACTACCTGCAGCACGTGCCAGCTCTGGGGCCGGAGGCGATGCTTTGTGCAGGGCAGGGTTACCCATCTTGCCAGCAAAGCTGCCGATCAGGCGGTTTTCTAATTCTGCATAGACAGCCGACATCTGAAAAAAAAGGCAAAGAGCTGTTGTCGATGCCCAAATGGAGACGGGCCTCGTGGAGAACCCAGAGACCTGCGATGTCTGGGGGACAGGACAGCCACTACGGACCCGCCAGTCCCCGGTCTCTTACTCTTTAAAGGAGTGCTTCACCCCAACCCAGGGCTGCTCTGCCTTTTCTGAAGCTCCCCCCAGCCTCTCACTCACAAGGCTGCAGGAAGATGCTGACAGGCACCAGCCTTATTAAAGCTGACTAATTGCGCAGGTAAGTGATCTGAGAGACGAGCTGTGGGGCAGGGATGTTGTCAGCCCCCAGCGAGTATTTACATGCAGACACATCCTTCCCCTGGTCCCTTTTTTCTGCTTTCCTGCGTTAACATGAAAGGACTCAAACTGTCGACCCTCCCTGTGAACGCAACGGTCCCACACAGATCAGCAAAGCGCTTCCCAGAGGTGTCCCCCCCACCAGCCCCATGAGGTCGCACCATTTTGGGGTTGGGTGTCTCCGGGAGGGATGTGCCATCGCCAGCCTGTCTCTCTCCAGGGATCAGGCGAACTGGGACCTCCACGGTGTCGCTCTGGCCTGCCGGGGAAAGAACAGACAAACCAGTCAGGACCCCGTCCCTCTGCCTCTGCCCCCTCCGGGGCTCCCGGTGGTCCTGACCCATCAAGGTCCCTCCCCATCTCCTGCTGGCACCCAGAGCCATCCTCCCTGCCCAGGCATGCAGCGAAGCACCGGGAGGTGCCAGGTCTGGGGGTCCCGGGAGACCGATGCCGGGCAGCGTGGGGCTGCGTGTGAAACAGGGAGCATCCTACTGCGGGCTTCCCCGGGTGGCAGCAGAAGTCACCCAGCAGGGAAGCATGATGTGTGCTGGAAAACAAGCACAGCTGAGACAAAACCCTCCTATGCCTTGCCTTTTACCTCTCCATATTCAATTTCTTTCTCTATAAAATGAGGATATTCTTTGTATCTCAGTCTACCCAGCTGGTAGATTTGAAAGCTGCCTGTAAATCCTCAGCACCAGAGCAGTGCTGCGATAGCAGCGTGGTTAGTGCGTTCCTCCCTAGTGCCGCGCACAGGGGGACAGTGCCAAGCGAGGAGTTTCCATCACCATATTTAAGGGGAAGAGACATTATCCAGGGCACATGCGGGAGTTGGCGCTACGTTGAGACCTCTCCAGATATTGAGACACTGCGGTGCCATGGGTGTTTCTTTTTTCTTGGTTTCTTTTCCTTCAGCCTCCCTGGTAGGTGCTGGACACCAGGACAGTCAGGGTCACTACTGTGACAGTCGAGGTCGTGATTTCCAAAATCTGTTCTTTTCAGTTGCAGACGCCTGGGCAGCGCTGTCTGTCTGCTCCCCAGCAGTGTCCCCTGAGACGGGGCTCCGCAGGGGACACGAGGAGGGAGGGAGGTCTGGATCCTTGCGAAGGCACACGGGAGCTCGCTTGGAGTGAGGTTGATTTGACCAGCTCCAAATGAAACCCCGTTTTTCCAGTTACATCCACGGAGAGCTTCTGCACAAAGGTTAATGGTTGGAGTCTGGCTGAGCTCCAAGATGTATCCAGACTCCTGATTTATCTCCAAGGGTGTGTGAAGGGCTGCCGGGAGGAAACAGTCTGCAGTCCCTGCCTTTCCTGAGCTGCTGGAGGGCAGGTCGAGGGGATTCCCGTTCCTATTCAGCCACACTATTTCTACCCAGGCTGAGTACTAGGGCAGGCAGGCAGAGCTTCAGAGAGCCCAGTGGAGCAGCTCTGCTCACACCAGTCCAAACCTGTGTGCTCAGAGCCAAGAATTTAATGGCAACAAAGAAAGAAGAGCCCAGGATGGACACAGCTGGCTGTAATGAGAAAGGGCTCTGGAGTGGGGCTTTCATTGGGAGCAGGAGGTGCGTGCGTGGCTCCCCGTGCATCACTTCCCACTGCAGGACTGAGGAATGTCGTCTGCTTTTTATAGATAAATGCTTTGTGCGGAGAGGTGAACTAGGAGCACCCAGGGCAGGATGCACCGCTTGGGTAGGGTTAGCAGGACAGGTCACGGGCTGCTCCGCTCTTTCCGCGGGGCAGCTGAGGACAAGGCTGCTCCCCTGCATCTGGCAAGCATCTGCCCGGGCGAGCAGCTTCCCTCCAGCGTACGCAGCTGTCGGCCACTCTCCGTGCTGTAATCACAACCAGAAATGCTCCTCGGAGGCAGGTTAGAGGATCTTCCCCAGGGAAACGTCTCGGAGTCGACTGCTCCAGCAGCAGCCCTCCCTGACAGCTGAGGACCACCGTGATCCCGGTGAGGGGCGGCAGGAGGAAGGCGTGCAGCTGGAGTGCTGGTGGAGCGTGGCTGGTCGTGGTGGGGAGGTCGTGGTCAGAATCCGTAAGCACAGGTCAAGTGCTCTTCGCAATCAGCTAAGGGAGACGGAGCAGTAGGCAGGATGCCTTGTCCTGCCGTCTGGGAGCGGAGGGCAAAGACCCGGAGGACTGAAAACACAACCAGCAACCTGGGGTGCTGCTGGGAGAGAGGGTTGGAGATCTGGGGGCTGTGCAAGGCCCTGCAGCAGTACCAGGGTGGGATTTTCAGAGGAATGGGGACATATGTGGCTTCTCTCTGAAAAGAGGGAGGGTTTGTGCTGGGAGTGTAGTTCATCTAGAGTCTCAAATTGGCACTGAACCGTGATCTCCTTCTTATTATGGATTCCACAAATGCTGTTTTCCCTGCGAATTTGATAGTGTCCAAGAAAGGTCACAGCGAAGCGAGGAACTGTGCACCCCAGAATGGAGGGGTCAGACCAGCAGCATCGGTTCCCATCTGAGCAATGGAAGTATTTGGAAACAACACTCAGCCTCAGCCCAAGTGGCCTCTTACTGGAATTGCTGCTTATTTCAACTGCTGCCGAAAACATGGATTTCCAGTCAAAGCCTCTGTGCTAGCTCTATGCCGACCTGCATCTTTTCCCACCATTCATGCTCAGGAATGTGTCAGGATTTTAGCTTGGGCAGAGCAGAAGTACAGTACGGGCGCCGGGACGCAGCCCCCTCCTCCCCGCAGCGGGAACCCCTGCACAGTCCCCAGTCACCCACCTGCGGCACCCCCTTCCTCGGGGCGGGGGGTTCGCAGGCTTCCCCGGCACAAGGAGGCCCCTCGAACGGAGCTGCGGTAGCGGTCCTCTGCTTCTGGCTCAGCTGCGGCGGAAAACACCCTTCGTAAGGCATGGACGGTGCGTGTCAGACCCCGCAGCTCCCCCGTTCCTCCTCGCCGTGACATGGGGCTCCCCCAAGCCCATCGGACTCGCAGCAGCTCCCCGAGACATGCACTGGACTGTGACCCCGTGCACAGCCTGTCCCCCCAGGTGGCTGCTCACCCCATCTTCACACCGGGCCCGGGGAGCAGAGCAGGTTACGAACGCTCCTGCCAGCACAGGGCAGGGGGATGGATGCCCAAAGACAGGGCATGCGGTGGCTTTTTCCAGCAGGACTGGCATCCACCAGCTTATGGCGCATGCGAAACTCCAGCCCTGAGCTAGGCTGGTCCAGTGGGACCCAGCTAACTCCTTCCTGCTCTCAAGGGACAAGATGGGAGTGGGAGCCAGCACCAAAATGCTGCCTGGAAGAACCACACTGTATAATGGATTGGTCTATGTGCAGTTCAGGGCGACAGTTCAGAGAGGCTCAGACTTACAGCAGGATGAAGATACCGGAGCATCAGTCCCCGTGGTATCCGACAGACCGATGCTCAGATACACACAAACATCAGAGATCGCCACTGAGTTGGGAAGAAGCCCAGATGAAGGACTGACCCAAATTCAGACATCTCTGGCCGTCACGCTTCCACGCATGGACACACACATAATGCAGCAGAACAACCAGAACTTCACATGGTCAGAGGTCGCCCCTTTCATCTGAGAAGCTGAAAGGAGCCGGGGACCAGCCTGTGGAACAACAGTCTGAAACAGCCTGGTCCCGGGAGATTTACTCCTGTGCTTTCCCCCTCTGCCAGTGGCTGGGGATACTGCCTTGTATGCCTGAAATACAGCTGCAAACTGCAAATATATCAGCTTCCCTCTAAGATCTTCTAAAGTTTCTAATTTTAGGGTCTGAGTTCTTGGGAATATACGACACATTAGGTACGTTGGGCCATGGTTGCGCGCACACAAAAGCAGTGGTAATTGAGAGCGCAAATTAGGCGAGCAAATACCCAACAGGTTTCCCTGCACAGCAAGGGAGTATTTGCACCGGGACTTGGAGCTGTTTCTCCCTGCGAGGGGAAAGGCTGTGCCAAAGTAACTATGTTCCTCCAAAAATCTCTCTTCGGGCAACACCTCTTTTTACCTACGTTGAGTCTAAAATAAACACACCAACACAACGTAAATAGCTTAGAAGAATCTGAAAGCAATTATGAAGCCCGAATCCAGAGATCAGACATTTCACTCCAAATTTGCTCTCACTTTTCTGCTGTCCAACTGCAAAGCCCCAGGTGTTACCACAGCCCCAGGTGACGGCGAGGGGAGAGGGGGACCAGGGAGGAGGAGAATCGCCGACTGCCTTCCGAGTCTGTTTGGGGGAGCAGCGCTCCTGGGCAGGCGCTTCACTGCCGGGGCAGCCGCGCTCCCCACCTCCTCTAACCACGGGTACCTGCGCGCTTCTGGCTGCTGGGGACATCCCGAGGGACACTGCCATCGCCGCTTATTTTGCCTCTCTGATGTGACCGCTACCCCTAAACCAGCTATTTCCTTTCGGGACTTCCTAACCTCTAACGACCCAAGCCGCTTCCAAAAGGTTTTGCTCCCAGAGACAACCTCTGCTACCGAGCCAGGCGCCATCCCTCCTCTCAGTGCAGAATTTCCTTCCAAAACTACATTGCTCAATGGTGCAGAAAAGGTGCCTGATGTTTACAGATCAACCTCATCGGTAACAGGAGCTGGAAACTCCTCTGTGCTGCTCTACATCCCGCACAGCCGTCACCTCCGTGCGGGCAGCGTGTGGGCAGGAGCCAGGCAGGGCACAGTCACAGCCGCTGTCCCCGGCGAGAGCTGGCTGCGCCCTCGCTGCCCCAGCCTGCTCCCAGGGCGACGGACCGACGTCCCCGGGGTCCTGGTGGGACACGACCTGTCCGTGCCATAGCACAGGGGCTTTCCTCTCACCTGCCAAGGACTTGTAACCAAGAAACCTGGCAATCTTTTGCTGGCAGTGCTCCTGCTCTTCATACGTCAGCAGCTGGTAGATAAACTGCCAAATGACTTGCTTGGCCGGTGTGTCCAGCACCGGGTACACATCCACAATGAGAGTGTCAATGTTCCTGCAAAATCGGAAAGAGAGGGCTGGGCAGTGAGCGCGTCCCTACGGCACAGCCCCACCGCGCCGTTTCCCGGGGCTCCGGCACTTCCTGGGGCTCCGGCGCTTCCCAGCCTGCCTCCAGCTGGCTCTCAGCTGCCAAGCTGGCCGCTGAGCCTTTGGCACAATGGCACAAACAGATCATTTCAGAGCAGAGGTGCCAGGCTGCGAGCAAGGGACCGAGCCCTTTGGGAAGTAGAGTTGCGCAGCTGATGCTAATGGGGAGAGCAAATTCCCAGGGAGCAGCAGCACCCGACAGCCGGGTGTAAAACCTGGTTTGTGAGTCAGGCAGGGTGGGGGGGTAGCGAGAGGGGCGGAGGAGCACCGGAAAGCAGAGAGGAACCCTGGAAAGACCTGAATTTTAGCCAGCAGCAGGTAAACAGGCTCAGGGAGAAATGCACTGGAGAGGGAAGCTGGGCTGGCAGCCTCGCTGGGCTGAAGGCTCGGTCTCATTTTGGCTCTGTGGTGCGTAGAGGTGGTGAAAGGGCTGTTGAGAATAGCAGGGCTGAGCACCCGATTCCGTGAGGAGGATAAAGCAGTCTGGGGGAGGAGGGCTGTCCTGGCTCAGGGAGCTAAAGACAGGCTGCTGTCCTACAGAGACACTGAGGCAGAGATGATGGGTTAAAGCTCACTGTAACTATTCCACCCTTAATGTAGAAGTAATAGTAAGAACTCCTTATAAAGAGTTGGAAGGAGATTGCATATTAGGAACAAATCTGTTGCCTTGAGGTTAACTGAATGGACCATCACTGCCTTCCAAGGAGGAGGGACCAGGCATGCAGGGGAGAGCTGAAGGGTGAAGAGGCTCAGATCCTGCACGGATTTCATTAATGAAGTGTCTTGGGGGTGGTCCTCAGAGGTCGGCAGAGAAGTGGCAGGAGCCTGCCAGAAGTCACCTGCTAAGCTTCCCCCTAGTTTTGGGCTAACTTGCCTTTTCTGTGGAGCTGGACACAGCTCTCTGCTGTCAGAAGCCTATTTCCCATCCAGGAAAATTAGAGTACTGTGGAGGAGCTGCCGAGGCAGGTGGCTGCTCTGCCCTGTGCGGGCACTGCTCCTCCCAGTTGGTGGCCAGGGCCAGCTGGCTTGTCACGTACAAACTGGCTGGAGGGCCGAAGCCCAGAACAGGAGTGTCCTGACACAGTCTCCCGTGTTTGCTGCTGGGAAACGCTGGTATCCGCATGCTGCGGTGGAAAACAACATAAACTTCATGTTTGGGGATTTCCCTCCTTGTCAGAGCAGTTAGATGTGGCGGCTGCTTGTCTGGGGCAGGCATGCAATTGGGTGATGAGGAATTATTGTTAAACGGAGCAGTGGCCTCTGCATCGAGCCATCTGGGGCAGCTGGAGGCAAAATGAGCTGGTCAGAGGGGAGGACAGGCATGCCGGTGCCCTCGCTGAGCTTTGCTCCCCCAGTGGGCAGCAGCGACAGTCCCCAGTCCAATGCCACTGGAAGACCAAGCAACGTGGGCAGCCCTGCACTGGGAGGGGAACCTGAGGACTCGGATTCACGGCACTTGGATTCCCGTCCTTGTGCCGCTGAGTAAGAGCAAATCGCCCGCTAGGATTGAGTCTGCATTTCCCAGTTGCAGACCCCGAGGACTGGATCTGCTCCCACAGCCGCCGCTCCTCGGGCCGAAACGCCCAACTGGGGAATTCCGTAGAAGCAGTGCAGCCTCAGGAGAGCACCCAGCAATGATTTCTGCTTCGCCGGGGCAGTGTTAGTGATCACAGGGCCTCAAGAGGGTTGACTCAGCTGGTGCCAAGGGGGTTTATGTAGCTGTGCCTCCCCCAGCGCCTGCAGGCAGGGAGGCAGCCCGGCATCCCTGCGGGCAGGGGGATGCTGCGGGGTGCTGCAGCCGTCAGCCCGAGCTGTGGTGCACACAGCTTTGTACTCGGTAGCTTCTTTTCTCTCTTACCATCGGTAACCTAAATACAGGGCTTTCCCGCATTTCCTTCTCAAATCTAGGATTTGGATCCTCTGATCCTTTCAGTCTTTACACCAGCAGGCTGCTGGAGCCTGCCCGGTGCATCCACAGCCCGTGTGGGACCTGGGCTCCCGAGGAGCAGCTGCGGGAAGAGGCAGCGAGCATCTCCCAGCACCCAGAGGGATGGCTTATTCACCATGGTGAGGAAAGGTTAAAGATCAAGGGCAGAAAACAAAGTCGTTATTGAAAGTCTTGAGTCTTCCAGGGGATTGGTTTTGACCCTTGCAGCAGGGTGGGGAGGATGCGCTCCACCGCAGGACGAGGGTTCTGCCAGCCACAGCCGTTCCTCTGCTGCCGCCAAGGGAGTGCTGCAGCCAAGATACTGAGAAGATAAGGATGAAAACGGTGAGGTTTACTGAAAGAGACGCAACAGGATCTGCAGCCGTCAGGGACAGCCAGACAGCAAGAGAACCCACACTGTGGGGCACCAAGGTCGCTTCATGAGGGATTAAGGGGTGACCGAATTAACCTCAAAAGCTAAAGGGTCTGCCCTGTTCTTGGGCAGGACACCCGGTCAGAGATGGGCTTCTGCCCTGCAGACGTGCCCAGGGAATTTATGCGGCTGGGGAAACCAGAGAACACGATCACAGCAGAGCTCAGTGCTGACAGCCTCAGAGCCAAGGTCCACCTCCTGCTTGGAGACTGACTCTGCCATGGGCATTGCTACCAGGCCAGGTACCAGCATTAGAGGAACGGAGCCGCTAACAAGTTACCGATGTTGGAAGAAGCCTTCCAGCGCTTTGCAGATGGTATAGCGCTCAGGTGGAGTCAGCAGGTGCTCCAGCTGCTGGTTGAAGGTCCTTCCTTGAATCTTGATGCTAGAGGGGAGTATCTCTGCGACCCACTGCAGGGAGGTGAGGGCAGAGGAGGTGCTCGGGGAGTCAGCAGAGTCAGAGTCTGCAAGGCGCAGGTAGAAAGAAAAAAAGAAAATTCAACAGACAAAGGGTCTTAACCATGAGTTAAAAGGTTTGTTCCGAAACTAGGGGTCAGTCCTGGGGACAGCCAGGGCAGCTGCACCCACAAAACGGGTGCTCCATAGAAACACAAATCCCGATGTGCTGATACAGACACTGTTACCCCAGCAAAAACAGATTTCGGTCACTGGAAGGCAGCATGGTGACAAGGTGAAATGGCTCATCTGGAGCTGTGGCTGCCCCTGTCTTATTTCCATGCTCTGGACCAGCTGCTCTGGAGCTCGTGGCTGTTCCAGTAGGTCCGTGAACCTGCTGGAGACGAGCAGGGTTGTTTCGACTGGGATCTATCTCTTCAACCACGCTGCTTCCGTGCTTTCTGTGAACACATGCAGGTGGTATTCCTTCTCTGGCTCTATAAAGCCTCTGCTCAAGTTTCAAAGCACTTTATGATAATCATAGACTTCAAAAGCAGCATCAGTCAAGGGTTACCCATGAGTGGACTGAGGCATGGAAGGTCATTCGCGTTGCCACGCTCATCTGCACTGGTCCCTGTGCTGCCTCCACAGTGAGTGCAGGGCAATAAGCACAGCTGGGAGAAGGACCCGATTGAAACTGTGGGATGCCCTTATCCACGTAGGAATATGACCGAGGTAGTGGGAGCAAAAATTTCCATCTTTTCTTGGTTTCTTTTGTGGGGCAGCAAAGCAGTTTGAGTGCCACGGGCTCTGTACTGTGAAGTAGCTAGGTGCTCAGTTTTGTTTCTAGCACACGTGCAAACAAGTTGGTATCGCAGGGCTCCTGTGAAGCTCAGGAGGGGCTGATGCTGCTCTGGAGGGAAGAGCCAGTCCCTAATTCCTGGGCCTATGCACCCCAGAGCAGCACCCCAATAACGCACCGACCCTCCTGCCTTTGCACAGCGCCGGAAAAGCAGCAGCGACCGTGCTCTGCCCTGGGCTGCGGTCCTGCCCTCCGCTGAAACTGCGCTGACACCCACCCGCATTGCCCGATATACCCTCATCTCCCGCTGACTCGCTCACCAGCAGCACGCTAAATTATTCATAACAGCAGCAGTTATCCTGAACAGCACAGTCCGCACACAACCGTGGGATTTGCACAGCGACCATGGATGCACGGAGTTGGATTACTGCGGTCAAGTACATGGCACAGACTGCACGTAAAGGACGTTGGCAAGGGCTGTCAAGGACAATCATGCAGTAGGATGAACCCTTCTGGAGAGCAGCCAAGCCTGAGATTAAGCCCGAGCCCAGAAATCGGGCAGCCACGTGCTGCGGTGGGAGGAGCAGCCCTCCGGGCAGCGCGCTAAACCTGCTGAGCCTACGGGAGGTGTTTGACAATTCCCTCCTGCGCAGGGTATTCAGGAGCCGACACGGGGTTCCCGCCGCTCCGGGCCCTCTCCTCCCCGCGCTCTTACCGTTGCAGAAGTTGACGATCCCCTCTTCCACCACCAAGGTGGGCATCGCCCCGCTGCCCTGCAGCATCGACACCACCTTGTCATGGGAGCAGTTCCTGCAAGGCACAGGAGAGCCCGGGTCAGCGCTGCCGGCTCCCTGCCTATACAGGCAGCGGCTCGCGGGAGAGCAGCGGCAGAATGGAGTTTGCGGCCGCCTTCGTTTCTCTTGCAAATAGCCCCATCTTGCTGCTCAGAGCCAGGCAGTGTTGGGTCCCGCTGCGGTTCCCCTGGACTCTCTGCTTGGTTTGAGCTGCGCTGGGCGGAAAGGGAGAGCTGCTCCCCCAAGGGAGAGCGTGAATCGCACGCTGTGGCTGGGCTCTCCGCTCTACCTGCAGTAAGGAATAACCGCAGGGCATGCCCGCGAGCACCCTGCGGAGCTGTTACGGCAAACGGAGCAGCCAGCGTTACTTTAAGCCACGCTCAGACCCAGAAGATGAACTTTCAATTGAAGGGATACGGCGCTGCGGGTCTCTCCTTGCCTGTCCTAATTCTGCATGAAAAGAAAATGCAAGGTGGATGTGAAATGCAATTTTGTAGGCAAAAAAAAAAAAAAATAAAAATCCTGAAGTGTCCTTGGAGAAGGGTACAGGCCGGCCTGGGACAATGCCCGACAAAATGCGGGCTCAGAGGACAGTCTTCATCTCGGTTTCCTCTATTTTCTGGCAATGCTGTATCAGCCAACAGTTTGCTGGATCAGCTGAAATGTGAGAGCCCGAGCACTGACAGAAGCAGCATCAGATGTTTAACCTTTAAATATTCATCCCTTTCTCTTATCGTGTAGCCTCTTCTAACCCTTTGCTCTTGCTTTTTCGTGTGGAAAGACCAACTCGAGGAAATGCAGGCTGCTGCCACTGCCCGGCGAGGTGCACACTCAGCTCTGGTTTGATTGCTCTCGTTGGGCGCAAATAACGTACAGAAGAATTAACTTCTGGGTAGAAATGCGATTGCCAATGTGGTTTTAAGCTTAGGATCCCACTGTGGGAAGGATTCGTGGGCTGGCTGGTGCTCCAAAGCAGAGCCCCAAGTGTTTAACTTATACAACTTAACTCAAAGTGGCTGGAATCGGGGTCTGCGGGTGGGCTGCAGTCAGGACCCCGGTTACAGCACGTCATGCATTATACATGGCTATTTGCACAGAGAAAGGAGGCGCAGGGATGGAGCTGAAATACCACGCTTGGAGCCAGTTTTTGTAAAAGAATAGTAAAAGAGATGTCTGTATGGGGCAAAACCCCTCGTGCACCTCAGTAGAGAGCTCTCAAGTCCAACCAGCTCTCGATTCTGTTGCACAAGAGTGAACGAGTGAACACACGTGTGCTTGGCCACCTACCACCCCCTAGGACCCTTTTTAAAGAGCTTCTTACCTCATGTCCAGACCATTGAGGAATAGGATCCGGTCTCCAGCTTTGAGAGCGGCCTTCTCAGCTGGGCTCCCTAAATGCACAGGGAAGAGGGGCTTTAGCTGGCGGACCCCTGCTGACAGGGATGGGGTCCCAGCAGTGCCCAGGGACACCCCCCAGGGCAGGGGATCCGCTGTAGCTGGATTATATGGGTGGGCTGGAGCTGTTCACAGGGCACAGTGATGCCGGCACCCAGCTCGCATTGGAAAGGCAGGTGCGATTTTGGGCTGTTCACTGAACACAGGCAATTTCCACCTTTCAAAACAGGGAGTGCACGAAGCCAAGCTAAATTGTGCCAAAGACGCTAGTTATTCAACTCGGGGAAACTGCATCACTGAGCCCTGTAAAAGTGCCTTTTGCTATCTTGTAGCAAACAGCAGGCACTTAAAATTTTGAGTTCAGACCAGAGATAAGTACGTGTCTTTGAATCTTGTGGCTGGAGGTTTTCTTACCTGGCAGAACAGACTCGATCCACACCGGGGCATGGCCACGTAGCGTGAAGCCAAAGCTTCTGTTGCCTTTATAAACTCGCACAGTTCTGCAGGTGAAAAAAAGCAAATGTGAAATCAGAGCTCGATATTTGGGTTCTTGTCTCCTTTCCCAGCCCCTCCAAAGCCCCGTTAGCCCGGGTGTCTCTTGGGTGCCCAAGCCCTCGATGCTCCCTGTTTCTCCGCAAGGTCCCTTTGATACTGAAGCATCTTTCAGATGGGAGCCCCCGGACATGCCCTGCCCACAGGGAGAGGGGATGAAGGGAAGGTGTCGGGGGGGAGTTGGTGGCCCCGGATTGCCACAGTGCAGCTGCCTGTCCTGCCGGCACC
Organism: Vanellus vanellus; assembly: GCF_965231255.1. Classification (NCBI taxonomy): domain Eukaryota; kingdom Metazoa; phylum Chordata; class Aves; order Charadriiformes; family Charadriidae; genus Vanellus; species Vanellus vanellus. The sequence continues at coordinate 12,485,911 of NC_138919.1, forward strand.
GACTCTGCATTAAATGCTGAATTCATAAATCCACTGCCCAGTCCTTCAAATCCATTTTGTTTTTAAAGTGGAACATGGGATATAGTTTATATATTACACAGAATAAGAGAAACAACGTCTTTTAGGGAGCGAAGATCTCATAGGTTGATGAGAGAAATTAAATTCCAGTGGAAGGAGCATTAGGAAATTTCCCTGCTGGGAGGCTGGCTGGAGCTGGGAGTGGTTCCCCGCAGAGAGCTGGGGGAAGGCAACATCACCAAGATCATTTACAACCACAGATGCTGTTGTAGGGACCAAACCTATGCTGGCAGGGAGGGAGACTGTGCTGGAATTGGATTTTGCACAAGCCATACCAAAAATTATCCTGGCGGGAAGGTGTGCTGCAGCTGAATACCCTGGAGATGCCAGCCGGAGGCAGCGGAATAGCTCAGGACATGCCTGTGGCAGCTCAGTCCTTCCCGGGAGGATTCCCCGGCTGGGCTGGCCGACCAAATCCTGCTCTCTTGTTCATGAGACGGGGCTGGGAGCGGAGCAGGAGCCACCGCCAGCATGGTAGGGCTCCTCAGGCCTCCAGGGCTGCTGAGGTCTGGCCATATGGGCAGCGGGAAATGGGTTAATCCCCCGTGCACGAGGGATTGTCCGTCCGCCCTCCCACGGCCTCACGCTCAGACACCCTCCGGGGCAGGGCAGGGTGACACAGACTGCTCTGTCCCCAGGCACCCTGCATGGCGCTGGCACGGCTGGGTACCCTGCATCCTGCTGACACAGCCAAGCACCCTGCAGCCCACCCGGCACAAGTACCGACATCCCCTTGTAGCCTACGAGTGCCATCTCAGCTCCTCACACGGCTCGTCCCAGCCAGCCCTGCAACAGCGAGGGGGCAGAAAAGGTGGCCCAGAGCTGGGACACAGGATGCAAACATGCCCAGCCTTCAAGAGGGAGAGGTCTTTGTTCATAGAATCACTTAGTTTGGAAAAGACCTTTAAGATCATCAAGTCCATCCTCATCCCAGAAGAATTTCCCCCACTCTGCAGGCCAAAGACTTTCCTACTGCCTCTCCCCTTTCCCTGGCATCCCTCCCCCATGCTGCCATCCATGCAAAATCAGACGCTGCCCCGGTGAACTCCAGGGCGCCCCGGAGAGGTGTTACCTGCGGGCGGCCCCCGAGGCCACATTGCTGGTGATGAGCGAAGTGGTTTTCCGCAGGCTCTTGCTGGTCTCCTCGTGGCTGCGGGGCACGGAGCTGGCACGGGTGGAGACGAGGAGCCGCTCCTGGTGGTCCTCGCTCCGGCTGCGCCGCAGCCGGTTGCTGTGCTGCTCGCTCTTGGAGCGGCAGAGTTTGCTGATCAGGCTCTGCGACACCACCTCGTCAAACCGCTGCCGGTGCTTCTTGGGGATGAAAATCCTGGAAAAATGAGACAAGGGAGGGCAGTGAGGAGTGGGGCCGGGGCAGCCATAGCCCAGAGCTCCAGATCCAACCGTACCTGGGAAAGGAAAGGTCAGAGCAGTCCAAGCCCCTCGTGCACTCTTGGCCTCAGTCCTCCCCGGAGCTGCAAATGCTGGGGCTGGGGATGCCATGGACACCGGATGCATCTACTGCCCCGTCCCTTGCATGGGTCCATCGGGGCGAGGAGGTCAGACCCCTGCACAGTGATTCAAACAGCTCGTGCTTCCTCCTTGCGTCTCCCGTCCCGGATCCCTTTAGCTGCCGGTCCCAGTATGCCGATGACGAGGTTCAGCTCAAGTCCCAGATTAATTGCCTCCCCCCATGCCAACAGCCAGGGAACCGGCCGGGCAGGGGAGGACCCCTTCCCCTGCGGTGCCCGTCCCGTTGTGATGCTGCTCCTCACTGTGTGGTACCCACAGCCAGGGGTGCCAACGTGCAAGTGCCCCCTGTGTTGCAGGTGCCAAACCACCTCCTCCAGACTCACTTCTTCCCCAGCACATTCTGGGATGCCCAAAATGTTGCTCCCCATCTCCTGCCCCAGCCTCTCTGCTGGGAGCACTGGACTCCACTCTGCTGGGCTCCAGCCTTGGCTATTGCCATCCTCCAGCTCCTGCCATGGCCTCGCACCTCTTGGGACACAGTGGTGCTGCAGGGACGAGGATGGGCACAGTGACACTGCAGGCAAGGGGACACCACTGGCAACTTGCTCTGTTTCAGGTCACCTCCCCTCTGCTCTGTAGGAGCTGCTCTGCCAGCAGCCAAGTGGCCTTTGTGCCCCCCACAAGGATTCCCCCGGGACCCTCGGGGGATGCACAGCAAGCGCAAAGCAGGACCTGGGAGGAAGCGAGGAGGGTGCCTCTGCAGCGCTCCCACCCCGGCCGGGGTGTTCAGCCCTGTAACATGGGGAAACACTTTTCCTTTTGCCACCGCAACAGTGAGACTGACTCCCCGCTCACCTACTCCTGCCCTCCCATTTGCACATTTAGGGGCTTCTGGAGGAGCTGTTATCTCTGTGTGTTTCTATAGCAACTCCTCCCTGCACCCATACCCGGCTGCCTGCCGCAGCTGCATTTGCTCGTTAGACAATACTGTCTTGTGAGGTTCATTAGTGCTCTTCACCTTGTGGCGCGTGAGAACACGCTCCCTACATTAACACAAACTCCGACACTTGCAGCGGCGGAAGGATGCGGGCACCACTTCCAAACCGCCTGGGAAGAACATCTCCTGGGGGGGCACTAACGGGGCCAAACTCGGAGCTGGTGTCAGAGGACCCAGAGCAACTTGCTGCCAGGGGCTGCACCTTCCTGCCGCCAGCTGCCATGGCTGTGATGATGGTCGGCTGCTAACGAAGCGTGGCTGGAGAGGCTGGGGCTGACAGGGGGCTCCCATGAGTCTCCCCCATCCCTCGGGCAGCTTTGCCAAAGGAACTTGAAAGCCCGGGTGAAGCCAGAGGAGAAGGAAAGGGAGGCTTCAAATCCCAAATCTACCAGGACCAGGATATCTCTATTTCCTCCCAAGAAAAGGCAGAACTCAAAGTAAGAGCTGATGCTCACGCTAAGTAGGAGCAGACAGATCGCAAGCCATCCCCAGGCTGACATGTGCTCACGCAAAGCATTTGGTGATAATTTAAAATAAGTAACACATTGGTATAATTCACAGTCAATTTGTGATTAAGCAGCAACTAGAAAAGAGTGAAATCACGCTAATAAATAGTTCACACAGCTGTAAGCAGGGTCCTGCGGGAATGCAGCCCCGTGGCAGGGGAGGACATGGCACAACAGCGGCGATTCCCGGCAGGACCCCACACCTCTGCCCTGGGACAAGTCCGGGTTCCTTGCAGGCAAAACGAGCACGTTCCCATTTAAGTTGGCCAAATTAAATTGGCCCCGCTTGTTCCAGCAGGGCTGTCCCAGTTTGCGCTGACTGCTACTTTGCCTGCGGGCTGACAAACATCAGGGCTGAAGAACAAAGTACGGGTAGCTCAATACCCGGGCACAAGGACAGCCTTTAAGGGTCTCACCGTGAATTAACCCAGTGCTAGAAGTAAAACGGTGTCTTAGCAAGGAGAGGAGCTAAGGGACCGGTAAAAATAATCCTATTAAAGCATGCAAAATAGTTTCTTCCTGCAAAACCCATCGAGAGAATTTGGAGCGTGGCCTCGGGGAGGCCGGGGTGCCCCGAGCACCCCAACACCCTGCAGTTCAGTGGGTGCTGGCCTCCGAACTGCGTGTGCTCAGGTCTGGTCCTTAACGGGGGACCCGCCAAAGGCAGCGCGTGGGGTGTCATTAGGCAGCGTTGATGCCTCAGCGTGTCCTCTGCTCCGGCGCGATGCTGCCCATGCAGCATTGCACTGACACCGGCACAGGGTGGATGGTGCCCGGTGCTTAGCAGGAACCTGCAGCCATTTCTGCGGCGCCCTGCTGTCCCACGGGGACAAGCCCGGCTTTGCCTGTTGGCGGGGAGCACGGATGCTCCCACCCTGTTTGAAGAAGTCAGCCCGGGACTGGGGACAGACCCCCTGTCCCAGCAGCCCCACAGGCTGCGCCTGTCCGTGGGAGGGCTTGGGAACCACGCAGCGCTGACCTCGTGCCTTCAGCTTCCTCTTCTTCCTCCTCGCATGCTCCAGGTCAGCCCTGACTGTTCCCTGTTAGAGAGGGGACGGGAAAGGTGTCCCCAGCCCTGGGCACTGCAGCCCTGCGCCCGCTCCCCAGCCCCGATGCACCAACCCTCCTCTGCAGCGGTGTCAGCACACGCTCTTTGGGAGGGCTCACAAAAAAATGCAAATTCAGGGCGTTTTCCAGGCCGGGAGAGGCCCCAGAGGCTGCAAGCTGCTTCGCCTTCACTCCTTCTCCGAAGCAGCCTGGCCAGGGCAGCAGCACGCTGCTGGGGGTGGGAAACCGCCCGGCAGGAGCCCGTCTGCCAGCGCACCCGTCCCCAGCCGCTCGGCTCGGCTCGGCTCTGGGGCTCACTTCGGCAGAAGATGTTTAGCACATCTCGGTCTTTGACACGCTCACAATTTTTAAACCTCCCAGGCGGGTCCTTGCAGCTCACCTCCGGACAGACAGGGGCATTTCTGCAGCCTGCGCTCGCTGAGAGCTGCCTCCCTCGCCAGCCCGGCGCCGTGGAGAACCACCTTTCACAAGGGCACATATGAGCTCGCCTGGATGGCCCTACCCCGAGCTGGATGCTGAGACTCACCAGTGCAGGATGTGTCCCCTCGAGCGGGGCAGCGGCGGTGGCTCCAGCCCCAGCGGGAGCAGCTGAAAGCGGCCCCAACTTTGCTCAGAGCTCATGCTCTGCCAGGGCCGGGAACAAGGGGTCCCCAGTCCCCGCTCCATCACAGCCCCTGCGCCACGCAGCACCCCCCAAACCCCTGTCCTCACCGCCCATCCCTTTGGTGGTCTATAGTCATGGAGACAAAGCAAACCCAGATGTGCTCCTCCTGCCTCTCCCCAGCCCCTCACCCCCAATTTTTCATCTGAGCTCTGCTCAACTACCCCCAACAGCTCGTGCCGCTGCTGCGGTGGGCGCAGGTTGGTGGCAGGGCAGCACCGGTGCCGGGAGGCAGGGTCCCCGCGGCTCAGAGAGGCAGGAGAGACGTCGCGGGGATGCTCCCAGCACATCCAACAGCATGCACACCGCGCGAAGGAGCGGAGCAGAGAGACGTACCGAAAATGCCGAGAGAAACTCCGGTCCTTTCCCATTTGTCAGGGTGCGGTGGGAACAAAAGGGAGACGCTTCAGATCCTCATGCAGCTGAGTCTCAGCCTCGGCTCACGCCCACGACGCGGCCGGATCCAACAACCAAACCGCACGCCAGCCGGTGCCCCCCTGCCACTTGGCACCCCCGCAGTGTGCGGGGACCGCGGCCAGATGGGCCGGCTCGCCGGCAACCTCTACCTGGGCTGAGTTCCTGCCTCCCTTCGCCCTTGCCTCCCCGCCACGCTCTCAGTCCCGGGCAGAGGTTTACCATCTACCCAGTGCCTCTTTTTTTATCAATTGGGCTTTAGCGCCTGCTCTGCCCTCCCTGCTCTGGCTCTGCCCCGGCTCGCAGCGACGAAGCCTCTCGCTTTCCCTAAAAACTGCAGTCGCTGTAATTTCCAGCTGGAACAATCTCGTAACAGAAAGGAGGGCACGGCTCCGCGCCGAACTCCAGGGGGATGCCTCCCTGGTGCTAATTAGTTGACTTCTAAAGTGCTTCTGTTTAAATTACATGCCGCTGTAATGGGTGAGAAACCTTAAAGGCAAACGGCATCGGCGACGGGTGCGCGGCTGCTGGGAGCGCAGGTGGAGCCACCCGGGCTGGACCAGGACCAGGACCAGAGACATGGGCCCAAACCTCCCCCCATCCTGCAGAGCATCATTTACCCCCAGGGTAACACAGCAGTGCTTTGCATCAGGGATAGGAGATTAAAAAAAAAAAAAAAATCTTTAATTTAAATAATGCCATCTTTAAGCACAGCACTCGCGTTTGATGAAGAGGATGTGAAGCTTTCCAGAGCTGCCAACATCAGATACAATCTCCAGCTAGCAAAGGAAGGAAAAATGAAAAATGTATGGTTTAGCCCCAAAACAACTAGCAAACACGGGACCTTGAGTCTGTCGGTTGTGAAGAAAGACATGTCCCAGGGTGGATAAAAACACTGAGCAACCCTTGGATTATGTCTGAACTGTGCTGTGCAAACAGCTTACCCATCTGGAAAAGCATTTCTGCCCCGACAGCGTGCCGCAATGCTAAAATTCGCACGCTTTCGGGAGAGAAAACTCTTGTACGACTTTACCAATAAAAGAGGGCTTCTGCTTATGAACCTGTACAGATTTTTCTCAAACTTAATCTACCTGCGTGCACAGGTAGGAGTGTCAGCAGCCCTGCGCTGGCTTCAGCCCGGCAGCACCAGCAGCCAAGGGGGGACACGGCACCTCCAAACCCCAGTGTGTGAGCAGGACTCGCTCCAGCCCGGCAGAGAGCATGGACCTGTGATTTTCACAGGCGCTGTTATCCTGTTATCCCCAGTAATGGGAGGCTCTGTAATCACTCATCTGGCTGCAGATGTTTTGCAGATGTGACCGCTGTTATCATTAAATAGGAATGAAGGCACTTTTCCACCGGAGAGCGCAGATGTGGTGGGATGCAGTGGCCGTGCACCAGGACTGGGAGCCCTTTGCAGCCCTTCCCAGGCCACCCCACTTGACCCTGGGACAGCCCAAAACGCCCCAGCCCCGCACAGCAGCTCCTGGTGCGGGTCACCCTCCCATGACCCACCCCCGCACCAGCTCCAGTAACGACGGATGCGTTATCTGCTGATAAGAGCCTCCCCAGAGCAGTGCCACCCCCTGTGCCCGGCTGGGGGTCACCTTCCCCATCAGCGGCCGAGTGCCAGGGCCTCAGGATGCTCTCACCTCTCCTGAACCCAATGACAGCTGCTGGGGACACGGAGACCTTCAAAGAAACTCCCAGAAAGGCTTTCTCTGCAGCCTCCATCCTGCCCGGCATCGCCCGGTGGGTATCGGGGGTGGCAGCCAGGTCGATGGGTGCAAACGGCTGCTCGTTGCAGCCCCGGCCTCGCAGACAGACCCCTAGACCCCCCAGACCCTCTGTGGCACCCATGGGACCCTGCCTGCCGCTGCGCCAGGGAGACGCGGGGCCACCAGCAGCTCCCGCGCACCCCGTGCCCCACACCAGCACCCCACACCAGCCCTGAGGGCTTGTGTCACCTCCTGCTTTTCAGAGCCACAGAGAGCAGTCACCTCAGCCAAGGTGCCCCCCCCCCCCCCCGCTTTCTGCTGGGAACACCAGGACAAACATAGCATTCTGTGCTTTCTTTAAGATACTGGAAAGCACTCGGACTTGGGGAAGTAACCACTTCCCAAAATAAAAGTTACCAATCAGCGGTAGTGTGCAATCGGGCCAGACCAATATAATCTGCATTATAGCTGTAGTTCGATTTGTCAAAAGAAATTAATCTCCTAACAGGAGATTTTGCAGCGAGGCATTTTGGTCATGACCTATTTGAACTCAGCCGATAATAAAGGAACTCCGCTCCCAATTGTTTTCACCGCTGGCATGTTGGTTTGTTTTTTTTTTCATGCTGCCCTAATTCCCTTTTTTTGGGCAGTTGACCATATGTCCGGCTACCAGATTAGGGATTTTTTAAAACGGAAGCAAACGAGAGCTGCTTTTCCTCCATTATCGTCCTGCCGCCCACGGGGTTTCGCAGCGGGTCCGCCCGGAGCGCGGGCGGGAGGACAGTGTCTGTGTGCCGGTTTGAAGTGCTGCATCAGGCAGCAGCGGCAGCGATGCGGGTTCGGGGGGGTCACCGGTGCCGCAAACTGCATGGGGACCCGAGCGAGCCAGAGAGCTCCCCCCAACCTTGGAGGAGCGGGTACACGGGGGCGGGTGGCCGGGAGGACAAGCAGAGAAGCGGCACAATCTATAATATATAAATCCTGACGGCTAAAATGAAATTTCTTATCCAGGGACAGTCACAGATGGCTGGAGTATTTTAATACGGGAACATGCCAAGCGATTTTATTGCCATGAAAAACAAGCTGAGACAAATAGATTGTGTTTGGAGCATTATTAAAATGAACTCGGTGGAATTTCTCCCGTAATAAGGGAACCCCTGATGGGCAGCGATTTTATCTTTGTCAGGGATCAAAAGCGGCTGCAATCAGAGCGGCGCTCGCCTCGGCCCAGCCACCACGGGCCAGCGGCTTCGCCTGCGTGCCCGGGTATTCCCCCAGGAGCAGAGGCTGGTCGGGAAGCAAACAGACCACAACCAAAGCAGCAAAGTAACAAACTACCCCTGACTATTCTCCCTGCAGCAGGGTGAAGCACAACATGATTTAGAGGAGGTCCACGGCAACATATAGCAGTCTAAACAGCCCAAGAGTTATCATCTAATGAATTAATGCGGCCAGGGTGAGAGGCTGGATGTGCTCCGGAGCGCACACGCATCCTACTATTTAAATCCAGGTTAATGGGACGATGTCCATGTAAGCATCAACGCCAGTGTTTTCTGCACCAGCGTTTGTAACGCTGCAGGTCAGCGGGGAGGAAGGGATCTGCGTTGCCATCGCTCCCCAATTCTACTGCAAACAGATGTTTCAAAGCTAAACGCCACTGCCGGGAGCTGGTGCAACGCTGGCACGGGCACCGCCGGTGCTGCCGGCAGCACTGGGGGAACACACGGTGCAAAGGGAGACAGCAACCAGCACGGCAAGTGCTAAACCCCTGTGCAACGCAGGTGAGGATCCCCCCCTGTGCCGCTCGGCTCGGAGGGCAACTTTGGCCCCCGGAGTCCGGGGAAAAGCCGGCGGCCACTGCGACGGCGCTGCAGAGCACCTGGGTGCAGAGCCGGCAGCGTTCCTCTGCTGGAATCGCAGCTCTGCCCTGGTTTGAAAACAGCTCAGAAATAAGAGCAGTGCCGAGAGGCGCTCGCCCCTGGGACCCCGACCTGCCCAAAATAACCCGTTCCCCTCCCCACACCGGTGCGAGGTGTGCACAGCCCCTGCACACACGCTCGGTACAGCCGCGGCCGTGGGGAGCAGAGGAGTTAAACCCCGCGGCTCCCCCGGGACTAGACCTGGGCTTTGGCGTTAGCAGGTGATGGAGTAACACAAAATAAAGAGATTTCCCTCTCCCCGGCAGCGCTGCGGTGCGCACGGAGTCCCTGACAAAAGCAGCTCCGATGCAATACAGATGCTAAGAGTTAATTAACTTTTAGCACATCTCATTTTTGTGGTGCCGGGGGTTGCTAGATTCACGAATTAAGCTGCTTTAAACCCATTCCCCTCCCAGCCCCCTCAGCTCCCAGGAAAGGTCCGTTCGTTACTCACCCGAGACAGCTCATCTTTCCCCCTCACTGCCGTATTTCATCATTCTTGAGCAGAACTACAATTGTGCACTTTACTACACACACCAGCCATATGGGCAGGGGATGGGAGCGGGGAGGAACTGGTGCAGCACGTGCGTTATCCCTGCTATCCACAACCAAACGGATGAAGAAAATGTCAGCAAATTAAAATCTGCAGGAGCTTAATTCTGGGCAAATGGGATGAAATCCATTTGAGTTAAAAAGAAAAAAAAAAAAAAACAACAACAACAAACCAACACACCAACATTGGAAAAAGCCCAGCCTGAGGACAGACGGGAGGAGAAGAGGTGTCTGCAGCCCCGGGTTGATCTGTGGTGCTGAGTCGGGGGGGGGGGTTCTTGGGTTACGCTGCACCGCGGCACCTTGCAGGGAGCACGTTAAACCCCGGGGGGAGCCCGGGGAGGGGACAGGCAGGGGAGGGAGGACAGCCGGCAGCAGCAACGGCCCGAAAATAAATACAGCTGGTGCAGAGGGAAGATCCAATCAGGCCAGTGTGAGGGTCAGCGGCAGACAGGGACATACTGGCCGCCTGGCTCTGCGTGGCAGGGACCACGCGGTCACCCATGGTGGGACACCACCACGCACCCCGCATCAGGGCTATGGCCAGCCTGCCAGGACCTGGGGCTGCCGGCAAGGTGAGCGTTGGGGACCCTCATCTTCCTCACCCCAGCATCGCCCTCGGCATCCCTCCCCTCAAGGTGTGGGGGTGTGCAGGAGTGCCCCCCGCATCTCAAGTGGAAACAGCCCCCGGGGACAGGGGAGTGGGATACAGCCTCGCAGGGATGCCCAGGCTGACTGATGGGTACCTGTGTGGTCCCGAGCCCATCCTCGCATGGCTCCACATGCCCGCGGGGGTGGTCCTGCAGGATAAGCCCCGGGATGCTCGCTGGGTCAGCTCAGATGGGGTCCACTCACCCAAACTGCACCAACACCCCCCTGCTGCCCGGGGTGGCTGCTCCACACCATGAGGAGGGTGAGACAGCCACACCAGCACCCCATCCCCTCAACCAGCACCGGAGCCGGAACCCCTCCTTTCATGAATCCCCCGCACGGCCCTTCCCCAGCCCCGAGGTGCCAGTCGGGGCGCAGACCCCAGACCCCTCCTCAGCCAGCGACGGACTGAACCAGCTCGAGCCGTGCAGAAATCATCCCTGTGAATTCACAGCACCCCTTAAATCCAGAGCACCCGGGAGCCACTCACCACCTTTCAGTGAGTTATTAAAAGCTCTTGCTCGGTAGCAAACCCATCGGATGGGAGACCCCCAGGATAAGCACCTCGTATCCCACACAGCAGCCGACAGGGAGCTGCCCCCACCTCCCCAGCACCCCCGCAGCTGGGAAACCTGCTCTCCAAAGCACTTTTTTTTATTATTATTATTTTCTTGACTTCATTTCATTAAGATTAGATGGTAAATCTTTTCCCTAAGCTAAATATTTCATTTCCATTAAACCGAGATTAGCTGCCTGATTTACGGCGCCTCTTGCCCCCGCCCCAGTGTTAACCTTTCACGTGGGGGCACAGGGCGGCCGCAGGTTTGGCTCCATTTTTGGGGGGCTGTGACACAGCACTGCCCCGCAGCATCACGGGGCTGTGCACGGGGCAAGCTCTGCACTGCGGGGGGGGGGGGGGGGGGTAGGGACACGGTGGCACCAGGTCCAGCCACAGTGTCCTCCACTGGGATGGGGACACCCTGGGGGGAACATGCTGTGCCCCCTGCAGAGGGCCTTGGGTCCAGAGGAGAATTTAGACACTTTTTCAAGTCCCCTCTGGAGGGAAAAATATCCCCTCTAATTCCCCAGGGATGAAGACAAAGGGAGTCTCTGGAGCATTTCGAGGCCTCTTTTTGGGGAAAAGATTTTTCCTGAATTGTGGGGGTTTTTTGATTGGGACTAGTTTGGGGTGATGGCTCAGGCAGGACTCGGTGCCGTCCATCCCTCGGTGCCCCCAATCCCAGCCGTTTGCCTGTTGGGTTCTCCCAGGACGTTCAGGGGGGACAGGACCACTGCCACGGGGGCAGGACAGCCTGGATGTGGGCACCCAGACAAGGCAGCTGCTGGGAAGGTGACGGTCCCCTCCGCACCGGGGGGTCTGTGGGGGTCTGTGCCCGTCCCCACTCCAGTATGGGGGGCCCTGGGTGGCCCCCGTGCAGCCGTGGCAGAGCTGGGGGATGCTGCGTGGCAAGGACCACCGACCCGCTCTCCCCATCCTCCCCACCGCCGGATTGCAGCAGCGTGGCGGGGACCCTGGCACGGGGACGTTGTTATGGTAACTGTAATATCTTGCAATTCCACTGATTAAAGCAGAAATTGGAAAGCCGGGCCCGGAGCGTGGCCAGATGGAGACCTGATTCCCTAATGGCCATCGTCTCAGCCTGGCCGTAATCCCCACCACGTGTCCATGCACCAACACTGGCACCGTCCCACAGCGCTGCAAGAAGAGCAGCGGACCGGCTGCACCGGCTGCACGCCCATGGCACCGACGCTCTGCTGGGGACACAAGAGGTGTCGGGGACCCCAAGCCCAAGTGGAGCGTTGCCAGAGCATCCCGGGATGAGTGACCACAGCCCCGGCACCCCGGGATGCTGCGGGCAGTGCCGGCCTGGAGGCAGCCCATGGATGTGACAGAGACCCCCCCCACAGCCGCCCCTGCTGCTGGAGCTGCTGGCAGCCCTGGCCAACCCCTCACCCGCCCCCAGCTCTCGCCTTGCAGAGCTCGGTTTGTTTTCTGGCCAGGCTCTTAGAGAATCGCCAGCCGTTCTGCAGCTAATCCCATCTCCCTTCAAAGCGACGGCCAGAAATGGAGCCCATGTCCTGTGCTGCAGGCGGAAGCGGTGGCTCCATGGGGCTGGTGACCACTGCAGGGACAGGGACAGCCAGCAGTTGGTGCAGTGCTGGCCGCCGGGCAGCCGCATGTCCCCCCATCCCGCACCAAGCAGGACAGCCGCACAGGGATGCCGTGCTGAGACACCACCAAGCTCTGCTCGGCTGCCCCATGGAAAGGGGGTCTGGCTGTGCCGGCATCTTCCCTGCGGGAACCTCCTGAGCCGTGCCTGCACCGCTCAGCCCTGCATCACTGCTGGGTTGATGGATGCCCCAGCGCAGCAGCGTGGAGGTTGGTGACACCCTGTACCTGATGTTGTCAATCAGATGCTGGTGGGGCTCCTGGGTGAGGACCATGCAGAGGGCGTAGGCCAAGTATTCCACCTTCCGCTCTGCCGCATACTGCTTCAGGACGGTGAACACCTTCTCCTTGACCTCTGGCTGGTCACCGAGGATGTCATCCACCTGCAGCACAGGAGACAGGAAAGAAGAGGGAAGGGGCATTGAGCAGCAGAGCAGTTAACCATGCGTATGGAGGGACCGACGGCGCACAAAACAAGTCCATCTCATTGCAGCACCTGGTCAGCCAAGGAGGAGGGAACCCACACGGGAAGGAAAGCAAAACTTCAGTCATCAGCCCATCACACAGCACTGCTGAGGCCTCACACATGTCCCTGGTACCGCTGTTGTGCCTGTTATAAACATTACACTGGAAACAGGGGTGTGACAGCAAACCCTGAAACTCTGCTGGGTCACAAGTGTCCCCGCAGGAGAGGCTATGGCATGGCTGGGTGAGGAGCTGGTGCATCAGTCCGGAGTCTACCCAGCAGAGGACACCACGACGGGCTTTTGGAGATATTTAAGCCTCTAATCATGCCCTGATCCTACAGGGCAGCACTGTCCTGCCATTAATTCCAGGAGGCTGCAGGGAAGGAGGGAAAGAGAGCACAAAGGTGAGCACCAGCCCTGGAAATGGCATTGGCAGCTCCCAGCTGCTGTTCTGTCCTTTCCACCTGTGCAGCCATGACAGGCAGAGTAATTAGCTAATTACCATCCTGCCATTGCATGAGACCCTCCTTATTAGCCTCTCCCCAGGCCAGGGGGCTGTCCCTTGCCCTGGGGTTCTGCTGAGCAGTGGGTGCTGCTGCCTTGTCCCCATCCGGGCTGGGTGCAGCAAGTACACGTGGGATGCAGAAAATTCCTTGTGACCACCCTGCAGTCCCTGCGCGCGTTGGGTTTTCCTGCAAGGTGACGGTTTTGTGCTGACAGTAGGTTTAACTGCTTCCTTCCAGCTCTGCGAGCGCAGGGGGAAGCAGCAGCCAGCAGAGCCCCTCGTCCGTCCCTGGGGCGCGTGGGGTGGGTGCAGGGCTGTGTCTGTGCATCCCTGCGGCGGCACTGCGTGGGAGCTGGCAGGCATCGCCCGGCTAAGCCCCTGGAGGAAGGGGAAGAGCTGTTTCCTCTGGGTGCTCGTCTCACTCGGCAGCTTCCCGGGGAGGGCTGTCGCCAGCGCTGTGACCCCCAGCACAGCCCTCCAGGCGCTGCTGGGTTTGCGCAGCCGCCATGCGAGCGCTGCGGGGGCTCCCGGCAGCAGCAGTGCTTCAAGGTTACCGAATCTGGGGCAGCCAAGGCAGCTGCGTCCCCTGGGCAGTCTCGCATGCTTTTCAGTCCCGAGGTCCAGCACGGGAAGGACAAAAGACCGTGGTGTTCCTGGTGGGCTGAATCCCGGGATGCTGCTGTTATTTTCACCTGGCCTGGGAGCCAACAGCCTGGAGGGTGGGAATGCAGGGTGCTGCCACCCCTCGTGTCGGTGAGGTCCCCAGCATGTCCCTGAGCATGCGGGGAACAAGTGGAGATATTGACCTGGAACTGAGACCCTGAGCACCTTCAGTGATGCCCCCAGGCTGCTCAGCTCGCTCAGCCCAGCTCCAGCCCTGGCCCCACTGCCACCGGTCTGTCTGCCAGGCGAGCACCATGGGGCTCTGCCAAAAGAATGAAGGTGGGAAAAGCCTCTGTACCTCAGGCTTGTGAGCCACCTGCGGGCAGCACAGGCACAAAATGTGAGCCACCAGCACCGTTCAATCTTCCAGCCTTGCAGTGGGTGGGCAGGAGTGCCTGGGCGCTTGCAGCACCAGCACCAGCAGCACCTACCAGAGCCGAGCTCCTAGGTAAACAACGGGGTAAAGCAACTCACTGGGTTTTATTTTTTTCTGCATCATATAAAAAAATGAAGCTACTTAAAGCATAGAATCATAGAATGGCTTAGGTTGGGAAGGACCTTGAAGATCAAGTTCCAACCCCCCTGCCATGGGCAGGGACACCTCCCACCAGCCCAGGTTGCCCAAGGCCACATCCAGCCTGGCCTTGAACACCTCCAGGGATGGGGCCTCAACAACCTCTCTGGGCAACCTGTGCCAGTGCCTCACCACCCTCAGAGTGAAAAACTTCTTCCTAATGCCATTAACTCCCTCTAGAGAGGTGTTTGCCAGCCAAGCTGTGCTCCTTTGCCCAGGAGCCAGCGGCATGCTGCCCTGCAAACCTGCTTCTGCCCAGGCTGGCCAGGGCTGCCGTGGGTGGCTTTGTTGGGCGGGGAAGGGAGGTGGCAGAGGTGCTGTTGCGGGGTGCTCACAGCATCATGACCATCTTGCTCACTTCAAAAGTGCTCTCCTGTGATCATCCAGAAAACGTTTGCATCGTTTAATGCGACTTCACGAGATAGAGGCAGCATGGAAAAACCTCTCATCCTCTTGTTAATCTCCTGTAATCAGCAGGTATCTGTTTCACATGCGATGCTCTGCCTTATGAATCCAAACCTCAGTGCATATTTGTGAATCTTTAATGTAGAAGCTGACTGAGGGGATTCGGCTGATAGCCACGAATCTCTTTATGAAGGTCTTGTTCCTTTATTAGCTCAGGATCAAAAAAACCACAAGCCTGGTTATTTTCATAACAGTATTTTAAAAGGCTATTTTGAAATGGAAATTAGAAAGATTAAAAAAACAACCATGATCAAATTTATAATTAGCATGAGGCGATGTGTTTGGTAAACTACCCACTAGGCAGCCTTCAGGAACACAATGAAGATGTAATCACATCAGTATTTTCCCTTTGCAGTGAAATAGGAACTAAAATGTCTATGGGATGACATGCTCAAACCTTGAAGGGATGCCCAGGCATGCAGGAGGGAGGGATCTGCCCCAGTGGGTTTCCACACACTCTTGTAGTGAGAACGAATAAGTACTTGGGGTCATCCCTCAGAGGATCTCCAAGCTCTTTGCAGCATCCATCTATTCTCCCGGTAATTACCAGACCCTTTTCTCGGGCACTGAAGCCCCCAGTCCGCACCCCAGCTCTGTGACCAAGCCAGGAGCATCCCCCCATCCTAGAGCACCGCAAAGGCTGAACGCGGCATTTTCCAAACCGCTCGGTGCAGGAGGTGCCCAGACCCCCGCATACGCGTCCCGTGCCATGGCCTTACCTTTTTGCTGAATTCCTGTGCTTTCTGCTTCCTCTCCTGGCGCACGGCATCAGCGCTGGGGACGGGGTCCCGTGTGCCAGCCCCATGCTGCGGCCGCAGCAGCCCCAGCCGCAGGGACCGCCCGTGGCAGGACCCCACCAGGGCGGCCGCTGCCTCTTGCAGCATCACCGGCATCCCGTTGACTTCCAGCACGTAATCCCCAGGCTCGATCCCGCAGGCAGCAGCAGGCGAGTCCGGGCTGACGCTGGCCACTTGCGGGGGGCTGCCGTTCGCCAGCTCGAAGCCGAAGCATCCCCGGGGACCGGGAGGGATGTTGGCGTGCTGCAGGCGGGAGACCACCCCGATGCTGGGGGGCACGTTGCTGCAGCGCCTGGCCAGCCCAAGCAGTGCCTCGCAGCTCAGGGAGGAGACGGGCTGCCCCTCGATCTCCAGCACTTCATCGCCCGGCCGCAGCCCCGCCACCGCTGCGCTGCTGCCCTCCTGCACCCAGAGGATGTAGCACGGACCGGTCCCGCTTATCTTGAACCCAAAGGATTCAGGCCAGCCCTGGTTGGTCGCTGGCATGGCTGCAACTGGAAAAGAAGGGGGGAAAAATAGGAGTTGTGGTGCATTTTCCATCCTTAACGATAGCTCTGTAGATACTACATGGATCCTATTGGGCGTGGGGGATCTAGTCTCTCCTGCGCTCGACCACCGTGGGAAGAGATGCCCCAAGAGCGACACTTTTCCTCTATATTTCCATGAAAAATAGCTTTTATTCTTCTATCATCAGGCTGCTGGCAGTGCCAGCACCATTAGCAGTGAGGAAGCTGCTTTGGCTGGAAAGGTAAGGGCTACACTTGCCACCTGGACCGTGGCCTCGCATAGCCCTTGTCTCGCCCATCAGTGGCACCTACCTACCCCCTCGCTCCCCCCCCCCCTCAGGGAGGTGCATTTAGGCACCTGCTTGTATTTATTTGTCTAGCAAAATTATTCTTTCATTTCCCTGGCTTGTGACGTTAAGGAACAGATCATCCAATGACTTAAGACAGCCTTATTTTAACTAACTCTTCTCAATACTCAGTATTTTAGCACTGTGCAACTGCAAAATTACTGCAAATTCATTAGAATTTGCCAGATCCTCTCAGCTCTCCTGGGAGTACTTCTTTGTGCCCTCCTTGTCCTGTGTATAGTATTAACCAGATCACAGCATCCTGAAATACAAAGATGAGGATTTTCAAAAGGACTTGTTTGTAGTTCATTCGAAGGGTTAGGACCAGCTCCATGGATGCTCAAGGAGAAATCGGGCACATCAGCCCTAAACATCTGCAGAAGTCATCTTTGCCCAAGGTAAACCAAACCAGCTGATCTCTGCAGCTCACTCGGATGCCCTTTCGACGCCGCTGATGTGTAAGTGCCCGCATTGTCTGCTGTCATCTGCTAAATTAATTCGCACATAGATTTTCTCTTCATTTGATCTTATCTGTCTGTGAAGATGCTCTTTACTCCCATGTTTATTCCACCTGTGCTACTTAACACACATTAACCATTTACAAAAATGAAACGCAGACTATGTTACCCGGACAAATTATCTTACAGAGACTACAAGGACTCAGAATGGCTCAAAAAAAAAAACATCCTCACGAATGCACCGTGAGTTTTGTGATCTTCAGATCAAAAAGTCTCAAGCACAGGCACACAGGCACAGATGGTGCGTGTCTGCAAGCGGCTGCTCCCCCCCCCAACCTGGGCAGCCCAGAGGGTCCCAGTTCACTCCAGTCCATGCTCCTGCCAGCTCAGCAAAGGCATCCCTTCACACCTCCACCTCACCGCTGTCGGAGTGGCTTGGTTCTGATCTGAACGACCAAAAGACGTTTCTCCTGCTCCTTTGAGACCTGGGAAATCTTGGTCAAAATTCAGTAGCACTGCAAACATTCTTTAATACCCTATTATAGGCCAGGGAGATGAAAGGAACTCCTCTCATGTCCATTTTCAGCACAGATAATACGGACCAGCTTGCTCTGAGAGCAGAATCGTGAGGATGGGCAGGGAACATGGCATTACCGCAGAAATCTGTATTAATAACCTGAGCCTGCCCTGCGGCTGCAAACAGCTACTCAAGGCTGTATTACAGAGGACACCACAAGTGCCGCCTTCATAAGGAAATATTAAAAAGGACCGAGCGATATGCTGTCACGAACATTCTAAGTGTAATAATCTTGTCCTCCTTTGTACAGCAGTGCTGATTAAAATAGTACATAAAAATCAGGGATTTTTACTATTGTTATTATATAAAGAGGAAACCAAGCTGTTGCCCATGTTAACGGGTACGGATGTCAAGGACCGGAGGGGAACTGTAGAGGGTGAAGCACGGGGACAAGTCTGGCAAGAGCAGGATGAAATCCATCGCCAAGCAAACACCAGGGCACCCCTGGGGCTGCGGAGCAGAGGCTTTGAAGGCTCCAGCAAGAGCACAGTAAGCACCAGAAAGCCCCAGCACCGCCACTCTGGGCTGAGCTCGATGGCAAAGCTGGGCAGAGCAGCGACCATCACCTTGCTGCAGGGAGCTGCGTCACCCCCTTCCACCTCTACACCCTACAGCTCGAGCACTTACAGAAGTCTGCAGCCATCCAAGCGAGCCCGGCGGGCTCTCACAGGGGGCAGGTTTGTCCCGCTATGGGGTCGAAGCTTTCTCGGTTCTCCTCCATCACCACTGGAAGCGCGTCCCACCTGTCCGCAGGGCTCCTGGGGGCATCTCCCCTGTTCCCACGTCCTTACCGCAGCCCCTGGGGCACTGGGGGCACAGCTCTCGCCTGTAACACCGGTCCAGGGATGGCTGAAACAGCTTCTGTGCCGTGGTGCTGGGGCAGAGCCAGGGCAGCCCCTCTGGCAGGGGGTGGCTGCACCTTCCCGGGCTTCTTACTTGAGCCCTGCACCTTTCCAGCCGCTCTGAGTCAGTGCCAGGCAAGCAGAAAGGTCTCTCTTGCCATTTCCTTCCCTAATTAACTGTATTTCCATCGCACAGAGAAGCACGGACAGACTAATTGCCGTGCTGGTCCTGGCTGAGTCTGGTGCTGACCTGAGCCCACAGATCTGAGGGGAATTAGGAGCTGGAAGGAGGTAAAACAGATTAGCGCCCGTGGAGGGAAATCCCTTATCCCCACAGGCAAAAGCGAAGAGGTGGCTCTTCGCAAAGCAGCAGAGACACAGCGTATTGTCGCTGCTCCCAAACACCAGCTGGGTGCGCTGGCCCCACCACCAGCGATTTGGGTGGGAAACCACAGATTTTGGGAGTACGCATCTGCCAAACAATGCGTGGTTTGCTGCAGAGATTTAGGGACCCGGACCAACTTCTGCAGGGCTCGCCAGGAGAGCTCTCTCCATCCAGGCTGCTCCGTGCCGGGGAGCGGGGGTCCTCGCAGCGGCTGAGAGCGTTTTGTAGCAGAGACCCCCACGCTGGCACCAACTGTTCATTAAGCTGCTATTTCTGATTTTCTCCTCTGCTTTCTCAGCACTTAGAGATCCCAGGGCTTAGCACGCTAAGAGGTTTTAGGGTATTACACGTCCTGCTGCGGCACCAGCAGGAGGGCCTGTCTGCATCCCATCATGGACCACAGAGCAATCCGGTCTTCCCTTGGCACCGGCGCGGGCTGAGCTGTTGGCAGCGTTGGGCTGGGTGGGAAACAACCCCCCCAGAAAACCTGGGAGACTTGACATAGGATTGGGTAAAGCCTTATGGAGAGCCGCAGGAACCAGCTCTGCCCAAGCTTCACTGCACGATGCAGTGAAAGTTCTTCCTCTTGCTCATGCCCTTCATGTTCATACATGTCATCGCTGCAAGGGGTTTGAGACCCCCTCCTCCTCCTCCTGTCCTCTCCAGCTCTGGTGTTGGTGATGCTCTGCTAGAGACGGGACATGGCTCCTTTCTCACAGGTTCTGCGCAAGCACAAATCTCCTCCTCAGCACCTGAGATCCACGGGTGCATGTTGGGGGGAGCGTGCACTGCCCTCCCGTGTTGACACAGAAACACACACGGCTTCCTAGAAAACACCAGGGGATCTTCTTTGCTATTACTCCCCAAACAGGCAGGCAAAAAACCTGCAATGGGTATTTTGTTGTTGTTGTTGTTCCAGCAAGTGAAACAATTGCTTCTTTTCCCTCCATTTTTAAGTGACTTGAGTACTTTAAAACACTGACAGTGAATTTTAATCCCTGCAAGAAATTAGTTACGGGATTCCAAGCCAATGAAAAGATTGTTTCCTTGAAGATCTTCTGCAAGATTTTGATCAGACAACACTTTTCACTCATTTGCACAGCACTTGGATTGAATCAGTTTCATTTCTCTCAGACTCAACCTCCTATTAAAGTATTTGCTGGCTGGTTTGTCCTTGAGCACAGCCTATAAGGTCACCGAGGGTGGATGGAGCTCCATGCCGGTGCTGCTGCCGGGCCCCGCTCCGTGGCACTGGCTGCAGCTCCCGCCGGTAGCCCCGGCAGCTCCACGCTGTGCACAGGGCACAAACCCTGCCTGTCTGCCCGCAGACAAATAAACAACCTTGCACCCATGCTGCCTCCAGCCCTCCATCCCAGGGCCCCTTTGTTACGGTTTGAGAAACCCACAACAATTTATTGTCGTTTAGACAATTATTCTATCACCCAATGACCCCTCTCCACCCGGGAAGGGGAATTGGGGAAAAACAAACCAACCCAAGGGTTGAAATATAAAGAGATTTAATAGAATAAGACTAGATAATTAACATTAATAACACTAAAGAACCAATTTTGAACATGATACCAATCTAAAATATACAAGGATTATACTCAGCCCATTCTATCAGTAGAAGCTGTGCACTCCCAGCTGGAGACAGCAAATGTCAGACACTGGGAGCTCTATGACTTCAGGAGGAAGGGAAGGGCTCAGGGGTCCAGCACTGGGGCAAGAAGTTCTCAGGATCACAGCCACCAAGGGAGAGAGAGAACTTCACAGCAAACTTTCTAAATTATATTGAGCGTGACGTTCATGGTATGAAATAATCCTGTTGGCCAGCTTGGGTCAAGTGCACAGGTCTTGCTTAGTCCTCCTCATCCCTGCACCTGGCTAACTCAAAAACGCTGAGACTTTGAAACCCACATACCATAGCTGGTTATAAAGAAAATACTTTCACAAATTCAGTCACTAGAGTCTTCTAAACGTGCAGTTTTCCTAAGCATTAGAAGATAAATTAGTCCTGTTTCGCCCAAATCAGGACACACTTCTGTGCTGCCAAACTTGCCAGGTTACATCCAATGTCCCAAACAAACCTACAGCTGTATCTGGAGCAGTCCAGAAATTTTGCTGTATCAGTAGGAAGGGAAAAAATGGCTTTTTCACAACATCCTCTATGAGGAGCAAAGTGCCTCAGGCTGCACTCTAGGATAGCTGTGCCCTGGCAATATTTTGGCTGCATTTCTCTCTCTCGGGTTCTGGTTTGGTGCACTGTGGACCAAGAACCTACCAGGGGAAAAAAAAATCCTCTTCCTGAAACCCAACCTCATCTCCTGCCGCCGTGCCTCCTGACCAAGCCAATTAATTTCCTCTCCCTGTCGAAGCAGCCCAAACATCCCTCCACAGGCTTACCTGTCGTGCCTGAGATCCAGCCACCAGCAGACTGGGACCCAGAGCTGGCAAAATCATCACCGCAGCTTTGAAGCTTTTGGATCAGTTACCCGGTGGCAGCAACCGGCTGAGTTTCTATGGCAAATTCTACCCAGGCACCGTAACCCAATCAGCCGCTCATTAGCGGTGCTCTGGAGAGCACGGACTGTGCCGGCTGCGGGGACGGTTTCAGTTGACAGCCACCGCGTAAGGAACCAGCACAGGGCATTTATCTCCTGCAGCTTTAGCCCACCTCAGCCCGGTCCTAGATGAGATTCCCTAGATGAGATTCGGGAACTTGAGCAAACTCACCCCAACTTCTTACGGCACGTGGGACATGATGGTGTGAGAGGTGGCTCCTATTAAAAGGGAATATAACGCTCAGAGCTGTGGTAGATGACAAAATTATTTTTGCTTTAGAGGAGATTTCACTGAAGGCAACAAATCTGAAGAAGTTTTTGCAGATTCCAAAGAAATGACACGGGACATGCCAGGCCAGCTGGCAGTGCCACACACAACCTCTGCAAATAGAAGAAAAAGCACATCAACTGCACTCAACTCAGAGGGTAACAAGCTGCCCAGGACCGTAAGAACTCTACACATATCTCCGGGATTTTATAAAAACGATTTCACTTTTATTTCTACTGCTTTAACCTCCGTGTTCTGCTGCGGAGGGAGGAAGGCGGCCAGAACGAACGGGTCTCCCCAACAGCCTCAGCGCCTTCAGGAGGCACCGGCTGATTTCTGGCTCGGTTCGGAGCCGCCTCCCGGTGTGTGGCCCAGCGGCGGCCCCGTCCCGACACCGCCGACCCGCTCCCCTCGGCCTGGGGAAGGGCCTCCTCCCCGGAGCCGCTGGGCCCGGCCCGGCCCGGGAGGGTGCCGGACACCGGCTGGAGAGGCGCCATCCTTAGAAACGGACCTTCTGAACGGACCTGGGGCAGAGCGAGTCAGCCCGCTGCTCCCCCGGTCTCCGGCAGCGGCCGCCGGGCGAGAGACGCCCCCGCTTCCGGCTGCCACAGGCCCTTCCGCCGCCGCAGATCGCCGAGCGGCGGGGGGGTTCGGCGGTCGATTAGCCGGCCTGCGGGCAGGGGCGGCGGTGAGCCGGTGAGGGCAGCCTTGTCCCCGCTGCTGTCCCCCGGGGCTAGCGCCCTCCCGCCCGGTGTTCCTCGGGGCTGGGAACCGGCGCCCTCGCCGCCCCTGCAGGCCCCGGCTGTGTCCCCAGGGCACCCGGGGGCTCGGAGGCCGCAGGCCCGGCGTCGTCCCGGGCCTCCGCCGGTGCCCGGGGTGGGGCAGGCCGCGGGCGGCGCGGGGCCCCGAGGCCTGGCAGGCACGCAGGTTTTACGTCCCCGGTCGCTAAGCTGCCCTGTCGCCGGGTCCTGGCCTGTACAGAAATACAGAAAACATTGAAATACATGCTCTGTTGCCGTGGAGGGGATCGCGGGTGCCGGCTGGACTGAGCCTGCAGGCTGAGGGGAGACCTTACAGCTCCTCCAACTACCTGGAAGGAGGTTGTAGCGAGGTGGGGGTCAGTCTCTTCTCCCAAGTAACAGGCGATAGGATGAGAGGAAACGGCCTCAAGTTGTGCCAGGGGAGGTTTAGGATGGGTATTTGGAAAAATGTCTTCACTGGAAGGGTTATCAAACATGGGAACAGGCTGCCCAGGGAAGCGGTTGAGTCACCATCCTGGGGGGGGGGGGTGTTTTAAAGATGGGTAGACTGTGCTTAGGGACATGGTTTAGTGTTGGTTTTGCCAGTGTTAGGTTAATGGTCGGACTCGATGATCTTAAAGGTCCTTTCCAACCTAGACAATTCTATGATTCCTATGTTTTAGTGGTGCACTAAGTGGCGTGAAGCATGGCTAGGCCCAGGCACTGCTGCAGAGAGCTGGCACCGAGGGGCACTAATAAGCTGCTTCTGTTGCATTGCAGGGCTCAGGATGGACTTTCTGACACTCTTCTTGATTTATTTGTGTTTTGTTGTCACTACTATTGCTCTACTCTGCATCTGCTCGGGAAGGAAGGAGAGTTTCCTCACAAGAAGTGTGAACGGTGCAAGCCAGGTAAAGAGTTGAGCATTTAGAGCGATGATCAGCCCCTGTTCTGGTGATCTGCCCTAGTTCATTGTGCTAAAATTAGTGCAACTGCTGATTTTCTCCTCCATAAAAAACGCTAGTATACATGGTTAGAGTCATTATATGGTATATTTCATCCTATTTTGACAATTGCTCTTGAGTAAGTGCTAATTGGGATTGAAAATTGAAATATGCTTCATTTCAGCTGATGAAATCCTGCCCAAGCAGGTAATAAAAAAACATTTGCATCTTACAGGTTCTGTTCCTGCACATGCCAGTCTGGCCAGCTGCAGTCACCACAGGGTAGTAGTAAGGATGGAGCTTCTCGCAATGCTAAAAGTACATAGATCAGTGGCACTGCAACATGTCAGCTTTGAGAAATTAAATAATAATGAGGCCCCAAGTATTTGCTATTTTATGGTATTTGCTGCTGTCATTAAGAGGAAAAAGATGGGGGGAGGTTTGAGGATTAAAATAGGGGGAGAATTGTAACTGGTAGCAAATATTTTAGGGGAAGGTCTTTAATGTGAGTCTGTAATAATGGTGCAGGCTGTTGCTTCCTAAGAAAGAGTGAGGAATGAAGAGCTTTAAAAGAGGATTAAGAATTGGTATTTTATTGTAAAAACAGAGAATGAATTGGAAAGGCGCTAGCTTATTTTTCTGTCTATTTGGCTGTGTCTGAATGAA
Organism: Vanellus vanellus; assembly: GCF_965231255.1. Lineage (NCBI taxonomy): Eukaryota > Metazoa > Chordata > Aves > Charadriiformes > Charadriidae > Vanellus > Vanellus vanellus. Next base: position 12,509,901 of record NC_138919.1, read on the forward strand.
GAAAAAGGTGAAAGGGAAAGGATAAGAGAATTATTTAAATTGTAAATAATATTTAATGCTGTTTACACAAGTCTAAACAGACTGATTTTTATTACTGGTATTATACTTCCTTTTTATTTTGCTTTATAGACACATAAATCACTGTGCAGAGAAATTTAGTATTTTCCCACATTCCTGAACAGCTGCTTCTATGAAACATGTGTAACAATCAGCAATTAAAATACGTCTGTGATGTAAAGTCACTGTCTGGAGAAATGTAATCGATACTTGTATGCATGAAATAAATATAGGTAATACTAAATAGTTTCTCTAGACACTGTATTTTAAATTCATTTCTGACTGTAATTAATGAAGCATATAAGCCTGAAGGTTTGAAATTGTTTGACTGCAGTCCTGTAAGATCTTTTAAAGTATTCGTTGTGAGCAGCATGAGATAATTAACTTGCACAGGGCACAGCTGTTTCTAGCTGTGTGGCAAGTCAGCTTCCACCCCCAGTCTGTTTTCCTTGCTGCCAACGGTTCAGTTGTGTGAGATGGTTGTATTCATTGTACAGGTCTTCTCATTCTCTCCTACTTTCGTCATCAGTTCAAGCACAAATTGTATTTGTAAGAGCTTTTTGCTTTGGTGTAAGGAATGGCTGAAGTACAGGGGATTGCTGTAGTGTATGTAGGGGAATAAAGGATGTTGAATGTAATGTTAGACTGTACTAACACACAGGTGATTTAAATTTGAATTTTGCAGTTGCATGCAGGTTGCTTTTCTGTCTAGTTGTCTAATGTGTTTCCTATTGCAGTACACAGTCTATCTTAAAAAAGACTTGTCACTTGAACTGCTGATATGAGGCATACCAGTTAAAAGAAAAATATTTAACATCTTCTCAACTCTACATATGCTTTTTGCCTTCTGGTCTTTCACATCTGAGACAAGAAGCTCTCGCTGCATATTTTCTTTCCATGTCAGCTAGAAATAGGCTCAGCTGCTCTAATTCCTCCACCGCTGATGGAGCAGCGTGTTGCTATAGAGATCTGTCATCTTCTGAACAGCAGAGTCAAACAATTCTGCAGTCACAGACTATTGCTGAGGACTTATCTGAATGAAGACAGGCGGTTTTCTTCTTCATTGTATCTAGCTGCTTTTGAAATGGCAATTAGATAGACATGGAGTTACCAGACTGGATCATAGCTGTAGTTGAAGAAACTGGGGGGGGGGGGGGGTGTTGGTTTGTTTTTTGGTTGGTTTGTTGTTTTTTTTTTTCTTTTTGTGAAGGATAGCAGGCTTTATCCCTTTGCTTATCTTTGCTTGCATCTGTCAGATGTCCTGATGAAGCATATTGTAGTTCGGAAATTGCTCAGTTCTATCCCCTGCTTAACCAGTTACCCAGTCTATAACCCGATATAAGCTTCTTATAACTTTCACACATTAACCCAGATACATTTGTTTGTGCCTATTGGGATCCCAAGAATATGGAACCTCAGTCCCATTTTGAAAACCCCAGCAACATGCCTGCCTATATTCTTAGGAGCTCAAATGCCCCTGAAAATGAGCTTCCTCCCCAGTGATATAGCTACAATGATATATAACTGAGGGATTAGGCGACTTATGGTTTTGTTTGAACATTCCACAAGGCAGAAGCGATGTGCAATTCAGATAACACAATGTTTTCATTTGCTTCAGGTATTGTCATTTGTAATCCCCACACAGCTCCAGAGAGTGACACAGAGGGCACTTCACAGGCTCTTCCACACAAGGTATTGCACTTTTGGTTTAGCTTTTGAGATTATTTTTTACTAGTATTTATGGCCACTATTGGTGACTTCCTGCCACAATCAGACCTTTCAGTATTATCCTAGATACCCTCTCTTCGTTAGGGGTGCTTGTCGAGGATTATGCATTCCCATTAAGGTTTGCCACACTGCTGTCTTTCTGTTCCTTGCTTATTGTTGAGAGGATGGTACCCTGAAATATTTGAACATATTGACAAATAAAGATAATATGGCTCAGTAGTTTCCAGTGTAACAGATGTTGGTCACAATGGTGGAGGCTGCATCCACAAGAGAATTACAGCAGACTCTCTGGCAGCTGCCGAATGAGTTTAGGCAGAGCTAGCGATGCCCGTCCTCTCCCTCAAATCCCATTAGTCTTAGTCCAGCAGCTTGGATGTCCAGGTGGCTCAAGGGGAAGCTGCACAGCTGCCAATGTGCAGCCTGCTGTATTAAGGTGAATTTTGTAGTTTCCTGTAAACTTTGGTGCTTTAGGATCTGCTTCAAGAATGATTTAAATACCTTTCCTCTGGGGGAAGCAACTCCAATATGACAGACACATCAGGGGCGTAACATCTACAGCTGTTGAATGTGTGCTGCAGTTGTTTTGTTGCCTGCTGTGCAGATTCTCTCCTGTTAAGTTAACACATCCCAAGAGAGAGTGGTTACACTGTCAATTATGCAGTCAGCAACAGAGCAATTATCTGATGAGCTGGGGTAGCTGTCATTGCTAGGTTATGCTGTGCGCTGGAGGCACTTTGATCCTCCACGCACACCATTTGACTGCGTCACCTCATTCAAGCAAGAGATTTTTCAGTTCATGCAAAAGTCCAGCGAGGCACAGCACTGGAGGGTATCTTCCTGCAGCTGAGAGGAGACTCTGCAGGATCCTGCTGGATTGCACACGGAAATGGTGTAGGAGACAGCAGTAGAGGAGAACTTGTCTGCAAAGGACTTCCCGCTATAGTAAAATAAACATTAGTTACTTAAAACTCATAATAAAAGTTAAGCAAACTGATGCCTAATGCAGAGAACTGTAATACGTGAACATTGCTCTCCTAATGCATGGCTTTTCTGAGCATCTGTTTGCCAGGCTGCTGAAAGTTGTTGCTCACTATGATGCATCCCAAAAAAAACCTGCATACCAAACATTTTTGCAGCTTGCTTCAAAGAAGCTGTAGGTCTGCTGACAGGTTGGAACTAGTGTTCGCCATCGCTAACTTCCTGCCACACTTATTTTGTAACAGCTGCTTCTATTATTACAGTCTTTTTAAGATTACCTTTTATAGGTGTTTTCTTTGCTTTCAGAGCAGCACACAGCAAATGTCTTCTGGCAGAATGTTTTGTGGCCTATTGCTGTGGCATATTTTGTCAGCACCAAGGGTGCTGTTGGAAAAAAAATCCCAAGGACATGACAATAACGGAAGTGAATTTAGCTGGCATATTTAAAGGATTGTATGTGAGAAGAAGAGAAGGAGAAGCCACTGGATGGAGAAAACGCTATTAATATGCCATCCATGCTGGCCTGAAAACCTAAAAGAGGTGTCTTCTTGCATTTGGAAAGTCTTTGCTGATCACCTCTGAGTGTACTTGACCTGTTAATCGGGATGCTGAGTATTAAATAGACTGTCCCCTTTCTGTTACAGAAGCTGTTTGTTTGTTGTCCTGCACATAGCCTTGCAGGCTGCAGTGTATGGGGAATACACATGGGAAGTGTTTGTTTACTGCTGGGAGCTGCAGTTCCACCTCCTCCTCCTGCTGCTGCCTTACCTGCTGCTGGCTGGGAACATGGGCTGCTTCATTCTCTGCTCCCGGGCCAATCCTGGTAAGCTCGTGCTGATTGTGAGCTGTAGCTGTTTGAAAACGGAACCTAAAAAATGTTAAAAACACCATTACTTTTAAAATTTTTCTTGTTTCTTTCACAGGTATAATAACAAAATCAAATCATGCATCATTGGTTAAGATTTATGCATACGATGGTGTATTATTTCAGAAAGGCATCGTCTGTCCTACGTGCAACAAGGAGAAGCCAGCCAGATCAAAACATTGCAGTAAGAATCTTAACTTCCTTGATAAGAGAAATGGTAATACTTTCCCAAATTAATTCTCCATCAAAAACTGCCGTTCACACTACCTCTGTTCTGTTATCTGGCTCGATGCACACAGGATTGTGTTTGTCTTACTGGGGTCCCAGATCACAGCTGCTCTTTGCCCATCCATAAAACTGTTTTGCTGCTATTTCTTCTCACAGAAATTACCAGTTCCAAGAGTGTCATTTTGGGTCAGGAACAGGCAAGCTTTTAAGCATCTAGAAGTTAAATGAAAAATTATCACCTTTCGAGACCTGAGTTCAGGATTTTGTGTTTCTCTTGCAGAATTTGCTGTTATCATCTAATATAAAGCAGGAATCTACAATCTCTACCTTTCATATGCTTTGCTAGGCAGTATTGTCAGAGAAACAAAAGTCTTTGAGCTGCAGTCTTGGTGAAAGAGAAAGGAAATGAGATACAAGTCTTTGTTTTTAGTATTTTTTTTTATGATATGCAATTGAAATTAATGTATTTGCTTAAAAAGCTGTCAGCTAAATCATGACCATAATTCTCAGATTTTTTTTTCTGATTAAAATCTATCCTAAACTGTGTAGAAATCAAACTGATTACTTAAAAAACAAATAACTGTCTTGTCACTTGCTTCTCATCAGGTTTCTGCAATATGTGTGTACATCGTTTTGATCACCACTGTGTGTGGGTCAACAACTGCATCGGTGCCTTCAATGCAAAGCATTTCTTCCTTTACCTTTTCACACTGACTGCCATGGCTGCAACCATTGCAATCATCACAGCAGCATTTCTCATCCAAGTGGTGCTGCTGTCAAATATGATGCATGGCAGTTACATTGATGACCAAGGACAAGAACGTGCTGTTGAGATTCTCTTCCTCATTCAGGTAAGTTTATGCTGTCTGGGTTAATAGCCTATAAAAAGCTTTATCTTGGTTTTTGCTTTCAGGAATCTTTTAAGTCCACCTGTTCTCACAGGCAGAATGTGGACAGACTGCAGTTTTTTACCAGCTTACAGGCCTAATTAAGTTTAGAAAACTGCCATTGCAGAATACTTTTAAAATACGGGATTTTTCTCATAGCACTTCATTCACCTCTCCCATTCTTCGTATTTCTGTCTCCAGAGTGCTTTCATTCAGATCTAATTCATAAAGAATGACTTTATGTTCCAATGACCATCTAGCAGTAATGTTTAGGAAACAGTTAACAATCCTTGAGATACTTTCATGGAGATGTTAAAGCAGGACCCTACTACCCTAGAATTTAGATACTTCAATATTTTTTCTCACATACAAGCAAAGGGTGACTTTGAGTCTCTCCAGCACTTGAGTCATTTGCGTTTCAATCCCCTCAACCCTTTCTGTAGTATGGCAGTGAGGTGATGATAATTAGCAAATGCTTTATCTTTTCCTCATCCTAGACAACACGTGTTTCGGCCTTGGACCCTTAGAAAGGGATCTTGTTCAGGGAACATTTGCTCGTGTTTGAGCGGTACCATTACCGCTCCCCAGTATTGGAATTTAACTCAGAAAAATGCTGCTTAAACTGTATCGTGTCAGCAAAACCTGATGTTGGACCAGGTTGTAGCCTCTTCATTTGGCAGTTTGTTTTCAGGTGATCTGCATTAATGATTTTTTTAGTTAAAAAAAACAACAAAAAACAAACAAGCAGAACTCCAATATGATATACAAACATTCAGAGATAGATGGGTGTAGAAAATACACGTGCATATCAGCAAGGCTTGTGAGGAAATACATTTCTGGAAATCTCTATGCTGTACTCAGAGATTCACTCAGGAATGGCCGTCACAGAGCCAGATAGGCGATAGGGCTGTGACGTTATCTCTGGGGCTGCACGGTTGCGTGTGCGTATGGATGTGCATTTCAGCTGGTGTGCTGCAGTGGTCACACGCTTCCACGTGATTTAATGCTCCAACTTTTCAACTCAGTTATTATTTTCTTTCTTTGCAGCACCTTTTCTTGACTTTTCCTAGGATTGTCTTCATGCTTGGTTTTGTTATTCTTCTCACACTCGTACTGGGCGCATACTGCTGCTTCAATCTATACTTGGCCTCAACCAACCAAACTTCTAATGAATGGTATAAATCCAGAAGATACGGATGTTCCCACCATCTAACATCGCAGCCTCATGACAGACGAGTTGTCTACAAAAACATTTATTCTAAAGGAGTCTGGATGAATTTAAAGGAAATCTTTAAGCCTCCTACAGTGTTGGAAAGAAAGAAGAAAACATGAAGATACTGCTTTCTATATGTGCTTTTTTAACTTTTTGTAAGACTTTATTTCGGCACTGTGCTTTGATGCCCCAAACAACTTTTGTAAAAAGATTAGTTATTTCAATTAAATAATTGGAAACTGTGTTTTCATAAAGCCAACAAGTCTTCAAAAAACTAAAGTTCTTCCAAGTTTATTTGTAACACTACTCATACCAGTTGTGACAGTTGCCTGTTAGTCTTTTCAGACACAACCGCAGTATTGAAGCAAGCTGTACTAGAGATGGGTTCAGCTAAGGAACACATACACAAGGAACTCTTTTTTGGATCATTACTGTTTGTGTGCTGCATTATAGCACTGTAAAATAGGTAAACTGAATTCCATTGGTACATCTTAAGTAGGTCTTCCTGCAGGAGACTTTACAAAAGTAGAGCAATGTCACACATGTGGAAGCGGTAAACATCTGAATACACATATTTGTCAACTATTCAATTTTTTTTTTCCTCTGCAGGAAAATAGTAACTTCCAGCTGGCTGTATTCAGTGGTGAGTTACTATTTGCAGCAGTATCCTGATTAACAATGTCTCGGTAGAGCACTACTGAAGATACTTCACTGGGTGAGAGCTCTGAGGTTAAGCTTAGTCCTCTTCTTTCCTTGATAGAGGGACCAGTAGTGAATTTGCTGGTATGGAGACACAAGTTTGGTCCATCTTACTGAAGTGAATTTTGTCTTTGTGTATGCACTTGCAAGGGAAAAGCTAACGAAGAGCTGCTGTGAACTTTGAGGAAGCTTCCATCTTTCTGTGAGTACCTTTGTTTCACAAATGATTAACCTGTTACTGTTAAAAGGATGTAGAATAGGTTGAATGTAATTAGGTGAAAAAAAAAAAACATGATTACTGGCAGAATCTCAGCCTGCAGAAACCATGTTCTGCTGCAAATTTGTACTAGTATGGAGCACTTTAATTTAAGGAAGGAAACTACAAGTGCTACTCCTTCTTACCTGATAAGTTTTTTTTTTGCTACCTAGTTTCAGCTCTTTCAAAATAAGATGCCATTTCAGCCTTAGAGTCATGAAAATGGTGAACTTTGGGACAAAATTTCAGCATCCTGAAACAGATATCAGAAATTTGATATTGAGCTCTGGCCACTCAGGTCCTAGCAGATTACATACTTAATCCTCTGGCATTTCTCATCTTTATTCCATTGTTTGATATATCTGTTCACAGCGAGAGGCTCAACCGTGTCTTAGGCATTTCTTTGTATTTTGGGCATTTTGCAGCAGGGGAAGTTAGAGTTACTGGGGCTGTTTCTAGGGCTGCTCATCTGCAATCACTGAACAAGCCAATTCAAAAGCTCGGCCATGACATGGTCTCCTACTTCTGTACAGGGATTCTATAGGTGAACACTGAAAGGCACTTCATCAGTGTCCCTCAAGAAAACCCTCTACCTTAATGGTGGAAGACAAAAGTAAACTTACAGCTATGTGAGCAACCTGAAATCCCTCTAACTAGGGATCACTTGAAAGTTTCCAAAGCATAGAGGTACTGACTGCTTTTAGAGGCTTCTACTTGTTTCGGGAAAAAGAGTGTGTTTGTGCTTAAGAAACCCTCATTGCTGGGTGAGTCAGTGTTAAGTGGCCCTGTTCTCTTTCCAGAAATTCTTCTGTTTTAGTGATAACAGAGCAGAAATTAGAAAAATATATAAGAACTTTAAATAATTTTATTTTTAAAAATGTATTTATTTACATGCCAAATCTGTACAATATACAATTAAAAATACATATGTGGTTTAAAAAAAAATCATATACAATATGGCTTTACACACCAACAGACTAGCTCTCAGAGTAGCCTGTCTGGCATTGCAAGGGTACAATGATGCATTCTTTCATAAACCAGTACATAAGGCTACTTGTCCAGGATATAAAATAAAGAAAAATACTGCAGTACCATGCCTTAGGAGGACTAAAGTAGTGAGGTTAAAGGCATGAAAGTTTTTGAGTGGTGGTGAATGCACACCAGAACTCCTTAGGTTTGGTTTTCTTGATTGGTTTTAAATGCATATGATTAAGTAGTCTCTTATGAGACCCTACATATTTGCTTCACTTTCTGAATCTTTTTAAACACCAGAACACTACTGTCCTGTGGTCAGAGGTAAATGCTTTGCAAGGGATCGTCCTTTATTTGAGGCATCTGTATAAAATACTGAGACTGTCAAATACGGCACGTCTGTCACTTCCACAGTATAACCATGCAGAGGTTTTTAACTACTGTTATTTCCATTTTAAATAGAAAACATCTCGGGGTAGTACCATCCTGTTAAACCACTTACCTATAGAAGCATTCTCTCCCTTGCTCTCTGAACAATTATAATGGCAAAATTAGGACTGATCAAATTCCCCAAACTGGAGAAAAATAGTGAGCTTTACATTGACATCTGTCACTAGCTGCATGCTATTCATTATACAATCACAGTCTGGACTTCCACCTCCCCCTCCTGGGAGGCAATCACAAACTCTCCTGCATGTTCCATTATTTCAATGTCCTCAGATGCCACCATCGTCACCGTTGCTTCTTCAGTCTCGATGCTACCCTCCGTAGTCAGCACTGCTCCTTCTCCAATTGCGGAAGCCAGCGTCATAGCGACCTGCTCCGTGAGGCTTTCAGGGGTTGCGATGGTGATCGTGTCCGCAGCATCTGTGGTTACTTCAGAGTTTTCTGCCACGGTGACGTTCTGTACAATGATCTGGTGACCAGAGTTTGCTTGATTTACTATTTGTTGCACAACCTTCATAATGTGGCTGTCAACCTACATGAAGAGAAATGAGGCCATGTTATTTCTCAGTGTATTGTATGCTGTTAGAAGTACAGTTAAGTATCATCACCATAAACAGTGCCTGATGACCAGCAGGACAATACAACAAGCAGCATTTAATTCCAATTTTCTCCAGCTTTTCCCTGAAGTTCTCATCACCCCAAGAGCAGACTCCTAGAACATGTCACACTTCTTGTCACTGAAGATGTTTCACTAGCAGAGTACTTCATACAGAAAGTCAAACTACTGTGTATAGAAAAAATCTTAACAATAAATGCCCAGACGTTTAAACTGAGTGAATGCAATTCAAGAGCCTAGCCAGCCTCTGACTTTGCAGCAACCGTTATTTCGAGCATTCAGGAATGCCTCAAGAGGATCATTTCCCCACGGCTGAAGTGTTGTACAATTCTCCACAGCCAGCAGCTATGCTCTCGTGTACAAAGCCATGCAAGTCTCTCGCCGCCATCACTGAGATGATCTGGGGTTAACAGAGCTCGGCCAAACCCAGTATTATGTTTTTATACAGAAAGGTCTGCAAAACTACAGAGGTAGGTAAATTAATTATTTGGAGTTGGGCTTATTTAGCATGACTTTCAGACACTAAAAGTGATTCATTTCATCTACAGCAAGTCCCCAAAGTAACAGTTTATGCGGCTGCTTTACCTCATGTCTTGTTCCCTCTATTATTTCAGTAGCTTCGCTGGTCTCCATGTCTTCAGTAGCAGTCTTGAAAGACAAAATATGATTCCCTTTTTAGATTATTACAAAAAAAATCTTTTATTACCAAGATATAAGACACTAAGATCTTGTACAAAAGTCTTTCTGTTCCCTCCACGATGCAGTAGCTACTCTAAAAACAACAACTCCTTGAAATTCCCTCCAAATCCCATTATCGAGAGCTACTTAAAAGTAATGCAACGTGCTCACAAATAACTGAAAGAGAACATCCTCTCTCAGCAGGACTCGGCCAACTGGCAAATTTTTCTCCTATTGGAGAAGAACTATGGCAGCACTAAAGGGACTCAATAAATGAACTTTGTTATTCTGCACAGATGAGTACTGGCTCTTTGTCACGAAGCGGGAGAAAGCAAAATGCATAATTCATTGCTTTTGGCAGCCACAGCCAGTTAAATACAACAGAGATTATTTCGGACAAAATAAGCTCAATAGAAATAGGAGAAAAGAGTAGGTAAAAGCTGAGGGAAAGCTGAAGCAAGTTTGCGAGGACATAAAATCTGGTATGGTCAGAAGTTCTCAGTCTCAGCTTTCTGATGAACTACTGTCAGTCTTCCATGCATTCTCATTTTCCTGCCTATGTTACATGCAGGACTTCAGAAGGGTAGTGAAGTAGGCTCCCGGTGCTTTCCTTATGAACATGATTCATCCTGCTTATTCCTAGAGTCATGCAGGCAGGGGTAGCACTGGCTAGAACCTGTTTTAACTTCTCCCAAGAGCCTAGATGAGGAACATGCACAACTGCAGTTTTTACTGACAAAATATCATGCTAAGTTCAGAATGAGAGGGCTTTTACCCCAGTTCATACCTCAATGATGTATTCCTGAGTGTCCGCCACCACTGAAGAAAACTCTACCAAAACAGTGTGAGGATCTTCAGAAATGACTGTTGCAGCTAAGTTGTCAGCTGACTGACTTTCCTCAGACACCATCACTTCTTCCACCTCTTTCAAAGCAAGGAGGCAGCCACCTGAATGGTATTCCAAAAATGCCAGGAAAACATTTTTCTTATATAACCATCTCAAATACAGGTACCTGAAATACTATGCAGCACATACGAGACCCCTTTAAAAGGATGCCACTGACAAGCGACCAGCAGTCAGACAACAGGCTCTCATCCCACCAAGACCTGCGTGCCACCAGGCGACAGAACTGAGCCCCACACAGAGCAACCGTCCATTATAGTTTCAAAAAAAAATGTCAATGTAATTTCAAAAAATACACAACTAAATTCATATGCGTAGAACCGTACAGGATTTCAAAAGCTGTATGCGAACAACATACAGTAAGACTTTTGGTATATTTAAGTCGTATATCTTTTCTGCTTATGCATTACACTTCGGTATCTACCTAGAAAACTTTTTTCTCCTCCAGTAAACTTGTATTGTCCTTTATAATCTCAGTATGTTACCATCACTACCTGAAGAAGTCGGAAAATCCATGCTTAGGAGCTAAAGAGCAGCATGTTCCGTGCAACTAATCTGATCAAACAAGACCAGCTGTGAGAACTTACTCCACTTAAGACATTTTCCTCACAGAATATCCACACTTCGGGTTTTTACAGGATTTCCTAAACCCCCAAAATTAGTACAAAGTTAATGCCAGAAAAAAACAACTGGTAAGTTAACCATAACAACGTAAGTTTTACAGTCTTCTCACCTCTTCCCCAACACAGAAATCAAGCTCTCTCTGGCATTACTTTGCAAAAATGTTAATTTTCTCCCTCTTTGTGAATAGCCTTGGAACAGAACCACTTCACAGTTTGGGGTAGACTCTTGTACAGTATAGGGTCTGTCTTCCCCACTTAGTGCAGTGGCGACGTTGCAGAGACCACTTAAGCCAGTGTTTTGAGCAGAGTCAACAGCACTCCTGCAGTTAGATTCTTAATGCAAATTATATTTTGGTTCTCTTGGTCTTTATTTAGAAGATCTAGATTTTATGTTAGAATTGGTTTATGGCTGTTTGTTCAGCATCATTTTTGGTCAGAAAGAGCACAATAGAAATACTTGTTAAAGTAGATTAAAAAAAAAAACGTAATTGTCTCAGTTGCATCTGAAGGAGACACAAGACAAACAAATGGCTTTGGACAAAGGTCGTTAGATCCACTCTGAAAAATCATTACCATTCAGCCAAAAATCAGCTTGTCCAAACCAAATCTTAGAACACCACCCCTCAGAATGCAGACAAGCTTTGCCACCTCACCTTTGGTTTTTAAGTGCCTGTTGAGAGTGCCATGCTCTGCAAACCCTCGGCCACATTTGTAACACTTAAAAGGCTTTTCCCCCGTGTGATGGCGGATGTGGCGGACTAGTGAGCCCTTCTCCCGAAAGCCTCGACTGCAGTACTGACAGACGTAAGGCTTATCCTCTAAATGCGTACGGAAATGAACTTGCTGCGCATTCTGTACAAAGAGAGAAGCAAGAGAAGGGCATGACAAAGGGAATGACAAACTCAAGCAAGCAGTAGTTTAGCTTCCAGGGTAAAAGTCAACATCTTTGAGGACGACTTCTCATGTAAGACACAATAAAGACTTGTTTGTATTATTATTGTGTAACTTTTTCCACACACGAAGGAACAGTTTCTTCACAAATGTGAAGGTTTTATTAAGACTGTGCCTCTTTTCCCCACTGAAACAAAAGCTCCTTTTGGAGCTTCTGCTCTTACAAAAGGCAGGCAAACTGGCATTTGCTCTTTTCAGGAGCAAAGCCTCCTAACTTCTCCCAAACTCTGGCTCTGGAAAAGCAAATCTCAAGGCAAGCGTGTTGTGAGGGAGGCACACCTTTGTCTTGTACCGCTTGCCACACTTAGGACAGGAATACGGCCGCTCATCGGAATGCACTCTTCGATGCCCCTTCACATGTGCAATGGTCTTGTAGAGCTTGCCACACTCTCCACAGCGGAAACGCCGTTCATTTACATGCACTTCTTGATGCTTTTTTAGCAGATAGCCCTTTGTGAACTCTTTGCCGCACTCCTCACACTTAAAAGGCTTGTAATCTAGAGAGACAGAGGGGGAACGCACGGTTGATACAGGACAACCAGCAGGAGCAAGTATCTAGTACATGCTGTAACAAAAGTCTTCCAAAAAAATTAACCCAGAGAAGGAGGGAAATTATATATTCAACTGCATGTATGGGCTTTGTCTCATTTCTAAGTTAATTCTGCTCAAATATTGGTGCCTTTCAAGCAGCAGTTCCAGCCTATCAGCCTGTTCTGATCTTGCTAACCTTTTTATTGGCCTTGTCACAAAATTTTAGTTTCAAGGATGTAGTGCAGGCCCTGAAACATGGAATTTATTTTTTTTTTTATTTATTTTACCCTCTGTTCTAGAGCTCAACCAAAATCAACTTTTTCATATTTCTGTGTTAAGCATGAATTTATTTTGTGTAGCTCATGGCCATATAAAGGCAAGGAATCTGAAAGAAAGCAAGCTGTACTATGCTTAAGATCATAGTAAGACACAGTGCATTTCAGACAGCAGCATAAGCAGAACTTTACCTAAATGACCTTTGATGTGCGTTTCAAGAGAAGTAGCTTCACTGAAGGCTTCATTACAGTGAGGGCAAATGTAACTTTTGTACCCATTTGTTCTTTCTGCATCTGTCTATCAGAAAGAAAATGGTAAAACATAAATATTTGTATACTACTGTGTACAATAAGTATTGCTAGCCAAATTCCCAATTAAATGCTCCAGGTTTGACAAGAAAGAGATTTATGCTATTAACAGGAGAGACAGAGCATGCATGCACACTAACACTATACTTAAAAGCATTCGTGAAAAATCTAACTATAAAAATTGGCGCAAAGACCCAGGCACACGGAGAGATGCGCTGAGAATAACGTGCAGGGTGGTGAGGCTAACAGTGCTGTCCACAACCAAGTACAGGCAAGAAAGATTAAAAAAATTAATGTATTTACGAAGTACAAACATACAGACTCCGCTTGTTCTACTTCAACACACTGTTCCCCACACGGCTCCTCTTCCGCTTCCACCACTTCATTTTCTAGTTCTTCTGTAGCAGCTACAGCAGCCTCATCTGGCTTTTGCATTTCCTCCATAGCGACTCTCTCTATCACAATACCCGAATTCCTCATGGCCTGCCTCAGCAGATTCTCACTGTTCACTTCCCCCTCGCACGGCACCTCCTCAGGATGCGACTGCTGAAGAAATAAAAAGTCTGGTAATTGGTACAGCAAATAACACAGCTAGCTCTTTCTTTTACAGCAACGTTGCTATGACAGTCATTCTTTTTTCTAGGGTGTCTAATGCTGCGATACAGGGTTGAAAGAGCAACAAGGGAATTGTCTTGGACTGTGGAGGAAGATGAAGCGAACTCTGTAGTCTGAAAACATAAAGTCCAAGGGATGATGAGCCTTTGCTCCTACCAAAGTCTTGTAGTAGGTAATGGTCAACAAAAACACCCTCTCACCTTCTGTATCACCCAATACCTATGGTGAACCCTACACATCCCCCTGTATGCTATACTCATGCTGCTAAGCTCAGCAGCAGCAGATGGCCAGAAAAGGTCAGAGCAGAGCTTGCATTCTATGTTCTCAAATGACAAAGCAGCTAATTAACCATTTACTTCCACAACAGATTTATTTTCAGCACCTAAGAAAGTTTTGTTTATGAGGTGAAATACTTCAAAATACTTCTTTGCATAAAACACATGAAGAGTATTTAAGAGAAATGACACTCACATCTTGGTCCAAGGATTTCGCATCTACAACAGGAAGTTCCTGCATTTGTACGTGGACTTCATGAAGAACATTGCCTTTTGCATCTGTCACGAGGTGAATGACAGGCGGGTTCTCGATGGATTCACTCGCTATTGATGAAACAGGGTCTGTGTTTGAACTACAGGATCCTTCAAGAAAAGCAGCACAAAGAATCACTTGGTGTACCGCCACCCCTCATCAATTTGCTGTATGTGTATTAGAATACAAGGTACCTTTTAAAGCCATCTTTGTACCAGATTCTCAAACATTCTTCACAGCCAACACCTGGCTACATGCGTTTCAGGTTAATAGTTTAGCTCTATATATTACTTTTTCATGTATAAAATTTATGAACCGAATACCACAGAATTAACTTTTTTCATAACTGAGAAAGAATTTATAGTTCGAGGGCCAGGAGCACGCTCAGTTTTATCAGACACAAAGCAGGTACTGACAGCATCACTGACCTGTTGGTAAATCATCTTTATTGACTACTATTTCTTTGTTCATATTGAAGCGAATTTTTTCGGTGCAAGGTGTCAGAGATTTCAGGTGCCGAGTCAAAGCTCCCGATTCCCGGAAGCTTTTCCCACATTTCTTGCATTTATAAGGTCTTTCATCTGGAAATTACAAGAATCAAAACAATAGTATTAAACTAACCATGGCCAGTATTAGTTCTGTGCAACAGACTGCTAGAAGAATGCTTTCAAGCTGTCTACAGCGAGCAGTCTGTGCTTATCCCAGGACCTTGCATTGCCTCCCAGCACCTCAAACATTGGGGAGCCCCGCAGTCTCAGCAGATGGAGAGCAGCAACAAATTCCACTGGAAGCTACGCTGGATAACCACACACAGTGCGCTCCAGCAACAAGGAAGTCTTATTTTGGAGAGCTGTCTTACCAGTGTGACGTCGATGATGTCGAATCAGAGACCCTTTTGTCCTGAAGGAAGTTCCACAGAGTTTACATTCATAGTCCTTTCTGCTGCTGTGAGTGATCATGTGAGCTTTGAGGATGCTTGCCTACGGGAAGAACTTTACTTTAAAAAATGTTCCAAATGGTTAAGGATTTTACATTTCAACTGTAAAATACCACAATTAGAACTTTCCTTTTGAAAATGCAGCATGCAGCATAGAAGCACATTGTTACCGAGTCTGGAGATATCGTAGTTAAGAGCTAGCCTAAAAAACTCACTAGTCCAAACAGTGCAGAAGTGATACTCACTGTTTTAAATGTCTTCTGGCATAATTCACATACATATCGCCCTTCTTTGTTAACCAGCAGCTTAACCTTTATCAGTTCTGTGGAAATATCCTGGTCCTGATCGTCAGGGTTGCCTTGCTCTCCAGTGACTTCCCCATCAACGTGACCATTTGGGTTTTCAAAAACGTGGTCTCCTGCAACGATGACTTCTTTGATGTGCCCGCTACCTGGGAAAAGGATACAAACATAGTTATGTTCTTTACAGAAGAGAGCTTAACACAACTAGGGCAATTTACTGTTTCGGCATTTAATGCAGCGGGACGGACAAAGAGTTACTTTAAACCTGGAACGTGGGTCTTTGCAAAGTTCTCATTATTGCAGCATAAATATTAAAATGGACATTTCTGGCATAGAGCTTTAAATCTAGTTTGTATTAATGCAGAGAGAATTGCAAAGCTGGCCTAGGGATCTCCCTCTCACACCTTTGGGGTAACGCTCAGTCCCAAGTCCCAGTGCTCAGTAACCCCAAGGTGTCACGTACCTAACTGCAACGCAAATCAAACAGAAGAGGACACAGGACAAGTAAACTATTCCTAACCCAGCAGGGGTATAAAGGCAAGCGTCTCGAAGCTCACCTACTATAGCGGATGCGTTGCTGATTTCCTCTGCTATTGAAGATGCTTCCACAACTATATGAGCAACAGTTATCGACTCCTCGACAGAAGGAACGACCTGCTGTAACAGATAACATTTTAGCAGAAAGGTTTTATTACCTTTAAAAACAGTGTATTCTGTTCTCTCCCCTCCAACCCAACAGACCGTTGCATCCTAATTATTTTGAGCCACAGCTTGAGGAGAAGCCTGCTGTCACCTTTTGTACTTCTTGGTTGAGGAGACCTGCTGATGCAGCAGCAAGAGCTTCTGGAGCTCGCTGGCAGACCTTTTGTAACTTGTGCTGCACAAATTCTTCCAAGGAGGTGAACTCCGACTGGCAGCGGCCACACTTATGCACGTCATCTTCATCTAGGATTTAAAATTCAGCCATGGGTTTAGGAAAACACGGCACTCATTAACGAGCAGCGTTTATACCGAAAACTTTTGTTCTGCTCGTCCCGGTGAACTACGCCAGGAGAGAAGGGACCCGGGGCGGGGGCTGCCGAAGGGTATTTTGGCTCCTGCCATGAGGGGGGTTCAGGGGCGGAGCGGGGCGATCACCCCTGGGCCGGGCCCCGGAGGGGCACGGAGACCCCCGCTGACAGAACCGGCACAGCCAAGCCCCCCCCCACCCCCACCCTGCGCCGAGCACCGCAGCGGCCGGTTACACCGCGCCCCCAGGCCCCGCTTTCCCCTCGGCTCCGGCCGGGGCCCTGTGGCGGCGGCGGCACCGCCCGCCCCGCGCCTGGTACCTTCCTCGCTGAAGGGCGCCGGGAGGCTGAGGAAGGCGGCGGGGCCGGTGGGCGGCGCGGCGGGGCCGGAGCCCGCGGCCGCCACCCCCTCCCGCTCCTCGGCCGCGGCTGCCGTAAGCCCCGCCGGCCCCGCGCTCGTTGCCATCGCGGCCTCCATGTCGCAACGAGCCGCACCACCAAGATGGCGGCTTTACGGCCGTGTCGTCATAACAACGGGCCGCGTGCCGCGGGACCGGGCACTGCAGGGACTCGGCGGGTAACGCGGCGGCCGCGCGGAGGTTCCGGGGCCCAAGCGCGGCCCGGGCGCCGTTAGACAGAGCTGGTGCCCGGTCCCCGCGCCCCCCAGTGACCTCTGACCTCCGTGCCCAGATAGACCGGAGCCTAACGAGTTACCTAAGAAGCCCCCGGGGCAGCTGGATGGCCCAATGGGTCGCGGAGTGCCTGGGGTGATCGCGTCCTTCTGGCCAATAGCAGCGCGCGGGGGGCGGGCGGTGACGCGGGTCACCAATGAGAGCGGAGCGAGCCGGCCGCCGCCGGTGGCGCCGGGCGGAAGGGCGGGCGAAGGCGCCGGGCGGCGGCTCCGCCCACCCCGCCGGGAGCCACCGCCCAATGGGGGCGCGGGCCGGGCGCAGCGCGGCCAATGGGGGCGGTGGGGGGGCGGGCACGCGGCTGAGGCGCGGCGGAGATGGCGGCCATGACGGGCGGCGGGCCGCGGCGGTGCCGGCGGCTTGAGGCTGAGGCGGCCCGCGCCCTGCTGGGCACCGCCGACACGCTGCTCTTTGACTGCGACGGCGTGCTGTGGCGGGGAGAAGCGGCGGTGGGCGGCGCGGCGGCGGCGCTGGGCCGGCTGGCGGCGGCGGGCAAGCGCCTGTGCTACGTGACCAACAACAGCAGCCGGACGCGCGCGGCCTACACCGAGAAGCTGCGGCGGCTGGGCTTCCCGCCCGCCGAGACCCGCCACGTCTTCGGCTCGGCCTACTGTGCCGCCCGCTACCTCCGCCAAGCCCTACCGCCCGGCGCCGCCGCCTACGTGCTGGGCAGCCCCGCGCTCGCCGCCGAGCTGGAGGCCGTTGGCATCCCGCACCTGGGGCCCGGCCCCGCCGCTCTGCCCGGCCCCGCGCCCGCCGACTGGGCCCAGGCGCCGCTCGACCCCGCCGTCCGCGCCGTCTTGGTCGGTTTCGACGAGCACTTCAGTTACGCCAAGCTGTGCCAGGCCCTGCGCTACCTCCTGCGCGGCGGCCCCGACTGCCTCCTCGTCGGCACCAACCGCGACCACCGCCTCCCGCTCGAGGGCGGCACCGCCATCCCCGGTGCGCGGGGCGGGGGGGATGCAGGGCCGGGGAGCGTGCGGGCACCTCGCCTGCCGCCCGCTGGGAGCGGGGGAGAATCCTTGTTGATCCTTTACTCGGGGAATAGCGGTTTCTTTTAGATCTCAATGTGAGACGGTAGTCCAGTCTCCTGGCAGGTTTTATGCACCGCCTCTCTTGGGACTAACTTGTTCTTCTGCTTGTCCTGTCTGTAAAGCTGAGACATAGTGTTTCCAAAGCACTGTGCAGTTTTGTACCAGCTCGTGTGGATGTCAGGATTCTTCTGCAGCCTCTAATCAATATTTTCTATTATTTCCCTAGGGACTGGCTGCCTGGTAAAAGCAGTGGAGACGGCAGCCCAACGTGAGGCGTTCATCATAGGAAAGCCCAACCGGTACATGTTTGATTGCGTGGCGAGCGAGTTCGACATCGATCCCGCTCGTACCATCATGGTGGGAGACCGGCTGGACACAGACATCCTCATGGGCAATAGCTGCGGCCTCACCACCCTGCTGACGCTTACTGGGGTCACCACACTTGATGAAGTGAAGAGCCACCAGGAGAGCGACTGTCCTTCCAGGCAGAGCCTGGTTCCTGATTACTATGTTGATAGCATAGCCGACCTTCTCCCTGCACTGGGGGATTAATATAGCAAAATGCTTGCAGCCTCTGCAGCGGTATCCTGAGGAGGTCCCCTATTAATCACCTTGTGACAGTAATGTACTCACTAGGGTACCACCTGGAGTTAGCAACCCTTAGCTTTTTAACCTTTCTGTCCTCAATATGATTTGTTTACATCTCGGTCTTTTAATGCACTTTGAAACAAAGAGGGCGTTATGGTGTCACCCACGTCTTGTGGGCTTTGGGCTTTTTTTTAAATTATAAGCAACACCTCTATTCAAGTGTTTGTGATAAACAATGTCACATTGTCCTCTAGACTGAGTTGAGGAAAGCAGAGCTGGTTGATCTGAGGAAAAGAACCCCACATCTTACGGTGTGTCCTCGCCTGCACGGGCCGTGGCTCAGTCTGGTTTATTCAGGGAAAATACTCTTGGAGTGTGAAGTAACTTAGCGGCTGTGTTTGGAAATGCTTGCAGTGGTTGGCGCAATTAGCGTTTGCCCTTAGGTTGATTTTTTTTTTTTTTTTTTTTTTTTTTTTTTTTGCGGATTGGTCCTGTTTAGCAGTGCAGCCCACTGCAAGCGCAACGTCAGGTCTCCTTTATTTGACCGTTGCAAATTGCACTTGTGATGCAGATTAGGATGATTCCACTCACAGAAGACAAACGGTGTCTTCTGTATACTGTATTTGTCCAAGTGTTGGATGTATGTGTAAAGTACATGTACATACAAGAACTACCCCGATCCTAAATATATATCAGAATATATTTAAAATATAAATTTAAGTATAGTATATGATAATATATCTTGTTTCCCAGAAGGGAGGATAAGAGGAATGTACTTCACTGATCACAGTAGATTTAAGTCTCCTGAGCTTTTGCATTTGATGATGCAGAAAGTCTGTAACCACATAGGATGTTCTTCACTACTGCTGCTTCCCAGAAATAACTGGATTAGTACAGAGTTAGTTCTTGTACTTCCCTCAGTGTCAAAACAGCTGCTTGCCTTGGCTTTAGCTGCAGAATCTGAATTAATGCTCAGTCCACGGGGGATGGATGTACACGGTACAGCTTTCCACCAAAATAAGCCTGTGAGTGCACTGGCTGTGTGTGATGATGGCACGTGCTTCCTTTAAATATCTGAGGTTAGTATCTTCCACGTGTGTCTGGCGTGGGGGCCTGGCACCAGTTGCTTGTCTGAAGAGGAGTGCTTGCTTGCTCAGGTGATGATTACATTTTGATCTGTAGGTGGGTTTGGGTGATGCACGGCTCAGGCTCCCGGGTAGATTTTTATGCTGGCTGAATCGAAGGCCACAGTTGAAAGCTTTTGCATTACAGAATTAAGTGAAAAAATTATATATGCAAATAACATGCTTTTATTCCATAGATTCCACTATCAGAAGATAAACTTAAACACTAGCCTTCCTTCATCTCCCACTGTTCAGCTGAACAGCTCTAGAAGTGTGTCAATGCCATTTTCTTCCACTTGGACGCTTGAAACGAGTTTACTTGCCACCTTGTTTGTACAGCAATAACCATGCAGTTCGTATTGTCTTTCAGTGTTACCAGAATATTCGCTGATCTTGTAAAAGGGTGTTTCTTTGTAACTGGGGGTTGTGCAAGGAAGCACGGATCTCTTCCCTGTTCCTGTCTCCAGCTAGAAGGCTTACACAGTCATGGAGAAACACTTACAGATAGAACTTTCACATTATCTGGGTAAGGTGGAAATGGACGTTATGGGTTTACTGCAAGTAGGCTCCAAAAATGGTGTGTTCTTTGATTGAGTTCCTGTATCTGGTGCTTATAATTTCAAAATATGTCAAGGAAAGTAGTAAATGCCAGGAGAGGCCTTCAGCCTCTTCCAAGCAGCGCACTGTCCCTGCCGAGCACTGTTCACTGTACAAGGGAACCATTACCTCGATTCACGTGTGCTGAAATGTACCGGTGATGGTGTCAATCGTGCTTCAAAACTCTGTATCAACTTCCAAACGGTTTTTAAGCCTCTACTTGAATCTACATTAAACTTAGAAACCTGCTTTCCCCTGGCTTTGTCTTATTTTGCAGTCTTTTCCCTGTGAGCTTTGGTGCGGCTGTACTGTGTGGAAATCCTGGGAGTTAGGGATGCAGTTTGTGTGTATCGTCTTTACTCCTTACATGCAGTATCAGGGAAAGGAATCCAAGCTCTGGAGTGTATTTCTTTGATTCCCAAACCTGTGCTGGGCCCTTAGTGTGGGCTGGGATTTGCTCCTTTGAGTAAGAGTGCAGTGCAGAGCAGAATGCTTTCCCCTTCGCAATAATCCTTTCACAAACAATGTTTTATAGAGAGTTTTGCTTTGTTCCTGTGCCGTAGATTAGGCAGGGCATAAATTTGTTAAAGAAGATAAACCATCTGCTGTGTGGCCGTTAAAATCTCTAGGGGGAGAACACCCCATCTGTGTTTTTCAAATTTCTTGTGCTATGCTGGGCTGCAGCAGAAGCCAGCTAGCAGGCTGCGCTGCGGGGAGCGCTGCCTGATCTCTGTAACGCCTCGGTTTGCAGAAGCGGAACTGGGGGTTTGACTGTCCCAACACCGTTCCTGTTCTCGTCAGAGCCACAGCACGGGACGCTGCAATCTTGTGTTCTCAGTTTTTCTGTTTTAGAGGGGTGACCGTGATGGTTGGTTGACTCTCACTGGCCATAGCGTTCAGGTGTGTATTTGTCCAGAGTTTGAGTTCATGTCCCACAGAAGCAGCGTGCTAGAATGAGATGGTGATCTTCTGCTGAAACAGCTCATTTTTAACTTACAGAAAGAAAGAGGGTGAGCGGGGAGAGGGGTTGCTAGTGCTTTGTAGACAAGAAACTCCAGGATGAGCTGCTCTCTTGGTTGAGTTTGATTGGTCTAGGCCATGTTTGATAGAAAAATGTCTAAAAGCTGTATTTTTCCTTGACAGATACCACGTGAAGGAATTCTGTTGAGTTTTTCCTTGCCTCCATTCAGTCAGTTACATCTGGCTGGCAGATCTCAAAACCGCAAAGCTCTCACGGGGGCTCCTGTACTACTCAGGAAAACCATAGTCTGGCGACCTGGGATCTCTGTTTTCCGTGGAGTGTTTCTCATCACAGGACATGGGTGTTTGCACAAGTGCAGCTCAGGTTGTGGCGATGACTTTGTAGCAGAGATCCTTTTCCCTGGGGTCTGGATGAAGCGAGGGCCGTAGGTGGAACACAAGCGCGTCTGTGCAGCCAAGGCTCGCAGGGCAGCAGTCTGCAGGATAAACAGTTGGCTTCAGCCCACGGAGCTCCGGCAGCACAAAGTTCATGTTGAAATGTAGAAATAACTGATGACAAGGGCAGGCTGCCACTTTTCTCTATTCATTGTATTTCTTAATGAGACTTACCCGGTCCCGCTCTTAGGGCCTGCCAGCAGGGAGGGCTGACACAAAGCCCCCGATTGTCCTCTACCTGTCCCCCTCCAGCCGGCTCGCAAGGTGAGCAGGAAGAGCGGTTTTATGCACTGACAGCATCGCTCGGCAGCCCTGGCTTTTACCCCCCCCTTTCCCTTCTCCTCTCCCCAGGTGGCAGCTCTAAGGTTTCACCCTCCCCGTAGGTCTGAGTTGAGGAGCTCCTGGCTGGGCAGCCCTTTGGCTGCAAGGGACACATATTTACGTTTTGGGGAGGCACGCTTAGGTTTCCCAGGTGCGCCTGGAGTCGGGGATCATGCACAGTCTGAGTGCTGTCAGGCGGCAGAGCTGCAGGAGCGAGGTCCTCGTCTGAAGTGGAGGATGGAGGGTAGGAACGGCACCGGCAATGCTGTCCCCGCAGTGAGTATCCCCAGTCCCCCAGCTGTCACAGAGAGAGTCCCTGCTCTGTGCTTGCTTGATTCCTCTTTTGAAGGGGCTGAGCTCCTGCCGTTCCTGTGGATCCTGGTAAGATTTTGTTGATCCCCAGCCTCAGCACCCCGCGGTTCAGCTCCTTATAAGGCAGCTGACTATCAGCTGGATTTTCTTGTAAGTGCCCGGACTTACACGGCATAAACCGATTGTGTAACAAGGCAGGGCAGCACGGTCAGGTCAGAAATGCCAAAGAGCCCTGGCTTCCACGCTGCAGAGCCGCTTGGGATGCGTGAGCACACGTGAACTGCAGCCTGCCGAGGGACAGGAGTCACTGGATTTCTTTATTTGCACCTTTCTCACCCGAGGGAATTTCGTTAGCTATTGAAAAACTTCCTGTTGCTGTAGGGCTTGGGCTTTATTGCATTTGAATTGATAAGATTTCAGCTAAGCACAGTTTTAACTGTGTTAAGACCTGCTGTTTTTCTAGTGGAATATATCTGGAAGTTACGTATTACCAAAAAAGATCAGTAACTGACCCAGAGGCTTGAAGAGCCTGGGCGGCTGTAGCAAATCTAGCCATGGGCATTTATTGAATTTCTCTATGTGCTTCAGAAGATTGAGAAACAGATTATTTTTTTAAGTGTGGTTGAAACTCTGTTATTGAAAGCACATTCTTTCTGCTTTGTAAAAATGATTTTTATGCACCATTAAGTTAAATTGAATTGTTTCAATATGAGAATTAAAGTGAATTTTAACCGAGCCGCTAGAAGTGCCGCATGACTGCCAAGCCCTTTTGCTTCAAGTAACATCTTGGTCTGCGTGGAGAACAACTTACCAAGAAAGTAAAATACAACCAAATACCCGGAGAGGCAAGGAAGCAGGATCACAGTGCACGGGGCCCGTTTCAAATTCTGATGGTTCTCCTGGGGATTTCTTCTATAAACCAAAATTAATTTAATTTGCTGCTAAAGTGCAGCAGCAGCCCCTGTTTGTGGAAAGCTTCCCGCGCCAGCCCTTCCTTGGCGGGCGTGCGGTGTTTGCACACTTCCCTGGCCGCAGTAGGAAAGTGCTCGGCTCTGGGAGTGCTGGTTACTGGGATGTCGGATCTGAAACTCCATCGCTGTGGGATAAAAGCGACATTATTCGGGGGCTGCTGCGATGTTCTGGCAGTTCTGCGTTCAAACCCCAGCAGTTTACAGTGATTTTTCGTGAGCGGGAAGTGCATTTTATGGTGAAGAATAACCAGCAGAAGGGTTAACTTTAACTCCTGTCCCTTCCTTCTTTTGCCTTGGCTCCCAGGACAGGAGGCTCCCAGCACACTTCACAGCTCCATCCAGGACGTTCTGGATCATCTTGTCCGTTGCCTTGTTCTTTGCAGCTGTTGGCATCAGCGTTGTGGGGGTTCTCAGCTTCTCCCCTAGCTCTGCCCAGGTAAGGGATCCCGATCCAGGCATGAAACCTCTTCCTGCCCACAGCCCTGAATCGTGTCGGAAGCACTTGCCAGGAGGGGGGAAATTAAAGGAACTTCAGTGCATCGTTTGTAAATATAGCCACAAGCTGGTATTTTGCTAAGCAGGCGCGTTCCAACGTGTGGCTGTGGCCTCCGAGACGAAGGGGGAGCATGTCTGCTGCACCGGCTGCCAGCGAGCTGCGCTGGCGCGGGAGGCAGATCCCGGCCTCCCCCCGTGCACGGCTGCGGCAGAGGCCGGCGAGTCCCCCGGTCCTGTCCTCCAGCAGCACCCAGGCAGGGTGGGTGCCTTCGGCGTGAGGGGCACCAGCACCTCTCCCTGAGCCCTGCGTGACGGGGAGCAGTCCACTTCCCAGATCTGCTCCCCTCCCTGGGGTCAGAGTTTGCTTCTCTCCATTGCTAAATAAGTCAGAGAAGCAACAGGGACCAGCGAAGGGTCCGGGTGGGGATGTCGGAGGGGAGATGCTGTGGACGAGCACTGAACAACTGATGGTTGGTGCCGCCCTCCTCCTCTTGGTGCCCAGGCTGGCTCGCAGTTCGTCCGCCTAACGCTCCAGGGCCAGCAAGACCCGCTGAGGAACCAGACGGCCTTGGTGGACAAGTCCAGGAGCACTGTGACCTACTACATAACCTCACAGAGTAACCACACCGCCGTGGTGCTGTATGACAGCAGGAACGTAAGTGCGTGGGGATAATCACCCGCCTCGCCGGCGTGGGTGCGAGCAGGCTGCTGGGAGAAGAGCTGCTGGGGTGGGAGCAGGAGGTGCCTTTCTCTGCACCTTTAGTTAGGAAAGATAACACAGGGCAAAAGGAGGAACATTCGTTTTTTTGGCTCTAAAGACAGCTGCGGGTGTGTGCCGCTGCCTGCTGTAACAGGGCATGATCTGTCTTGCAGGGCTACGTGTGCTACAAGCCGGCGGAGCAGCACGCGTGCTACCTGAGGAGGATGGACGCCTGGGACCTCCAGACCCTACAGACATCTCTCAACGCGTCTGAGCAAAGAGTAAGTAGCTGCTGTGACTGTTCCCCGGGGTGGTTGAGTGGACAGAGGTGATGAATTGGGCTTTGAACGGGGTCCCGGCTCGCTGACGGCCCTTTCCTGCATGGGTTTGTGTTCGCAGCGCTGACTTTTGCACATCAGCATCCCAAGTGTGGCTCAGTGAGGGCACGGGCTCTCCCAGCCGGGGGGCAGCAGCGGCAGCCCCCTCTTCTATCAGATTCTGCTCGGGGAAGGGCTGGGTTGGTGTCTCGCGTAGGAGCAGAGCTCTGCCTTGCAGCGCTGGGCTCGGCGCGTGCGAGCTCTGAGCGGCAACTCCCGGTTTTACTGATATCTTACCTTGTGAGAACCAGCAGAGTTGCAGGCTGGGGCAGGGGGATACCTCCCACAGAGGTGAATAGGAGGGCTCTCGCAGGACCCGCTCCCACTGGATTCTGTTACCTGCTCAAAATTCTGGGGAACAAAAAACAAAGGGGGTTTGTTAGCAATTCACAGGGGAAAATGTTGGAGTAAATCATGTATACGGACCCTCTGAAGAAAATGTTAATGGATGCATGGGCAGGGGGCAGATTCTGTTTCAAGAAGACAGAAGGCCCCATTTTTTTTGCCCCCACCATCTGCTCTCCGTTTCCTTGGGGGCTCCTGAGGGCTCCTTGTCCCTCGGCTGCCGCTCCCACCCAGCTGGAAAGCGATGGGCAGCGTTTAACCCAGAGCAGTGTAGGAACACAGCACCCATAAGAGCAGGCTACCGAATGGGATGCAAGGATCTGCCCTGCTCTGAGGCTCATTAATGGAAGTAAATGAGTCGGTGGCGCTGGGGTGGCCAGCAGCCCAGTCGGTCGTCGAACAGGACCCAGCATCGAAGCGCCTCAGCTCAGCCTTGTCCTGTCCCAGCCACCACGGGGCTGAAGGATGCTGGTTTGCATCACACCTGATGCTGGAGGCTCTGCCACTGTGCATGGAGAGGGGACAGGACTGCCATGGGTCACTGCGGCTCTGATGCAGCCAAAGCCCGGGGGTGGCAGCGGTGCTGGGCAGGCAGGATGGGTCAGACTGAAGCTCCTCTGCCAGCAAGCTGTTGGCTGTTGACGCTTGGCACAACGGGGTGTTATAGCTCCAGGCCTGGGGACAAAACAGCCCAGTGAGGGGCTCAGGAGGAACTGCGTCCCCTGGTTCCCAAGCTGCAGGGCCAGCGAGGGGCTGCGGGCCATCCCTGCTCCAGCCTTGCCCCTGGGAAGCTGCTCCGGCCACAGCGAGCATCCAGGCAACCTGGTGGGATGGGACAGCCATCGGGAGAAACCTGTCCTTACTGCTGGGGTAGAGACTGCTCCTTGGGTGCCTTGAGAGCGAGAGGTCTGTGGGGCTGGAGGGCGGCACCAGGAGGGGTAAAGTGCCTCAGGAGGAATTAACAGGGATGTTTCTTTCAGGCTGATCAGCTGCTACATCAGAATAACCAGACCAAGTACTACCGGGAGTTCCTGGGCATTCTGGCAGGGGAACAGGTGGACCCCAAAAGCCTGGGGGAGGCTGTCCAAGCCCTGTGCGAGCAGTCATCCATCTTCTGGGTCAGGAGAGGGGAGGGTAAGTTGTACATGTCCCTCTGCAGAAGAGGGAAGCACGATTGTTTCTAGTACATCTAAGACATCACCTAAGAGGAGCAGGCTCTGCTTCACAAAAGCTGATGCATGGCCCAGGATGGGCTGCCAAGGCCCGGGACAGGTGACCTCTAGTTCAAGATCAAACCATTGTTCCGCAATCACCCAGCGCTGGCTCATACTGGCTCGTACGCACACCCTGCAGGGAACTGCGGTGACGGCTGGGAAAGGCTCCGCACCCCCTTCCCTGGGCAGCACAGCCTGATTGCACGGCACAACCACAACACAGAGCAGTCTCCTGCGATGCTGTTGGCTTAATACTTGTCACCTTCATCTTCACCAAAAGCAGCCTGCCGAGCTCTCATTCTGTTCTGTCTTACTCCAGCTTTAATAAGAAAGGTCATTCCCTGAGGCTTTCCGCTTGTTTGGCTCCCCAGGGACTCGTATCTGCAGGACTGCAAAGCATTCCTCTCACCCTGCTTCTGTCCTTGCTCATTCGGCAGGTCCGGGGAAGCAGCGGCTGATCTACCTTTGTATTGACATCTGTTTTCCAAGCAACATTTGTGTGTCTATCTGCTTTTATTACCTCCCCGAGTAAGTCCGGGAGCCGTGGATGTCCTCTCACTGCCCTACATACTTGAACTGGATTCCTGAAAAGCCTCTGATTTCAACAAGGAAGGTAACATCTACACTATCCCCCCAAAAGCTTCCTGCTGATTTCATGCTGAGGTTCAGGAGAGTTTAGAAAAATAACAGGACTCTGCTCAGCACTGTCAGTACAGACACTTTTATTTGCAGCTGTGCTCCAGGGCTGCATCTTGTACGTAGGTATTAGGAGATCCAGGCCTAGAGGAATCCCGTGGAGTAGCTAGTGTTTTATGGCTACATGCCCTGTTCAGCACAAGGTTATTAAATTTGTTGGGGGTGGTTGGCTTTATAGGAGTGCAGCTCTCCAAGTCTGTGAAACACACTTTGAATAAAGGGATTGCAAAACAAGAAAACAGCTGCCTCTCCTCTCTTTGCTCAGCTTATTCCATCATTTAGAAAGGCTGTTTTGTTTGGGTTTTTTTTTCCACTTTGGGGTACAAGAACATGACAAAGCTGTCAGCAGCCGATGCCACAGAGATTCCTCCAGCTGAACCATACCCAGCTCCCCTCGGTGGGATGGTGCCTCCCTCTCCCATTCCCTTTTGTCCAAGCGGCCTCCTTTAGAAGCCACACACGTTTCGGTAATGATCCACTCGGACCTGAAGCCTGGTCTCACTCCAAGCAGATGCAGCTGCTTCTGCCAGAGAACAAGCCCTCTCCATCAGAGGACAGGGTGGTTACAAGTGCATGTCTCGGGCTCCGGAGAGGGTCCTTGCCCCCATAAGACAAGGGAAAACAAGCAGAAGTCCTTTCCTTCCCACATGTGACCATTATCCCAACACGCTGTCATTGAAAGCAAGGCAGACGACTGCTTTCTGGTGGCCGCTGTATTCCCTCTTGATCTCTCCTGTCTCCACACACCAAAGTCTGGCCAAGTTATCAGAGGAGGCTGGAACAGAAAGTGAAGAAATATATTTCATTACCCTTTAAACTTTTATTTCATTATTATAAGAAAGACTTTCCTCTTGCTTCATTCAACACCATTATTAGGGCTGTTGATGACAGGTAAGGGAGCTGTGCAGAGCAAGAATTTTAGTGCGTTTCTGTATGTTATGTGAGGTTTTAATTATTTCAGAGAGAAGTTACTGTGGAAATTACGTGTGTTTTGAAGGGACTATCATGCTGCGTACTGCAAGCAGCACTGCTACCAGGCGAAATAAACTGCACACAGGAAGATAATCTCTCCAGTTTAAATAGATGCCCTGTTGCAGCACAGGCAAAATGCTTAAGGGAGTTAGTAGACTGCG
Organism: Vanellus vanellus; assembly: GCF_965231255.1. Lineage (NCBI taxonomy): Eukaryota > Metazoa > Chordata > Aves > Charadriiformes > Charadriidae > Vanellus > Vanellus vanellus. The sequence continues at coordinate 12,538,519 of NC_138919.1, forward strand.
CTGCAGGCACGAGGCTGGGTGCCTCTCCTCACATACACTGGGTTTGGTAATGGCCCAGTTAGAGAAACCACTAAGTCCTGTTGCTAGTGCAGGGCTTTGCTGCTGGGGTCTGGCATAGCCCAAATCAAGCGGTGGGCCAAGGGCAGGAGTGCAGCAGTGCCTCACCTGTGACGATGTACTGGGAGTCCCCGGAGAACGCACAGTCCCACATCCAGCCCCGAGACGTTTCCCCTGGGTTATTGCTCTTAATGCTCAGCTCTGTCATCAGAGAGAAGTTTGAAGTTCTCCAGATCTTACATGTCTGATCTGCAGAACATGTAGCCAAGAGCCTGCAAGGAAGAGACACGTGGGGGCAACCTTATTAGTCACACTGTATGCCTAAGGGCTTCTCGTTAATGTGGGCCTGGAACAGCAATCAACTGTAGAGCTGCGTTCATTGTAACCAGATTTCTTTACACCTATATCATCTGCCTTACAAGATTCAAGTTGAAGAGACTTGGTGAAGGAGTACACCAAGCTCATCACTTTGCTCCCAGAGATCAGCAATTCAATCCCAGCTGTAAGAAGAGCTCGTGGCTGCAAAGCTTGCTGAAATCACAGAGCATGAGGCTGGGATGCCAGACAGCAACCCAGTCCCAGTGTGTCTGGTGCCTCCTGTCCTGCTCCTCCCTCAGGAACCTGCATGGTCCCATGTAGAACCAGCATCAGCCAACAGCTGGAGGTACAGCTGGTCTCTGCCTCCCCGGAAAGGTAGGTGAGGGGCTGGCACGCACTCACGTGGAGTCAGGGCTGAACTTGCACTGAAGGGCGTAGCGGTTGTGTGCTGGGATCTTGGTCTTGGGGATCAGCTGGGTCACCTCCTCTCCGATGCCACCTGTGAGGTTCCACACGTAGCAATTTCCCTGCAGCAAGACAGGGGGATGTGTGGCCGGGGTGATCACCCACCCAAAAGCAGCCCAGACTTTCCATGTCTGACCACAGCACAGCAAAGCAGGTGCGTGCAAATCATCTGCCTCTGCCCATGGGAGGCACAAGCCAGCAGCTGCCGGAGCACTGTAAATCCCATCCCGCGTTTGAGGCCATCAGAACTCACCGAGCTGTTGACAGCTGCCATGTAACTGGCATCGGGGTCAATGTGAACTGAATTCACAGAAACTTCAGGCTCTGGAATTAGCTGCTCATTGTGGTCTGTCTTCAAGTCCCAGATGTGAATGGCACCACTCTGATCGCCCACAATTAGCTCTGCCTGCAAGAAAACAGCAGCCTTGTCTGAGGAGAGCCCCACAGGCAGCATCCCCAGACCAATGCCAGATTGTGCCCATGTAGCACCACGTGGAGCCTTGCTCTGGTTTTAATCACCAGGGTCCTGTTCTGCCTAATTATTCCCCAGCCCAGGGCTGTTTCAGAGCTCCAGCAGCCTGCTGACTGCCCCTGTACGCTGAGAGCAAACACTGTACTAATCTCACGTTACACTCTGCAAAAAGGCTGTTTACCTTTACAGAAGTGTTTGCTAATTTTATAAACCCCAGAGCAGACAGCGGCTGCCTGATTTCCAGAACCGTTGCACAGCTACAGCTCCAAACAACATCCACAGATGCCAAATGATTTTCAGCACGTCTGAGAAGTGGGCATTAAGATGCAAGTTGGCCAGTGAACAACTGAAGCACTCAAGAGTGTACAGATACCTGAAAACCACAAGCCTAAATGGGTTTTTCTCTCTCTCCCCTTCTCAGGGGAAGGACAAGAGCCAGCTGAAGGGCAGGAGTTCTGGCTCCAATCCTATGCTCAGACCAGAAGATAGTGCTGGCGGCTCTCCACTAAAACCAGGGCTTTTATCGACAGTCTTGCGCTGTCCATAATTTTAGCAGAATCCCTAGAGGAGATCAGGTCATCGGGCAGAGCTAATCCTGTACCTGTGATCAAAGGCTTGTTTCTGAGGAAGACAATCATCGGTCGATATATTTAGCTGACGGCACAGTGCAGAAGCATCTTCTGGATGCCTCAATCCTTAGCCCCCTCTTAGCAGGTGTAAGTGCAATTGCTGAAGCTGTCACGGCTTTACCCAGGCTATGAGAAATCTCTCTCAGATAACTGGATCAGCATTGCTGCAGCAGAGGATTGCAGAGCGATGAAGCTATCTGAATAAATACTGCCACCTTTGGACTAATTTACTGGGTTCTGTTCACAAACCAACACTTCTGCAATTCAGCAGCATCTTGGTTAGTGATTATTTCACAGGTAAGATGTATGTGCAACAGTATTTTTTTTAACGTAATACATTCTCAAAGCACCAGCACTACAGGAGCATCAGGAGCATTTGGGTAAAGTCTGGTCCAAATAATTGATCTAAAATCTGGTCTGAAATGCTGGACTTGCAAAATCAAATGCACAAAGAAACATTTCTATTACTCAGCTTTTTAAAAGGTTTGCACTGCCATGTCTGCAATCGAACCCTGCAGCACTGTGTATACAAAATGGACCAGACGGGTTATTAACACTGCAATGATACGTATTGATTTTCACCGCCATCCCCTCTAATGCACAATGCTCCCTTTCAGCCTCATTTCCCGAGCCCCAGACATCCCTCTGTTTATCAACAGCTTCTGAACCAACTAGTGAATCTCAAGCAAATCTGACAGAAGTCCTGAAGGTAAAAGGGGCCGCAAGTGCCCGGATGCTTCTTCTCGGCAGCGGTGCCACCCTCGAGCTTCCCAGCCCGCCCTGCACCACCAGTTCCACTCACGTCACATCCCCTTGGTTATGTTCTTGGGACAGAGATGGCCCCACAGGAGTGTCCCCTCCTATAGGACAAGAGGCTCAGAGCAGCCACTACACTCTCTCTTTGCAACAGTCCCCAGGCAATTAGCACAAATGAGCTCAGCGGACACAGCCCCAGGGCTGCAGCACGGACGCCTGCCGCAGGCACAACACAAACCTCCAGTACTTGCTCTCTCCCAGTGCTGCTGCTTGAGGTTTGCTCCACTGCGCAAAGCAACATTGGATTTCCCCAGACAGACAGAGGGACTGAGTGTCTATCATGCCAGCTCCCGTGTTGTGTGGGCTGTGTTCCCACACTGACCCAAAGCTCCCAGTAGCAGCAGCTCAGCGAAGGAGCAGGCAAATGGGGAGCCTGGCTGCAGGAAGTCAACTGCTGCCTGTCCAACAATGCTACTGAGAGCTCACAGGTCTGTGCCACCAGGAAAGGCACCCTCCAGATTTTTTGCCATGTCCGCCAGTAAAAAGCTCTGCTCAGGTTTACCCGGAGGAGCCATGGCAAAGCATGAGCTGGGAAATCACGGAGGAGCTGGTGCTCACCTGGTTGGGGTGCAGGCAGACACAGTTAATAGGGGCGTTCACCTGGAAAATCCGTTGACACTGGAGGTTACGAGACCTGCAACAAAATGATGAGAAAGGAGCGTGTTTAAGAGTGTGCAATCAGCTCCACCGCCTCTGGGGCATTGCTAGAGGGGGGAACAACTGCCACCTCTACCCACCTCAGGTCCCAGATCCTGGCCATGCAGTCCTCCCCACCCGTGTACATCCACCGCCCGTCCTCGTGGAAGCCCACGGAGGTGATGTTCTTGCTGACGCCATCGTAGTTAATGACGGGGTTGGGGTTGTTGGAGTTGAGGTCATACATGCGGATGTGCTGGTAGCCTGCAGCAACGACCGGGCAGGGGATGACCACCGTCCCCCTGCCCGGTGCCGGTGCCCGGGGCAGCGGGGCGCCAGGCGGGCTCACCTGCAGCAGCGATCATGCTGCGGTCCGGTGTGATCTCCAGCGCGTTCACCTGCTGCAGGTGCCCGTTAAGGTCGGTAAGAAGCAGCAGCCGGGACCCCACCGGTGAGACCGGGTGCTCCCAACCGCGGGGGGGTGACACCGATCTAACGGTGTCGGTGGGAGCGGCCCAACCCGGCCCCGGCCCGGGGCTGCGGTGAAGGATACGGAGTCCTGGTGCTGGACGGTGCGGGTGCAGATGCCGCTGTGCGCCTGCCAGAACCGCACCGTGTGGTCGTAGCCGGCCGTGGCCAGGATAACGGGGTCGCTGCCCACCGTGCCCTGCGCGGCGTTCATGGTCCCGCCGCCGGGGCCCGCTCAGGACCCCCCCGCCTCCCCGGCCACCCGGTCCCGGCCCACGCAGCGTCGCCGCACCCCGCCCACGCTCGGCCCCGCGCTCACGCGTGGGCCCACGCCTGCGCCCCCGTCCGCTCCTACCACGGCGCGGGGGCGCTCGTAATCCGCCCCCCCCCCCGGTACCGGCAACCGCGGCCGGCGCAGGGGGCACGGCTCGCTCTGCGCATGCGCCACGCTGCCGAGGCTGCTAGCTGCGCATGCGCGTGGCGCCCCGCCTCAGCGCGCAGCCTCTCGGGGGCGTCGTCAGCGGGAGGGCGCATGCGCAGGAACGCGGCGGCGGGCGATACTACGTGCGGGGTGCGGGTGGGGGGTGTGAGGCGAGACCACAGGGCACGGAGGGGGGGGGGCGGGAGCCCGTTCCCAGTGGCGCCGCCAGGGAGCGCAGCGCCGAGCGCGGCTGTGCAGCGCCGAGCACCGCGGGGCGGGGCGGACAACGGACACGCATCGGGCACATGTGGCAGGCACCAGGCACACACCGGGCACACACCGGGCAGCGAGCGCACACTGGGCACGGCCGACCCTGTGAGCAGGTGGCGCCCCGGGGCAAGGAGGCCGGTGGCTCCGCGCTGTGCCAGTGTTCCCCGCCGTGCGTGTGTCGCACCGGGGCGTGTGGCACGGTCCCCGCCCTGCTGGTGCCGCCCCGCTGTGTACGGCGGGTGGCGGGGGCCGGAGCATCCCTCCTCGTTCGGCTTCGGCCTCGGCCCCGCACCACACCGCACCACACCGCCGCAGCGCCCGCGGCACCGGCGCCGCCGGGCCCTTTAAGAGCGGAGCGGCAGCGGCGGCGGCGGTCTGTGCCTGCGCCCGCGCCCGCTCCCGGCGGTGCCCGCGGCGGCTCCGCACCTGCCGGTAAGGGCCGGGAGAGCCGGGGATGCTCGGGGCCGCAGAGGGGATCAGGGATGCAGGGATGCCCGGGGGGATGCAGGGATGCCCGGTGCCGCAGTGGCGACCAGTGCCGCAGGGATGCCCAGCGGAACCTGCAGGGTGCCGTGGGATGCGGGGATGCCGGAAGGGTACCCGTGGCGGGGGGGGACGTGGGGTGCCCCGGGCCTGCGGGTGGTGCCCGGCAGCGCAGTGGGCTGGGTGCGGTGCAGAACGCCACCCCCCCCCCTCCCCCCTCGGTCCCCGAGGGCTGCCCCGTGTGTGCCCCATCGTCCTAGGATGGGGACAGGGGCCACCTCTGCCCGGGGGCCGGGGGAGCAGCCCCCTCCTGCTGCCGTGGGGGCTGTAGCCCCGAGGGGGGGCGGGGGGAGGGTCTGCAGCCTCCCCACGCAGGAGCCCCTGGCTGTGGGGCTGCAGTGCTGTGGGCCCTGGTGAGGGGCAGCTCATCCCGTGGGTGAGACCCAGGGTCGGTGCAAGGGACAGGGACAGTCTCGGCTGGGCTGACTGAGGAAGGGTCTGGAAGTGTGTGAACGTGCGTGTGAGCGTGCATATAAGTGTGCACGGAGCAGCGTCACTCTTACCACGGCCGCACTGTCATGCGCACCAACGGGAGCGAGGGTTTGGCATGGCAACAGCTGGGGAACGCTGGAGTGGGGCGGTGGGCAGCCGGGCGGCATCCAAACCCTGCGGCAGCACCCAAAACCCTCGCTACTGGCCCATGTGCTGCGGTCAGCAGCCACGACCCTGGAGGCAGCCAGTGCACTCTGCTCTGTCCTCCCCACAGCCCTGCTCTCTCCAGGCTCAGCTTTGGATCTGCTTCCATTTTCCTCTCCTCCAGGCTTGGGAAGGTAAGTGGGGAGCTGGGCTGGTTTCGGGGAGCTGGGCTGGTTTCGGGGAGCTGGGAGCAAAATCCACGTGGGCTTCATGGAGGCAGCGGAGGGGCACAAGGGTCCAGCCCGCTCCTCACATGGCGGCTGCCAAGAGGGTTGAGCCAGGCTGGCCGGTTGCAAGGAGCTATGGGCTCTTCCGAGCTTTTGAGGGACTGTGCCAGCCCTGTCCCCAAAAGGTTGACAGCGGAAGATGTCATGTTAATAAATACAGTGGGAGCTAGCGGCGAGGTGCTGGGCTAGAGCGGTGGCATCAATCAGCTGAGCCCTCACTGCGAAGGAATCTGCCGTTGGCACAGGGGCACAGAATCGCTGCTGCCCCTCGTCACCCCTTGGTGCTGTGCCCCACTGCCGGTGTGTGCCCATCCTGCCTGGGCTGTGCCAGGGAGGCTCAAACCCTGGAAACCTATTCTCTATTTAAATTAGATAACATATATTAAAAACGCCAAATCTTGGCGAGCTGACAGCGTCTGTCTAAATATTTATCCCTGTCCCGATCAGGCGCTGTGTTCCCATGACAGCGTGATTAGCACTTTGCATATTTGTGGCCTTTCTGGGTGCTGGGCTCCCCGTGTCTGCCTGCCCCGTGCCTGGGGGCTGTGGAGCTCCCCTCTCTTCCCGTGCACCCGGCAGAGGTGAGCCGCGGGCTGGCAGCTGTCCCCAGCCTGGCACATCCCTACTGGGCTCTGCTGAAGCTGCCAGGAGCATCCAGGTCTGGGAAACACAGCGGGGACAGGCAGGGCAGGGAGCGGGTGTTGCATTTGTCCCCTACAGCACAGGAGGTGCAGTGCCAAGCACGAGGCATGTTTTTCATGCAGGAACATGAGAGCAGGGGACAGCAAGGGCACAACCTGCCCCAAAACCAGGCTCCTGCTCTGCCTCCTGTGCACGAGCACTGGGGGACTGGGTACCCACGGGTACCAGGTGATGGGGATGGAGCAGGGATGCTCCAGCTCCCTCCCGCACGGGGCTGCCCTGCTCCGCAATGTGTCCTTGCTGGGGCCTCGTGCTTCTGGGGACAGCACGTCCCGTGCTGGCTCTGCAGGACATGCCAGGGGTCCTGGCCGTCATGCCCGCCCTGTGCCCCGTGGCAGCATGCGGGAGGAGCGTGTCGGGAGGGATTAGGGCTCTGTCTAGAAAAAGGGCTAATTCAGAGCCGGAGGCGCGGGGCAGCTCAGCGCGGCTCTCCCCTGGTGCCACTGCTCTGGCAACACAAACAAAACCTTCACAATCAGCTGAGCCGCTTGTGCACCAGCAGCAGCCAAAATCTGCTTTTCAGTTCCCAAAACTGGCAACGCTGAATTTAACCCTAAACTTCAGCTTGTTTGGGTGGCACCTCACCAAAAGGGCTGGTGGCAGCTGCCCCAGTGCTCGCAGTAGCTGCCAGGCTGGGGGGCTGCCTGGGGGTGTTGATGGGCTGCCCCATCCCTGCCTTCCCACACACACCAGAATTGGCAAAAAGGGAGAAAAAAGGGCAGAAATTATGCTAGCGCTTCTTGCGTGAGACTTCCAGGAGGATTTGTGCTGCCTCCTGCCTGTTGTGCTGCAGAGACCACAGGAGATGTGCTGCCCACAGCAGGGTGGCTCTGGGCGCCTGGGGTGGGAGCAGGCACCACTGCTGGTCCCTTGTCACCTGGGAGCCGTGCTGTGGGCGAGGAAGAGCCCCGAGGGGGCTGCAGGAGCAGGGGACACAGGGTATGCTTGGCGTTCCCCCTCTGCGGTGCTTTCCCAGGGGGTTGTGTTGGGGCTGCAGAGGTCAGTGACTCCCCGGGGCTCACAGGAGCGGTGCCCCCGGTCACGGCAGCACCCCTGGTGGTGTTGCTCAACGAGGTCTGGCCCGGCTGAGCATGTCCTGCTGCAGCCATGGGTGCGGGTCTCAGTGTCGGGGCTGGTCACGTGCCAATGGGTACAAATCTCTGCACAGTCTCTTGAGCTGTGACCATGGCAGGTACTGGGGAAGGGGCTCCTGCTGCCTCCTGCCCTGCGGAGACTGCCTTAGGTTTGGGCTCACTTTCACCCGGTAGATCCCCATCTCAGAGATTCTCAAAATTGGATTAGGAAAAAAAAAGATTCAAGATTCTGTATTAATTTTATTAATCTTAATGGTGACAGCTCTTTGACACGAGCGCTTCCCTGCACCCCGCGTGGCCTGTCCTGTGTGTCTCCTGAGGGATCAAACATGGGTTTAACCAGACCAGCCTCCCCCTGCGCAGTGCGGTGCTGTGTCTCACAGCACCCAGCAGCGGCAGCACAGGCAATCCTGCCCTCACCCCTCTCCCCCTCTGCGGGGAAAGCGGCAGCTCCTCTCACTGGGCTCATATCCCGGGCAGCCAGACCCCGCTGGGCTCCTGCCCCGCTCCGAGGTTGTTTTCCAGCAGGCAAAGCAGCTCATGCCCCTTCCCCTCTGTGGTGCCGGGTGGGATTTGCCTCCCCAGGTAGATGCTGTGTGTGGTGTGTGCCTGTCCCTGCGGGTGCCGGGGGCTCCAGGCTGCTGCCCTCACGCCAGCAGTGCCCATGCCGATGCCCATCCTTGGAGCAGCCCAGTGTGCCCAGGCGGCCCCTGGTCACCTCTCCTCTGTCCACAGGGGTGTTGCCTCCCGTGCCTGGCCGGGCCCTGGCTGCACTGTGCCCGTCCCGTGATGCCACCGCACCCAGCCGCCCTGTGACACAGCCCTCCTCTCAGAGGTGACACGGCAGCTCGAGGGGATCCCCCTGTGGGGACCTGCCCTGCAGCCACCACCTTGTTTGCTCGTGCGCTGGCAGAGCCCAAGGAGGCTGCGCCCTTGCAGGCAGAGGCAAAGGCAGGTCCGGCCACCGTGCTGGGGCGCATGAGGTACGAGGGACATGGGGTGCATGAGGGGCATGTCCCTGATGGGGGACGAGGGTGGCAGGAGGGGTCTCCTCCATGTCCCCTTATCTCTGAGTCTTGTGCTGCCCTAGTCAGGGGAGCAGGGCACGATACGTGGGGCTGCACGGGGTCACCTGTGCTCAGGGTCCCTTGGGGTGCTGCCACGCGGCCAGACCCCTGTGTGTGCCCCGCAGAGATGGCCTTCCAGCGCAGCCACAGGCTGAACCTGCTGCGCCTCGTCGTTCTGCTTCTTGTGGCCTTGGCCGGCATCAAATTCCTCTTCCGCGACAGGTGAGGCGACAGCAAAACCCCGGGTGTGGGTGGGGGCCCCAGTGGGGTCAGGGTCTGCGGGGACCCCTTGGGTCATGTCCACATGGGGGCCTGATGCTGCGGGGTAGCCTGTGCCCCCGTGTCCCGTGGCACCCCCAGCCCTGCTCCTCTCCCTGCAGCTTTACCCTGGAGCTGCCCAAGCACGTCAGCAAGGACAGCGGGTTCTGGGGGGACGTGGGTGACACCATGCAGGACACCGGTCCCCAGAGCCAGGCTGTGAAGCTCCCCGTGGCAAAGATAACGGCCCTGAGGGAAGAGCATGGGCAGCAGGTCCCCAGGGATGTCAGCACCACCGAGATGAGGCTGGTCCACCTGGACCTCAAGGGAGCTGCGCCCAGGGTCTCCTACCTGGAGCAGGTGAGGATGCCCAGGGACTGGTGGAAGGTACTGGGGAGGGACCTGCCGAGGGGGCAGAAGCAGAGCAAGGCTCGACCTGCCGTCTGTCCCCGCCGTGCCCCAGGAACTGTGCCATCCCCACCGGCTGAGCCCACCCTGCCTGCCCCACAGGTGTTCCCCCTCCTGTCCCGGCTGGGAGCCAACGGCATCCTCATCGAGTACGAGGACATGTTCCCCTTCAAGGGGGAGCTGGAAATCCTCAAGTCCCCATACGCTTACAGGTGAGCCGGGGCTGCATGCTGAGCTGGCCGGGGGCTGCCGACTCGGTGCGGCCCTGGTAAGTCCTGGTGGGCCGGATGCTGGGTGTGATCCGCCTGGACCCGTGGCCATGATAACCATGGTCGGAGCGCCGGGCTGTGCCGCCAGCAGACCAGCTTCCTGCCCTGCTGGGTCAATATTTATGTCCCCGTAGTAAAGTCCACACAGGGATGGGGTGGCCAGGGCTACACGGGCAGGGTGCTGGAGGAGAAGGAGGAGGGAGTGCCCTCACACTCTGCCCCGGCATCCCCTGGTGAGCCTGTCCCTGCCCTCCCAGTGAGGAGGACATCGAGCGGATCCAGCAGCTGGCGGAGCTCAACAAGCTGGAGGTGGTTCCCCTGGTGCAGACCTTTGGGCACGTGGAGGTAGGGGGTCCCAGTCCTGCTCCTCATCCCACATCCCTTTGGCCCGTGACCTGGAAAGCCCCCCTGATGTCTCCTCCCACGCAGTTCATCCTCAAGCACGAGAAGTACCAGCACCTGCGGGAGGTCGAGCGCTTCCCCAACAGCTTCAACCCCCACGTCCCCGAAACCCTGGCCCTGCTCAAGACCATCTTGTCACAGGTGATCGAGAAGCACAGGCGCTCCACCTGGATCCACATCGGCGCAGATGAGGTGGACAATGGCCCATGCAGGGACCCCAGCCCTCACCCCAAGCACCGAGTGTGCTCCCAGGGGTGCTGAGCATGCTCCTTCCCCCCCCCCCCATCCAGGTCTTCCATCTCGGGGAGGGGATGGACTCCAAGAACTGGATGAGCCGCAACAAGGGCGACATGGGGACCATGTACCTGAAGCACATCAAGGAGGTGCTGGGCTTCATTGCCACACAGTACAGGGGGCTGCGGGCGCTCATGTGGGATGACATGCTGAGGAAGATCAGCGTAGGAGCCCTGCGGGGTGAGAGGATGGGGACGGCAGCGGTGGCATCTGAGGCCACCCTGGCAGGGGTCGTGCCCTGTGCCCAGCAGGAGCCCATGCCTGGCCCTGTGAGGACACGCGTCTTGGGGGAGCATGAGGAACCCCAGGCAGCCTATTGCCACTGGCACCAGTGCCCACATCCCCATCCCTGTTCCTCCCACAGAGTCCGGGATAGCGAAGCACGTCTCGCCCATGGTGTGGTTCTACGCACCCGACTTCGAGGCTGAGCAGATCGGTAAGGTGGCGTGCCAGGCTCCTGGGGCTCACGGGGGGGACACCCCCCACCGGGCCCCCCACAGACCCCATGGATGGTGGCACTGGTGGCTCACGCCTGTCCCATTGCAGGGCCGTTCCTCGCCAAGTACGCAGAGAGTGGCTTCGAAGCAGTGTGGTTCGCCAGCGCCTTCAAGGGCACCACAGGACCGGCGCAGACCTGGCCTCCCCTGAGCTACCACCTGAAAAACCACCTGAGCTGGCTGAAGGTGATGCAGGCCCTGCCGCGGCTGGCCCCGCTGCGCTTCCAGGGCATCGTCCTCACCGGCTGGCAGAGGTGAGGGGTGGTGGGAGCCCCCACCCTCCCCGGCGCCCGCACAGCCCCGCTGGCGGTGGCACGGGAGGCGATGGCATGGCTGGCCCCGCTCCACAGGTACGATCACTACTCGGTGCTGTGCGAGCTGCTGCCCGTCGGCATCCCCTCCCTGGCCATCTGCCTGCAGACCCTGGTGAACGGTGAGCCACCCCCGTCCTGCCGGCACCGGACCAGCCGTCATGGCCGGGCTCATCCCCCATCTCCCTAACCCACAGACAGCCACTGCCTGCAGGACCCTGTCCTGCGGGCCGGGAAGGATGCTGGGAGGGGGGTGGGAGGCAGGGGAAGGACAGCTTCAGCTCCCCCAGTCTCGGGGGCGCGGTGAAGCCAGGGGTGAGCACTTGACAATGGGGTGGCCCCGGCCTTTCTGCCCCCTCCTCGCCCTCCGCAGGGGGCTTCACGGATGAGACGAAGAAGAAGGTCCTGGACACACTGGGGTTCCAGAGCATGCAGCTGGAGCAGAGCACTTGGTGCGTAGCATTGCCGCCCCGGTTACGTCAGGAGGGTTGCACTGGAGGGGAGCAGGGGGTTGCTTACCGAAATGCCCCGGTCCCAGACCCATCTGGGGCAAGGACAGGCGCCCTCCAGCCATGCAGGGTGCTGGGATTCCCCCAACCCAGAGCCCTGGCACAACCAGTGCACCCCATGTGTTGGATTCTCACCTCCTCCTCCCTTTCCCCAGCGAGGGCAGGGGAGCATTCCCCGGTGCGGAGATCTACCACATGGTCGAGCAGGTTAATGGCCACCTGAAGGAGAGCATCCTTAAAGCCCTGGAGGAGGAGAGGTAACGGGTGGCGGGAGTCAGTGGGGTTGGCTGGCTCTGACCACGGGGCTGGAGCACAAGTATTTTTGCAGGGGAGGGGACCTGCCCGGCGTGCAACTCCCCATCCCTGGGCGGCCCCCACACTCCCCTCATGCCTCCCCAGCGCCATCAAGGGCTGGTTCAGCCCCTATCACCGGAAGCGCCAGTTTGGGAACCCCCGCAACATGGAGAGCTTCGGCAGCAAGGTGCTGAAGTACGTGGTGCTGGGGGCCGGGAGCCCACCCGGGTGCCTGCATGGGACTGGGAGGGGTCCTGGGCTCAGCTCTGGGGTCCCTCAAAGGAGGGAGCTGGACCCCCCACTCTCCTCCTGCCAGGCTCCATGAGGACTGGGAGAGCTTTGTCCGTGACCTGCGAGCCCACCTGGAGAGGGTCTACTTCCCCGACACGGTGGAGGAGTGGATGGAGGAGAATGTCAACCCCTACCTGGACCAGCTGCGGGACCTGGTGCGGGACTACCGGGCCATCATCCGCCTCAATGCCAGGCCCAAGAACACATAGGGGCCATGGCTCCCCCGGCTCTCACTGCCCCCCCAGGGTGGGTTTCGGGTGCCACTGTTGCGTGTCTGTGTGCTGCTGGCTGCGTCGCTGACGTTGGTTTGTACTGTACAGAGAGCTCCTGCACATCCCACTTCCACAATAAAGTATTTTCGTAGATGCTGCTGAGTGCTGGAGGGGGATGCAGCTCTGCCCCCACCGTGCAGGCGATGGGGAGCTGGGATGGGCACAGGGGGCTGAGGTCTGTGCTGCAGACAGCTTCTGGACCCCTTGCTCCTGCTCTGCTGGCCCTGGAGGCTTTGGCAGCTGCAGGGCAGAGCTGTGACAGAGAGCAGGGGGAGGGCAGCCCACAGGATGCCCGTGTGCCTCATGCTGGCCTCGGGGGTGGCCATGCCCTCCCTGCAGGACGGGATCAAGCCCAGTGTGGGTGCTGGGTGCTGCGGACCACTGGGCAAGGTGGGGCAGTGCATGGGGGGTGTGGGCACAGGGGCCCTGCCAGGCTCCCCCCAGCACCCTCCCCAACCCCGTGGCCGCTTTCAGCAGCGGCCGCCGGCACGAGCCCCTGATCGCTGGGAGGGGGGTGAGCGTAGCACTCGCTTCCTGCGCAGAGCTGAGCCATCCTCCAAACGCTGCTTTCATCTCTTCCTTCCTCTCCTTTAATCCAGCGCCTGGGGCCCCGCGCGCTCCCAGGCTCGTCCAGCCTCCCAGGCAGGGGCCTCCGCCACGCTCCCATCGGAAAGGCAGCTGTGGTGGTGGCAAGCAGGGGGACCCTGGTGCAGGGGGACCCTGGTGCAGGGTGAGCCCCCCTGCTGCAGGTTGTCCCTCCGGCTCCTGCAAGCAAGAGTTTCGGTGTGCCTGCTCCTCCACGGTGCCCATCCCTGCAGCGGGGGGAGGCAAAGCCAAACCTCTCCCCATTCGGGGCGGCAGTTTCGGCTCGGCATGCTCAGGGCAGCGACACGGACATTTCACTGCACATTTTTCTGCTCTGCAAAGAACCAACCCGACTTGGCAAGAGCCCGGAGGGAGCCACAGAAATGCGAGGCGGTCTGGAGCTCCTGCAAAAGCCGGGCTCAGGCAGGGGAGGAGGGACGGGACAGGAGCTGTGCACCACACTCAGCCTCACACAGCCCTGCTGCCCTATGTCCTTGCTTGGTCACAAAGGTCCCGGTGCCCTGTAAGGCCATTGGGGCAGGGGCTGCCCCATCCAGTGTCTGCGCTTGATCCATGGGCGCTGGCGCTGGGTGCAGGAGCCCGTCAGGAGAGAGCTGTGGGGCACAAAGAGACCTTTGTTGAGGAACTTAATTTGTTATCAAGTGGTGGCAGATGTGAGGGAAGCCCCCGACCTGTCTGGGCCCCCCGGCGCATGCAGAGTCCCAGCCCCAGCCCCCAGCCCAGGGAGACCCACACCAGCTCAGGCCCCCCATGCAGCCGCCTGCAGCCAGGCTGCGGGATTAGAGGGCAGATTAGACGGCGTTTCTCACTGGCAACCCAAATGTCCTGGATTGGAAAGTGGGGGTGGGGAGACGAGACAGACCCCGCTGTCCCTGACGGGGGGGTCAGCCTGGAGCTGAGGGTCTGCGGAGGGAGTCGGGGGCTGCAGAGGACATCCTTGGGCTCCAGCTCAGGGGGTATGGGCCAGCACAGGGTGGGCAGGGGGCATCAGGGAGGAGCTTTGTTCATGTTTGTCTAGAGTTTGCTTGTTTCCATCTTTCTCTCTGCCACAGGCACTCAACTGGGTCTGCAGCCCCCTGTCCCCATGCACTGCACCCACCGGTCCCTGTGCAGCTGCCTGCCTCGCTGCTCTGCAGTGACCAGCGCTGTAGGGGCCAGCTGGGTACCAGCCTATTGGACCAATGCGCCCCAACGTCAGTTTGCCGGAGCTGGGACCTCAGCAAGGCTTTTAGACAGTAACTTGTCTGGGAGAGCAGAAATTTGGGAATGATTTTGTGTGGGTGGTGGCCGTGCTCTGCATTGACTGGGCACTGTTAGCACATTAACGCCTTGTCCGTCGCTGGCCCCATTTCCTATCTGGTTCATCAGCATCCTCAGCACAACCAGGCACCCTGTGCACCTTTAACGTCTCAGTCATTTAAGCCATAAAAAAGTGGAAGGGGACGAATGTCACTGGCCATTGTGTCTACAAAAGTGGAAAATTAGGCAGTAATAATGGCTTTATTTAAAGAAATTGAAAAGCCGCTCCAGCCTGGTTCCCATTATCAGCCACCACAGGCTGACGATCGGTGACTGCAACGGCCGTGCAACGCGGCGGGACGGGGACCGGTGAAGGGCACCCCGGAGCTGGGCTGGAGAGGACGGGGTGCCCCGGGGCTGGGTCTGCTCGGCCCGCCAGCCCCCGACCGCGGCTCCTCTCTCCCGGGGGGGCACTGCCGCCCCCGGTGTCCGCCCCCCGAGCAACAAGAGGACCCGAGCAGCCGGGGCCGCTGAGACCCGCCAGCTCATCACACGCCAGGGCTGCGCGACAGCGGCGGCTCCCACCGGGGCGTCCCCCGGGCCCCGGCACCATCCCCCGCGCCGGGGAGGGGGATCCCCCCTGCTCCGCCCGCAGGCACCGGGGCGGCCCCCGCCCCCTCTTCCTCCTCCTCCTTCTCCTCCTGCCCCTGCGCTGCCGCTGCGCCCCCTCCTCCCGGAACTCCCCCCCCCTCTCCCGCCCCCCGCTGCCCCCCCGCGCTCCCGGTGCGGGCCCCCCCGCCCCGCCGCGCCCCGCCCCGCCCCGGGCGCCCGCCGCCGCCGCCGCCCCCGCCTCCGGAGCGGGCTGGGCGGGGGGGCCCGCACCGAGCCGAGCCGTGCCGTGCCGTGCCGTGCCGTGCCTCCCGCCCCTCGCCGCGCCGCGCCGCGCCGCGGAGGATGCTCGGGCCGTGAGCCCGCAGCCGGCAGCCCCGGCGCCGCGGAGCCATGGGCAAGGACCAGGAGCTGGTGCAGGCGGTGAAGGCGGAGGACATCGCGGCCGTGCAGAAGCTGCTGCAGAGGCCCAAGCCCGGCAAAGCCAGTGAGTGCCGCGGCGGCGGCGGCGGGGCCGGGCCGGGCCGGGGGCACCGGGCTGGGGAAGGGGGCGGGGGGGGGGGGGGGCGCGGACACCGGCATCGCAGCAGCGGGCGCGGCGGCTCGGGGCCCGCATCCCGCCCGTTGCTCCTGTGGCCCGGCCGGGATGCCGCCCTGCGCCCTGCACGGCCCCGGAGCATCCCCGGCCCATTCCCGGTGCGGCGCGGCGAGGCGCGGCGCGGGCGGGGGCCGTAGATGTGCCGGGAACCCCCCCCGCCCCCCGTCGGCACCCCGGGCGGGGAGGCAGCCCGGCAGAGGGGGACTGGCGGCAGCGGAGCATCCCCCGGGCGCTTCGTGGGTGCTCGGCGCTGCACAGGATCTCCCCGCCGGTCCCGGTGCAACCAGGGGCACGGCCGGGCACCGGCCCGGCTGCCCTTGCCCGGTGCCCGGGAGCAGCTCCCGAGCCCCCGTGGAGCCGGGCCGGTGCACCCGGGGGGCTTGGGCTGGGCATGGGCAGGGGGCTGCGGCCGGGCAGGCAGGGCAGAGCTGGGGGCATCTGCGTGTGCGTGAGTGTGTGTGTGGAATGTGTGTGCACGGACCGTGCGTGTGTGCACCGCAGCTGCCGGTGCTTGCACACGTTTGCATGTGTCTGTGCGTGTGTACGTGCATGCTTGGGTGTGCATGTGTGTCTGTGTTTGGGTGCGTGGCTGTGTTTGTGTATCGGTGTGTACCCTGGCATATGTGTGTTTGGATGTGGCTGTGTTGGTGTTTTCTCCGTGTGGGGGTGTTTGGATGTGGCTCCATGGGTATCTCCCTGTGTGCATCTCTGCGGCTGGGTTTGCACGTCTCCGTGTGTGCATCCGAGTGTGCGTGCCCAGGCGCGAGGCTGCGGGGGTGTACGTGTGTCTGTACGTATGTATCTGTGTGTGTACGTGTGTGTAGCTCCATGAGTATCTGCTCTCTGTACGATATAACTGCTCTGTTGAGGCGTTCCATCCAGGACTGAATTATTCATGGTGCTGATGCAGCCGCAGGTTTCAGGCCTGGCGCGCAGGGCCGACCCGGGGGGCTGGGGACCATCCCTGGGCACAGGTGGGGACCATGGGGAGCACTCGTGTGGCATCAGGTCACTGGGCACACAGCCCCTTTGCTGATGCACCCCGTCTCCCTCCCCCCGGCGCCCAGCGCTCCCTGAACATGGGCACCTCCATGTCCCTGGAGCCACGCAGGGCTGGTGTGGTGTCCCCCGTCCCTAGCTGTGCAGGGGTGTTCCTGGCCGAGCAGGGCCAGTGTGGCATCCCCTGTGTGCTGGCGCTGAGCGGGGCTGGCATGGCATCCCCCATGTCCCTGCTATAGTGCAGGGGTGGTGCGGCATCCACCATGTCCCCGCTGCCCAGCAGGGCCAGCGTGCGGTCCCTTGTGCTGTGCAGGGCTGGCGTGGTGTCCCCCATGTCCTGGTGCCATGGAGGGCCGGTGTAGTGTCCCCCATGTCCTGGTGCCATCATTGCTGTCACGGCTGAGGGCCTGTACGGGGAGAGAAGAGGGTCCAGCTCAGAGCCCCCTTCATCCCAACCTGCTCCAGGTGCTGCTGCTTCCGTGGCCTCTCAGAGCAGTGTGCAGGGACTGGGATGCCACCTCCTGGCCTGTGCCAAATGCTGTCCCTCTTACACCCCTCGCCAATCCCCGCTGGCCCCAGTGCACAGCTGGTGTTGCTGTGGCAACGGCCAGCGGTGCCGGAGTGCCACCACCTCCTCCCGCATCCCTCTCCTTCCCAGCCCTGCTCTGCTGCATCTCCCGCCCCGGCCGCTTTCCCGCTGCAGAGCCCCTCCAGCTGCCGGGCACCGCCGGGTGGGATGGCCGCGGCAGCCGGCAGTGCTCCCAGTGCCGGGCTTGCGAGCGAGGGACAAGAGACACCCAGCGAGGCCAAGCCTGGCCAGCCTGGGGTTGGGGAGATTCCCGCTGGGGGCCTGGATGCTTGCCCCGTGCCCTCGCTGGGCGGCACATCTCCAGCTCTGCCGAACCCACCAGTGCTGGTGCCGGGATGCTCTGGTGCCACGTCCCCATGGGACCTGACTCTCCTGCCCGGTGGCAGGGCTATGCGTGCGGCGGCGGGTGCCGTGCTCCTGGCCTGGGGTGCATGAGCACCTCTTGCAGCGGGGCTGGAGGAGCAGTGCACAGCACAGGGTGGGAGAGCACTGAACAGTGGCTGTCCCTGTGCCACGGTGTCCCCACGTCCCCAGTCCCCTCCGCGTGCCTGTCCCACGCGTGCCTCCGGTGCTCCCCGCGCCGCACAGCACCAGGAAGATTTGTAACTTAGCTCTGTTATCTGGATAATATCCTATTCATGTGGGGTTTAATAAATGAGATTTCAAAAATCCCTGCGTGAATTAACACGGGTTGCTATGGCGACGTGGGGCCCAATTTAGCGTGTGGAGTACGAGTTTGTGGGGCCCGGGCCGGCCGCAGCGCGCACCGCGCTCGCTTCCCGGGCATCCATAATTGATAAGGTTGTCTGAAAGTTACGCAAATCAGATGCAGGGATTTGGCAGCAAACTGTTTCCCTCCCTGTCCCCTCCTCCCCGGTGCTACCTCGAAGAATTGTAGTGACTTGGCGTTTTCCCCTCGGCTCCCCGGCTTGGGCACCGTGGGACGGGATGGGGCCCCGGGGAGCACCCCCACCAGCATCCATGCCGGCTGCACCGTCCCCGTCCCGCTCACCCGCGGCTTTGGGCAACAGGAGATGGGGCTGTGCTGTGCCACGCAGGGGAGCCACGGTTCCTCGGCTGTCATGTGTTGGAGCGAGCGGTCTCTTTCACTGAGGCCAGTGCCACTGGTGGCTTGTCCGCTTTGGAAATGGCTTCTGTATGGCACCCGCCTGTGCAGCGGGAGGGACCTGGAGCTGAGGGCTGGGCCCCTCTGCTCCGGCTTCTCCTCCTGCTGGGCTGTGCGGCTTTGCAAAGCACTTCCGTGAGTGGCAGCTTTGTGTGGGAAAAATGTCCTGGCACGTGGTCCCACAGTGCCAGGGCAAGCAGCCGGGATGGTCAGGGGCCGGCTGCAGCTCGGCCAAGCGGGTGACAGCCGGGGCTGTGTCCCATGGGGCTGTGTTGCCCACCCTGTGCCTGGCCCTCAGTGCTATCCTGGTGTCCCAAGGCTGCTGTTGCGGCTCATGTCCTTGTGTGCCGCTGGAGCTCTGGGTTCCTCGCTCCGGGACGCCCGGGTCGGGTGAGCCACGCTGCCTGGCTGGGCTCGGGAGCTGGGCATGGAGCCCGGCACCCCCTGCACCCTGCTATGCCGGGGTGACGCAGCCCAGCCTGGCCCCACTGCCCGGGGGTGCGGGTGCCGAGGCACGGGCAGCTCTTGGGGTGCCCCTGCCCTGGGCAGGAAAGCCCTGTTCCCGTGTTGCCACCGGCACTGGGCTCTGCGTCCTGCCCTGTGTGTCGCTGGCAGCAGCCCCGGCGTTTCGGGGCTTAATCCCAGCCATCCCTGGCCCTACTGCCATGTGCAGGGAGCGGGTCCTGCCCTGCCCGGGGAGGAACCCCAGCCCCATTGGCACCATTGGTGCTGCCCTGGCCCCACGGCTGCCTCTGGCCACGCTGCTCCCGGCTCCGGGCCATGCGGGGTGGGCAGAACCCGCTACGGGTGAAAAAGCCAAGACAGGAGCCAGGCAGCTCCGTGGAGGAGCACGCGTGGTGCAGGCAGTGTGGGCAGCAGGGGAAGGACCCCAAAGCTCAGCGAGCACCCCCGGGATCATCACGCTCCGGGGTGCTGCCATCCCGTGGGGACCCATCCCAGGATGCAAGTGGAGCTGCAGCAGCCGTGTGGGATTGCTGCTCTGCCGGTGCTCCAGGATGTGGGGGCAGCGGGAGGCAGGAGCCAGACCCTGTGGGGACACGGGATCCCCAGGCAGGGTCTCACTGGCTGCCTCCTGCCCTCCAGTGCGTCCTCCTGCGCGGTGGCCAGTTAATTCTGGTTTGTTTTTTTTTTTTTTTTGCCTGCATTTGATTGCATTAATAATCTCCTCTGATAACAGTATTTAATAAAACCAGGCTAATATGGCGCAGTTAGGAAATGTCTTTGACATTTTACAATTCAATTTCCATGCAGTAAAAGGCAGGGCAGCTGCAAATCCAATTGTGGTGCAGTGCCCAGGGCGCGCGTGGCTGGCAGCCGCCGGAGCTGCCCGGTTCCCCCCGGCCCTCCAGTAACGCAGGAAACTTCCCCGGGTGGCAGATGCCCCTAATGGCTCCCGCTGCCCCTCCCCGGCCACGGGCTCCGGGGGAGCCCCCTCCTCACTCCAGGGGAAGCCCAGGCAGGGGGGGAGCAGACGGTGCTTGCTGGGATGCCAGAGCCCCCAGGTGCTACCGGTCTCTGGAGCCATCGGTGCCAGGCAAGACATCTGGAGCAGGAAGAAGGGGCCATGGGGTTGGATCCTGTGGCAGCTTGGCCAAGTTGGGGGCCTGCAAAAGATTGCTGGCCCCCTGCGCATCCCCGTCCCGGGGCAGGATGCTGCTCCCGCGTCCCTCCTGATCCCCTCGGCACAGATTAAGCGGCGAAATGCCAAGGGGGTGGGCTGGGGCACGCAAAGCGATGCTGGCACCGGGTGAAGTTGGTGCATCCCTGCCACGTCCCAGGATGGCAGTCGGGGCTGAGCAGCTCCTGCCGCTGCTGCGCTTAACGGTGTGTCAGCAAGTCCCTTAAAAACTTCTTGGGGTTTCTAGCCCGCGTGTGAAACCTCGCTCCCAGCAGGACTTGGCAGGCGGGCGCAGGCTGGCGTGTGCCAAGTTTCCTTCCAGTGGGGGATTATTACTCAGCCCGGGGTGACATCTCGTTATTTTACATTTTCTTGCTTCTCTCTCTCCGGCTGGGCTGGAGTTGCGGGTGCAAACCCCCCCCTGCCGCCCCAGTGCAGCTCCCGCTTTGGGGCTGGCCGCAGGGTCCCTGCCTGCTGGGGGATGCTGCAGAAGACCCGGTGCTGTTGGCCACTGCCACCAAGGAGCAGCGGGGCTGTCCGCCGGTGGCTCCGCTCCCAGCTCAAGGCTCCCTTGCTGTCCTGGATTTTCTCGCGGCAGTCCCAAATTCACCTGGCTTGACACCAATTAGCCCTTTGCCAGTGGCAGGCAGCCCCTCATGCCCGAGGCTCTCCCAGGCCACCAGCTCTGCCTGATTCCCGCATGAGGACCTTGCTGCCGGGTGTCACGGTGCTACTCGATGCCCATGCACCGTGGTGGGGTGATGCTCCCAGGGGGTGGCCGGGGATGCGGCAGGACCAGGCTGCACCCAAGGGTGACAGTGCCATGGATGCTTGGGGTGCTGGTGGTGCGGCAGGGCTGGGTGCTGTGAGCACCCCAATCCCCCCTCCGTAGCTGCCTCCTTCCCTGCCAGCCCAGCACCATTCCCATTAGCCAGGCTGGCTCCTCTCCCCTGAGCTCCCTTTAACCCTTCCCTCCCCTTTCCAGGTGCGGGGAAAGGCTGCGATCAGCTCCCTCGCTGGATTGGTGCGCCTGGGTGTCCCCCAGCCCCTTCCCGCTCCCCTTGTGCCAACAGGGCCCTATTGGTGACTGCTTGGCCCCGTGGTGGTGATGCCTGTGGATGGCGGATGCGTGGTGCTGTGCCAGAACCCTGGTGGGTGCCAAAGTGCTGGTGGGTCCTTGGTGAACATTGGCCCCAGGCACACGGCCGGTGGGAGCTGCGGTGTTGCTGACGGGGTGAGCGGTGGAAGGGACCGCGTGGCTCTGAGGCGATGCTCGGTGCTGTGCTTGAACGTGTTTGCCATGGCGCTCTCCATCCTGGTGCGGGAGCGGTGTGTGCCGGGTGCTGGGTACTGCTGGCCACCCCGAAGAGCCGGCGCTGGTGATCCTCTGGCTGAACGCTGGCCATGAACCCGCTGCGCACTGCCCTTGCCAGCCGGCAGCTAAAGGTGCCTTTCGCAAGTGTCCAGACTCTGTTAGGAGAGCGTCGGAGAACTAATTTGTTGGTATTTAATGGCTGATGCTGTTACTGCCCAGCCAGGCTCCCGCGGGTGAGGGAAAGGCGTTGGGAAGCAAAACCCGCTCGGGAGCGCCCAGGCTCGTGCTGGCCTGTGTGGATGCTGCTGCTCTGTCGCCACGTTGTGCCCTGGCTGCGGCTGAGCGTGCCGTGGGTACAGATCATGCCGGGCTGGTCAGCGAGCTGGCGTGCAGCGCCGATGTCCGCCTCCACCTTGGGTTGCCAATCCGTCCCGCAGTTGGGGCACGTGGGACTCACCCTCCCTGCGCTCGCTCCCTGGAGGGACGGGGACCAGCACAGCCTGTCCGGTGTAGGAGCGATCCTGCCGGCGGGCTGGCTCTTCATGCCGGGCTGAGAGGGATCTTTAAGCTGTAATGAAATGTTAATAGTATTTTCCAACTCAATATGGGAGTAGAAAATGAGGTGTTTAACACTGGGCTCCGCAGCGACAGGAGCAATCAGCCTGAGAAATGGGAAGCCGGGGACGCAGCGCCGACCTCGGCATGGCCTGACAGCCCCGTGCTGCCGGGCCTGATCCGGTGATAGATGGGTGCTGGTGCCTGGTGTGAGCCATCGGGCCAGGGAAGCAGGGTGCCGGGGTGGTGTGGGAGAGCGGCTGATGGGGCAATGCTGAATCTGCCTGGGTCTCCTTGGGTCTCGCCAGCAAGGTCACCACCGGCCACCTGGCTAGAGCTGAGCAGATCGAGGTGTTTGCGGGGCTGGGGTGCCCTGGGGTGCAGGAGGCCGATGGGACCCCGTCTCTGTGTCCTGCCATGGCAGTATCAGCTGGAGACAGAGTAGGTTGGAGCTGGTGCCCAAGCAGCTGCCACGGGCACAGCCTGGGCACTGGTTCTCCGAGCACCGTGCCTGCCGGTGGCCTGGCTGCTCTGCACCAGCACTGCTCTGCCAGCCTGCGTGTGTGCCCCTGTGCACGCGTGTGCATCTGTGTACGTGTGTGTGCGCGCATCTGTGTGCGTGCAACTGCTTCTGTGCATCCGTGTGTGTTGCGTGCCCCTGTGCATCCATGTGCACGCGTGTGTCCATGTGCATCTGCCCTGTGCATCCGTCTGGCCGCTTCGGCAGTGCCTCCTCCCCGGCCTGGCGTGGGGCTCGGCACTGGGGACGGCTCGTCAGCGGCAGTGGCGGCAGCTGCTGCCTGATCCCTTCCAGATGTGGCTGCTGGAAGCCCGGCTCCGCGCCGCCTCCTCGCCGAGGGCCCCGTAGGTTTTTGGTCCGTGGCTGCTGGAGCCGTTGGAGCAGACAAAGCAGCCGCCTGCCCGGCTCCTGCATTGCAGCTGGGCTGTTTACGGCGCGCTCTTCGCGGCTGTGCAGCTCCGCAGCAGCTATTCTCCCGGCTGTCTCCGCTCCGGCGTGTGCGGATCCTGGGGCTGTCTCTGTCTAAGCCCTGGCTCCCGGCAGGGATGGGGCAGGTGGTCCCACACTGCCACCGCCAGCCCCCCTAAACCCCAGTGCCCACGGTGCTGGTGACACTGGGGACACCGGGATGGGTCCTGCGAGCCCTGCCCTTCCCCTGCAGCGCTGCCAAGCCTTCGGGAGCAGTGTGACGCCTCTGGCCGGGCTCCCGTTCAGTCGCACGGCATCGCCTGGTTGCACATCACAGCTCTACCCATCCGCCCCGGCAGTGACCACAGCATCCCTGAGCTGCCAGCCCGGACACCCGCGGAACTGCCCATCGCCGCACCTGACCTGCCCATGGGCACGGCCGGGAAAGCCGCTGCGGTGCGGAGGGTATGTGAGTGGGCACGGCGCACCGGCACGTACAGGAATGCTGGGGGAAGGTGAACCAGGTTGTTGTGTGGACAAGGACAAATGATGGCACTAAAGGCACCGTGTTCAAAATAGATCCCAGGGCCTGGTTTAGCTGCGTACGGTGTGGGAGCTTAGAGCCCAGCGCTGCTGCAGTGCCTATTGCCCTGTTATTTATCTGAGCTGTCTGTGTGCTCACACGTGCACACACGCACACACTCTGTGTATGCCAGGGAGCTCCCTGCCACTTCCCGGCAATGTCTGGACTGTGGTGGGGTTCGTGGGAGGCCAGATGATAGCGACTTTGTTAGTTATAGAATCATAGAATGGTTTGGGTTGGAAGGGACCTTAAAGATCACCGAGTCCCAACCCCCCTGCCATGGGCAGGGACACCTCCCACCAGCCCCGTCCAGCCTGGCCTTTAACACCTCCAGGGATGGGGCAACCACAGCTTCTCTGGGCAACCTGGGCCAGTGCCTCACCACCCTCAAAGTGAAGAATTTCTTCCTGATATCTAATCTAAATCTACCCTCTTTCAGTTTAAAACCATTACCCATTGTCCTACCACTATACGCCCTTGTAAAATGATTAGTTAATGATGCTTTAAGATACGCAAAACTACTGGTTGCTCCCTGCAGGGCAGCGTGGCTGTGATCGGTCCTCCCAGGGCTCCCCAGCTCCATGGAGCAGGCGAAGATGGGGAAGAGATGGGGAGGACAGGGATGGGGCTGGACAGGACAGGATCATCTCTGCTCCGGGGTGGAGGTGAACGGTGCTAGCATCTGCCCCCTCTCTGCTCCCATGTCCTGGGCAGCCTCTGCTCGAGCACTGAGGATGCGCGGTGCTGGCTTTGCTGGGATGCAGACAGACAGGCAGACACAGGCTGATGGTGGCCTCAAGCAGCTGCATCCCGTCCCCCACCGCGGCAGCCTCGCCGTGCCTGCGGTGACTCCTTCCAGCCAGGCTGATTATTGAAAATTACCTGTTTGCTGCCGCCCCGGCACGGGGAGAGCAGGCTGTCAATTAAGGCTCCATGGAAGCAGCACCAACACGCATTTCCGCGGAGACGAGGGTGGGCGTACGGCTGGCACCGGGGCCGGCAGCGACGAGCACAACGGGGCTGGTGTGGTGCTTGGTGCTGGTCCTGCTGAGCGCAGCACTTTGTGTCCCACCTGTGGGGCCGGAGCCGACGTGTCGCTGTGCTGCCTGCTCCCCTGCCCATCCCTGCTGCCGGCTTCCCCGCATCCCTGGTCGCACGGGGCCAAGTCACTGGCAGCCTTCACGCAGCAAAGCAGCACAGGACTGTGTGTTTTTCAGGGGTCAGCGGGTTTGCAGGCAGCCTGGAGCAGGCAGGAGGTTGCCGAGACTTTGCGGGCAGCGACTCTGCACTGGGAGGGAGCATCTGCAGAGCTGGGGCTGAGTCCCAAATTGGGGCTGGGGGAGGCCTTGCAGTGCTGGGGGGACTGGGGCTGCTCAGGGGGAACCCAGCTGATGCAGCGCCAGCGGTGAACGGCTCGGCCGGGCTCCAGGGCACCACGTGGCAAAGGTCAGGTGAGGATACGGCTCGGTGATGCAGGGAGAGTGGGGATGCTCACGGTAGCCGCTGGTGAGCACCGCTGCCCTGGCATGGCGCTGGTGGGCACCGTGGGGTGCTGGGTCACCTGGCTGGCCCCAGCCCCAGGTTTTCAGCGGGTCAGCTCTACCTTAGGTGCACCAGCATCCCCCATCCCTGCCTGCCCAACAGCCTGCAGGGTCAGCCCTTCGTCTTCCTTTGGGATCAGAGAGTTTCCTGTTTTTTTTTTTTTTTTTTTTTTTTTTTTTTTAACAAAAATCACTGAGGAGTCCCCACTGCCTCTTGAAAGCTGCATTTGAGTTGCTTCATCCTGGCCCCAGGGGACAGCCCTGCGCTGCTGCAGCACCGTGACTCAGGCTGTCACGGCCTATTGATTTTGAAGTGCGGATTTCTCCGCTCCCTGGGGAAGGCTCCATGTGCGGGTCCATGCGAGGGCTGGGTGTCCGGAGCACCGGCAGGTGCGCTGGGCACAAGGCCAGCATCTCCCCAAAGTCCCCCGGGATCTGGGGAATGGCTTGTGCTGGGCATTGAGGCACCCAGCTGTGGGTGTCCAGATGTCATGGGGTGTTCAGATGTGATGGGAATGGGTCTCCAGATGTGATAGGCAGTTGTTATTCAGCTGTGATGGGTGATGTGGTGTCCAGCTGTGGAGGGCACTGGGGCATCCAGCTGTGATGGGCAGTTATTATTCAGCTGTGATGGGATGTTATCCAGCTGTGATGTGGTGTCTGGCTGCGGTAGGAACTGGGGTATCCAGTTGTGGTGGGCAGTGGATATCCAGCTGTGGTGGGCACTGGGGTGAGCAGTGTGTGTCCAACCGTGATAGGCAGTTGTTGTCCAGCTGTGATGGGTGTCCAGCTGTGATGGGCACTGGGGTATCCGGCTGTGGTGGGCATTGGGCTGCAATGGCTCTGGCCCATCCCTGCCACCTCATTGCCCCAGGCAATCCCTTCCCACGCAGTCAGAAGCCTGCAAGTGTCCCGGTGCATTATTTATACAGTCAAAATCGATCAGCAGATGATAACGGCTTCATTAGCATCTGAACATCGCACCGGCCTCGGCGCTTGACACGACCTTGGCTGCAGGAGTACAAGCCTTTTACTGTCTGCCAGTGGCGAGGACTGGCTCCCCGGCGTCCCCATCGTCAGTGAACCCAGCCAGGGCTGCTCCAGCCACCTCCGTGGGGTCCCCACAGCGGCACGTGCATGTGGCCACACACTGTGCCCACACACATGCCCCCATGGGGACCCCACAGCAGGGACCCCCATTCTTGCTGCGAGGAATAAGACCATTCATGCCAGGGCTCCTCGTGCAGCAAGCGCTTGCAGCGCTTGTTGTTTGCGTGGCGCTCGTCAGCAAGGATATAATTAAGAGCAGCTATTTTGGATGCTTCCTTTATCCGGCAGCTCATGGCGATGCCGCTGCAGGGTCCTCCCCCTGCTCCGAAATAGGCGCTTGGCTTTGCCTTGAATGTCTTCCCTGTGGGTATTCAGTGTCATCCTGCTTGTGGTGTCCCGGAGGTCCCTGTTGTGCCTGGGGGAGGACACACAGTGGTCCTGCTGCCCGTGTGGGCTGGGGAGGGGGTAAAGTGGTGGGGCTGGTGGGGCTGGAGGGGAGGGGGACCACTGCAGTAGGGTGATGGAAGAGATGGGGAGGAAGATTTGGGGGGGTTGCCCCGGCTTGTTCACCGCTGCTGCTGAGCTTGGGGGGGGCTTGGGGGGGGGGCAGCGACGGCTTTCCCCTCATTAAGTAGATGTTGATTTAGCGGAGGCTGGAGCCATCTGCTCGGAGCAGCCGCCCGCTCCCTGCGAGCTGGCGCGGCGCTGCCGGGGGGAGCTGGGCGAGGATGTGCTTTGTCAGCGGGGGCTTGGCCGGGAGCCCCCGCACCCCAGCCGGGCATCGATCGCTGCTGGCGCTGCGCTGGCTGCAGATGCAGGGGGCTGGCGCACGAGCATGCTAATGGGCACTGTGTGGCCCCGCTGCTGGGAAGGGAGAGGAGTCCCACCACATCGGGCGGTGGCCTTGGACATGGGTGCAGGGGAGGGGAGGGGCTGGAGCAACCAGGCATGGGGTTCACCTCGTGGCATGCACCGGGGTGCCCAGAGCGGTGGTTGGGCATGGGGGTCTCCATGCAGCATGCACTGGGGTCTCCATGCGGCATGCACTGGGGTGCCTGGAGTGGTGGTTGGGCATGGGGGCCTCCATGTGGCATGCACCTGGGTGCCCTGAGCAGCAGCCAGGCATGGCATAGGGATGCAGGGTGATGCGTGGCTGGACCCTGGGGTCATGCAGAGCATCTCCCCCATGCACACCCAGCCCTGCATGTGCACTGAGGAGTCCCACCACATCGGGCCGTGGACACGGGTGCAGGGGAGGGGCTGGAGCAAGCAGGCATCGGGGTCACCTCGTGGCATGCACCGGGGTGCCCGGAGCAGTGGTTGGGCATGGGGGTCTCCATGCAACATGCACTGGGGCGCCCGGAGCAGCACCCAGGCGCATGGTGGCTGCATCACCCTGCACCCCCCCTGCGTGGGGGTGCAGGGTGATGCGTGGCTGGACCCTGGGGTCGTGCAGAGCTGCTCCGCTGTGCGCACCCAGCCCTGCACGTGCAGCCGGCTCGTGCGTCGCCTGCTGTCACTGTGCCTGTCGGGCCATCGCTGCTGTGGGGCGGCCGGCGCAAGCCGGCGCGTGGCGGGGGAAGGACGGGGCCAGCGAGGAGCTCGCCGCCCTCGCTGCACGCAGAGTGCTGGGCTGAATTCAAGCGTGCATTTAGCTACCGTGAGCTCTGCGTTTAAGTAAAGGCATTTCTGGGAGTAGTGGCTGGGCTGAGCTCCCCGCGGCGGTGTTTACTCGCAGCAGACGCTGTTTATAGTCGGTGTCTATGGCAGACGGCTGTGGCTCCCGGTGCGCGCAGGAGCCGCGCGAGCTGGAGCCGGAGCTGGTGGTGCTGGGCCTCGCTGGATCCTGCAGTGCAGCTTGTCCCCCTTCCCTGGGGCCAGCGATGTGGTCCTGTCTGACCCTGCTCTGCATCATCAGGCCCCTCAGGATGCTCATGGGGCCGTGGCGCGTGCCGTGGGGCTGGGATGCAAGGGGAGCAGGGCCCAGAGAGCCGCATGCTGCCACGTGGCACGACCTTCACCTGAGCAGCCCATGGGGAGCAAAGAGGGGACACTGGGGTGTCCCAAGGATATTGGTGGAGCTCGGGTGGTCTGAGTAAGGGCCCCAGCGCCAGGGGTACCACCATCCCTCTGTGCTGCAACATCTGCTGGATGGCCCCGGCATCTGCCTCTGTGCGGGCAGGGCAGGACAGGATGATGCTTGTGGGTGCTTGGTGCTTTCTGTCACCCCTCCGGTGATCCCGGCAGGGAGGACAGCCAGGGACGTGCTCGGTGCATGCTGGCAGCATGGCCGTGTAGGAGCCCTGCTCTCCTCCCCGCCGTGCCCGTCTCCTTTTGTGGCTGGTATTTTTAATTGGCAGTGCTCTCAGCTCCCTTTCCTCTCTCCCTTGTTAATGGAGTTTTCCTTGTGCTTCCCAGCCATTAACGAGCTCTTCCATGTCTCCCTGCCCCCAGACAGGCTGCTGGTCCCACAGTGGGGCTGAGACGACCCCAGGCTGCAGATCGGCAGAGCGCCGGGGTGTCCGTGCTGCTCCCCCTGCCCCGGGAACGGCGAGTACCCAGTCGTGGCAGGGCGCTGCCCAGGGTCCGGTTGGGCTCCAGGCTCTGGCTGCGGCGCTGCGCCCTCAGCACGGCTCCATCGTGCCCCATGCCAGGCTGTCAATGCCGTGCCAGACAAGCACGCCACTTCATTATAGGAGGCGCTTAATTGCTGGGCTGTGGGACCATGGCGTGAGGGTTTTGCTCATGGCCCCTCGGGAGCTTTGGTGATGCTGGCTGGCATGGCAGCCGCTGCCCTCCCTGCCCTGCCCACTGCCAGTGCAAAGCCACTGTCCCTCCAGGGTGCCGGTGCCAACACAGACATGGGGTTGGTTCTTTGCGGTGCCACGCTGGCTCCCACCATCTGTGGCCTTGGCCTGGCCCTGCAGGGGTGCCAGCCGCCGCGCTGCCATCCGTGCCACCATCCACACCTCGCCATGCTGCTGGACACTCCAGAAGGATGTGGGACCACCCAGCTACTGCTCAGGGGACCCCATCAGACCAATGCTGCACCTAAAGACCTTTTCCCAGAAGTGCTTGAAGCCATGCCGGGGCCTGAGCTTGCCGCAGCCCATACCGGGCACCAGCAGGCTTGCGACCAGTGCCAGGGCTTTAACGAAAGTCAAACCGCTGCGCGGCTGGAAGTCACTGACTAAGCACTTGGCACAAGCATTGATGGAAGTGCTAAACAGATTTTGGCAGCCGCAGCCTCTCCTGCAGGTGCAGGGAGGGGAGATTCGCCACTACAGTGTGTTTGGCTGATGCTGGTTTGGCCGGTGCGGGGGGCTGCCGGTGCATACCCAGGGATTGGCATCGCGGGGTGCAACAGTGATGCTGTCAGTGTCACCACTGCACCCCGCAGTGCCGATCCTTGGGCATTGCCCCATCCCAGCCCCTTGCTGGGAGCAACCCGTGGGAAAGGCCAGGCACTGCAGACCCACTGACATCCGTCCGTCCGTCTGCGAGGACCGGTTAGCCGGAGCGGGGCCCGTCTCGGGGCCGGAGGTTGGAGCCAGTGCTGGGCACGGTGCCGCTCCTGCGCCCACTGGCTCCTTTTGTCCGCTGGCCATTTGCATCCCTGGGGGGCGGCTCGGCCCCCTTCTCCTGGGAGCTGCTTCTTGGCGCTGGGCGGCAGCGGAAGCGGTCCTGGGCTCCTCTCCACCGGCACTGAATGGCACCTTTGTTGGGGAGCCTGGCGGCAGCTCGGGGCTGGCGGGGACCTGCTCGGCCCCGTCCGCTGTGCTCAGCCCTGGTGCCGGGGGGCTCTGCCCACCAGCAATGTCCAGTCCTTCCTGGGGGAGCATGAGGATGCTGCTGCAGGGATGGGAGGGGGGGGGCTGTTTCCCAGGTCTGGCCACCCCGATGGGGAGTTGCTACTGGGGCGGTTTGTTAATGTGTTAAACGAATGGCACGGGCTGCCAGGGCAAGGGAGGCTGCCCCGCCACGTGAGCCTTGGGCTGGTGGCGTTTTGTTTGCTGGAAGGAGGGCAAGCAGGGCTGGCTGCAGGGACCCTGCGGTGACCCTGTCCCTCCCCACACTCAGGGGACCTCATGGTGCCCCCATCCCTCCCTGCGCCCAGGGGACTCCATGGTACCCTGTCCCTCTCTGCACCCTGGCGACCCCGCAGTGGCCCCTCTTGTCCCACAGCCACCCCATGGCACTGCGTGCCAGGAGAGGCTGGGGACGTGGTGGACGGGGGACAATCGTCATGGCTGTTCAGAAGGCATCCTCCAGCGCTCTTGCCCATTGGCACTGGGCTGCGTTATCGTTAGCAAATGTCCTGCGGCTTGTGCTGTTGGGTGGCTGATGGAGCGCGGGAGGGAGCCGGTGCTCTGGCAGCCTGGGAGCCTCTGCGTTTGCAGGGAGAAACCTCTGCCACTGCCCCAGCTGCTCCTGGGACCATCCGCCACGTGTGGCCCAGGCAGGGGGTGGCTCAGCCCAGCACGGCTCCCCGGGCTTGTGGGTCAGGGCTGGGCACAGCCGCCCTTCCCGCTGCTGGTGCCCCCTGTGCCCCGTTTGCTGACGCAGCCCTTTGTGCCAAATAATTGGCTATCGCACTGGGGGGCTGACAGAGGAGACATGGCACATGGGGAGCATCCCTCTGACCCCACGTCTCCATTCCCTGCCTGAAGTCACCCCTTCCAGTCGGCTTCTCCCAGCGAGCGCTTATCCCTGGTGTACTTGTCCCCGGCACGGTTCCTGCCGAGCTGCCGGGGTGAGGATGGCCGCCTGTCCTCCCTGCCGGGCTGGGCAGCCTTTATTGAATTATTTCCCGTAGGATCAGGGCCACGCTGGTGCCAGCTTGCTGTGGTGGGCACAGGGGCTGCTGCGTGGGTCCCCTGCTTGGGTCCCCAGCCCAGGGCTCTGCCATGCTGCAGCCACCCTCCTCTTCCTCCTCCTCCTGCTCCAGCTCCCCGCTGTGCGCTGCGAGGAAAGAGCAGGCTCACTGGAAAGCCTGAGTGGCATTTTTCGGTTAAATCTTATGTAAATCTGGCTTCGTCCTTTTTCGTGGTGCTAATTGGATTGCCCCGAGATGTTTTATTTTCCCACGCAGGCAGGTGTGGGGTGGGAGTGAGGCAGTGCTGGGTGGGGGGGCTGCAGGGACAAGGGACATGCTGGGGCCCCGGGGGAGTGTGCCGCGCTCAGCGCTCTGCCGAAGCAGCCAGGTCCGGCAGCTCAGTGTGGTGCTGGGCTCCACGGGGCCATGCCGGAACCCCGGCGAGGCAAAGGAACTGGGGAGGGAACCCCAGGGAAACCCACCGCAGCCCAGGTGGATGGACACCCTGGTGCCAGGAGAGACCCTCGGGCTCTGATGGCATCAGCAGGGTCCCCTCCATCCCAAGCCCTCCTGCCTGCAGCTACCCACAGGCTTGGGCAGCCCCGCGTGGTGCTGTGCTGCACCCAAGCCTGGGCTGCAGAGCTGCAGGGAACCAAAACCTTGGTGGGGAGGGAAACCTGGAGCTGTCACCTCCCCAGTGTGCCCCAGGTCCCTGTCCTGGCCACCTCCCGCGCCACTCTAATGCGCTGTCCCCTTCCCTCCCTCCCAGAGCTCCTCGGATCAGCAAAAAGAGTCAACGTCAACTTCCAAGACACCGACGGGTGAGTGGGAGCCCTGCGCCTGGGCGTGCGCGCGGTGGGGTGCGTGGGCAAGGGTGTGCGTGCCGTGGGGTGCCACGAGCCGGGGTGCACGTGCTGTGGGGAGCAGGGGGAGCACGTGCCCGGGGATCAGTGCAGTGAGCAGGAATGTCATGCATCTCTGTGGGCACGTCGGCTGTGCAGCGATGCAGTCATGCAGCCGGGGTCTGGATGGGCATTAGCCAGCGCGGTTGAGCCCTGCCTGCGCCCCTGAGCCGGTGGGGTTGCCGCTGTGGGCATCAGAGGTGGGAGGTGAGGTCTGAAAGGCAGAGGAAGAGCTGTCCCCCACGTCTCACCGGCCTCCTCCCTGCTGTTGCCACGGGCTTGGGGCTCTGCAGGTGCTGTGCAGGGAGCAGCCCCACAGGGCACCGAGCGGGCGAGCCGTGACCCCACCGGGCTGTGCCACTGGGGCGCCGCTTCGCAGCCGGCATCCAACAGGCGGGGAGGAGCAGGGAAGGGGGCCGCAGGCTCACTACCCGTTAATCACGCTAATGAGGCTGCCGGCACAGGAAGGCAGCCGGAGCCCCGAGGAGGAGGGGGGGCTGCGGTGGGAGCAGGGAGTGATGCTTGCAGGGATGGGCAGCAGCCATCCCCTGTGCCCCCCCGGCTCCCCCTGCCCTGCGGGGCAGCAGGACATGGGGCTCCGCGATGCTGGTTGGTCTCTGGGGACAGCTCTGCTGTGGCTGTGGAAATGGCACGTGAGTGGAAGGGTTGGATGGGGTGAGGAACGAGAGGGCACACCCTGGGGATGCACAGCCGCAGCAGTCTGCGTCCCTCCTCATCCTCACCCCCGAGCAGGGCCCCAGTACCGGGACGGTGGCAGCGGGCATCCCCTGGTACCCGCCGACACATCGGGTCCAGCAGCCTGCGCCTGTGCACGTGTGTGCCTGCACGGGTGCATGCAAGCGTGCGGATGTGCAGCTGAGTGCATGTGCATGCAAGCGTGCCTGTGTGCGCGAGCGTGCGTGCACGGCGGTGGGAGCGTGTGGGTATACTGGCCAGCGGTGGGGCGGGTGCGTGGCACTGCCTGCGCAGGGCAGGGGCTGGAGGATGCGATGTGGGCAGGGTGAGGGGCTGCATCACCCCACGGACCACCTCAGGCAGTGGCTGCCGGAGCCGGCAGGTCACCAGAGGGCTGTGCGTTGCAGCAGGGCTGGGACAGCAGTTGAAAACTGCAGGCTGGGCCCCTGCTCATGCCCTGCCTGGGGCTACTGGCCAGCTTGGCCCGTGCAGGAGCAGCCCTGCAGCAGAGGAGCCACCTCCAGCCTCCAGCGCTGCTCCTGGAAAGGATCATCCCCCAGGAACGCGCAGGTCAGACCCAGGCTGCAGCCAATGTGTGCTCCGTTCTGCTGCTGGCGTGCTGTGACAGCTCAGCCAGCCTCAGTGCCGTGCCTCAGTTTCCCCATCTCTGCTGTGCTTGCTGTTTCCCGGGCTGGTGGGCGCCATGGGCAAGCACCATGCTGGTGTTCCCGCGCTTGCCTGGGGGACGGTGTCCCGTGTGATGTGTGGCCTTTGAAGCTGGCTGGGCCATGCCGGGGGAAGCCCCTGAGGCAGCCCTGGGGGGGGGCTGCGATTTGCACCATCTTGAGCGGATTTGAGCAGGGCGCTGGAGCGGAAAATGTTGACATTTCCCAGGCAGACGTTGGGGATCGGCCTCCTGCGCGAGCTGTCTGCTCGCATCGCCGCTCCCTGCCAGGGGATTGCATGCGGCAGCTCCGTGGGGAGCATGGTGGCCGAAGCGTGGTCCCCAGCGGGCACATGTCCCCCTCCTCAGCTTGGGGTCCTGGTGATGGGGGGCAGACGGGATCGCGATCCCACTGCCCACTTCTCAGGCACCAGGTAGCCGCGGGGTCCAGCAGGTCCCACTGGGGTCCGCAGTCCATTTTTGAGCATCAGTGACTCTGGGGTGGCCCCAGAGATGGGATGGAGACGCTGAGTGTGACTGGGGCCCGGAACGGCAGGGTGACAGGCACAAGCGCAGCTGCGGGGAGGATGCTGCCGCCAGGAGCAGCAAGTAGGTCAGCTCCTGGCCTCCTTCCCAGCAACGAGCCTCCCAGTTTGGCCGGTCACGGGTGCTGCAAAAGCAAAGTGGGGTACGGTGCCAGGGGTTTTCCCCACCCCACGGCAAAGCCAACACCCAACGGGGGCATCACTGCCATCTGGCAGCCTGGACCCCCCGCGCCGGTGCCCGTGGTCGTGCTGCCCGGGGCCAGGCTGGGGGAAATGGGTCAGCAGGGAGGATGGCTGCCTGGCACCCCCCACCCTTGCTGGGACCTTCCCCTCCATGCCTCCCCCCTGCCCATCACCTCCAGCCCCATGGGGTCTCAGTAACCCAAGGGAGTGTTTCACCTGTGTCCATCTTGCTCCAGCATCCCCAGATCAGACCCACCAGCCCCTGCTCCCAGCGTGGTGGCATCCCCAGCCCTACATCCCACCGTATGGGCTGGGGGGGGGGGAGGGGGGAGGGGAGGTCTGTCCTGTGGCTGCAGCACCCCAGGAAAGCTAAATAAAGTGATGGGCTGGAGAGAAACCCCCCATCTGCCCTGGCACATCCCACCCTCTGGCCCTTGGTGCACACCAGGACATGGCCGGCTCCTGGCTTGGCTCATGGCTTGGCCACGGCTGGTCCCGGTGGCAACTTTCTCTGGGTGCCCATGGAGGCAGAGGTGGGTTTGCCCAGGGAGCTGGGGGACATGTGCACATGGGGGGCTGCGGGAGGCAGAGCAGGCGCCCTGGGGTGCTGTGGTTGGTACGGGTTCAAGACCACGCTGCTGGGCAGGGGATGGTGGGGCTGCAGAGGGGACAGGGACATAGGACCCCTGACACCACAGCCGGTCCCCAGGTTCTCAGCTCTGCACCATGCGGCGCTCAACGGCAACACGGAGCTCATCTCGCTGCTGCTGGAGGCACAGGCTGCGGTGGACATCAAGGACAACAAAGGTGAGTCCTGGGGTCCTGGCCACAGCCCCCCACCCTTCTGCAGGCTGCCGGGGGGCTGACGGCATGCCTGTCCTGCCCACCCGCAGGTATGCGGCCCCTGCACTACGCGGCTTGGCAAGGCAAGAAGGAGCCCATGAAAATGGTACTGAAAGCAGGTTCCTCTGTGAACATCCCATCAGACGAGGGGCAGATCCCCCTGCACCTGGCAGCACAGCACGGGCACTACGACGTGGTACGGTGGGGCCAGCGGCGGGGCACAGCGGTGGCGGGGGAGGGGGGCTGTGCCACCCTCCTTGCCCTCATTGAGCTGGGGGTCTCGCTCCTCTGCAGTCGGAGATGCTCCTGCAGCACCAGTCCAACCCCTGCATCATGGACAATTCAGGCAAGACACCCCTGGACCTGGCGTGCGAGTTTGGCCGGGTCGGGGTAAGTCCTTGCAGTGCTGGGACCCCCGAGAGGAAGACTGGGAGGGGACGGGGGCACGGTGAGGTCCCTGGGGTGCTGGAGCAGCCGGGGGGGGGGCACAGGGCAGCCCCTGGGAGGGATGGCAGTGGGGGATCTCGGGCTACTGGAGGAAGGTAGAGCAGGGAGGGGAGGCGGGGGCCGGGGGGGCGCAGCCCCGGCAGGCGGCTGAGCCGCCCTTGCAGCCCTGCTCCGTCTGTGTTTGCTGAGCCAGGTGGTCCAACTGCTCCTGAACAGCAACATGTGCGCGGCGCTGCTGGAGCCCAAGCCGGGGGACGCCACCGACCCCAACGGCACCAGCCCCCTGCACCTCGCTGCCAAGAACGGCCACATCGACATCATCCGGTGGGTGCCGGGGGCAGGGAGGGCAGTGCCGGTTCTCCCCCTGCTTCCCGGTCTCTCTGACCCCGCTGTTTGCCCGCAGGCTCCTGCTGCAGGCTGGCATCGACATCAACCGGCAAACCAAGGCGGGCACGGCGCTGCACGAGGCGGCCCTCTGCGGCAAGACGGATGTGGTGCGGCTGCTGCTGGATGTAAGCCCCCCCCCGACACCCCTGGATACCTCCAGCCCAGGGAAGGGCTGTGGGAAGGGAGAGACCCCACGGCCAGGGGTGCGGAGCAGCATGTGCCCATCTCCAGGGGAATGGGGGTGAGGGTCCCGAGGAGGACCCACCAAGGCAGCGAGCTGTGTCCTCCAGCCGCTGGTCTCGGGGTGGCCTGGGGGGGGCCCTGGGGGGGTGGCGGGGTGAGAGGCAGCCTCCTCCCGAGCCCTCTCCCTGCTGTTGCAGAGCGGGATCAACGCCCACGTCAGGAACACCTACAACCAGACAGCTCTGGACATTGTCAACCAGTTCACCACCAGCCAGGCCAGCAAGGAGATCAAGCAGATGCTGCGGGGTAAGGGGGGGCTGGTGGGGGGCACGGGGCGGCTGCACTGGAGCTGGGGGAGATGCCAGGCTGGGGGTGACAGCCCCCACGGCAGGGCTGGGCAGCCGGCGACGTTCCCGATCTGTCCCCGCAGACGCCTCCGCCGCTCTGCAGGTCCGGGCCGTCAAGGACTATTGCAACAACTACGACCTGACCAGCCTCAACGTGAAAGCCGGTGACGTCATCACTGTGAGTGTGGCTTGGACAGGGGGTCTGGGGGGGCGAGGTGGCGCCCCGATGGCGGCGCTGGCCCCTGACCCGGCCCCTGCCCGCAGGTGCTGGAGCAGCACGCGGACGGGCGCTGGAAGGGCTGCATTCACGACAACCGGACCGGCAACGACCGCGTGGGCTACTTCCCCTCCAGCCTCGTGGAGGCCATAAGCAAACGAACAGGCAAATAATCCCCCCCCCGCCCCAACCTCCGCCCTCAGGGCTGCTCCCAAACTCGCTGCCCCAGGGATCCCCATTTTGGTCTGGCGGTGCCCGGGGTGTCGGGGGTGCAGATGGTGAAGCCAAGCCGGGGCGATGCCCCCTTTGTGCACGTGGGGTCAGTGTCCCTGTTGTGTGCATGGGGATGGTGCCTTTGAGCATGTGACCCCCTGTAGGGTCAGTGTCCCCTTTGTGCATGTAGGGTCAGTGTCCCCATCGAGCGTGCGGGGTCACTGCACCCATCAACTATGCGGGGTCGGTGTCCCCATCGAGTGTGTGGGGTTGGTGTCCCCATCGTGCATGTGGGGTCGGTGCCTCGTGAAGTGCATGGGGATGGTGTCCCCATCGTGCATGTGGGGCTAGTGTCCCCATCAAGTGTGTGGGGTCAGTGTCCCCATTGTGCCGGTGGGGTCGGTCCTGGCAGCCCTGGGGTGCTCATGGGGCAGCCCCGGTGCCAGGCTGGTGTTGGACTGGAGGAGGCATTTGTGGCACTGGGAGGTCGATGCATGGGGCTGTTACTGCAGTTTGGGGGTGATGGCACAGCGATGGGGCCAGGGGACCTCCTGTTCAGGGTCTGAGTAGGAGGGCTGGGGACCGGTGCCAGGGGCCTGGCACTGCCCCACGCGGTCCCTTTCCCTGGCCATGGGCAGGCTCAGGGATCAGACCCTGCTCCCCTGCCTTGCAGCCGCCTGTGCCTATCCCATTCCCATCCCTATAGGCTCCCGGTGGGGTGCACGTTCCCCCGGCATGGCCTGTAACCCTGTGCGCTGCCAGGAGCAGTGTGATGGGGCCTCTGCGGGCAGCGTTGAAAGGCCCCGCACTGACCGGCTTGTTCCCTCCCCGGCAGCCGCATGCTGCCCAAGCTCTGTGTCATCTTGGGGGCAGCCACATCCGTGGGGCGCGGGCAAGGAATGGCAGCACTCGAATGAGATCCCAAGGGAGCAGCGGCATGAGTGCCTGCTGGCTGCCCGGCACTGCCGCACCGGCTGTGGAGGCTGCGGAGGTGCCATGTGCTGGATAGGCAGGGGCAGAGCCGCTGTCCGCGTGTTGGTCGTGTGCCGGTAGCGCAGGGATGAGGTCCGTGGCTCCCGGGATGCAGCTGGCTCCGCGGCGAGGTT
This sequence comes from Vanellus vanellus, assembly GCF_965231255.1. Taxonomy (NCBI): domain Eukaryota; kingdom Metazoa; phylum Chordata; class Aves; order Charadriiformes; family Charadriidae; genus Vanellus; species Vanellus vanellus. The sequence continues at coordinate 12,576,071 of NC_138919.1, forward strand.
TGCCGGGGTGTGGGTTTTCATTGCCATCCCATCAGCTGCAGCCCTGGGCGCCGTGCAGCGGGGCGGCAGCATGGGGCGCAGGCGGTGGTCGCACCGGCTCTTGGCCGGCTAGGCACGGGGGTGCTGGCACTGCAGCCCCCAGCCCAGCCCTGCCGGCAGCCTGCCTCCTCCCAGGATGCTCTCACGGGGAGCAGGACCCCCGGCAGCCTGGCTGTGGGTGCCCCACAGCACCGGGAACCCCACGGTGACGTTCCTGCCTCAAGCATGGGGCTGTGCTGGTGTCTGTGCCCCACCGGGGAGCTGTGGCGGGTCTGCGGGATGTTGCCCGCACACCGTACCCTGCCACCGGGCCGGGCTGTGCGCTGAGCTCCCATTGCTGCTTCTTGGCTCAGCTCCGCTTCGGTTGGGTCTCGGTTTTGGCTTCTCCACGTTCCTTTGGTTGCTTTTTTTGTTTGTTGCTTTTTTTTTTCTTTTTTTTCTTTGCCTTTTTTTTTTCTTTTTTTTTCTTTTTTTTTTTTTTTTTTTGGTGGCGCTGAGCGTGTCTCTATTATTTTGATTCTTTTCATTTTGTCTCTTGTTATGTTTTATTATCAGGTTCATGGGAGACTGTAACAATCCCCCAACAGTACCAAAAGATCCCGCTCCCGGCTTACGGGGCTGCTGTGCTAAACGGTGACGCCTCGTCCCATCCGTTCCATTCCCTGCCTCCACCTCCACCTCCACCACCACATTCCCATCAGACTCTTTTCAGTTCCTTTGGCTATCACAGGCTCTCCCCTAGCAGTGCCGACGAGCCGCGTTACGGACAAGGTAGTTCACCGCTCGCTTCGTGCTCTCGATGGATTTCTTTCTTTTCCTTTAAAGTGTGTATCGAGTCTTTTCTTTCTGCTCGGCCTCTCTCCCCCTTGCCGTGGTGTGTTTGCACGCGGGCGCGTGCAGGCGTGTGCGAGCGCGTGCGTGTGTGTGCATGCAGGCGGGCGCGTGCGGCTGCTGCGTGCATGTGCGCGTGTGTGCATGCAGGCGTGTGCATGCATGTGTGTGTGCATGCATGCAGTGCGTGCAGGTGCGTGCACACATGCATGCCGTCGGCCCCCTGCCCTGCACGCCCTCCCCAACGCTGCTCTAGCGCTGCGTGGCCCGTGGCTCCGCTGCCGGCACATCCCACCCTCACCACCCCGGCGTTCCCGGCTGCGGGGCAGGGCTGGATGCAGCGCCATGCTGCTGGCTCTCCGCGATCTGCCCATGGTCCCTGCTTTCCTGCCCACCCTCTCCGGGTGCGTGGGGACCCCCCAAAACCACTCTCCAAGCTCTGTGCCGGGGGAGGGCTGGGCAGCGCGGTGCCCGGCCAGGAGCTGTGAGAGGTGAATTTTGGGTGTGGGGACCCTCTGCCCGCTGCAGCCTCCCCGCAGGGGGTTCAACACCCAGTGAGTTGCTCTAACTGTGTTGGGACTGTGCTCAGAGCGGGAAGGGGCTGTGGTGCCGGGTGTGCTTTCATGGGGGATGCTCTCGGGACTGACTCAGTGCAGGCGGTGCCCAGCTGCACCATGGGGACCGTCCCTGTGGCATGGCCAGGTGATGGATGCTGCAGGTCCATGTATCGGGAGTGCCTGGAGAGCAGATATTTGGGGGGGGGACGGGTTGCAGGGGTGCAGCCCAGGCTGTGCCTGCAGGGGCTACCACCGGCTGTCTCGGGGCTGGGGGTCTTTGCACGTGCCCTGGTGGCAGTGGCACAGCAGGTTGTGTTGGGAGAGCGCCGGGGCAGCCACACTTGCAGCTTGACATTGCCCATCTGCCAGTGTTGGGGACAAGGGGGCAAAACTTTTCCCAGGGCTTTCTCTCCCCGCTGGGTCGCACAGAGCCTTGCCCCTGCCTGGGCAGCGCAGGCTCCTCTCGGTGTGACCACGGCACGTGCGGTGCGAGGACGTCCCGTCCTGATTGCGGCGTGGCCATTTGTTCCCCCTTGTGCTCCTTCAGTGAATTTATCACCTTGCACCATCCACCCCCTGCTACCGTCCGGCCACTAACGGGGCGAGCAGCTTAATGAACGGAAACGTCCTGGGCAGCGGTGGGGTGGCGATGCCCCGTACCTGGTGGCTGGCAGTGGGGCTGGGCTGAGCCGGGGGGCTCCTCGGTGGCTGGTGGCGGGGCTGCGGTGGTGCCGGGTGTGGGGCCTCGTGGGGCCATTGTCCATCTCCTTCTGATGCTGTTTTAAACCCTGGGCTCGCCACAAGGATCAGGGGAGCTCAGCCCCTCGCTGCGGGTCCTGTCCAGCTCTGGGTGTCCGTGGCCGGCCCCGGTGTGAGCAGGACCTGGTGGGGGCAGCCGGCAGGGTGAGCTGGTGGAGGAGTGGTGTTTTAGGGGTGACCCTGGAGCCGTGCCCTGCCGGGAGGGCCAGATCCTCTTGCCTGCTGCTGTGTCACCAGTGTGTTGCTGGCTGCCATAGGGCACCCTGGGGAGCACAGGGGGTTCAGCCTGGCCCCACATGGCCCCTGTGTCCTCCCCCAGGTGGGTGCAGGCATCCGCAGGGGCATGCCAGCACCGTCTTGGCCAGGGGACAGTGGGGTGGGGACCCTGCTCCCCACTGCCCAAGTTTGCCCAGCTCACTTTGCTCCCCCACACTGGGTCATGTCCGCGTCCTGCCCCCCACAGGGATGACATGGTTCCCGTCCCCTGCCCAGGCTGGGCTGGGGCGCTGGGACATCCTGCCGTGGGTCTATCCCTGGCCGGTGGCAGCGAGGGGGAGCCCTGCAGGACAGGGTCCCAGGGCTGGTCACTGTCACCAGCTGCTCGGACGGGGAAAGGTTCCCGGGACAGCGCTGGCATCCCTGGGCACGGCTGTGGCCAGGAACTCCACACCTTTGCTACGGGGTTTTCCTTGTGTATGGCAGCGACGGGCCGCGTGTCGCTTAACCCCGTGCCACACCGCTGTGAGCCTGAGCGCACAGAGCCACGCATGCCTGATGGCTGCTCTCTCTGCTCTGCCACCAAGGGTCCCGCGGGGCTGACATGAGCCCATCCCACCTCTCGCCGTCGCAGGGTGGATCAGCCACGCCGGCTCCTGCAGAGGAGATCTGGGTGCTGCGGAAACCCTTTGCAGGTACAGTGGGCACGCACTCCTGGGACCCTCCCTGTCCCTGGGAGGGGCACGCACTGGGACGTGGCAGTGGCTTTGGCAGGGCATAGCCACACCACGGTGTCTGCCTGCTCTGCCATGGGGCTCGGTGCCCTGACAGCATCTCCTCTCCCTGCGCAGGTGGTGACCGCAGCAGCCTGGGCAGCACGGGCAGCGTGGCGTCTGCCCGCAGCTCGGGAAGCGGGCAGAGCGCAGGCAGTGGGGCGCATGCCCTGCACGCTGGCTCTGAAGGCGTCAAGGTAAGATGGGACCTGAGGTGGCCATGCTGGCCTGCGGTGTCACTCTGCTCCAGTCCTGGCACTGGCGCTTGCCCCGGGGCAGGCATTTGCTGCCTTGGCAGCTGCCCGTGGTCCCTGCTGGGACTGATGCTCGCCCGGGTGCTGTGAAGTCCTACCGGCACGCAGTGTGCCTCCGGCTGCAGCTGTCACCAATGGTGGCCACCAGCGTGTCCCCTCCCGGCTGGCCCCTGGTTGCTGGCTGGGCATGCCCATGGCACAAATCCCACCAGGCTGCAGGGCTGCTGGCGTGGGCAGGGTCCGGCCGAGGCTGCACGCCGTGTCTCTGCTGCCACTTGGAGGGTGCCTCTGCACTTGCGCACTGCACTGCACCGCTGCGCTGCACATTGCGCACTGCCACCGGCACGATGCCCACTGCAGCTCGGCGCTGCACGGAGCCGTCTGCCTGCTGCTTGCAGCACGCTGCCCGCTGCGCACGCCCGCCTGCACATTGCACACTGCAGATTACACACTGCCTTCTGCTGCCGGCGCCTTGCCCGCTGCGCACTCCACGCTGCTGCCTGCACGTTACGCACTGCACAGCGCCGCCGGCACATTGCCCGCTGCGCCCTGACGCCTGCATGTTGCCAGGCGCTTTGTGTGCTGCCCACGGCAGCCCGGGGTGTCCCGTCCCCGGGCTAAGTCACCCGTCAGCCCACCTCCCCTGGCATCCTGCCTGCGTTACGCCGGAGCAGCCTGGGCACCGGGGTCCGCATGCCCCTGAGCCGAGCACCGTGCTGACGGCCGTGGGGGGCTCTGCTTTGCGGGTGGCGGGGGGGAGCTCCTGCAGTCCATGCTGGCACCTGGGGCCGGCATGCGTCAGGCTGGATTCGGGGTGCCGCGGCGCCGCGGGCTCCCGCCGCCTGCGAAGCACCATCTGTGCTGCTCCTGCTCTCCCCATCGCAGCCCCAATCTGCTGCACCCCTCCCTGCCCACCCTCGCCCAGGCTGGTGGCGGGGCGGCCGCCGCAGCACCCGCAGCACCCGCAAGCACGCGCCCACCGTCCCCCGCCGCCCGCTCGCCTCACTCCTGCCTGCTCTCCCCCCCTTTCTGGGGTGTTTTTCAGCTGCTGGCAACCGTCCTTTCCCAGAAGGCTTCTGCGCAAGAGACTGCCGTGGGCGATGGGCCGGCCAAGGCGCAGGACATCCCCGCAGGTGCGTGCCGCCGGCCGCCCGGCTGCCGGGAGCAGGAGGAGCCCTGGCCCTGCCGCGGGCGTGCCGTGGATCCAGGGATTTGTCTTTTTTTTTATTGCCACGGCACCCGTCGCCAGAAGAAATACGTGTGGGTAAAAAATGACTCTCTCGCCTTTCGGCTGCTGCCAGGCCTTCTCCTGCCTCGGTTAGTGGGGGCCCCATGGGGGGACGGGGTGGGGGTGGGGGGGGGCGTGGGCGAGCGGGGGGCGGCAGCGCTCCTCCCCGGCCCCTTCCCTTCCCTGGCCCCCCGCCAGCCCTGCCGGAGCCCGAGCTGGGGTGTCGTCGTCGTCCCCCCCCGCTCCGTCACCGCTACCGTCGTCCGGGGGGCTGTGGGCGGGCATGGCCATGCCGCGGGGGTGCGCACGCCGCGGGGGAGGCACATGCTTTTTTGGGGGCCGGGGGGGGGGAGACGGGAGATGCACACGCGAGGAGGATGCACACGTGGGGGATGAACGTGCCGGGGGATGCCCAAGCTGCGGAGATGCACACGCAGAGGGGGGGAGATTGAAAACTGGGAAGGGGGGAGATGCGCACACAGAGGGGGGATGCACTCGTTGCCTGAGACGGGAGGGGGGGAAGAGGATGCACATGCTGGAGAGATGCACACGCAAGTGGGATGCAGACATGAGGGAGCTGCACACGGCAGAGGGATGCACATGTGAGGAGGAAACCCACGCAAGTGGGATGCAGATGCCAGAAGGATGCACATGCAAGGAGGATGCACACACACACACGGGGGGGGGGGTAATGCACGCACACAGAGGAAGGGGGTTACACACACACACAGCGGGGGGGAGGGGGATGCACACACATGGAGGATGCAGTTACCAGCCGAGGGGAAGAGGCTGCTCTTGCTGGTCCTGATCAGAAATATGAGGCAGAAATTTCTGGGTAGCCCTTGTCTCCCCCAGGGCTGGCAAAGGCACCAGCAGGAGGGTGGGTGCAGCAGGGCTGCCTGGGTGGCTCTGTGGGGGTCCCGGGGGATGAGGCAGCTTGTGCCAGCCTGCCTTCTCCAGCCTGCCCCTCGCTGCAGGTCACAGCGGGTGGACGAGCCCCGTCCCGGGTTGGTGGCATGGCCGGAGAAGCAGGGACCGAAGTGGCAGTGGGACCCTTCTGGCCACTGCCCGGGGGGAGGTGGGCAGCTAGGGAAATCCACTCTGGAGGGGTCCGGCTGGGTCCCTCTGCTCAGGGCTGCACTGGGTGGAGGGCACTGCAGCACCCCGGCCCCCAGCTGGGCTGGGGTCTCACCTGGCCCTGGGTGGGTGGGCAAAAGCAACAGCACGGGCTGCCCAGGGTGAGCCACCGTGGCACCAGGGAGCCAGCCATGTGTGCCATGGCACAGGGGGCTGGGTTCCCTGCAGAGCCCCGTGCCCATGCAGCTGGCCTCGCCAGGATTCAGCGGTAGGGGCTGCGACCCATCCGGCAGTGCCTGGGCACGGTGCCCTGCACCACCCCTGCGCATCCCAGGGGAGCAGGGTCCCAGGGCAGCCCTGTGCTGCTGTGCTGAGGTGGCTGTCGGTCACCCATGCCTGCCCTGGCCCTGCTAGCCCGTGGCCCCTGGCTGTGCCATCTCACCCAGGGCAGGGGCTCAGCTCCCCGCTTTGCCTGGCTGGAGCCTGGGGGTGTGTGGCCCTGACCCCGCTGACCACTGCCTCTCTGGCAGGTTCGTCACGGTCGCAGAGCGTGGCCAGCTCCCCGTATGCCCCCCAGCCCCCGGCTGAGCCCCAGCTGAAGAAGATGGAGCCGCTGTCGGAGGGGAAGGTGAGTGGGAAGCGCTGGGGTGGCGTGGGGAGCCCCGCAGTGGAACACGGTGAGGGGCACGGGCACAGCCACATGCACCCATAGCCGCAGGCGCTTTGGCAGCCCTGTGATGTGACCACCAAGGCTGGCATGGCTGTGGGTGCTGGCCATGATGGCAGTGCCTGTGGGCTGTTGTGCCACGCCATGAGTCATTCCTGCGGCTGCTGGCCCCTCCCAAATCCCAACTCCCTGGCACCAGCCCCCTGCACGCCCCCAGAGGACAGACATGTGCCTGGGGTACCCCAAGCCATGGGGCCGTGCAGCCCCGCCACGGTGCCAGCTCCCAGCTGGGGGCTCCTGCCAGCGTGTGGATGGGTGTGGGGACAGCCCTGGAGGACACGGGCAGGGTGGCGGGTCCCCATCTGCCAGGCTGCCCCGAGCTGTGCTGTCCCTTGCCCCAGAGCTCGGAGGCCGTGTACCAGTGGCTCTGCAAGTTCCAGCTGCAGCTCTATGCACCCAACTTCATCAACGCCGGCTACGACATCACCACCATTAGCCGGATGACGCCAGAGGTGAGGCTGGTGCCACAGGGAAGGGGGCACAGCTAGTGTGGGGTAGCGCTGACCCTCCCTTCTCTGCTCCAGGACCTCACGGCCATCGGCGTCACCAAGCCGGGGCACAGGAAGAAGATCGCGTCCGAGATCAACAACCTCAATATCCCTGAATGGCTGCCAGAGTACAAGCCGGTAAGGGCTGCGTGGGGCTGGGGATGCTGAAGCCACATCCAGGGTGGCAACTAGTTCCCTCCACCCTGTCCCCTCCAGGGAGGGGGTGGCACAGGGGGACGAGAGTGGGAGCTGGCTAACTGCTCCCAGATGATACCCACATCCTGCAGTCAGGAAGCTGCGTGCGTCCCTCCTGACAGCTCAGGGACCGTCGGGCTGGTGGCAGCTGTCACCACATGGATGGGACACCACGTGTGTCCCCCAAACATGTCTCCTGCCCCATCAGCTGGGCACGGCAAGGGGCTTCCCATGGGAACAGGGCTGGGCATGGCCCTGGGTGCTTGTGGAGCACAGGGAGAGTGTGGGGATGGGGAAGTCTTCTGGGGCCATCCCCCAGCAGGATGGGGACACCCCATGCGTGCTGCAGTGCCGAGGGGTGCCGGGGCCAGACCTCACTGTGAGCCGGCGCTGAGCCATGCCCCGCACCCCAGGCCAACCTGGCGCTGTGGCTCTCCATGATCGGCCTGTCCCAGTACTACAAGGTGCTAGTGGAGAACGGCTACGAGAACATCGACTTCATCACCGACATTACCTGGGAGGACCTGCAGGAGATCGGCATCACCAAGCTGGGTAAGGTCCTGTGCCACAGCGCTGGCTGTGGGGCCCCCAGCCCCTGGCGGTGGCGCTGATGCCCCATGGTGTCCCCAGGCCACCAGAAGAAGCTGATGCTGGCGGTGAAGAAGCTGGCGGAGCTGCAGCGTGCTGAGCTGGGCAAGTACGAGCCGGGCACGCTGAAGAGGAAGGCAGCGGCAGCGGCATGCCCGGAGGTGCTGGCCATCGAGTCCCCCCCGCCGGAGCCACCTGAGTGCCAGTCGCCCAAGATGACCACCTTCCAGGACAGCGAGCTCAGCAGCGAGCTGCAGGTGGCCATGACAGGAGAAGCTCCCGAGGAGCCCCCTGAGAAGGCGGTGAACCCTGCAGCCCCTGGCTACCATTCGCCCCCGGGGCTTGGTGGCCGTGCCAGGCTGATGAGCAGCTCGCAGGAGCTGCTGGGAGACGGCCCCCGGGCCCCCCCAGCCTCTGCCATCTCCAAGAGCCAGGAGTACCTGGCGGAGGGAGCCACCGAGGGCCCCCCTGCACCGCCCAAAGAGGTGCGCGCACCCCGCCATGGCCACCCCGTCAAGCGTGCCAGCGTGCCACCAGTGCCCGGCAAGCCCCGGCAGCCCTTCCCACCCTCCGCCGGGCACCTGACGCCACCACAGACCCCCGGCAAGCCACGGCCACCATCCCCGCAGGGCCCACCGGCGCCCCACGCCACCGCCAAGGTGAAGCCCACCCCACAGCTGCTACCGCCGGGCGAGCGGCCCGCGTCGCCACGCTCCCTGCCCCAGTCGCCCACCCACCGTGGCTTCGCCTACGTCCTGCCGCAGCCCGCTGAGGGTGAGGGGGCGCCCCCGGGGGTGCCCGTCCTGCCCGTCTCAGTGCCAGTGCTGTGCCTGCCGCCGGCGGGCGAGGGCGAGGAGGAGCCGGGGCGGCCGAAGAAGCGGGCGCACAGCCTGAACCGCTACGCCGCCTCCGACAGCGAGCAGGAGCGGGACGAGCTGCTGGTGCCGGATGCGGGCCCCTATGCCACCGTCCAACGGCGCGTGGGGCGCAGCCACTCGGTGCGGGCACCCGCCGGCGGTGACAAGAACGTCAACCGCAGCCAGTCCTTTGCCGTCCGCCCCAAGAAGAAGGGGCCCCCGCCGCCCCCTCCCAAGCGCTCCAGCTCTGCCATCTCCAGCGCCGGCATGGCCGAGGACTTCCCCAAGGAGGGGGAGGGGGAGGCGGCCGCTGGGCCCCCGGCTGCTGAGGGGGACAGCCGCCGGGAGCAGCGGCGGGCCAGCGACCTGGGCGGCAGCGTGGACACGGGCAGCGCTGGCAGCGTGCGCAGCATCGCGGCCATGTTGGAGATGTCCTCCATCGGCGGCGGGGCCCGAGCGCTGGCGCTGCAGAAGCCACATGGGGCCGGTGGACCGGGGCCGGCCAAGGCTCCTGAGGGCTACTACCTGCAGCCGGGACCCCCCCCGGGCAGCCCCGAGCGTGCCCGCGTGGCCACTGTCCTGGCCACCGTCAAGCACAAGGAGGCCATCGGGCTGGATGGGGAAGTGGTGAACCGGCGCCGGACCATCAGCGGCCCCGTCACTGGGCTGGTGGCAGCCGCCCGCCGCGAGCGCGCTGACAGCGTGCGGTCAGAGGCGGGTGCTGATGGCCCCAGCGAGCGGCTGCGGGTCGAGCGTGGCGGCTCACCGGACGGCATCCCCTTTGCCGAGGAGGGCAACCTCACCATCAAGCAGCGGCCGCGGCCCTTGGGGCCAGCGCGGGGGGAGGCGGGTGAGGGGCTGTCCCCAGCCCACCGCCATGGGGACCTGGCCAAGGTGGAGGCCAGCGCCACGCTCAAGCGGCGGATCCGGGCCAGGCAGAGCCAGCAGGACGGCGTCCGCTTTGTCCTCACCGAGTCAGACACCGTCAAGCGCCGGCCCAAGGCCAAGGACAAGGAGCCGACGCTGGAGCCGGCCCCGCTCGCCGTCTACCAGAATGGCACCGGCACCGTCAAGCGGCGGCCGGCCTCCGAGCTGAGCGGGGCTGAGCCGCCCCCCACCCCGCCACCCGCCACCCGCCCTGATGGCCCCGACTACATCCCGCCGCCCACCGAGCCCAAGAAGCCCTTCAAGCCACCGGTGTCCCCTAAGCCTGTGCTGACGCAGCCGCCCCAGAAGGTGCCTGGACCGCCGGCACCGGTCCCCAAAAAGGTGCCCATCCCGAGCCCCGGCAGCCCAGGTAGGTGCCCTGCCAGCCCCCTAGGATGGGAGCTCCCCGGGGCGGCCGCCGGGGGGCCCGGCCGCCCTTCTGCCCCTCTTCCCTTCTCTCCGCAGAGGTGAAGCGGGTCCACGGCACGCCACCCCCAGTGTCCCCCAAGCCTGTGCCGCCCCCCACGGCGCCCAAGCCCCCCAAGCCCCACGCCGCCATCCAGTCGGTGAGCGCCGGCTCCACGCCGGCCCCGTCCCCCGCCCGGCAGCTGGGTGCCACCACCGCCAAGCCGTCCAGCACGCCACCCTCGCTCTGCTCCAGCCCCGCCAAGCCCCTCTCGCCCGGCGCACAGCCCCAGCAGGTGCCAGTGAAGCCACCGCGCTCCACCATCACCGGCCCCTCCATTGACAGCACCGGCCCTGAGCTGGCGCAACAGAAGCTGGAGGAGACGAGCGCGTCCCTGGCCGCGGCGCTGCAGGCCGTGGAGGAGAAGATCAAGCAGGAGGACAGTCAGGCGGCAGAGTAAGGGGGCGCGGGGCGGCCGGTGGTCCCAGGGGTGGGTGAGGGGCTGCACTGTGCCATCGAGCTGCATGGCGATGGGGGGTCAGGAGGCCATGAGCATCGTGAGCTGTGCCATCACGGTGGGAGCAGGGCTGTGCCGGGGGCGATATTGCAGGGACACTGCCAGAGCATCACAGGGCCCACTGCCGGCTGGAGCTGTGTTGGGGAGGTGATTTTGGGGGACGCTGTGCTGGAGCAGCACAGGCAGGGGAAACTGGGCATGTCAGTGCACCGGGGAGCATTGGAAAGGTGACAGCGGAGGACACTGAGCATCATGGGGCTGGGATAGCCCGAGCTGTGCCGTAGCACTGGGGTCTGCGCTGGGGAGGTGACACTGGGGACACAGTGCCAAGCACTGCAGGGCAGAGTGGGGCAGGAGGGCCATGCATAGGGCAGAGGGGACCGTGCGGTGCCACCATCCTGTGCGTGGCACTGACCCGGCTCCGCCGTTTGCCCAGCTCCACCGTGGAGTCGAAGAGCACCGTGAGCATCCTGGATGACATCGGCAGCATGTTCGACGACCTGGCGGACCAGCTGGACGCCATGCTGGAGTGAGGGGCGCCAGGGCCCCGCGAACCTCAGGGCTTACGTGGGCACAAGGGCACAACGATCCACGACCCACCCCATCCCCGCCGCCCTTCCTCCGTCCCCTTTGTACAGCCGTCCCCTCCCGGACATCCCGTCCCTCGGGGTTTGCACAAAGAAGAAGATACCTCAGGATTGTGCTCACGGACTCGGCGCCGGCTCCGGCAGGACTCCCTTTTGCAGAAGCAAAAAACAAAACAAAACAAAACAAAACAACAGAAGAAACAAAGCAACATGCCCTGGACCGAAACATCCCCCCCTCCGCTGCCGGGGCTCTCGGGCGGGGGTGTCTCTCTACCTACCTGTCTGGTGGCCACCGCCGTCACACCTGTGCCCTGCCGGCCCCGGCGCCATGGGTCGCCGCGGCCCGAATGTAGCACAAGCCCTGCCCGGCGCGGTGGCCCCAGCGGCAGCTCCGTCAGCGGTGTGCCGCGTGGCGCCGATGGCGTTTGCTGGTGGCCGTGCTGACGGCGGGTCCGGGTGGGCAAATGCACTTGGGTTTCTTTGCTCCTTTTTTAATTTTCCTTTTTAAAATCTGTTTTCTTTTTCCGTCGTCGTCCGCTGCGGGCGGGCAGGGTGCGGGGTCCCGCCGCGGCATCGCACCTGGCTGGGGGCTGCCCCATGGAGGGACGCTGCCCGAGGGGCGCGGGGGCCCGGCCATGGGGGCTCCCCTTGGTGGGGGCTTCGCCTCGGACGTGGGAAGGGGGTTTTGTTTGCGTTGGTTGCAAATAGGGGAGCGAACGCCCCATTTCGGGGCCCTCGGCGGTGTGGGTGGAGGGCAGCGGGACGTGCCCCTGCCCAGCCCCCTCCCCGCCGGGGGAGAGGACAGTGATAAGCTATAAAGAAGTATTAATTTATTGGAGGGGGAAAAAAAAAAAAAAGAGAAAGATATAAACCAGATTTCCCCCACCCCCAAAATAATAAAAAGAATAAACTTTAACAAATATATATTTAAAAGATTTTAAAATATTAGCAATTATATATAAAGCAGTTTAAAAGAAATCAAGAGAAAACTGGATTTTAGCTTGAGAAAAAACTATTAGATTATACTAAGCTGTGTGTCTTGTGGCAAACTCATTCTAAGAGTAGCACAATATTTACCTTTTCTCTGGGTGGAAGGTACGTGCAAGCAGTTCTGTTCGGGTCTTTCTGTTGGGATTCAGTGTCACGTCTTTATTTTTACACCGTTAAGAACTCAAAGGATGTGCCTTGTTTTATGGAGGTTTTTGTTAATTCTTATACTGGAGGTGTTTCAGTTCTTTTGGAGTGTCTTCAGGTTTTGGTTTTGTTTATTTTATTTTTTTTTGGCATTTGTTTGGTGTGCGTGTGTGTGTGTGCGCGTGTGTGGGGGTGTGTGTGCACGCGGGAGTGCGTGTGCTTGTGTGCGTTCTCCGGGACGCCCCGCTGTATATTCATGTATAAACAGGAGTTGGAGTCTGGTTCAGTCGCTTGAGTCCTGATGAATGCATTTTTGGCTTGTGGTTTCAAAACAAAGTGTTGCTGTTCCTTTCTTTTCTTGAGACGTACAGAGTGGTCTCTCCCTCCGCCTTCCTCTCCCTCTTTTTCCCTCTCCCTCCCCTTCTCTCCCTCTCTCTCTCTCTCTCTCCCCCCCCCCCCCGTCTCTCCCGTTGTGGTCGCTGATCCAGATGTGTTTGGCACAACTTTGAAATTTCTTTAAAAAAAAAAAAACACCACAAAAAAGACTTTAAAAATAACAAAAAAAAAATCACCCGCCTGAAAATATCTGTTGAAAAGAAAAAAAAATATGTATCTAAAAAAAAATCCATAAAGTTCTACATGATGGATATATACATATATATATTTTTTATGATTAAGTTATGGACTCTGTATCGTATCCCATCTGTCAAGCTATGCATCTTGGTGCTTCTCCCTGCTCTTCTGTGCTTAGATTTCACCTCTACTCGTCTTATTCTTCCTATTCTGAATAGTAGATGGCTCGTGGTGCTGTGAAGAAGTTTGCTCCTATACGAAGTCTGGCAACAAATATTTAAAGAAAAATAAAAAAATAAAACCCCTGCCGGGCTGCCACCACTGTTTGTGTCCAAAAATCATCAGCCATCACGTGCAATGGCTCCTGCTGCGCGGCTGGGGCTGGCATTTGGCCATGGGGGTCCTGGGCCATGCTGGCACGCTGGGCACGTGGGTGCCGGATGCTGCGGTGCACGCCGGTCCTCGTGATGTGGTCGTGTCTTGCCGGGTGTACGCACTGCATGGCCCGAGGCCACCTTTGGGTGCCTCTGCCCTGGCCGGGCCGGGTGCCAATGCTGGAGGTGCTGCAGGGTGTGTGGCAGCCCAAATGGTGGGGAACTGCTCTTCCTGCCAAGGTGCCCGGTCCCTGCACCCCATTTTTCTCAGTGGGTGCCGTGGCCGTGCGCACCCCTCCGGGGCAGCAACTGCGGGGTGGACGGGTGCAGGCTGGAGGCAGGAGCTGCCATGGGACCAGTGCTGGCCGCTGGCTCCCGTCGAGAGCCTGCAATAACTCACGCTGGCCAGGAACAACTCTTTCGGCTTTTATTGTCAATGAAGAAATAATCAAATCTATATTACAATCTTAAAAACAGTAGAAAATGTGAGTAAAAATGCAACAGAGGCTTTTTCTCTTTAATGTGGAGACCATTATTACAGGGTGGTGAACAATGGGCTTGTGTTACTTGATTTGAGAACTAGCTGTGGCATAAAAATCGTACCTGGCTACTCAAGAAAACACCTCTTCCCAGATGGATCAGCCTGACATCTTGGCAGTAAAATTAAATACTAGAGACAGAAAGGGGTTGGGGTCCCAACCCAGGGCAAGGCCTAATGCTCAGTTCTACCATTTACAAAGGGACCAGCCTCCCAGCGTCACCGCCTGGCCAGGCCAGCTCCTGCCCATGACCAGCTGAACCATTCAGTCCCATCACTGGCCAAGGGCTGTGCTGCATTTGCACTGGGGCCCTGCGGGGCTGCCCTGGCCTGGAGGCCCATCTCCGCCCCAGCCCTGGCCCCAGAGGATGCTCCCCTGCTGGGGGGATGCAGGCAGAGGAGGGCACTCTGCAGTGCGGAAGGCGCTGGCACCACAATGGCGTCCTCTGCATTTCCAATCGTATATGGCAGATCTGAGGGAACATCTGGAGCATCCATGGGCCAGACCCATCCTGAGAGCTGCCGGCCAGGGTCCTTGTGGGTGGGGGGAACTGGCCGATGGGCAGCCGCAGGCAGTGGTCGGTGCGAAGAGGAGCTGCAGCAGTTACTTCATAGTGGTGTTAGTCACCCAGCAGGCCAACGGAGGGGAGGAGTTTTTGGTCTTTCAGTGTGCAGGACTAGTGTGGCGCTCTTGCTAGCACGTCCAGACCTGTGGAGGAGAGACAACAGGAACCCATGGCAGTGACTGTTCTGAGCAGCTCTGGGGGCTTTTCTTCACCCTCTTGTGGAGCTTCCATTTGGGCTTCCAGCATCCATAACACCCTCTGTCAGGAGTTAAACCTCCCACCCATTTAGAACGATCCCCTTGTTTGTTTGAAGACAGCTCCTAACTCATTTAATGTCCTAGTTCTAGTACTGGAAAAGACCAAACCATGAAGGAGAAGCCTGAGGACACCAACCTTTACAGTGCTGTCCACGGCGCCGGAGAAGAGGCGGCCCCTGGAGACTGCGAGGGCAGTGACACTACCCTGGTGTCGCAGCAGTGTCTGAGTACAGATCATGTTGTCCATGCTCCACACCTAGGGACACACAGGAGGTGTGAGCCAAGCAAGCAGCATGGGGCTCTGGCACAACCCTGAGCACCAGGAGGGATGGGAGATGCTAAGTGCCACAGGGTTTGAGCCAGATGACACAAATTAAACACGAAGGAGGCCACATAGCATGCAGGGATGAGGATTCCCCCATCCTCCCTTTTCCTCAAGGCTGTCCATGTTTTAACAAATGCACAGATGCAGCTGCACAGCCCTGGATACATACCCTGAGAGACCGATCATATGACGCACTGAAGACTTTGGTTTGATCCGGTGTGGAGATGACAGCAAGGGCGTAAACCGTACCCACATGTCCAGTCAGTGTGCGGACTTGTTCCTTTGTCTCTATATCCCAGACCTGCAGGAGGAGAGCAGGGCTTGGAGATTGCACTGGGCTGCAGGCGACTGACTTCTCCTCTGAGAGGTGTTTCCACCTCCACACACACCTCCAGGGTGGGTGCTGTGCACCCATGCTCCGTGTATGCCATAACGGGGACCAGCAGAGCCAGGTCCCCATCTCCTTGCTCCTCTCCCCCAGCCTCACACCAACAAATGCATCAAGCCCCACAGCCCTTACATGGATGAGGTTCTCATAGGTGCCGCACACAATGTGGTGGTTTGTCACAGCGATGGAGTAGACGCTGCCTCCTGATGTCTGCAGCACGTGAACACACTCCAAGTTGCGGATGTCCCAGATCTGAAAAAGACGCCAGAGCAAAGGTAGGATCAGACCCATGCAGGGACCCCTCTCCAGGAGGGAGCTCCCTTGAAGCTCTTCTCCAGCCACACTTGTAGTCAGCCTGGCTCCGCATGTACCCAGATCACGTTTTTAAGGACAAATCTGTTCGGCTGGGAATGTTCAGTACTGAAGAGCAAAGTCCTGCTATCTTATTTAGCTGCCCAGCTTTGACCATCTAGGCTGAAAAATTGTGCAGATTGCACACCCTTTGTATATAACTATGAACACACATGTGCTCACACAACCCAGTTCTTGATAACACTAAAAACTGATGCAGACAAATTAACAGGGATTTATTAACACTGAGGAGGGAAACTTCAAATTCTCTTATGTCACCCAGATGCTGAGAGGTGAACTATTCATCAAAGCCTGAGCCAACACAGATGAGGGCATTTCAGAAACTACACATAGATTTATGGTAACTCTGCAGCCAGACAGTGACCTTCTCCTTTTATCAGCAGGACTGTCAGCACAGATAACGGTGCGGCAGCTGCAGAGGCAGCGTGAGGCACCATGGCTGTGAGGCTGTGTTTTATCTCAGCGAGCATCCCCTAGCAGCTGCGCTCCCAAGGACCAGCCAGAGCCCAGCCTTTGTGCCTGAAAAGATGCAATCAGCGCAGTAAAATCTAGTGTGTCAGCAATGCTACAGCAGTGCTCTGACATCCTAGCAGCTACCTTTTGTCCTGCTCCACCAACCCATGCTGCAGAACACAGATACGCAGAGGCATGAGGAGAGCCAACGGCTTACAGTTGCCACAAGTCTCAGGGTCCCACCTTGATTGTTTGGTAAGATCCGCTGTAGAGATAGTTTTGAGAAGCCACCAGCGCTCGCACCCAGTGATTGAGACCTGTCAGCTCCTTCTTCAGTTTGAGCTCGGTACCTACAATATCCCAGACCTGCAGAAAGCATAAACAGACACACAGACATGAAGGAGAGTCTCAGTGGGATGGGGCGGTGATGGGGCAGACCAGGTCAGCCTCTAGCTCGGAGGCCAGGCGCTGCCCACCCCTGCCCAGGCAGCGCAAGGCCCTACCAGCTCACTAAGGGGAACTTCATGCTGGCTCTCCTGCGTCATGGGAATTGCCTGAACCCACTGACTTCCAGATAAAACACACAATAACTATGCTGAATAAGCAAGTTCCCTGATGGCTTGGGAGAGCTCGCTTGGAGCCTGCATTATCGCTGGCAGAGACCCTTCCCTAGCAGTGCCATGGGCTTGAAAAGCCTAAACCAAATCTACAGTAAAGAACTGCTCTGGACTTCCACTCCCAGCCTGTCCCCACAAGGCTCCATTCCCACAGCTCCTGGGAAACCCTGCCCGAAACCCCCAGCACACAGGGATCGATGGATCTCGACCCACTGCTCCAAACAGTGCTACCAGCCTGCTTGGCTCATCTGGCAGAAAGTGGCTGGGAAAAACAAAACCAAAAGGCCCCAAATTCTCCTTCTACTTAGTGCTGTCTCATTGCTCCTCCAGCCCTGAGCACTCTCTAGATAGCTGAAGCACTCCAGGCCCCAGATAAAGAAAAGAGCATGCGCCCTCTTACAGATGGATGGTCCCATAAGCCGTCTCACCAGGAGCTGGAAACAGAACCAAGGGAATCTAGCCAAGCCTTTAAAGGGCAACTTGCAAAGCTGTTCCCTGATTTCTGCATGCTTTAGGTAAGGAATGCAAATTCAAGATCCTTTGGAAGGGGTTTTAAAACAGGCAGCCTAAATCCCCAGCCAATTCTGAACCCCAGACACAATTCCCAATGGTCTGAGCACGTCCGTGGGGGGCCCAAGGACACACACAGTCAGGAACTGCCAAGATACTCCACCTGCAGTCTCAGGTTTGCAGAGTTGTTAGAAACAAGTGTTTTTCCAGCCAGGTCCCAGAACATCTCTGACTTCAGCACAGAGCACAGGCTAAATCTCTGCAGTGTTGGCTGCTCTGTGTAGCTGTGCTTCTCTGTGTGGCTCAGGAGAGCACAGTAACAAGGTCATCTACACACCAAAGTGCCACTTTCTTCCTCTTTGGACACCACTGCCTGGCAGTTTGTACCATCGGTCCCCTACCAGGCCATAACGAGCCATCCCAGAGCCCTACCTTGATGGCTTTGAGAGAGCCGCTGAACAGCATGTTGTGTGAGGAGACCAAAGTGCAAACAGGATTGTCATGTGCTCGGATCGTGTTCACTTTCTGCAGGTTTTGAATATCCCAGACCTGCAAAGGAGAAGAAGAATGCCCATGAGGGGCAGGGCCCTTCTGCTGAAGCCCTTCCGCTTTGCCTCTGGAGGCAGGCAATCACACACAGGCAAAAACACAGACAGGACAGGGCACTTTTATGAGCCACAGTTCTGGTCTGATCAGGACTGACCACCCTGTCCCAGCTTAGAGCACCAGCCTCCTGCTGCCTACACAGGAGGAGGGAGTGGGAAATCCAGCCTGCAGGAAACACCCAAATCCAACCCACGAGTAACTTGGCTGAAGGCAGTGGATAAAGCACACACGGGTTATCAGTCTTACACCACTGCCAGCAGAAGAGCCTTACAGAAAAAAGGATGTAGGTCCCTGCTCTACAACAGCCTGGGGCTGGCCTGCATCCCAACTGCAAAACGGAGCAGGGGGTCCTGGGTACTCACAATAATGGTGCAGTCAGCAGAGCCACTGTACAGCTTGTTCCTGTAATGTCACCAGAAAACAAACGGAGGTCAGCAAGGGAGAGCAACGAGTGCAGGGTCCCAGCTCGTTCCCAGGCGCCATGCTGGGCAAGGAGCTGCAGTCCCACAGCCTCACTGGGCCAAGACTAAACACACCAACCCCAGGAGCAGAGCCCAGGTCTTGTGGGGAGGCCAGGCTGGACCGGTCCTTCAAGCAGGAGGCCAGGCACCCCACTGGTGACCGGGGAAGGAAGCCAGGACAGTGGGGAGGCCAAAGAGATACATGCCTTGTTGATTTTTAAAAAGCAAAGAGGCAAGACGTGCCTCTCATGCACAGTCTTGGAACATACAGGACTGAGAAGGGGAATTGTAAGTGCATGCTCAGGAGCCCCAGTGCTCTCCCCACTCTCTCCTGCAGGGGCCGGTGTCCCTTTCCACTCACCCCTGGATGCAGAGAGCCAGTACAATTCCATCGTGACCCTCCAAGGTCTTTTGGCACTTGTATGTGGTACAGGTATCCCACACCTAACAGGAAACACAAGTCAGCAGAAGGTCACACACTGGCAGACAGAGCAGCTGGGGACCTGGGCAGGATGTCAGCAAAACCACAAAAGCACCGAAATGAGGAAACAGGTTGTCACCTGGGCACCTGCCTTCCGGGCTCCCAGGCAGAGATAAGCTTGTCTAGGAAAGGAAATTTACTGCAAAGGGTCAGGTTGAAGTTAATGAGGCACTGGACAGCAGCAGGCATCAGCCCTCTCCAGCTCTGCCTTTCACAGCCTAGGCCAACACAACACAGTGAACCAGAGAAGCAGCTCTTGAGCCCCTGCTTTAGCAATTCACACCCCGTCCTAAGGCTCCAATGGCACAGCACAGCCTCCTCTGCCACTGCAAAGGTTTTCCCCACTGAGCAGACACCACTCTCTCAAGGGAGGGATCATGGGAATGCGGTGTCCAGAGCAACCAGGACAGGGCAGAGAGCTGTTTTCTTTCAATAAAGTACAGCAATGTCCATTTTCTTCCATGTGGCTCTTGCTATCAGTCAAAGAAACTAAATCAAAACTCTGCCCCTGCCAGGGCTAGTGGCAGCAGCCCACGTGGCTCCCCAGCCTAGCCATCAGCCACCAGAGCCAACACGGTGACACTGGGAACTGTTGTTTAGGTTGCACTGGAGCACTGCTGTCAGTTTGAGTTACTGAAAACAGGACAAAGAAAAACAAACATGCCATAAAATGGAAAAAGGACACATCTGATCAGGGAAAAATGTTTTTTTTCTAAGATGACTTTTTATAACAAGGGAAAATAAAATCAGAATCCAAAATAGGTTTGAATACCCTGAACACCATATAAAGCAAAACCAGCAGCCACAGGGATAAGATTCTAATCAGGGCCTTGCAAAAAACACTATTTATCTCCTGATTTCACTACCACATAATGTTTCCTTGCAGAGAATTTTGCCCAACTATAATTGCAAAGAACCATTTAAGATTCTTTGGGAGTAACTTTGGGAAGTGACATCCCCCCACCCCAAACACTGCAACTCAGCTTCTGTCCCACCTGAAGCACGTTTACAAATGCAGAAGATACACAGAAGAGGTAAGCTTTTACCTTAATGGTTTTGTCTGAAGAGCCACTGAAGAGCAAGTCTCCTATGGAATAAACGCACAGACACCAGACAGGGCCCTGGTGTCCCACAAAGGTCCCCTTGCACTTGAAGATCTGCTGAGGATCATAGGCTACAGAAACAAGAAGGCAGGTGAGACTTGGGAAAATAGTGCTGCACCATGTCACTGTGAGTTCGGAGGGCACAGAGCTCCCTGCACTGGGCCAGCAGGTCCTCCTTGCACTTCACATTATTGCAGGCCAGAAGGAACTGTGAGACCCTCCCAGTCTGGCTGGAAGGTCTCATGTCCCACCCCTACAGCTCATCAACTTATCACTGTTTTGAGCCCCAGGACTCATCTCCCTAATGCAACTCCTGGGCTGGACCTAGGGAGGACAGAGATGTAAAGTCCACTTGACATCTCTACCTAGCAGCCAATAACCCTGCAGTGCTGTGATTCCCTCTTTGGCCAGTGCTTCTGGGAAACTCTCCCACCAGTATTTTCTTCCTGCAGCAGCAGTGACCCTGTGAACAAACTACTGCTGTACCCAGAGACAGCCATTACTTTGCGTATCTGTGACCTTGCCTAAAAGGGCTCATTGGGCCATCACCCCCAACCCAGACTGAGAGGATGAAAACCGCATGCATACTCACATCCAAGGATGCCCATGTTGAGCCGAGCATTAATGTGGGAGAGCTCATCCTGAAAAACAGAACAAGCGACATGAGCTGCAGAGCCATCAAGACCAGACTGCCTGGGCATGGCTTTAAGACTGTCCCCTTCCACTGCTAAAGCCACTCTTGCCTTTGGACAGATCTTGATTCCCTGTGAAGGCCTTCCCTCAGCAGCTGACTCATTCTCTGATTGGAGGTCTCCTGCTCGAGGACTCTGCGTACATCCCTCTGTCACCTCCCTCCAGAGCCCATGGGGCTCTCTCTGACAGCATCTCAGATCTGCACTAAACTCTTCAGTATTCAGGCAGGCACAGAAATACCTTTCAGAATATACTGTCCTTGCTCTGCCGTTCACCAGACTGCTAAAAATAATCAAATTGGTTATGGGGACTGCTTGCTCAGCTGGACTCTCAAAGCCCACCTTGCTGGAGAAGAACTGGAAGGTCTCTTTGTAGTCTCCTCCATGGCCCAGTCCCTACTACATCCATGGAGACCCTCTTCATTAGTATGCTTAGGTTTACCTAAGCAGGGTGAGCTCCTCCTGATCAGTACATTCAGTGGGATGCAGTTTGCCTGAACTAAGGAGGGATGCCTGTCTCTCATCAGTGCTTGAATAATGTCCAAAATCATGAGACAGCTCTCACTCCCAGTTTGTTAGCAGGGATCTGCTTATCTTCCTGCTTTCTCTGCAGGCAGGGAGAAGGGCATACTGTCCCAGTCTCAGGCTAGTATAAAAGGTCCACGAGCGCCCAGGCTTTGGAGCACAGGGCTCTCTCCTTGCTGCTGGGGTCCTTTCCTCTGGTAACACATTTCAAGAGCAGCAACAGGCGGAGAAAAGACAGCAGAAACATATAAAACAGAAGCTCAGATGCAGTGACCAGAATGTGCTCACTGGGCTGCCTTTAACTCAGCCTAGAGAAAACCTTCAATCAGACCCCAGCTGCAGTAAAAGCAAACCGAACCTGGAGTGTGCAGATCCAACAAGCAGGAGGGAGCCCCAAAGATTCCCCCCACTGCAGGAGAAGCCTAACTAGTAGCAGAGCCAGCAGCTAACTGCATGCAACCCCTGCTCCACCCCAGGGCCCCAGCCCCTCCTCACATTCAGCATGGAGGCGTCCCTGCGGAACTCCATCAGGTCCTCGCTCAGCTTGCTCTGGTTCTCGTCCAGCACATCTACAAGAGATGGACAGGCCCACAGTCACTGCAGAGTCACTGATGGCACCCAGGGGAACAGGCAGAGGACACCCACTGCCACCTAACCTCTGAACAAGGAAGGAGGAGAACACATTGCTGTTATCCGCAGGTAAAAGCAGGAGGGTGTCCGCTACTCAAATGCAAATTGCGCTCGGATGCTGAAAACCTAGCAAATTTCAGGGCTGGGCACAGCAAAGGTGTCCAAGAACCATGCTTGCTCCAGGATGGCTGCATTGTTGGCTATTCAACTCGCTGATTTTTATGGAGGCCTGTGCCTATGGACCACACAGGAAAAAGTCATGGGAGAAAGGTGGTAGCTGCCTGCAGACATTTCTAGAACTTGCCATGCAATTGACTGCAGGAATAGGTCCTATGATGTTCTGGCAGCAGAGAAGTCGATGGAACCCCTATCTATTCCTCTGCAAGGAATATCTGAACCTCCTGAAACCTGCTCAGCACCAGTTTTAAACATGGAATGAATCCTGTAATGCATCATCCTGACAAAGAGCTGCTCTGTCCCCAACAGCTCTGACCACAGAGCTCATTCAGTGCAGACTCACCAAACTTAAGCTCCAAGTTCTTCTCCAGCTGGTCGATTTTCTCTGAGAGCTTCCCCAGCATGGAGCGCAGGAAGGCAATTTCCTGGTCCTTCTGGGCCATTGCCACCTGCATCTCATGGAAGCGATCATCTGTCTGCTGCAGGAACTCCTTCAGACCCTCGAACTTGCATGTCTCCAAGTGGGTCTCATAAGTGTCTTGATTTCCTATGAACGTACACCTACAAGGGGAAGGCAAACACCAGCTGGAGCAGAGCTCACACTGGAGACCTCCTTGCTCAGCTGGCTCCTTGGAGGGAGGTCTGAGGTCTGTGTGGGTCCCCAGCTGTGGTGCTCCTCCTACCAGGAGCAGTGGGTGCAGGAAACTGCAGGGCAACAGAGAGGCCAAGCATCTCCCATTCTTCTGGCCAGGGCATGGGCCCCAAACAGAACTGTCTGTCTTTCTGTCTAGGCAGTTGCAAGGAAAAGCAGATCTTAGGCAAGAGACAGAATGTGGTGTCAGTTTGTGTGCTCACCAGGAGCCAAATCTAAGAGCCATCAAAACCAACAGAAGAATCTGCAGCTGACCTCGGCAGAAGCTGACTTGGGCCTGCAACATGGCAAAGAGTCAGGGCTGCTCTGCCGGGACTTGCCTTGCTCTGCTTCTGCCAAGACATCTCTTTCTGCAATGCTAACCTTAGCTGGGTGTCTTGCAGGGAATCCCCAGCCCGGGCTGCACTCCTGCTCAGGTGAAAACCAAACCTCCAAAGCTGATCAGCACTTCCCTTGCCCTGGGAGAAGAACTGGTTTGAAAGACACTGCCACGGTACTTGCATTACTCTTGTACTCATCCTCCTCCCTGCGTGGCTCCAGCCACATCCACCGCTCTCGACTGTCCTCCAGCTGGTTCTTCTGCCTACGCACCTCAGCCTCCTCCTTGGCTGCCAGCAGGGCTTACAGCTGGGCAGCGTGACCTGCCTGTTCTCAACAAGAGGCTCGGGGGCTGCTTTCTGCAAGCCCTGAATGCCTGATCTCAGTCTCAGGCTAGTGCACAGCTCTGGGTAGAACTGCTCAGAGCCCATGGGGCTATCCCAAAGCTGCAGTAGCCAAAATGCAGCTCAGAAATGAGCTCAGTGCATCCTTCCCACTAAAAAGCACCAGCTCCTTACCCGTATTTGGAGTGGGGACATTTTATGTGCTCGCACTCTTTCAGATGTGCCTCCAGGTTCATTTTCAGGAGAGGTGGGCAGCTGGGATTATTGGGGCAGCGAACCGGCCTGTAATCACAGCTGCTTTCATGATCTCTGCCCATGGAGAGAAGCAAAAGGAGGGAAAATCAGGGATAAGCAAAAATTAGTTGAAACAACACAGACCATTAGGAAAGGAGCAAACCAGCCCTGTGAGACTGTCAGGTGATCGAAAGCCTCCTGCTCTAAGACTGCAATTACAGCTTTAAATTCTCATTTGGCCAGTAAATTGAGAGTAATAATAGGCCACATTTATGCAGGGAACATCAACTTCTGCAGCTGATCGACTGAGCCTTCAGGCAGCTATCAACAACAGGCAATGGCCAGGTGATAGGCAAGACAGTGAATGCGTTTAGGATGGGGCAGGAGATAAGATTTCTGATTCCTAGCATATAACTAGGATAACTCCTCTTATAAAAAGAATCCCCAGGTCTCTGCTTGACCATACCTACAGTGTTTCACCCCAGATGTGAGGTGGCTGTTTTCACAGCACATCCCCTGTCCCGATGCTGAGACACTCAGGTAAGCTGGGAGCAGAGAACAGCATCCTTTCCCTGAGACCAGCCCATCTGCTGCCATCCTAAAACTGAGACATAGTGGAAAGAACTGTCCCTTCAAATCACTCTGCCCATTCCCACACCCCTGCACGCTCTGGCAGAGCACTGCTGGTGGGAGCTGCACTGCCCCCAGGAGTCACAGGGCAGCTCAGATATGACAGCAGATTGCTGGTGCTGGAGCCCTTTCCCTGGAGAGGTTGCACGCTGGTAACAAGCCACTTACTTCCTGGCACTCAGTTTAATTGTAAACGGACATCCATGGGGGTCCACCTCAAAGGCAGTGGGCTTGCTGCTGGCTGCAGGCCGGCAGCCATACTTGCAGTGAATGAAGAGCTCCCCGATCTGCTCAGCCACTGCAATGTTGTTAACCACTACGGTCAGTTTGGCATTGTCCACGGGGCACTTCTCTGCCAGGTGAGGAAGCAAAAGAGAGAGAGTCAGCAAGGGCTGAGACACTGCAGGACATTTTATTCTTTTGTGTTCTCTGGCCAAGACAGCCAACTCCCAGATGGGTGGCAATGGAACAAGCTATGAATATTCACCCAAGGCCTGCAAGCCACTGTCTCTGGTTTGTCTTGGGGCTTGGTGAAAAGTTACAGTTTATGTTAATCCATGATAATTTGAGTTAGCTGCCAATGACAGAAAGCCACACTAATTCAGACTACCTGATGCTTGCTCAAGTGTGAGAGTATTCACAGGCAGTGACCACAAATCAGCAGATGCCCCATACACAATCCGTTCCCCCACCCAGGCTTGGGCTCAGCTCCTCTGCTGCAAGCAGGGCACTGCAGGCCAGGGATGCTGCAGCGAAGCATAGACATGAGCTTTGAGGGCAGGAGCTAAACTGAGCAACTCAGGATTGCAACTGCAAAGCCTTCTGCTACAAGCCTTCTGTTGGTTGGGGTAGATATAGCACAACATGGTGACAGGGGATTAGCATGCAAAGCAGAGGGACCCCTCACATGTGGAAGACAAACATCTTAAGGCAGAAAGAGCTGCTGTTTTGCTGGATTCCCTGGGGAGCCTCCTCAGGGCTCGCTGTTCTGCTAATACAAATGGCTTGGCTTTGTGCTGAACACCGGCTTTCCAAGAGGGGCACAGGCTCATGCCAAATAAAGTCTTTTTTTGTAGCACAGAGTCCAAACCAAGAGGGAGCTGGTTAGGCCAGGCCAGCAGCCAGACACTTGGGCTTCATCAAGTTTCGGGAGAGCTGGGTGAGCTAAAGCATCTCTGTGCGCTGCTGTGCACAGTCTCCGTCAGCAGCCAGAGAGCTGGCACCATGGGATGGGGGAGGTGGGGTTTGATGGGTCTCTGCCAAACACGGCCCCCCTGTTCCTTAGACAGGCAGCCACAGAAAGCTTTCTGTCTGAAAGCAATGGGTCAGCTCTGGGCGAGACATGTATTATCCTGGGATTATCCATTGCATATTCCAGGATTTGAGAACATCCTGTGCCCAAGAGCTGGACCCAGCCCTCTAGTGCCCATGCTACAGCTCCAAGCTGTAGCAGAGCTCTGTATACAGAGCTCCAAGCTGCACAGCCACCCATGCCCCAGCCCCTCACTGCTGCAGTGGCAGCCTGTGATGTGACAGCTTGTTTTAAGCCCTTTGGACATCTTTCTGCAGGTTTCTTTTTTAGTGAAAGCAAACAAACCAGAAAATAACAGTGTTTTGGCTGCATCACAGAAGAACAGTTCTGTACTCACCAGATGTTAAGGCACATCTTCTACAAAACGTGTGCTGTGGAGACAAAGAGGAACAGCAGTGTCAGCGTAAACAATATCGGACAAATTATTCCCTGTGGCTAATGATGGGAAAGGTGGGAGATACCAAAGTCTGTGGCTCAGGGGCCTCAGCAGCTGTTCTGCCTGCTTTATAACTCAGCGTGCTCTTCATTCTGCACTACAGGGCAAAAACCAGCTGCTTGCTCAGGCAGCTCGGATTGCCACACGGGTCCTGTTCCTGAGAAGTACTAAGCACACGGGTTGAAGCTTTGAGGGTTCTGCCCTGTTCAAGATCAGGCCATGATCATGGTGAAAGCCAAAGCCACGGGCCTGTTCTGCCACAATCTGGTATTCCTACCCTCCAAGTCTGCTCGGGGTTTCTCTACTTCACCCTCCACTTTAATCCATGTCATGCCTCTCATTTCCCTGAGAAGTCCTCAAGGAGAAGAGCAAGGGGAAATCTGGCCTCTCCCTGTCTTCGGCCAGTCAGCTCATCACATATATTCCTCTGTAGCTCTTCTAACATAGCTGAAGCTGTCCTGCTGTCAGGTGGATGGGACAGCTGGTTTGTAAGCCTGTTAAGCCTACTGTAAATTTTGCCACTTTAAATAGCTCTCTATTCTTACAGCAGAAATGTATTGTAACAATTTAACTTGGTAAAGCAGCAAACTTGCTAATGAATATAAAGAAAGGAACAAAGGCTGCACCATTTCCCTGGTCCTGAACTTGCCCTGTGGGTTCCCTGGAGTCTCCTCAGCTGCATTCCCCTGCCACGGGGCCAGCACTTGGCAGCAGTGCTGGAGAGGCTGCAAGTCACTCTTCAGAGCTGTTATCTGCTGCCCTGCTCACGCGGCCTTTTCCTGCCCTGCACAGCTGCATGGTGCTCTCTCCAGAGCTGCCAAACCAGGACTGCAAATGAAGCCAGTCTGCTTCCTGCAGCAGAATTTTTTTCCATATTAACCAGTAAATCTCAGTGCCTCCACGAAGAGCTGCTTACTGAAATGGTGCAGTTTCACTGCACCAACTTCCAACACCTTTGGGGATAACACCCTCCCTGCAATAAACAATCCTGCTCTCTGCGTTTGTTGCTGCAGCTCCATCCTACCAATCAGAAGTACATCATAAGCATTAGAGAGCCCGTCACAAAGCCATCTTTCTTCACATGTAGCACAGAAGCAAGAATAATATACAGTTTCTATTAAATCCCAATAAAATGGAATATAGAAGAATATTCATAATACTCTGTGCCTTTCAGTAGAGTATCTCAAATCCCTTTGCAAGCATTAACTAAATGAAGCTTCAAGCCATTCTGATTTTATAAGAAACACTTTCTTCATAACTGAAGAGCAGCCATTCCTGGGGTGCCCAGGAGGCAGCAGCACTCCGCAGAGCCCTTCAGGACAGGGAATGAGGACTTTTAGACCTCACTGAAGCCACATCAAAGAGACTGAACATGGCCAGGATGGGGGGCTGATAGTACAGCTCTCCTGGGAAAAGCCACCCAATTTTAAGCAAGCCCCAGGCTTCTCTGGCTAACTACAGAGTGCCCCACACACCCCACTGCACACTGGTTCAGAGCTGCCTTGTGGGGAAATTTAAGACATGTCCATCAGCATCTCTGCTCCTATGCTGACCTGGCTTTCTTGGACAGGGGCTGCGTTGTCTTTGCTCACTCAGGCTGAGAGTCACTGGGGACAGTCAGGGCTTGGCTATAGCTCACATAGGACATCTGTGGAGCCCCCGCTCACTATTTTGAAGAGTTCTGCCTTACCCCACAGGTTGTGATGACTGGATCCTTAAACACACTACAGCACAGCTGGCAGCACAGCTTCACAGATGGTTGTTCAGCAAACACCAGTGGCTCCTGAAGTCAAGGAGAGACGGGGACAGAGAGAGCACAAGGATTAGTCCAAGCATGAGAGCCTCCAGCTCTGCAGAAGGAACAAAACAACTCTTCAGCAGTGATCCTTGGGGAGCCTGGGGCACAGGGCACACTAAGGGTTTCATTATCTCAAAATAAACTTTTGTCTGGGTCTGCTGACCTCCAGTATGAAGAATGAACTTAGGAATGGCTAGAGACCCTCAGATCATCACAAACTGAAAGCCACCAGCATCTGGCATTATCAGGACCTGACAGCAAACTGCACAGACCAACTTTTTTGCCAGAGTGACTCAAGTCACCAGAACTGCGTGAGCTGCACTGTCTGGTACTTCTTGCTTGGTTGGACTGAACAGTGTGTTGTCAAAATGTCCCCTGTACTAAGACTGAAGTTTAAAAGCAATTTTAAAACAGCTTGCCCTTTTTCATTTTTGAAACATCCTGAAGGAAGGGCTCTTTCATCCCCTTATGAAGCAGAAACAACATTGTTTCTGCCGCAATGGGCAAATCTCTCCAGTTTTGTTTACCAACTGAGACTGCCGGAGCATGGGGTCTGAGCACGTCCTCCCTGAGACACGCAGCTCTCCACTCCACGCTAGGGCAGGGCTTCACATTTCAGAGCATTTCAAATCAATCACTGGATTTCGGTCTGTCTTTTCATCCTGTGCTGCTCTCAGAACTGCAAACACAACCCCCCGGGTTCCTAAATACGAAACACATGCTTTTATCCCAGATCCGTGGCAAAATACCGCCTGACCTTTTATGCATCCAGTCTGGGGTTAGTTACTGGGTCACAAGCTAAACTCAGCTTAAAAGTGTCCTCCCTCAACAAGAGTCACATGTGGATAATTCCTGGCACCCTCCTGGGGCTTACAATCAAGTCAGTGGGGTGCCACGCAGCCCTAAATGCAGGATGGGGCTCTGAATCAGTGGGGAATTGTATTAGTCTTGCTGCCTGGGGCTAGACCACCAGCCTAAAGACTTGCAACCCCCTAATGCTCTGCAGCAAAGCGAGGGAATCACACGTGACTTCGCAAAGACTTACAGTTTTTCTGAGAGCAGAAAAGCCTCACCATTGTCCCCTCTTTCCATATAGGGAAACGGTACACAAGGAAGCAAAGTAACTTGCAGAAGTCAGCAGTGGAAACAAAATTAAAACCAGGAGTCCTGACAGCCAGGCTTTTAGTTGCCAGACATCATGAAAATCTGCCCGTGATAGCTCTACATACTCACAAGAGTCCACTAAGTCACTCTTTTGACATTGAACTTCCTAATACTGCTCCTTCAGACAATCCCAAATACCTACTGGCTCCTCCTCTTCCTCATGGAGTGAGAACGTCGAGCGCAAGGACATGTTGGACTCAGAGTGCAATGAACGGACGGAGATAGCAGAGTCAGAGCGTCGTGGGGTGTTGATCGGAGGCTTCAAAGAGATAAAAAACAGTTCTTGTTATTGCAAATAATTTCCCCCGCTCCAAAACCCTATGCACAGAGACTACAAGCTCAGTCCTCCCTCTTCCACAAAACTCAGCTGCTCCATTTGTTCATCCACTCTGCTAAGCTGCATTGAGCAGCCACCAGAAGCAGCGCGTCTCTCTGCTGCCTGCCCTTCCCAGCAGCCGGCAACACTGCACCGTGCTCACAGACAGGACAGGCATCATTCAGGTTTAACTTACTAAACCAAGCTGACATCTAAATTCCACGCACGTAACTTTCTCAAAGGTGCATTTGTTTGTATACTTACTGTGCGCACCCGCAAAGCAATGGTTTGGAAGAATTAATCCTTCACAGAAAGCTTTGTAAATCTCCCCCAGAGACAGCTACCAGCTTCTGCAATTTCTATAATCTCTGCAGCAGCACTTGTTGTTTCACTCGCTATCTAACTTCTGCCAAATTTCTTTGCGTAAGTGTGGAGACTTCCTTCTATTCAATTCAGTAACAGACTGGCTTTGTCGCTTCCTGCTTGGGAGGGGAGAGCTAAGTGGACATCGCATGCACCAATCAAGAAAAGTCCCACTGGTTACAGCGGCCTTGGGATTGGCTTTGAGTGAATGCTGGCGCTAGAATATTAACCAGCAGAGCATCTCTAAGGGTGGAATATCAACCAACAGCATGTAGCCAAGATGCAATTCAGAGTCAAAGCAAAACTGGAGACTCCTCAGACCACAGGGTGATTGGATTTGGGGGTCTACAACAGCTGGTAGCACAGCCACTGCTGGGTTACTCTGGAAGAGATGCTGCTGGTAGACTGGGAAGAGTGCAGAGAGAAGCAATAAGAGTCTTCAAGGAGCAGAACGTATGGGCTGACAAAGAAATGGGAGAATGAAGCCATAAGCTTCAGACACTAAACATCAAGAGATGACCAATGCCTAGAGTGTCTGCACCTGCACGTATCACACCTATACATGGCTTGACTGTAGCCTACAACAGTCACAAACTCTTAGAAGTGCTGGCTGGAAGCTCTGGAGATCGTTGGCCCTGCTGCCCACTTGAAGAGGGACTCCTCCTGGCCCTGGATCAGGTTAGCCCTGGCAGCACCCAGCTGGAATGGGGAAAACTGCACGGACAAGACTGTGCCGCCCTGGGTTCCTGTCCTACAATACCTTGTGAGCAAAACACCTTCCTTGTGTTCAATCTGAACCTCCCGAGCCACATTATGTGTGCTTGCCCTGGGTGAATGTATGTAACATCAGACCCAAGGACTGACAAAAGCAGTATAGGAGGCCAGTGGGGCAGTCAGAAAAATCAGCAATGAAAGATGTAAAACGAGCTTCAGAGACTGTTATCTTCCCCAGAAACAGATGATATTGCAGCCTGAGTGCAGTCCTTGCTGGGCTGCAGAAGAGGACCAGACCAGGATCTTGCTGGTTCTTCACACTGCTCTGCTTCTTAATTTTTATGATACTGGAATCCTAGGAGCTCAAAAATGCTGCATCTGCTTGGAATAAAGCTCTTTTTATTAAAGAAGGCATATTTATTGGCTAAATATGTAAACCTTGAGGAGGAATGGTTATAACAAGGTAAATCAATTTTATGTGTCTCCATTAATTTTATTATTTTCCTCCACTAGTAAAAGAAGTTATCAAAATAACAAGAATGACTGTGCATCATTCCCATTCTGGAGGTGACAGAGAAATCAGGGCAGCAAAGGCAGGCTCTCCAGGGAGGCAGTTTTATTGAGAGCAACATCCCGTGTGGATCACCAATGGAGAGAAGGGGGACTGCAGGCCAAGAGCACTTCCAGGAGGCATGGGTGTGAGACACAGCCTTCCTAGACTTGTGCAACACTGTGGGCTCAGATCCGTGTGTCCCAGCTGGGCTAATGCTGGTGTAAACTACACAGGAGTGAAAGTGATGTGCTGAGAAAGGTCACTCCACTTGGGCTGTAGTGACAATGATGAATGGCAGAGGTATGCATCGGTGTTTACTGCCCCTCTAGGTATCTGCAGCCCTTGTTTTTGCCAAGGAAACACGGCTAAGACTCAAGAAACCTCAGCTCTACAGAGTCAGTGACTGCACTGTTTCCCACTCCTAGCCTGGCTATTTAGAGTGAACTTTGCCGCACTAGTCGTGTGTAGAGCAGCCAGCACAAGGGGACTGGCTGCAGGGCACTCTTGCACTGCAAACAGAATAATAGGGAGTGAGGACTACAGGACCCCCACCCTATGGGCATCTGCCCAGGTTGTGGGGGACCCATGTGCACCAAAGCCAAGGAGTGCCAGGCCCAGCCACAGGGGCAAGGTGGCACAAGTGGCACTGCTTCGGCCAGGCTTGGATTTGGGAAGATCTGTCAGAAGGGTCCCACCTCCCCATAGCTGTGTCAGGGCTATTTTTGCACTCAACATCAAGTCCACCTTCACACAGCCCAAGGATGGGGTGGTCAAACATCTTTTGATGGAAGATGGATAGCTTGTGGCTGGCTGGTAACTCAGTCCAGCCTCTGCTTCAGAGGTGAAGCTCCCTGTAAACAACTGAGACTTTGGTCAACCAGTCAGCTCCTCATCCATTAGTATACATTCGCACCAATATTCAGCTGTAATCTTTAGGTGCAGTTCCCATCATGTCAGCTACAAAAGCAGCCTCCACTTGAAGGCTCTACTACAGTCCTCGTTCCTGCTCCCTGTAGGCGTAGCAAGGCTGGGAACCTGTGGCACTGTTTTCAGGAAAGATGACAGCAGCCGCTCAATAATCCCAGCCTTGCACACAAAACAGGCTGCTTTGCTTTTGGTTTCATTAACAGAAGCTTTAAAAAGAAAGAAAGAGGGGTGGTGGAGGTCACAGGAGGGCTCTGACTCGTCTCCAGCTGTCTCTCTGATGGCTGACAAGCCCTTGGCAGCTTCTGGAGAAGGGAAAACAGTGACGAGGAAGGGAAATCCCAGATTATTTCTTGACAAAGCAAAAGAAGCTTCCCAAAAGGGTTAGTGAGAGTCTGTCTGGAGCAGGGCTGTGGTAGTTCTGGTTTGTTAGTACCTAGGGCTGCAGGCTGCTTCCTGAACCACTCATTAATCCTCTTGCTTAAGAATATTTAGCAATCCAGGAAGGTGGTCTGAGACTGTCCAAGAGGACTGAGGCTAGGTCCTAGGGGAGATCTCTCCTATTCTTGGCTGCACGCCTCAGTTCACCACACTGTAGTTTTCAAAGGAGTCAGGGAGCTTCTCTACCAGACGTGGCTAAATGTAATGTCCCCAGCACACCCCACTCCTCTGGAAAAATCCTCACCTGCGTCCTGTGTGAACTGCACAGCTCATGAAAAGGGGGCAGTGAGCACAGCCCTCAGCCCACAGAATCAGTGCTGACAGCCAAGAGCTTCCTGGAACAGCGGCCCAGCACCATGGGGTCAGTGATGTGATGGAGAGCTGCATTTGCCAAGGACACGAGGCAAATGTTCAAAGGACTTTTTGAAAAAACAAACACATGCTCACATAAAAAACAGCAAGATCTCTGAGCAACAGAAGGAACTTTATAGGATGCTGACAATAAAGCTCTTTGCAATCTGGTGTCAAATTTATTTTAAGAAGTGTTGTAGCTCCATATTGTTGCTGACCCCAGTCTCTGCCAGTGCCTAACTTGAGCAGCAGCAGTGATCCATTTATCCCTGACTTGGAACCTGGGTCTCGTAACCTGACAAAGTCTACAACAACTTACTTAATTTGAGGATTCTACTACTCACATGCTTAAATCTAAATAGAAGCTTGTGGTTATGAGACATGGCTGGAGCACTAAGGATAGGAGAGGATCAAGACCTCAGACCCACCTGTCCATTCATTGAGGTTTGCTTTGCTGTTGCTGTTCTTGATCTGATTGATTTAGCTGACTTAATTTTTCTTTAAGCAGCTAATCCTGAGGCCTGTTGGATCACTAAATTCCCCTCAGAAAAGTTACTCAGAAGTGAGTGCGACGAATGAGAAAGCTGGGTAGAAAATTGGGAAGTGCTTTTCACGAAGATACTGCAAGACATGGGAATGATTTGTGTGAGAAGACCCTGATGATGTAATCCCCAGGAGCCAAGCATAGTCTGTGGTGTTTGGCATCCCACTCTGCAGGTTTCAAACGTGCTCCCTGTGGTCAGAAGCCCCATCTGGAGGTGGAAAGAGGAACGGATTTTCTGGTCATAACTGCAGGGCCAGCTGTGCTGCTGGATGGTCCATCCAACACGCTCTGATCAAGACTGACTGGCCTCAGCCACAGCCCCAGACATCGCTGAGTAGCTCTGTTTTCTCCTGAGCTCAGGAGCCCTAAAGCACACTGCTCATCTAACGTGAGCACCTAAAGGTGCTAGCCTAATGCCCCAGGTCAGAAGTAGCCTCTGCTTCCTCACTGCACCAACCATGGGAGCAGCCAGGAAATGTTGAGGCTGGTCATGCCTCTGGTGCAGACATCTGCCTCCAATATAATGCAGCACATGGGAATGATGAGGGAGACGGAGAAGTCCAGAGGAGCACCAGACATCTCTCATTTGACATATAATCAGCTAAGCCAGTCAGCTGGGGGGCTCCTGGCAACACCTACCATGCCATCGTCCTCATCTCGTGGGGAGTAGGTGAGTGTGCTGGAGGAGGATGGGGTCCGACGATGCTGTTTAAAAGTATTGGTCCCATCAGCTTTAAAGCAAATGAAAAAAAAAAAAAAAAGTCAAAAAAGCATTTAGGTTCTTCAGTAACGTTTCCGAGCTACAGGTCAGTCTCTGTAGCTGTAAGCGTTCCTTGGAAAAGACTAGGGATTCCCCAACTCCAGTTCTCGACCTGGATATATTGGTGCAGGCAGAACATCCTGATCTCTGATAGCTTGCTGAAATGCATGCAGTCCTTTAAAGGTCGCTTGCCCAGAAAAGAGCACAGATAATATTCTACCACATCCATGGGTTAAAAATACTATTAAAAGGAAACCTTATACTCCCACATATTTCAGTCACCAACAAAAACTGCTTTGACAAAGGGAGGTCTGGAGGGAAGCATGCTAAATTAAACTGGAGATATTTGTTTAAAGATCATACTACTGATGTATATAAAATTTTGAATGTAAATATTCAGGAGTCAAAAAACATATAGAGTCCAGAGTCCTGTACAAATGTAATCCAAACATTTCCCCATGGCAGACATTGATTTCCTTATCTAAATCAGTGTGAAGCGCCACAGTTCATCTTTACTAAAGTAAGGATATTTTTATTCCAAGATGAAAACAGACCTCTTCCTACATTCACACCGCATGTCAGGGCTCAGGCTCCTCACCTGCTGGGCTTTGAGGAACAAAACACAAGAATTTTAAATGAGCATGTACGCTTGCACCCCCTCCTGTCTGAGTTAAAAATGGCCACGGGGGTTTTACCAAAGTGTTCACAGTGACGCACAGTCAGGCAGAGAGTGAAGATGGGAAATCTCAGCACCGGTAATGATTTCGTGAGAAGTCACAGAGACAAATAAGATTTGGGACTGAGTTCTGTATCAAACCCTGTTGTACTATCCTAATTTCAGCAAGGGCTTCCCAGTGGTACTGTTAAGTCTGCCTAACGGGAGAAAATTTCTGTGCATGCTCATTTCCATCATGCCTGGTGATCAGATGCCATGATTAAAGAACACTTGGGCTGCATAATACTAAACACGGCACCTTGGCACCTGCCTGTAAAGAACACAGTGATTCTCCCAACAGCTTTATGATCTGTAAAACAACAACAACAACAACAACAACAACAAAAACCTGGTAGGAATCACACCTAATGCTTTGGGGAGAAGCTCTATGCATGAAATACGCTCACCCTTTGTGATGGTTGTCACAGCAGAGTAGGCTGGACCAAAAGTTGTTTCCATTCTTGTCTGAAATATTGACAAAATGAAGGTCAGTGAGTATCACTGCAGCAGAGCTACCTATCCCAAACTGGTGAAAAAATGTATATGTATATTCCCAACTTTTATCTGTGGAAATTGTGATTTTTAAGAGCCAAGAAAGATCACATTTTCAAAAGTCATTTTCATTTTCTCAAGAGAAAGGATGAGAACATAAGCAGCCACCATACCCCCTATCCTCTGCCAACAACACCGAGCCTTACCCCGTTAGTGTTTTCGGAAGTAGTGATATTTGTTGTGCCACTGGAGAAACGATTGTAGCGAGCGTTCTTGTTTGAGCTCATAATCTAGGCCAGCATTTGTTAGTCATGGGAAGCTTGCTCTGTGGAAGAAGAAAGAGAGTTAAGTTCATTGTACATATATTCCTGGGCTCAGAGAACAATCTCCTGTAGCATTAAGTCCAAGTATTTACCTAAGCTCGCATAAACCTGGATTTTCAGAAGCAAGTGGCAAGGTCAAAATCAGGTTTCTTCAAATCATTCCTGGATGAGCGTTCATTCCTGGATGTAAAGCTATATAGGTAAACCCTTTATCCCATTAACTTTGAGGCTCAAGCTGAACTGGCCTGGACTCCAGAGCCCAGGGAACTTGTTCATTTGCAGCATTGCAGCTCAAGCCACCTTCCGAGCACACGATAGAAACATCCCATTCAGTCACCCAGGGCTTTGCTTTAGCACAAGGGGTTGTGACTCCAGGAACATCCACCCTGAGATGAAGGAAGAGGTGCCCTGGAAGCTGAGCAGCCCCACATCCTCGTCAGCTGGGGTGGCAGAAAGGGATCCCTCCAAGGGACCCCCGTTCCTGGGCAGGCTGTGCTAGGCTTTCTGGCACTTCCAGCCGAGAAAACAAAGCCTAAACTTCCCTGCACCCCCAGAACTTAAGGCTGCCTCATATTCAAAAGTGTGATGAGCCTAGGCCTCGTCCTGTTCTTGTGATGAGTGGGAGTTTTGCTATTTAATTCAGAAGCCCTGGGCTGTTCTGCTGAACATAAAAGCCAGGGCTAGATCTTAGCAGAAAGCAAAAATCCCACGTTTGATTTAGTTATATTTGCATTAAAGGAGTTCTTCCCAGCACAGTCTGAGCTACAAGGTCAAGGAAACCATGAAAGAAACCTTACTTCAAGTAACATGTTTGTGATTCTGGATCTCACTCCCAGTTTCTGCTAAGAAACAACCATCGAAGTCTGGATCATCAGCCAGAAAGAGAAACTCTCTCCCCTAGAAGTCAGCAGAGGGGGTCATTTCTCTTCCTCCATTGTTTACACAGTTTTTTACTAGGTTCAAGTTTGCAAAGTCAAGTGTTACACAATAATAATGTGCATAAACACATGGAGTTTCTTTAACCTCTGTTGAAACCTGATGCCAGCTTCAGGGCACAAAACTGTGTTGTTGTCCCAGTGAATCTGACAAGATGCTCTCCAAGAATCTCCTTTGGAGCCAGGGTACCCATAGGAAGGAGCTGCACCTCCTCTCTGCCATCATACAGAGATGCTTCTGGCTGGGTAGAAGTTCTGTCAGAGCAGACAAGGGTTCAGCAGGGCACTGAGCTCTCCTCCCAAGCTCCCCTTCATCCTTGCAGCTGAAAGGTACTGCTTGCACTCGCAGGCTGTCCCAGGCTGCCCAGGGAGACAGGGACCCCGTGCTCCAGGAATAAGCTGCTCAGGAAGGATCCTGATTAAGACACCCCTTTCTGTCCAAGGTATAGTTAATTCTTGGTGCTCTCACTGCCAGTTGCAGTATCCAAGGGCTAAACAGACAGACCAGACAGACATCGGCAGTGAGGACAGACAGACCAAAAATGGTTTACTAAGACACAATACAAATCCTTTTTTGCAGGACGAGTGCAGGGTGCCTGGGAAGAAACACCCTGCAAATGCTTGCTATCAACAACGCTATCAGCTCCTGGTCCCTTTCAGACATGCCTGCTTCGGGCTGTGGCCGAGACAGCACCGGTCCGGCCAGGCTTTCACACTCAGTTCACTGCTCACATTTCCAACTTTTGGGGAGGTGAAGTGTCTTGGGTGTTTCTAGCAATTGGTTTTCTCTTATCTGAGAATGACAAGTCCTAAATCTCCAAGCATTTTAAAAGGAGACCACTGTGATTTCTCCGCTTTACAGAAAGGGAAAGTAAGGCTCACAGGGAGACACAATCACGCAACGTAGCTGTGACCTGGGACTTGCCCAGGGTCTCCTTAGTCCCATCCTAAGAGCATACCCACCTCCCCTGCGAGCTCCAGCGCGAGGCTGCCTGCACACAGGGCCAGTCACATCCTGCGCTCACATTTTAAACACTGCAAAGGCGATGCTCAGGGTGTCCTCGGCCAACACTGCTAACGGCCGACAGCTCAGCCACGTCTGACGCAGCACTTCATGTTGCTCGCTGCAGTTCTTCATTGGACAGCTGTCAGGCAGCCAGATTACAGCAGCAGCACAGCCCCAAGGAATCACCACTTAAGTCTAAACTCTCAAAAAAAGTTACAGTCTAAAACTAAAAACAAAAACCCCAACCAAAACCCAGAGAAACAAAACACTCAAAACCAAACCCAAGACCATCTTAAAAATAGGGATCTGGATAATGTTTTCCACACGTTTGAAAGCACTGTCCTGGCTGTTTGCAAATGCCAGATCCCTTAGGAGACGCTAAGCAGAGTTGCTGGAGTTGTCTCAAGAACAGCAGGAATGAAGTAGTGTTGTGCTGCTGCATCATGGAGACCTGCCGAGTTTAAAGCTGGGTTCCAGCAAGCGAGAAGTGGCCATCAGGATCCTTTTATTCTTTTCAGTGGTTCCTTAGAGCGCAGACAGCAGAAGGCACAGGGAGGGTGGGTGGTGGGAAAGAGGGCAGACAAAGCTTTTGGGTAACACACTGGCTGTAGCCCCCCGAAAACTGAACCCCACTCTGCCCCTCGCAACCCTGGGCAAGCCACT
Source organism: Vanellus vanellus (assembly GCF_965231255.1). Classification (NCBI taxonomy): domain Eukaryota; kingdom Metazoa; phylum Chordata; class Aves; order Charadriiformes; family Charadriidae; genus Vanellus; species Vanellus vanellus. Next base: position 12,613,867 of record NC_138919.1, read on the forward strand.
GGGACTCTCTGCTTCCTCCCTGCAGTCTCTTTAGTCCTCTTTAACCTCTCTAAAGTCTCTTTAGTTTATCTCTTCTGCACAGCATACCTGGACTATACAGCTGAAAGATGAAAGAATCTTCGTCTGGATATTTGTGCAGCATCTAGCACAAAAGGGTCTCCACCTTAGCTGGGACCTCCAGATGATGCAGTGCTTATAAATAACATATAGCAAATACGTCCATAAGTGATGACAAACTGCCACATTTCCTGTGATTTCATGTCTTAAGGTTGCATTATCTCATGTTTAATAACATGCACGTATCCCTACAGTTCCCCTCCTATATAGGTTCCCTATGTCTAACGATACAGCTAAGTTCACCATTCTCCTCTGGAGAAGGGACTCAGCACCCTCCTCCTCCCACGTTAGGGTGGAAATAGAGGGATTTGCTTTTCAGAAGGGCTATGAATTCATGATTCCCTCTTCAGAGAACCTCAGCAGTGTCTACCCAAACACCCTCTATCCTGCACTACGCACAAGACAAGAGCAAGGATATGCTCCCACCTCACCAGTCATGACAGCATTAAGGGAACTTGGCATATCAAGTATTCCTACTTGGTTTTTAAGGCAAACAATCACTCCCAGATGGAAAGAGAGGAAGCCCATCCTTATGGAGGATGTCTGGGGACTCAGACAAAAGCTTCATCCCCTTCTCATTTTCAGGGTATGTATTGCCTTCAAACATAACAGATGGAGACTCAAAAAAGAAATGGGAAAGCACTTGCTTTGAAGCACAAAGAGACAGGAAAAACCAAGAATGAGGACAACTAACAGTTTGAGTAGTTTTGTAATATCATTAAACGTAGGATCAAACGTGCCACAAACAGTGACAAACAGCCACTTGAGGTACTGCAATCAGTGAGTTACGGCCTGCCAGCCAAGGATAAGTACGACCCTTTAAATAACTGCCTTTGAAACTTCTGTTCAGGCGAGGAGGTGTCCACCGTGGTGCAGCTGACGGGGTAACCCAACAGGCCACAGAACTGCTTACTGCTGAGAGGCCTTAAGGAAGCATATCTCCAGTTTCACCCTGTCCCAAAGCCCCACTGAAACGGATGCAAAATGCTTTCCAACTTCAACAAACCTTAGGAAAACCCAAAGCGAGGAAGGGAACACGGGCTGGAATAGAGGGATTTTCCACTCAATGTTTATAAGCATGTCCTGCAGTCTGCAGCGTGGCTGGGCAGCCTACCTGCAAGCAGCAGCAGGGAGCCTGCTTCGTGTCTTCTCTGAACAGAAACCAGAGGAATGCAAGCAATGGAAAAAATGTCGAGTAGAATATCAGCCAGGCTGCAGAACACCAGCCACCACATGAATATCTGATTTCAGCCCAAATCTCTGCAACCACCATATATAGGAAGTATTTCAACAGAGCAGACACCTCTCCAGAGCACTGTCTGACAGCTCCTTCACATCTCAAGCTCTCTTCCAAAAGGTACTGAGAAGGGCCTTTTCCAACTGTTATCAAAGAAGTTAAAAGGAGGTAGAAAAGAGCTGGTGTTGTCAACATTAATACCGGCTTCCTACAGCACTTGCAAAAATCTCCACCAGATCTCTGAACCTTGGCTTGGCACCTGAATGCTGCCAGCTATGCCACTCTGTGCTCCCAGACCTGGAGGACGAGCACCCCTCCAGGGTGGCTGGTGTCCCTCCCTGGGGCACCCTGTACCAGCCACAGGCAGCTCCTGCCCCTGCTCTGACTGCAGGCAGAGCTCCTCAGCCTGCGGGGACCAGGCAGAACCACGTCCCGAGGAGATACAGGCTATGACACAGTGAGAGTATCAAATATTTTGTATTACAAAACACTCATGTTCTGTGACCTAGAAGGAAAACTAAGATTTACTGGAAATTACAGAATCATTTGGGCTGCTAAGTCCTTCTCGGAGGACCAAATACAAAGAAAGGGGCTCCAGAAATCCCCTGAGCATCTTCAGCAGCTCCACAGAGCATCAGGTCAGAAACTCTCATGCTGGAAACTTTCTCCCAATTTTCGAGTGCAGGACTCTACAGGGTCAGGTTATGATTTACAGCAAAACGGACTGCAGAGGCATCCTGACACTTGCAGTAAGAGGACAGGCTCCACTTGCTTTGAAAAGACAAGAACTGTTGAAAGAACCTGTATGTTGCAGTAGCATACCAGCACAGGGCTGCCCTCTAAACCAGAGAGGCATGCGTGGACCTGTGCATCTGGAGCTCAGCTTGGGAGCTCAGCCTGTGATCCAGACTCTCCTTGCCTGGAGTTAATTTTTATTATTTATTTTTTTAACATGCAACTTTAGTGGTTTGGACAGTAAAAAAAGAGGGGAAAAAATCTACCCTGGAAAAAGGAAGCTGTGGGGACCCACTATTTGTTAAATCACATGGTTGATAGTAACCAGATGAGAGGGAGAGAAAGGGCTAGGTTTCAGCATTTGGACACCACAGGAATCAACTCAGGCTTTTGAGACTCGGCAAGAAGAAAAGCCTTAAGCTGCCTACTTTAGTACTCCAGGCAAGGAAAAACTCAACCACCAGTAGTTGTAGAAACAGCTGGGGAAATCAGTGCTCTTTCTCCCCACTGCAAAGGCCAACAGGATCAGCAACAGAGCGGTTTTCTGCCAGCTGTTTCACGCTGCCGCCAACTCCATCACTGCACCTCAAAGCAGGGAAGGGAACCACCTCCAGGACCAGTAGCCTCACTAATCCTCTGGTCTGTGCTGAAGAGTTTGCCACAAGAGGGGTCTGGTGGGACCAGCATGAGTACCTCAAGGATCTCCCCTCCTCTCAGCCCCCAAAGTGCACCCACACACCTGGCTATTTCCAACACTCAGCAAAAGTTCCTTACAACCAACTTCAAGATGAAGGCCAAGGCTTTGAGCGGGGGGCACATCACAAGGAGAAGGGATAGCAAAGTATCTCATTCTTCCCCAAAATCACATAACCTGCCTGGTCCCAATTAGGAGCCAGTTCCTCATGTGGGAACAACACTATTGCAGGCACAATGGCACTGCTGGGGTTTGTGCTCCAGCTGCTCTCCAGGGTGAGACACGGGCACGGCACTGGATCCCGCAGGTGGAACGTGGCACCGCTGGGGAGCGGCTGGCAGACACAATGCCCCACGCTGCGCAGTGTCTCTTTGCCAAGAAACCTGCAAGCGTCTCTGCCTTACGCAATCAACAGCCCATAAAGCTCAGTGACATGTCTTACATCTGCCTTGTTCTTCTTTTCCCCCCCTTCTTCAGTTCATTGAAGATATCTTTAAGGTTATTCACCCCTGCGGAAACTGCTGGGCTGGCAAAATCACACACAGCAGGAGCGTTTGCTGGAGAGTGAGGCCAATGTGTGCAGCTGGCCTCGTGAGAAAGGCAGGCATGAGGTTATCCTGCTCCAGCTGGGAACAGGCTGTGGGTGATGGGAATTTCCTTATTTCACAGCCTGGGTATTTACGGCATAAGATACAAGCTTCTGTTCCTCTTACAACACCGCAGCCAGAACAGGAAGGGTTACACATCCTTGAGAGTACTGGCACATCACTGGGGAAATACTCTTACAAAAGCTAAAATGCACTGTGCTGCTCCAACAGCCCAGCTCAACGGGACAAGGGCAAGGCAAGGCAAGCAGGTGCCGAGAGTAGAGGGTGTGTGTTTGTGGACTACACTCCCTTCCTCAGCTGCCTGGCAAGCTCCCACACAGCCAGGGCTCTTCTAGGGGAGGTATCAGTGCCAGTAAATTGAGTCCGGTTTGGGCAGCCTCTGTCCACCTTGTCCTTCTGCAGTACCAAGATGTTGCCCACACTTTCTACCTGTCAACTGATTCTCAGCAGCGCACAGCAACCTGCAAGGGAACATCTCAGACCAAAGCACAAATGAGACAAGATCCATCAGCTCAAATGCCAACTCTTCTATAGAGACAACCACGGGACAGTCACGCTGGCTTTCTTGGTCAGTGTCTCTGGTGGAAATAGCACTCATTTCGAAAGTGCTTGTGAACTGCATTAACAGGGCTTAAAGAACGTGGTGATGAGCACTATTAGCATCTAGTCTGACTTGTAAAACGTGGGCCATAAGAATGCGCATGAGCTACAACAGATCACCGAGATAGACATCTCTCAGGGCAGTCACAGGACAGGAAGCAGAGGGTGGAGCTCAATGGTCACTCCTCAGGTTAGAGACTACGCATAGGTTCCCTCAAGAATCACTGTTGAGTAAGTTTTTCCAAGGTTATAGATGAAGATGTTGAATAAAGAGTGAGCAGTGAAATCACCAAGTTTGCAGATGACACTAAGCTCTTTTGAGGAGGAGTCAAATACCATGTTGATGGTGAGGAACTCAAGAACAACATCACAAAGCTGAGAACACATAAAGGTTGCAGACGAGCTTTTACGGAGATAAATGACAAGCAATGCATCTAGGGAAAAATAATGTAAAGCAGGCCTACGCAATGCCGAGCTCTGAGCTGGCAGATGCAACTCAGGAAAGAGATGCTGGAGTCTCTGTGGACATTTGGATGCAATTCTCAGCCCAGACGACAGCAGCAGACAAACAAGCCAATGAAATTCTGAGCAGCATCACAAAAGCTGTGGAGAACAACCACGAGGGTGTCATTTAGGTGCTACATAAAACCTTGATGTACTTGTCTCCTGAGTACTGTAACAGTTCTGCTCTTTGCTTCGGAAGAAGGCCACGGTGTAGTCTGAGAAACTTCGTGGACTCACAAATAAAACCATCACTGGGATGTAGTCCCTAATCCAACTGCTCTGAGTGATGGGAAAACATGAGGCAAACGGATGGTAGAAAGTGGTCAGATTCATGTGCTCTTCATCAATAGCATCCATTTTTGTAACTGCAGAAGACAGAACAGGGGCTAGGCAAGCCAATGCTCTGACCTGGCAAGGCATTTCTTACGCTCTTAGGGTGACCTCTCCAAGGCCAGCTGCATATGCTGAAAGGTGCAGTCAGTGCTAGAAGAACATAAAACATAAACATAAGTTCAGCCTTACCAACAGAGCATGGCACTTCCATCTGGTGGGTCTTTGCTTCTGTGGAACAGAAAGAATCTTTTCATTGTTTACAAGTTTTTGCACTGCTCTTAAATGTCATACAAACTTTTCTGAGGTACTTAAACTGAGAGCATAATTGTACTGAGCTCTCATCAATAAAAATAAGTGATATTTTTAATTGTTGCTACTTTTACCAGCACTTCAATTGACCACAACGCTGAAAGAGCACACTCAACAGCTGTTAGAACACTGTGCAAATGCAGTTCAGAACGAGAGATCATTTTGTATTAGGTGTTTTTCCTAAAGGATAATGGTCCTTGGGATAGAAAAACTTTCTGCAATACTTCATGTTAAAACCCAAAGCAGTAACTTTGAAATGAGCCTATAACTGGATCAAAAGTGTTTGTTCTGGTCGAACAAAGTACCTAATTTTTCCCAAAAAACTAAAATCAAGTTAGAACAGAGGCCAATGTTGAATGCTGTTTCCATAACACAAAAGCTACACTTGAAGCTTTACTTCCATTTCAGGAAACCTGGAAGCATTCACCTACTACACCATTTTTCTTATGCATAAGGCCCCAGCCCAGGTTTCAGTAGTGCCCGACCTCTGCAATTGAGATTGGCTTGTTTTGGCTCAGTACCTACGTGCTCGCTGCTGGGTGGCCAGGCTGGCAGAAAGGGGCTCAGAGCTCTTCCACACAAAGCTCTTAATCAAAAGGTGCTTTAAAAGTTGGCTGTAACATTACAGTGCTGCATGCTGCTCCTTTCACAGCTTGTGGTCTTTCCTACATCCTCACTGAAAAAACAGACCCATTCGGGGACCTTTGCATTATTAAATTGTTGATTTGTTTAAGAAGAAAAAGAAAAAAAAAACAGCACAAACAACCAAACCAACAACCTCCTACCCCTCCAAGACAAAAACTTCAGTCCTGCTGCAGTTTCTTGAGAGGGAATAGCCATCTCTTCTGTGCAAGGCACGTCACGATATAAGACATCACACTTCAAAAGCTGCAAATAGTCACCTACACAAATCACACCAGAACTGGTGCTAACTGGTCCTCCTCAGCCTTGCTTGACAGAGAAAGCAAGTGGCTTCTGAGACTCCACGGCGTCCTGCGGGCTAGCTGAGGCTCTGCTGCTGGTTTCCCTGCTGCAATCTGGTCTGCAGGAATCCAGTAGATAGATCGGCTTGCAACTCATTTAAAAAAAAAAACAACTCTAAGACATGTCAGGTCAGCAGCAAAGTCTGGGTTATAGACAGATTCCACCTCTGTCCTGGTAGGACAGTACATGAGGAAGTAAAGCCTCTGGAGGGCTTCAGTCTTTGTTGATCAGTTCAGAAGCAGCAAGAGCTCACACAGAAAACCCCTGTACAAACAGATCCTGAGCTCCCTTGCATACCTCTCACCCCATGCAGTGCCAACAGGAGCACTTCAGCAAGGCTGTGACCAGAAGACTTGCCCATGAAAAACAGAAACTAATCCATCCTCAGCCACCCTAGTCCCACCCTTGGCTGGTAATTTACCAAAGTTCAAAAGCCTGCTCTCAGCTGGCCTGGGAAAGGAGTTAAACACCAATAAATGTACTAGATGCTGCACCCCATGTCCCCCAAGGAAACCAGAGGAACGCTTGTCTCACCTGCTGCATTCTCCTTTCTTGGAGTCACCCTGCTAGACCCAAGGCGATCAAAGTTTTCTGCTCCACTTCATTCCTCAATTGCTGTGCATTCACTGAGGGTATTTCAAACTGCTTTGCCTTACGGGGGGGCTGCACTTCTCTGGGAAGGTTTAACCACTCCTATCACATTATGGGATTCTTCCAGATTAAAGTCATAAGAAACCTGAGACTATAATCATTACTCAAATTACGGAAAGTATCACTTTCACCCCCTGCTCCCCCCTAACAGCCTCCAAAGTTCTGAAACTTCATGATGCACTCTTGCTTGCCCTCTGGGTGCAATGACACCACTTTAAAGATCCATCTGAAATGCATCAGCTCCTTCACACACACACAAACAAATCCAGTAGATTTCAGTCACCTGCTTTTTTTTTTTTTTTTTACAGTTTAATTGGACTTTGCCACTGAGAACAAGCAGGAGAGCACAATGTAAGACACCTAGGCTCACTGATAGGGAGTGTTAACCAGCGACTGAGAAAAGGAGAAAACTGTAGTGCTTTACAGGTATCACATGAACTGGGAAAAATATGATCAAACTAGTGAAGCACTGAATCCTTGATTTCTGAAGAAATCAGTGGATGTGGACACTTCCACCATGGCAAATGTACTGACAACTTTCAGACAGAAGCACTATTCAGTATCCCACGAACACCTAACACCACGCTAGTAAAGCTGTATTTAAATTACTCCCCCAAAGTACCATTAGCAACTGTACTGTAGCCACAATGACTCAGGTTGCAAGGGAGAGGCAGTGAGAGGTACTGTCCCTTCTCACAAACTTGGCTTCTTTGCTCACAACTTCACTTAAAGAATATCAAGGATTTCCCATTTGTGACACCACCAGAAGTAACCTCAGGAAACACTTGCTGGGTGGCTGCACAGTCAAGCATTATATGTCCTTGCAAAGGTCACTCTGAAGGATCACAAAATCAGCATAATACAGCTCCAGCTCGTTGGACAGGCAACAGGTACCCATTTCTAAACTGGTGCTGGAGTTCAGGTACCTCCTGCTTCTTCACTAAGATCTAGACACAGGTATGAAAACAGTTCCTCCCTCACTGCTGTCCGCGACCACTAAAGCACAGCAGCCTCCCGGGGAACACTGCTGACACAGCCCTGACATCCAGCACCCAGGGCAAACACTTTACCTTGGAGGAAACTCACCACTGGCCGTCCAAGCTGGCACGGAGCAGCAAAGCCCGGCAAGACGCCACCATGACCAAGTTCCTAAGCAGTGGGCAGGCTTTTCCTCGGTCTGAATGTCTCTTCCGCTATCTGTGTGCGTGTATGTGTGTATCGCTCTTAAGTGATGTAAACAGAAAGGCATGCAGAGCAGTGGGCGATATGTAAATTCAGCTGGAAAATCCCACAGCTTAGCCAATCTCCGTGCTGCCTTGCAGCTTTTCCCTGGCTGTGCTGAGACTGAAGTGGTTAAGGCTAGTGCAGAAAAAACAACCACTCTCTTAGCACACACAGATTTATTCTTCTGATCAGAGAAGTCTCCAGGGACAGGACAGCCCATTGCTCACTTTAAAGGGAGTTTGAGTTTCTCACTCTCTTTAGATAGTTCCCAAACTATTCATAATACCGAATATCAAGCAGCCTAACAAACAGCAACACAGTCTTTGCTTGTAGACACAATCATGGGAAATCAAATTAACAAGAATTGCCACAAAAAGGGAGACCTTTCCTGGGCCAGTGAGCAGTGCTCGCCTGAAAGACAAGCACTGACAGTAGGGGACTTCTACTGCCAGGACACCCACCCCAGGCAGGAGAACAACATGCTCCCATGGCTGAGGCTCTCCCAGGAGCAGGCACAGCGCAGAGAGCTCTCACCCCACTCCAGCACCCAATACACCTCCTGCAGGTTTTACACCTTATTAAAAGCAGCAAAGTAACTCTAATGAAGGTCTGAACTCAGGCTGCTCTGAAGGTAGAGCGGGAGCAGTCTGTAAACGGATACGTTGGGGTGCCACTGCCCTGGACTCCTGGAGGAGTTGCTGAGCTTGAAAGAAGGGTGACATGCACCCCAATGAGCAGCCACCTGCCTCCTCCCTTGCCCCAGGCAGCTGCTATGTCCCCCAACCCAACCCATGGGCAAGGGGACATGCCAGTATGTGCCTCATCATGCCCATGGCAAAGGAGTGCAGCTGGGGAAGGGAAGACAGGGGGCATAAAACTCAGGATGGAAGAGTTCTGACAGAGTGAACTTGTCCATGTAATCTGAGTATTTAGTGAAATGAGGAAGGATTTTCTCACAAATGCCTTTCTTCTGGCACAGCTAGGCTTGGCCGAGACAACCTGCAAGGCAGGTATGATCATGCTTCAGAAAGTGCGACAGTCACGGCTAGCTGGGGCTAGGAAGGTCCTGCTTAACAGGCAAACACTTGGCCCATGAGGTGACTAGCTGCTGAATACCACCTGAAGTCAACTGAAGCTGCAAAACGCTCAGCACTGCTCAAGACCAACCCTGCATGCTGCAGCAAACCAAACTGCAAAGCTGGAGCTTTCTGTATTGTCATGGCTGGATTTACCCTGGCCTTTCTCAGCCTTACTTGAGACAGCAGTGCCCAGGGTGGGGGACCCCGAGACCCAGAGGGGGACCAGCAGACTGCAACAGTTCCCTGCTCAATGCTTGGGAAATCCCAAAACTCTGTGATCTTTCACTCCCCAGGTGTGCAATGAGGACAGCACAGTGTTCTCTTGCTCCTTGTCAATGGTGATGGCCAGCTCTTTGGACTTTTGGTTAGCAGATGTCTGTACAGTACTTGACACAATGCAGCCCAGTTTTTGGTGGTGCACTGAGTTATCTTCACCACAACACACTTTCTGGGAATCGTCTCCCCTCCTCACATAGCTCCCAGGGAGCCGCATAAAGGCTGTCAGGGAAGTGACTGACTTTCTCATGCCACTTTTCTGCAGCAAGGGCTTTCTGGAACTGTCCTTCATTCACACAGCCCTCTCCCTGCAAACCCAATGAACGTTGCTGTGGCTGTAAACAAGAGTCACTGACATACAAACGCTCGAACCCAAAATGCAACAGCTATTTAACAGGAACACTAACTGCCTAGTATAGACTGAAAAGAATACACCACTGGGGTGAAAACACACAGGGAAGCAAAATTAACGTGCTGGGATTGAAATAAAGTGTTTGGCAACATTGTGAAAGTTGAAAAAGTAACTGCTAGGCCAGAGTTCTTCACAACACGCCTATCCCCCCTCGGTGGGTACAACAGCCTAGACCTGGCTTGTTGCGTGTATATCAAACCCAGCTAACTTATGTACCAGCCTTCTTCCACACTCATCAGCCCCCAGCAGAGCCTGTCTGAGCTGTTGTCTTTGATACAAACACAGCTCAAAAGCAAGCTGAACTGAAAGAAGGTCCTCACTTCTGGCTTTCATGCAACACAACACGATCATCAGGTCACAGTCACACATCAAACTGGAGAAAAGTGTTTGACAGTAAGTCTGTCAGAGGAACAGCATCTGCGAGCTGGCAGTAGAATGAGGCAGAAGTAAATAGCATGTTTGAGATCAGAAAACAATAGCGTGATTTCACTGCCTGCTCTGAGATAGGCGATTGCCTTGGGGCAGTTACAGAGATCTACCACCAAATAGCCTATATTGCATAAGCTGTGAAACCAAAGCATAAGGAAATGAGGTTATTGGGAAATCAAGAGAGAACCATCAGAAACACGTGCCCCAAGTCAGACAAGTAATGGAGCAGAAAAAGACAAAACTAAGCATGCCCTATGACAAGGTACGCCAAACAGCAAAGGGAAGGCAGCAGGGGTGAAGAAAGTAACGCATGGACAGGATTCACCGAGAACAGAACAACACAGGAGGTGACACACGACCTCCTCTGTGCACCTGAAAACTCACGCTGGCACCTGCACAGGATTTAAAAACCGACACACAAACCGCCCAAGGGAAGGGAAGGAGGCGGCAGAAGACACAGCAGTGCTACTAGCCGGGCGGCATCCCCCGGAGATGCCCCGAGCAGCCCCGCAGCGCCCGGGGGAGCTGCCGCAGGCACCTTCCCGGAACGGGGCCGCCCGCCAGGGCCCCTCTGCGGGGAGCCCGCAGCCCAGCGCCCCCGGCTTTCACTCTCCCCATCGCCCAGCCCGGCCCAGCCCTTCCCCTCACAGAGCTCCCTCAGCCCCGGGCCCGGCCGGCTCCCCTCAGCCAGGAGCTCCCCTCAGCCCCGCTCGTACCTGGCAGCAGCGACGGCGGCCGGAGCGCCGGTGCCCAGCCCCGGCACATCGCGACCCCGGGCCTGCTCCCCGCTCGTCTAGCGGCTGAGCTGCCGCCCGGGCCGGAAGCCTTGCGCCCCGCGCTCCTCGGGAGTTGTAGTCCGGCGCGCCGCCTTCCGCCTGCTCCTGGCCGCGCCTCCGTGACGTTAGGACTACAACTCCCAGCAGACCCCGCGGCCCAGCGCTGATTGGCGTTTTCCCAGTCACTCTATGCTACAACCACTGTTGCTACTGGCTTGGCTCGGCCGCCTCCAGGGACCAATCAGGCGGCGGCAGACCACCGCCTCGGGCCACGCTGCGCCGCGCGGCGCCATTGGAGCGAGGAAAGGCGGCGACCAATGAGCGCTGGGAGGGGCGGGAGGGCGATCACGCCAGCCGCTCGCGATTGGCCGTGTGTGCAGGCAGTCTAACCAATAGAGACGCGGGGAGGGTTATAAAGCCCACAGCGGGGGCACGCGGTCGGCCTTTCCAGTGAGGAGGTGAGTGGTAGGGAGTGGCGGCGGCGGGGCCGTTAACGGGGGCGGGCCGGGGATGATTTCCATTTATTTTTCTGACACCTCGTCTGAGGGTAGCGGGCGGCCGCCGCCCCTGCTGACGATGCATGGCTGAGGCCCGAGGGAGCCACGGCGGGGCCGGGCGGGAGCAGCGCGGCCCGCTCTCACCGCGCTGCCTTCTCTCCTCAGGGCTCGGCGGTAACCGGATCGCGCTGGTGAGAACTGGATGGCGGCGGCGTGAGGGGCAGTGAGGCGGGGGAGATGAACGGCGACGTGGGAGCCTGGCGGCGGGCCGCCTTCCTGGGGCCTGGACGGCGTGGCCCGAGCACTGGGCACCCTCCATGCCCGAACCACGGGTGCTCGCCCGCCAGCCTTGCCTGCTGGGAGGCTGCAGGCCACGCAGTGCGGGCAGATCCCGGCGTTTCGGGGAGGTAAAATTTTTGTTTCTAGGATACCATGCGTCCGCACAAGCTACTTCAGGGATCTGCAGCCGCGGGGAAGGCACGAGTGGGTCTCAGGCGGGTGAAGGTGGGGCTGGAGTAACTACTTCGTGCCTTCTACTTGGTGCCTTGGCACAGCTGCTCTTCAAGGGATAGTGTAGGCTGTAAGCTCTGGAGCAGAGCAAGATGCAGCTCCGAGTACAGCTGAAAACTCACTCACCTGAGGTTGCTGTATCACACAAGGAAGGTGTTATTTCTCATGCTGTATGACTTCAAGGTCAGGGCAGCTTTTAAAGCAGAAGGAAGCAGCTGCAGAATTGGCTGAAGCACAAGAAATCAAAAGTCATCGACTTTTACTCTACCACATGGGGTAGCTTAATGTAAACATCATTTCAGGTGGTGGGGGCAGTAGTGTGGGTAACTGAAAGGATTCACAGTATGAATGCCAGTCCTAGACTGTGTAGACAGAGAATTGAAATCTTGGGGGTCCTTGATGGTGACAGGCTTTTTGGAATATAACAGGTTGCTCAGGTAATGTTCTTTCCCCAGCCTGAAATCAAGTTCAGTCTTGTAATTCTTCAACTGTTTGCTGTTGTATCTCTTTGGCTTCTCTATTGGGCCAATTCCATAGCTTACGCATTTAATAAAGTTTTCAAAAGACTCATTTTGCGCTTTTTTTTTTTTCCCCCACAAATCCCGTGGGTGGCATGTAAAACCACAAACCAATTTTAAACTCTGTATTTAGGCACCCAGCAGACCATTTCTGCTATTACTGTCCACTTTAGGGGAAGCAGAGCATCTTAAAACATGTGCTGCGGCTTAGCTGAGCCCAGCTCCCTTTAATTCTTAATGGAGGCATTGGAGTGCCTGAACTCACGTTGGTAATGAGAGAATTTAGGTGGGCTCAAGAATGAGCTGAACTATTTAAGTGATTAACCACTGCAGATGTGTATGTCAGACAACCAAAATACCATGGTAGCCACAAAGATTATTAAAAAATTTTATTAACAGGAATGAAACAAAAGCTAGCAAAAATGAGAAGATGCACATAATGCTGAGTCTTGTCTTGTTTGAATGCACTGAACAATTAATTCCTTGTCGCTTGGTGGCAGTAAAGGCCCATGTAAGAAGTGCCAAATAAAAGTATGAGGAAGAGCTTTAGGACAAGGTCAGTGTGCAGGCACTGGGAGACCAGTCGCATTGAGGGAACTTGTGACTGGGAGATATGCCAGCTGTGTCTGTCTTAAAGTTTAGGTCTGATAGCCCCAGTGCAGTTGTGATGTCTCTGCTGTAGTAGAGTTGGCTCCCAACAGGCATATTTAAAGTACTCCAAAGGGTAGCATTAACATCTTCCTTTTTTAAATTGGTTTTGGTCCCACACTGAAGAAGTAAGCTGAGAGTCATCAGCTTTTTCTTCAAGGCAAGTCGCAAGGCTCTCCTGCCTTGTGAGGAAGAGGGAAAGCAGCAACCTGATGGGAGCATTAAGAATACTGCTGCTTATTTTTGCCTTCTGGGAGATTCCCTGTAGCTTCTGGGGTAGGGTGTCTATGCAGCGACTGGCCCCTTGGGATGGGGGCTACTGCTGCACTGCTAAGGAGAGGCTGAGAAAATACAGTGCCGAAGGCAGACCTGGGCACATGTCAAGGATTGCAGCTGCCAGACTCCTGTTTTGTGCCTCTCTGCTGGGTTTGCCCTTCTCTGCACAGCTGGGATACCAAAATACTGGTACTTTGCAAGCTCAGGACCAGAGAAAACCCAAGTCCCTTTTTTTTTTTCTTAACCTCAGCCAGCAAGTGTGCGCTACGCAGCCCAGAATGAGGTGGCTGTTAAGCAGCTTCATGTAGGAGATGCTGGTTAAGTAGCAGCCATGGGGGCACAGCAAAGCTCACCAAAGCAGCATGAAACAGTGGGTTTTACAGATTCCTGCACACTTCTTGACAGTGCCTGAGTAACTTGCAGAGCCTCCCCTGTGTTCTGTTGCTACTTGCAAACAAATCTTAAAAGAGAGCGCTTGCAGCAGGACACGACCACCTTTTAGAGCAGGTAAAGGTGAAGAAAGTTGTGCTGGTTACTTCAGAGAAAGTGCTGGCTGAGGAATGGATGGCTGCTGCTCCAGCAGGAGCAGCTGTGCCAGTGCTGGCTGTCCCCCTGGATCTGTGGGGAGCGCTGCTGCTGAGGTGGGACACGGGTGGACAACCCTGACTGCCATTCCCCTGCCACCCCTGCTTGCTGCCGCCAGCGCAGCTCACCTGCCTGCTCCTGCGGCGCTGGCGCTGGCACTGGCACTGGCAGCAGGGGTCTGCTCCAGCCCATGTGCTGCAAATATTCCTGCAGGAACAGGTTATCAATAAATAATTTAAATAAAATTTAAATGAGACAGTTGAAAGACTTGCTTCTCCCTAAAAAGCTATTTAGGAAAAAATGCTCTGTTCTCAGTAGGTTTACTTTAGGATCCTTTTTCATGCTGTTATTGTGCTGGAGCCACTTTAGGCAGTAGCGGCCCCTTTTACTGTAGCTGACTGAGGAGTATAGCTCTGAGGAGTCCCTGCCTGCCTGAATCGCACGCAGCAGGGTCTTTGTGCACGTCAGGAATGCAGCACTGGAGCTAACACCCCCTGGAGCTGGAGGTAACATCCTGAGCAAAACAAGGGGCAGAAGCGTCTGAACCAACTGCTGAGAGAGCTGCTGCTTGGCTGGCGGCCGGAGAGGGAAGGATGGGTTATTTTATTTTAAAAGTGGTCCATTTAGGGCAGCACGGGGAGGTTCAGTGCAGTGGGCACCTCCTCGTGCGTGTGGAATTTTCAAAGAAGAAAATTGCCAAAGGCCAAACACTTCATCCAAATTCAAATTTGTACTTAGAAGTGCAGCTTTAAAAAGAAAAGGGAAAAAAAAAGCCAAATGCCTGACACAGACCAAAGGATTGAGGAGTCCATTGAAGAGAGCTGGCAGAAGAGTCTGAAACCCCTGAAATCAATGCCTACAGCATCCCCCCAGCTTTCTTCAGATAACAGAAAGAGCTGTCCCAAGAGAACTCTGAAGATATCAAAGCATTGTTGCAGTCTAAAAACGCTATCACACTTACATGAAGGTATTTAGAATAAGCTGCAATACATCAGATTTCTTCTCAATTAAAGTACTAGAAACGGCAGTAGTAAGAGAACCAAAGCCTTTACCGAACAGATAAACATTCAGGAATCTCTGTACAACAGATAGGTTAGCAGGAGCTTACGCAAACAGACAGCTAAGCTCTTGTCGTCTGCGGGGAAGAGGAGAAACCTTCATCGAGGAGGTGTGTTACACCACATGGAAGATGGACAGACATCAGTAAGCAACTACAAAAATGGTTGCCTCACGAACAAGGCTCTCCTGTGTGCCCTGGGCCAGGGCTCTGAACAGCTGAATTCCAGGTACGCAGGGAAAGAAAAGGCAATTCAGGACTTTTTCCTACCCAGATGTTTGGTGGGGAGAAGGCGTTCATTCCCCTAAAGTCATACCGTAATTCTTAATAACGTTAAAGAAGCCTCATATCGCTCCTGGCTGCTGCTGAATGGGCAGAGACAGCCCTGGAGGGCACGACAGCAAGAGCTCAGCCCACCCCAGTCCCTTCCCGAATGCCCACCTCCCACCCACATGGGGACGAGTGGCTGTGAGCCAGGCGGGAGCGACCGGCCGGAGGGCTCGCAGTGCGGATGGATGCGATGGGAGCTCGGGGAGCGGCGCCTGGCACGCGGCAGCAGCACGGCCAGCGTCCGCCCCGGCCGAGAGAGCTGCTTCTGCTGCTGCTTCCCCCTGTCTCAGCTCACCTGTTAGGCAGACACAGACGCGACAGACAGACATGCACACATTGCCCACGAGGAGAGAGCGCGGCGCACAAACACTTGGCATGAGTCTCTGTACAAATGCACCGAGCGCATTAGGACCTGCAGCAGCCCGAGCCTCTCACTTCCTTCTTCACGTAGTCGTGGAGCTTGAATTTGGGCTCGTTGGGCAGCTTCATGGACCTGTGCTTCAGTTCCCTGCGGGAAGGGGAAAAACGCATTACCTTTGTGCCTCGGCTGCCCGCTTCTGATCTGCCTGGCCCAGCTCAGTTGAACTCGACTCGGTCTAGATGGTTTGCTAAAGCTCCCCCTGATGAGACGCTACACAGCTCACGTGAGATGGCAAGTACTTGCCAGCGCAAGAGCTGGAGGTGGGAGCCCAGGGAATGAAAAGGCGGGTGACAGCGCCAGCCTTTGAGATAAAGACTGCTATCTCCCCCCACCGGAGAGGTGCCCAGGATGGCTGCCTCACCAGTTACTTACTTTGCAATGGCTGTGAACGCTAATTCAACATTGAGGCCACTTTTTGCGCTGGTCTCCATAAAGGGCACGCCGTACTCCTGCGGGACAAGACACAGCAGTGTCAGAGACATCACCCAGGGTGTCCCCGGGGGCTCAGGAGCTCCCAGCTTGCACTGAGCCCCGGCCGACATTGGTGTCTGCTGCAGGAGCTCATGCCCCTCCTGGGAGAGGGGCTCTGCCGCACTGGGCAGGAAAGCTGAGCGTTTCACAGCTCAGGTGTTTCTTATACAACTTCAGAAATAATTTTTGAGGACAAAGAAGTGAAAACCGTTAGTGGAAGCTTAAAGGAAGAAGAGCAGATGAGGAGGAAGAAGAGAGCAAGAGAAGGGAAGAAAAGCAAAGTGCTCCCAGACGCATTTTTGGTCAGACTGGTCTCCAGTTAACCATTTCACTGATGTACATCATCAATTACAAGTTGTACTCGCACATCCCCCATTAGAGCATGGAACAACCAACTCCGCCACAGCAGACGGACATCTCACATACCTTGGCTAATTTTTCTCCATCTTCCCTTTTCACCACTCTGTCCTGGGCGGAATCCACCTGCCAAAAGTAATGACAAAGAGCAATTTGGGATGATTTCAAAGGTCAGCAGTAGGCAATCCTCATGTCCCCTTATGCCCTCCCAGGCTCCCCTGCCCGTGGCTGCAGCATGGCTCCATCGTGGGACCATCAGGGGAGGAAGAGGAGGCTCTGGTGAAGACGTGGGGCTGGGCTCACCTTGTTTCCCAGCAACATGAGGACCACGTCTTGCTGTGCGTATTCATGAATCTCTGTCAGCCAAGCCTGGAGGGAGACAGCCAGAGAGAGGGTTAACAACAGTTCCGGGAGGAGGAGGAGGAAGAAGGATGGGGGGCTGCCCCAGTCACGGGAAATGGTGCCATCCCGGAGCAATGCCGGGGGGGGGGGTTACATAGACACAGGGAGGAGGTGGCTGGGGGCTACATGCAAAAGGAAAAGCCCAACTGAGAAACTCGGCTGTGCGGGGCAGGAGCTGCAGGCGGGGAGCAGCCGGTCCTGCAGACCCCCTGCGATTCAGCAGCGCCCTGGGGAGAGGAGCTGCCTCCTTCCCCACGGTTTGGCAGGAGAAACCAGCCAGCAGCCAGGGACTTGGCCCTGGGGACAAGCGGGTGCCCTGGGGTGCCACCGAGCCCTGGGACACCTGTTTTGCCGAGCAAGCTGGACACCTTGTGTTAAGTGCTGACCAGTCCCCAGTTTTCAAGGATAACAGCAGCCTTCCAACCCTGCTGCCCGCTCCGTCTGACCACAGGCGCTTGTAGGACTTCAACCCCAATTCCCCCTCGGTTTGGACGTTAAGACTAAATCTCCTTCTGGAGGATAAGGCTGAGGGTTTGCTCCAGGACATGCCCCATGCCTGTCTCCTGCATGTGCTGCTCCCATGCCGAGCGCGCTCATCCCGGCGGGCGGCTGAACCTGCCTCCTCAAGCCATGGGGTGGCTTCCCTGCCCTCTAATCCAGCCTAATCTAATCAAACCTGCCCTAATTCCCTGTAATCCCTGACTCCGCAGTGTGAGCAGCTGCTTGCTGCAGCCCATGCCCCAGCTCCGAGTGCCGACGCTGGGCTCACTGCATCCCCGTGTCACCACTGCTCCTCGCCCTGCAGCATCCTGCATCAGCACCCAGCCAGCCAGGGAAGCGAGGGACGATTCAGGACTAGAGTCCGTCACTGTCGATACATGGGAGCCCAACACATGTGGACGCAGCCCCGGGACCTCATCACAGCCGGGCTGGGCTCGGGGCACTCGGCTCCATGGATGGGTTGGTCCAAGGGACACTCAGTCACTCCTGACAACTCCCCTTAGCTCCCTTCTGGCACTGCTCCCCCTCCATCCCTCCTTCCAGTACCTCCCATTTGCCCTGGGTGCTTGTTTCTCCCCGCCAGTGCCGCACATGCCCCATGGCCATCCCTCCCATGTCCCAGAAGGCTGGGAGAGCTGATGCTGCAGACGGGGCTGTGTTACCCGTCAGTGTGAAACCTCCAAGTGATTTTCCGTCTTGTCGAAGGATCACAACCTCAGTGCAGACTCGCAGCCTGGTTAATGACCAGCACTCGCTCTTCATTACACCCGGCAGCAGATACCTCCTTGCTCAAGCCATCCAGCTCCTCAGGCTGGAAAAAGCCACCGCTGGTCAGTCCCAGCTTGCGGGAACCATTCCCGGTGCCGGCAACATGGCAACAGGGTGGCAGGACATGCCCTGTCCCCCACCACGGGACTGTGGGTGCAGGGGGGTGGCAGGTGTGGGGCTGCCGATGGAAGGATGCTCTGGAGCAGGGACAGCTCCAGGCACCCGGGGTGAGAGTGGTGCAGGACTCCCAGGAGCTGATGTGGCAGATCACAGCCCCCCACTCCCCGCCGGGGGGTGTCAATGCCGGCGCGGCACCTCCCGTGCTATTGAACGGGGTGTTTTTGCGGGCGCACAGCCTGCTTGCCGCAGACGCACACAGTGTACTCTGTGTCCGGGACATGAGCAATTACATCCTATTCATTCAGAGCTAATTGCTCCCCGGGCTCGTGGCAGGCTCTGCTGGCGTCGTCGTAGGTGGCCCCCAGCTGCCACACGGGTCTGGTGAGGGGAGGCCGAGGCCAGGTCCTCCTTTCCCCCCCCGCACAGCGACATGCTTGCTGCTCTCCCCCGCCTCTGCCAGATTTAAGGGAGCCCTCTGCTCCAACAGCACTCCCAGCACCCCCGAAGCACCCACACGGTGGCAGAGGGTCGGCTGGGGAGCCGGGTCTGCGGGGAGGGGGCAGACTCGGGCAGCACAAGGGACCCCCACAAAAGCCATCAGGAAGGGCAGGTCTGGGGGGGGTGAGGAGCGTGCAGTGGGGTGCGACCCTCTGCCTGCGTTTGGCACTAGGGCGGGTGGGGGCAATCCAGTGCCCAAGTCGGACCCATCGGGACCCGAAGGTGCAGAGGAGGACAAGGGAGCACCTCGCTCGGTAAAGCTGCCCATGCTCATTTAATGGAGCAAATTCTCCAGCTGGTGCTGTAATTACACACAGCATTAATTTGCCGGTGAAGTGAATCCATCGCCCCTTTTATTTGCTGTGAAAGTGAAAACCACCTCTGCCTGTCCTCTGGTGTCCTCGTAGGCAGACCCGCCATCAGACAGGCGCTCGGCGTTAACCACAGCCCTTCTGGAAACCATCACGGTTCACACCTCCAACACGCATCTCCTGCAGCACGTACCCCCTCCCCGGGGGCGATCCACAACCGCGACCTGCCCCATCGCACAGAAGGCACGGGCAGGAGGGGCCCGGAGGTGCTGCCGTACCTGGATGTTGTCAAACGACGCTTTGTTGGTGACATCGTAGAGCAGGAGCAGGGCTGCGGAGAGAGGGACGGTGCATTAGTGCCGGTGCCGTGGTGCCGGGCAGGAGCACAGCCAAGCAGAGCCCACGGCTCAGAGCTTGCTCTGGCCGTCCCCCGAGGCAGCACAGGCGTTAAAGCGCCACGGAGGTCCCTGCTGTAAAATATAAAGCAACATGCTTAAATCCACCACAGGCAATGCCTTAGACTCCTAAGTTTTGCACCTCGACACGCAGAGGATCCTCCATCCTCGGTGGCTGCTTCCTATGGGGAAATGGCTCCGGTGATTCCCGACTCACCTGCCCTGGAGTCCCGGCTCAGGGCCCCGAAGAGCCGGAGGGAGGGGGCTCTCCCCTGGGGAGCAGAGGTGGCCGTGCTTACCGTGGGCGTCCCGGTAGTAGGCATGGGTGACACTGCGGAAGCGCTCCTGCCCAGCCGTGTCCCAGATCTGGAAGGTAGATGGGAGCAAAGGGGTCAGCCATGACCCGCCACCGCCTGGGCTGGGGGACCCTATCCAGCACCAAACCCACTGCCCAACCAAACGGCATGGTGCAACCCCAGGAAGCTTCTTCAGCCTTTTGCTTCCAGGGGCAGTAATAGGAAAAATGACAAGCGCAATAAATATTGAAGCAGCACCTCCCCACTCCTCAGTGCACGGAGACGATGGTGCTTGGCAAAGGGCTCCTGACATGTCCCTTAATCGGAAAATCCATCCAGCAGATGGATGCGTGGGGACTCGCTAATTTAATTTATCAGTTTTTAATGCAGCAATACGTTTGCAGAGTGCCACGCTGCTGTCGGGGGAAGATCAGCGCTAACGTCGTTATTGAGCTCCTGGCAAAGGGGTCAGAGAAACGGTCGGGTCTCGGGGGGCTGGAGCGGCTCTGGCTGTGGGGGGATGCGAAACCTCCTGTGCGTCCCATGGGCTGGACGCAGGCTGAGCTAGTGGACATGGATCCCTTCGGAGGACCTCCGTCCCTCTCACCATCCCCTGGCTCTCCCAAAGCAGGAGCCACCTGGAAGCGCCCAGCGAACTGCAGATGCTTTCCCGGTCTCACCGGCTCCAGCCACAGCCACCGAGCAGTGAGGAGGCAGGTGGGCTGGGACGGGGGCCACCACGGCCAGAACAGCCCCCAGCCTCAAGCAGGCTCCCGCCCAGGGGACAGAGCAGCCAAAATAGTTCGTAAGGCTGTCCTGGGGCAGGAGACGTGACAGCACAACATGGAGATGGGGGACCCACTTCTGGGGTGCTCCTCTGCCAAGGGGCTTTGCCCAGCCCCAAACACCCGGGGGGAGCGAGGGAGCTGCTACCGGGGACACAGGGACGTACCTGCAGCTTCACCTTCACCCCATCCACCGTCAGCACCTTATTCTGAAAGAGAAGATAAAAGGCAGCGAGGGGTGAGCGCAGCTGTGGGATGCCGAGGACCCCAGGGAGACACGCGCACCCCAGTCCCCCATCCCGGGCGGCGTTTTCCCCCGAACCCTCGGGCTGATTTCCTCTCCCCACTTTTCAAATTTGCAGACATTGGTCCCAGCGCCTGTAGGAGCCATTTGCACTGTGGCCCAGCCAGTAGTCTTGTGTCTGCTGCAAGCTACATCTGTTTGGATACTTAAATCCTCTCGTCTGCAAGGCTGATTTAGTGCAGTGTGTGGCTCGGGCTAGAAGACCTCTGGCAATAAATTAATGAGCACCAGCATCCCATCTTAATGGCCTTCAAAAAACACAGCCAACTACTCCACATTCAGTTAGCAACTTAAAAATAACTCCTCTTCCTGCTGTTTGTACCCGTTTTTCTCCCAGTGAGCACCGGTTTCTCTCAGGTTTGGGGTTGCTTTCCCCAACCCCCCCGTTTTGCTTATTTTTAGCAGGGAAGGTGGGAAGGAGGAGCAGACGGGGCAGTGCCCCTCCATGCTGCCCTGCGGGATTTTCCCCAAAGCCAACAGGATACTTTTTGTGACCACCCGGAGCAGCCCCGGGCAGAGCTGGGAGCAGTGCGGGGCCGCGGGGAGAGCCCACCGGTGCCCCTCCGGGTGGCTGTGCCAGCCAGCGAGGGCAGGGGACGGATCCTGACCGCATCCCAGAGAGACTGCCAGCCCGACCAGCTGCACCAGTCTCTCCGAGCTTTAATCAAACTCAATCCTAACAATCCAACAGTCCCAGGGGAAGGAGCAGAGAAGAGATTAATTTGCCTGCTCGATCCACAGAAATTAGCACGGTAATCAGTGGGACGTGATGAAAACACCGCTAGGGAACGGTGCACCCAGCGGGACAGGGCAGCCATTCACTCTCCAGTGATCACCAATTTAAATCCCAGGCAAATACGCTCCCAGGCAAACGGCGGCACACGCGTGCCGAGAGCCATCCCCGTGCATCCCATGCCGCTCAGCACCAAGTACCGGGCACCTCAGGATGCCGGCACCTGGCATGACCCCCTAGGACGGTGCCGGCTAGGCTCTTCATTGCTGTTTTGATGTTTTTAATTAGGGCAGAGGGAGCATCTCGGCTGCTGCACAGCTACACTCGCTGAACAGCGAGGATACGGGCAAGGAGGAGAGGGCAGGAGTGAGCCAGAGCACTAAATTTACACAGTCTGCTAAAGCAGGCGCAGGGGAGACGATCGTGGTTTATAAATACCTTCAAAGGCAGCAACGGAGACGAGGGAGCGGAGTGATTCACAGCCCCAGAGCGGTAAAAATAGGCAGCCAGGCTGCGGGGTGGAGGAGCCGAAAAGGGCTCAGGGAGCTGCCCGGGGGCTCGGGACCGGCTGCCGTGCCCTGCGCAGGGGGCCGCGGCTTGCCCCAGGATGCAAAGCTGAGGACGCCGCCGACGGCTTGAAGTGCTTAAAACCGAGGGTCCCCGCTGCCGCGAGGTCGAGGTGCTCCCCAGCCCCTGACACCTCCGCACGCCGGCTCCTGGGACGGCGCGGCCACGCCAGGCGAGACGTCCCCGGGATGGAAACACCACGGCAAACGGCGCTGAGCAAATCCAAGCGGAGGAGCTGCGCCTTCACCGGCATCCCAGCAGATGGAGAACCACGCTGCTGGACACCCTTCCGCGGGTGAGACGGGGCAGATTTACTTTCTGCAGAATATCCAATTTCTAAGCTCATCTTGCCCTCCAAAACCCCAGATCCTACCACAGATCCCGGTGCCGCACCGGAGGTGCCGGCACATCCCGCAAGGCGCAGGGGCTGGGAGCCCCGGGCTCCGCACCAGTGCGATGCTCATCCAAACGCCGTCCCCAGCCGGTGACAACCAGCTGCCAATGCCACCTGCCGGGGACCGCACCAGGGACCGCGCCAGGAGCTGCAGAGGAAGGAAAACACTCTGCGTTTCCCTGTTGGCTCCAGAGCATCCAGCCGCTCCGGATCTCAGCACAAGCGCCAACAGGCCTCGCAGGGGACGAGGACGCTTGGTGTGATGGATGATGACAAGGGATGATGGGACCAGGAGCTTTGCATGAAAAACTGTACCAAACAAGTGCCCTTCCGCAACGGCCACAGCAGCACCTCCAGCTCGGAGGAGAGTGTGTGCCGAGGGGCGGTTGTGTCCCAGGGACACAGCCATGTCCCCAGCGCAGCCATGCTCCAGGGGTGACCGGCCACCGCAAGCAGGAGGGAGGGAGGGAGGGAGGGAGGGAAAACATGGCCCTGGACCAGTTGAGCTGAAGCAACCAGAAAGCACCTGGTGAGCAGCCGAAAAAGCTGAAGCTCCGGTGCTGCACCTCATGCATCGACCTCCACTTCAGGAGCTTAATTAAAAGCAAAGCTGGCAGCAGCGGGATTCACACTAATTACGACTGACCTACATTTTAAGGGGGGGGGAAATGCTTAAACCTAATTAAAGTCTGTACATCAACCCAGGTGCTGCTGGACTGGGCAGGGGGAAAAAAATGGATTTCCCGGGGGTTTCGGTGTGGAACAGAGCGGTGTTTTGGGGCAAGTCATTGCAGAGATGCTCCTGCAGACAGGTGATGCAGCCAGAGCCACCCGGAGTGGTGGCTTCTGCCTGCATCCCTGCCTGCATCCCTGCCTGCCCCCGAGCCCAGCGTGGCTGCAAAATGTGGGTGAAGAAGCCAAGCAGAAGGTGGGAGGAGAGGGGTGGGAAAAGGCTGAGGCTGCCACCAGCAACACAACGGCTCTTGTCGGTGTCACGTGAACCAGATGCCCAAGTCTTCCCCCACACCATGGCTAATAGTCTTCCCAGCTTCCAATTATTATTATTTTTTTAAGGAGCCGCAGTTCAATTCCACACTCACAGCCCTTCAAAGGCACAGCTAGGGGGCTTAATGACTAATAAGCATCCAAAGACAAAAGACGATGTGTGTCAATGCACTGAAACATGAAATACACTGCCAGCGCTGCCAGGCCTGATCACAATGAGAGGGGTTGTGTTGTTCAGGGCTTGTTCTTAATCTTGCACAGCTTAATATAATAGAGGTAATACTCACAGCAGGCCACCCGCTATGCAAAAGCAGGCAGGAAAGCCGTCCCCGCAACTCAGCTCTGTTGTCGCCCTTTGCAATTGCAGTTTTTATGTGTCCTTTTTCCTGGGGCTTTGACAATGTTATTAAAATATTTTCTAGCAGGGGCAGCAGTGGAATGCCTGGAGTGCTTTTGTTGGAGGAACATGATGCTCGTAAGTTAAGTAATCCTCAGGACATCAGATAAATAAAGTTGGAACCTTGCAGATGCAGGGAAAAATTAAATTACCAAGTGCAGATGGTCCTCAATTAAGAGCAGCATTATCAACACACCAACGGCTCCACTGGCTGCAGCTCCGGTGCGATCCCGCCCCAGCGACCGCAGCACGAGAACGGCCATTCGGAGGTAGAGAGGAGGGAGGAGAAGGTGCCTGTGAGAGGGTGAAACTGTGCTGCTACCCAAAATGTGCACCCCACGCCAGACAATGCTCCCACCCAAACCAAGGTGCCCCCATGCTGCTCTCGGGTCAGCTCATCAGTTTGGGTAATGCTGCTCTCCCCGGGTCCACAGGGTCCCCATGGTGCTGGTGAACCACACTGGGAGTGACCGGCACATCCCAGCCCGAGATGCTGGAAAAGGCTGCAGTGTAACCCAGGGTCAGCAATCGCACAACAACCCGGCCACTCCCCAGATTTTCCACGCATTAGCTCATTAATTAAAGCCTTAAAAATTAAATCAGATACATGGATTAACTCGGTTCACAATTAATCTGACAAACGGAAAGCTGCTCGCTGACACCACTCAGGCTCCACCAAGGGGAACTCTCTCCCTGGCTCCCCGACACCTCTCATGGGTGCTGGTTCAAGTGATGCTGCCCAAGAGCACCCACCAACACCCACCCACCCGCCGGAGCATCCCCCTGCTGGGGTGGGCACTGCGAGGCACAGCACATCCCGGGCATGGCTGCAGCCCAGCATGCACGGCGCCAAAGCGGGGAAAGGGGACAAGCAGCATTTGGGGACCGGCTAAGGGACCCCGGCATACCTGACCCACAGCCCCGCTCCTCCCCAAACCATCTCCTGAAGAGGGGGAGAGGAGATAAACCTGGGGGCTGCAGGGTCCCGGCAGGGACTGAGGGTACCCGTCCCCATCCCCGCTGCCAGGGGCTGCAGCTGCACCAGCGCCTCTGCTGCGGTGGGCTCGTCCCCAGAGCCAGCGGGGGTCTGGCCCCCGGCCATCCCCCTCTCCACTTTTACAATGGAAAAGGAAAAAAAAAACCCAACAAATGTCATTAGTGTGTTTTGGAGGCAGCCCTCACGGCCGACCGGGGGCGAGTTCCTGCGATAAGGGGAAAAAATTGCATCAGCGAATATACATCAAACCCAACCGAAGGCGGCTGGGCCACTGGCTGAGTTAATTAGCGGCCCTAACGGCTCTGCTTGCTGCTGCAGGACTTGACAGCGCAGCCACCCAGCAAACTTCATTAGGGCTGCGGCGTCACGCGCCGGCCGGGGCCGGGTGGGTTGCCAGGTCCCCATCACCACTTGGGAGCATGCAGGGAGAGGGTGATAGATTGGAGCATCCTTTATTTTAGGAAGCCAGGAGGAAAACAGCAGCACGGCAGGGGTGAGCTGGCTGAAGGGATGCTGGGGGACCCCAAACCTGTGCCAACGCAGGACCCAGATCCAAATTCCCACTTGGCAAAGCCCCTGGGAGCCCCCACCTCCACGGGCACAAACGCTCCCGTGCTGGGAGGAGCTGGGATGCAGTTGTGATGGGGCTGTAGCAGACAGACAAATAAACGCTACCTCCAGAAGCGACTGCAAAAAATAGATTAAGGATCGATATGGAAATCTGCCCAAAACAGCAGGACACTGGATTAAATTTGCTCATTAAAATCCTGAAGTTTTCCCACACAGGCGCGTGCCGCTGCCAGCAAGCTGGTCCTGGCAGCTCAGCATCTTCTCCAGCCACAGCAGCCTGGCTCAGGGACAGCCCAGCCCTTTGCCAAGGTCAGGGCTTGAAGAGCAGCCCCCCCTTTGCTTCCTCAGGACAAGCAGTTCTCTAAAGCCTTGGTCCCTCAAAATTAACTCAGCCAAATTGCATGATTTTTGAGACTGAAAATGAGAAAATTTCATTTTCATTTGAGAAAAAAAAAAAAAAAAACAAAAAACAAACAAGCCCCAAATTGGCCAACACAGGTTCAAAAATAGGGGTGCCCAAACAGGGGGTACCGGCAGGCTGGGACATGGCAACAGGGTCTGGCTTGGGGCTATGGACCATCCGAGCGGGCTCCGGGTGAGGAGCCGGAGCTTTTCGGACTCTCCAGCTCTGCATTATTCACAGCCTGTGCACAACCCCGGCACAGCACAGGGAGCGCAACAGCAGCGCGGTGGAGCCCAGGGCCCCCGGGGTGAGCGAGGACCCAGCAGGTTTCAGCTCTGCCGTCCCCACTCCGCCACCAGGACGGCGGCTGTGCCCAGCACCCCGGCAGGATGCAACGGGGGAGCCCTGGATGTGGCTCTGCCTGAGGCTGGTGCGATGGATCCAACCCCCGAGGAAAACGCTGCCCAGCGCTTTTGTTGGAGAAACTGCCCTGGCAGCAGCTGGTTTTACAACCTGCCATTATTTCTGCTGGGGGTACAAAAAGGAAGAGCGCAGGAGGCTGATATTGCACAAGGATCCGCACTTCCGAAATCAAGATCTGTTCAGCGAGATAAACGGTAACCAGGAACAAATATTTAAGTTTCAGCAACCATGAGCAGACGCCAGAGCAATAAAAGCAGTGCTGAGCTCTTATCTCGACTTCACGCCAGCTTTCAAAGCACGTTACGGCGGGGCTGCTCTGCCCGTCACCGGTTCATGGGGCAGCACAGGCGTTCCTCCCGGCCACGTCGCCAGTGCATCCGGCACAGCCCGGCCACGCGGTGCCTCGACAGAGAACGCAGTCACCCCATCACCCCCAGCTTAGGAAAAAAACATTTCAGAAGCACATTCCCTGCAAGAGAGGGAAGGGAACAGCCCGATGCTGCGCTGGAGCCCACGGGAAGCCGCTGCGAGACCGGGCAGGGACAGTGGGTACCGGGGCTGTGCCACGGCCGGACACAGTCCCTCTCCAGCTGTGCCGAGTCCTGCCAGAGGACTGCCCAGCCACTGGGAAACATCTCGGATGATCCTCCTGCACAATCACAGCTCTGCCGTGCCACCACCAGAGACGTGCCCAAGCAGCCCCGGCACACGTCCCGGGGGAGACCCGGGCAGCCAGCACACCCCATCACGGTTCCCTCCACCTCATCCCATAAATCTTCTGCTTGGAGAGAAACCCCGACCATTCATCTTCCAGGGCGGGCGATTAATTTCCTCGGCAGCACTGTGCATTTGCACTCTGCAGCTAAAAATAGAAACTTCTGCCTTTTTTTTTTTTTTTTTTTTTTCCCAGGACTTGCCCACTCCTGCCTGCAGCAGAGACGCTCCAGAGCCAGCCACCGATCCCCGGTGCCAAGATCCTTTCAGAGATGATAACATGTCAACGTTCGCTGCTCAGTTCAACAGCAGACCCCGCGAAAAGCAGATTAACACGGCACCTTGCAGCAGACGGCGTTTCTCATCCGCTCTGCTCCTGGGAGCCAGCCCCGCATCCCCTCGCCTCTCACTGCCTCCTTCGAGGGGGTCACCCCGATGTGTCCCCTTCTCCCTCTGCACGCTGGATCCTGGCCAGGACACAAAGTGCCCCGCGCGCTGCAGGAGAGACGGGAGAATCCACAAGCCCTGCCCTATATAAATGACCCCAACCCGTGGTCTCCAGGTGGGCACAGACCCCCCGCGTGCCCTACAGAGCCCCTCGCCTCCGCGGGCAGCACAGCCCCTTCCCCGCACACGCCCCAGGGATGTCTGCAGCACTAGTCTTTGTCAAGAGCCATGTACGCTACATTAAAGCACAATTAACATCTCCCTGGCTGCCAGCCCTGCAGGAGATAAGAGTCAAGGCTCTTGTTAGAACAGACACACTGAAGAATTAGTGACTTATCATCTTCTATTCACATCAGTCTGCACATAAAAGGTTTTTCTGGCAAGTAGAGAATCCTGTCTTAGGGACAGATTAGGGGTAAGAGGATCTGGTTAGGATCACATATTTTAAAATAAAGTCATGCTCTGCTTCTCGGCATCGCCGGCGGCAGCCGTGTCCCGCAGCCACCCAGCTCCCGTGGAGCAGTACCGGGTCGGGGACGCTTTCCCTCCCCAGCCTGGCTGCTCCATCTAACCAGCAAGCGAGTGCCCCGGCGATGATCAAGGGGACAGTTCCTTGAAGGAGGCGCAGGCAGACAATACTCAGACTATTGATGCTTTTAAACCCAATGGGGCTGCTCAGGCTCATCCCAACAGGCAGGAGACGCCCCTGCCATGTCAGAGCCCCAGACCCGTGGGCAGCCAGGAAAACTGGGTTTTTCACCTGTAAAAATCCACAGGATAGGATCTCCTACAGCCGCACCAGAGACCAGAGCCACCAAAAAGCCAAAGTCAGCAGGAAGGCTGCAGCCCATCCCTGCAGCTCCCAGCATGTGGTCAGGTCTCGGGAGCGGATGGAGCCCACGGCCGCATCCCTCCTCCCAACCCGGGGACGGTCTGTGGCAGCTCCTACACCACCCTGGACTGCATTACTCACCCCTTCAGTCTCTTTTTTTTTTTTCCTACTTTATAACAGAAGAGACGTTTTTAAAAATACCCGTGCTTACTTCTAAACCAGGCAGCCTTGGAAACAAAGGGGGCAGAGATGGCTCACGCAGATCTGTGCCAATACTGAGAATAAGTAACGTGGCACTCTACATATTTATCTTCATTTTCTTCATCAAGGACATACCGCGCTGCAAAGCAGAACAGGAATCTCTACAGAGCATTTATTGGGATATCATTTCTCATTTACAGCAAACACAGCAGCTGTCAATGCCACGAGAATGAAAAATGGGTCATCAATTACTGTTATACAGGGAATTGTTGACTCTACTCCAGGGGGGAAATAAAGCCTTGCATCAGTTTTTATGTCAAAGAAGCCAGTTCCTCTGTCAGAACTGCTGCTGTACCCAGTGCTCCCATCACAGCCCATGGGGCATTGGAGCAGCAGGAGCTGTGGGACGAGCTGGGAGCCTCACTGCTCACGGGCCTCTCGGGTTTGCACCCTGTGCTTCCCCCTTGTCCAAGCTCCAGTGACCACAGCCAACCCCGGGCTGTACACCCTGACCCCACGCACTCCATCCTTCACCACCTCCAAGGATGATAAATAGGACAATCCCTGGGGAAGAGCCACCCCAGACATGGTGGGGATGTGATTTTGACTCATCCCAGTTGTGTCCAGGCGGAGGGTCCCGGGAATCCCATTTAAATCCTGCAGCAGCCGTCTCATTTCCAGCACAAAACCCATCCCAGCTCAGAAGGAGTTCAACAGGTTTGGCCCCAGAGCAGCCAGGCAGCGGTGGGGTTCATGGAAGAGAAAGCCACTGGGAAACAGCCAGCGAGGGGACCCCCAGCCCTGGGGGGCTGCACGCTTGTCCCTCCTCCGGCTCCCCCCGGCACACTCGAGCAGCCCTTGGGCACGGCAGGCAAATTAGGAAAGATTAATTTTTCTTGGTGTTATGCTTGGTCCAAACGTTTTCCATTCAGCCTATCCCAGTCTGAAGAATACTATAATTTGGTTATTATTATGTTATTATACGCCACAACCCGAGCTATAAAACCAGCCGGCTGGGCAGCCTCATCTGCCCTCAGTATGATCCCGGCTACAAAACGTAGCTTTCCTGAAGGCAGTGGGGTTACTTTCCCTGGAGGAAGATGCTCCTGAGAAAGGCTCCGTGCTCCGGCCACCAAAATTCTCCTGTGCAGCAGAGTGTGCGTGCAATTAGCTGTACCTGCAACTGCAGCCAGAGGCGCAGCCCAGCTTCTTTTGTATCGGTGGGCTGGCATCTAAAGGGATGGAAACTTGCCCAAAGTTGCAGAGAAGACTTTGCAATCCACTTAAAAAAAAGTCAGGTCTGAACATCCAGCGGCACGTATCCTGGCAGCATCTGGCAGTAACACAGCATCTTCTGCAGACGGCATTGCAAACAGCATTATTAAATAGCACCTTAAAGAAAAAATAAATCCCCAGAGACCTGACAAATGAATCTGTAGCTTTTTATCACATACACACACACACAAACACACACATCCTTCACCTGCAGCTAAGGCAGACAGCTCTCAAAAGCCATGTTCCTGCTGAGCAGCAAGCCCGAATCCAGCTGAATCCTTCAAAGGATTCAAGGAAAAGAGAGTGACTGAACAACTCTAATGAGATTTTCTGAAGTCTGTGTAAGTCCATTAAGACCCTGGGAATGGCACGTACCACGGCTCCGTGCTCACTGACGCCCCAGCCGCTTCTGGAAGTCCCAGAGTATTTCCTCTGCCCTAAACTATGGGGATGATCCCCCAGGGAATCGATCACCCCCTGAAGCCGCACCATTCCCGCTGCTCTCCGGCAATGCCAAGCCCTGCGGGACCGCCAGCCCACCGAGCTTTTGGGAGCAATTTGACCTCACGTGTGTATTATTCAAGAGGGAAAAGCACACCTGTCGTGTATTAACGCTTGCTCGGGAACAAAGTTATTTTAGGCATTGTCAAGCACTTCTCACATTAATTCATGCACATTTATAAGTGCAGCACGTTAATGTATTTAAGAAAGTTTGGGCTGAACTGCAATCCCACTCGCCGAGCCCCAGCCCTGCAGGGAGCCACCTCGCCAAGCTGCGATTCACCCCACTGCAAAGGGGCACAGCCATCGCAGCGAGACCCCGCTCTCCACGTTCAGCTCTGACGCTAACTAAATTAGGTGCTCTTGGTGCGGCTCTCGGAGGTCTGTCACCACAGCGCACAGGACCACGGCTGGCACCGCTCTTCGATTTTTTGTGCATGTCCCGCATCCTGGAGCGGGACAATGCCGCAGGAGCTGGTCCCTTCCCAGCAAAGCCCTCGCGAAAGCCACTGAGGCAGAGCGGCAGGAACAACGCTCAGGCCCGGGAGCGCTCATACCCCACGGCAGATCGCGCTCCAGCACTGTTGCACTGGCACATTTCGGCTGTTTCCATCCCTGCAGTTCCCTTGGATCAGCAAAGCCTCAGGAGAGGCAGCAGCAATGAGCATCCCGGTGTGCGCTGCCGCTCAGCCCAGCGCCACGTACCTACTGCAGTGACAACGGGCACGGGGAGGGAGGACAAGTCTCCTCCTTTTATTCCCCCTCCTCACAACACAAACCTCCGGTCTCGGGCAGAGACAGGTGGGGTCACCCCTCTTACAGCTCCGTCTCCCCCAGTTCTGCTACCGCTGTTTGCCGCAGGGCTGCTGTGCTGCATCGCAGCACTGCCCCACAGCGATGCACCGCAGGGATGGGCTGCGGAGATGCCCTATAGCGATGCACCGCAGGGATGGGCTGCGGAGATGCCCTATAGCGATGCACCGCAGGGATGCACCGCAGCCAGTCCTTCTCCAAAACACGGTGCAGCAGCGTTCCCCGGGAAGCAATTCCCAGCCCCACTCTGGTCCCATCACGTTTCCCCAGGCCACATCATCAAACCGTGGCTGGTGTAGGGAAGGAGCCGTCCTTCCCCGCAGCCGGGCTCCCTGAGCGGGATGAGAGTGTGTCCGCGGGGCTCAGGACCCAACACCATTCGAGCTGCTCGGGGTTGGCTTCAGGCTGCGTGTGCCTCGGCACTTAGAGGAAAAAGAAAAGCCCACTCATCTGAAACGTGTGATGCGTGATCTCCTGGGAACGCTTTCCCTTCAGAGAGCACTGACTCACGGGAGCCCGATGAAGCCCACACCCGTGGCGTAATGCCTTGAGATGCTTCACACCTCCGACCCCGCTCCCTCCACGCGCTGACCTGCACCATGACCACACAACACCCCACGGCTCCTCAGCTCCTACAGGAGGGCCCAAGAGCATATGGTTACAGCAGAAAACAAACGCAACCGGTGACAGCTGTCTGGGGCAGTGCGGCACAGCCGTCACAGTGCCGGGGTCTCGTCCCAGCCCTGCCCTGCTGCTCTGCCCAGCCTGGAGGAGCCAGTCCTGCCGTGCTGGTGCTCTGGGGAGGTGCATGGCATGGCATGGCACAGCACGGCAGGCTCACCCCTGGAAAGCCACGTCCTCGGCAGCCCGGCAGAGCTGCCAGTCCTTCCCCGAGGCTGGCGCTGCTGGGGGCTGCGTGGGCTGGCCAGCGCCGCTGCCAAAACCCGCGCCGAGCTCTAAAAATTGATGCCGAGAGTAGTGACAATCCTCCAGCATTTCCGCTGGGGCGTGCAGCAAACAGGGCGATGCCGAAAGCAGTGAGCCCGCGGGGGCTTTGCAGCTGACGGGGTGGGAGGGCGAGCGCCCGGCGCTCGGGAAACGACACCGTCCTCCCGCAGCCGTGACCCTGGAAAAACGGCTGCTTCCCTGCAGCTCCTGAGAGCCGAGTGTGCTTAACACTGGGGGGGGGGGGGGGGAAACCCCAGCAAATTAAAGCCCAGCCATCTGGCTGCACAAGCAGTGGGAAGCGCTCCCTGCGCACCCGGGAAAGGGACCGGACTGACCCTGCACCACCCAGGGCACCGAATCCCAAATTGCAAGATGGATGCTCATCCAGGGACCAGCTCCCTCCGACAAGGAGGTCCCCAGACAGGGTCTTCGCTATGAACTCCCCAGCAACGAGGCTGGGCTGAATTATTCATCCAGCCACACAGTCCTGTTTTTCTTAGTCATCGGCTCAGAGGAAGCAGTGAGGCACGGAGGCACTGGTGGGGACCTGCTGCCGTCGAGCGGCACGGGGAAAGTAAATCCCAGCAATTCGGACCAAATTCAGCATCGTCAACCAAGTGGACAGACAAGTTCTGCGCTCCCTGGGGGGACTGGGGCTCCCTGGACACCTCCATCAAACTCCTGCGTGTGGCTTTGGGGAAAAAAAGTCATTAACAGGGAGTTGTTTCAACGTTGAGAGCAACAGGCACAGGAGTGCCAACACCAACGGCTCTCCCTGGCAGTCACGGTACCGGGAGCCGAGGTCGGTTCAGTCTCATTATCGGTAACGAGGAGCAGCAGCATCGGTGCTGGAGCAAGACCACCCCCCCGCTCCTCCTCTGCTGCCCACCCCGTGCCCGGCACACATCATACCGCGGGTGCACATCGCAAACGGCGGCGGCTTGGCGGCGCTTCGCTAATAACTGCGTTAACGCCATAAAACGGTGCGCGTCGGACGAGGCGTTCGCCAGCGGGGAGGGGGGGGGGGGGGGGGGGGGCGCACCGTTGCCGTGGTGACGTCCGCGCAAGCAGAGCTGGAAAAGCCAAAGCCTCCATTTCTCCGGCGTGTCACTTGGGCCTGGGAACATCGCGGCTTGGCAGGGAGGAGGAAAACATCCTCAGACACGGGCAGACTGAATGAGGGCTGACAAGGTCCCGGCTCGCCGCAGGTGGACGGCTTCACGGCATCCGACCCGGGCAGGTTCGGCTGCATTGATGCAGCTAAGCACGGCTCCCCACCGCTCCCCTCCTTTCAATGAGTTACGTATTAAAAAAACCCACACAAAATGAAACAAAACCCATCCAGATGTTCACAACGGGACCAGCGGCATCCTCAGAGATGTGCCACCGGTCTTACAACCTCTAGAAGACCACCTTTGCTGCCTGTGGGCAGCACTGACCCCACACCCACCACATCTTCAACACAAACATCTCCCCAGGCTGAATCCCCGAAGCATCACCGAGACCCCCATACGCCCATTGGGCTGCTCCTCACTCTGGGACAGCCACAGGACAGGGCAGCAGGCATCACCCTTTACCGCTGAAGGAGCACGAGCTCCCAACACCTATGATTTATGATCAGGGAGAAATATTTTTTCCAATGCAGGCATAAAGATGAAATATTTGCTGTTGCTTCTGAGAGGTTCTGCAATCCTTCAAGGCAATGACTCGGTGCTTGGCCAGGATTAAAAATGCTGCATGCCCCTGTTAGACAAACAAAGCTACATGAGTTACACCGCTCTGCTGGAGATCCCTCGCCAGGGAGCAGGGGCAGCTCCATCGCTCTTGGATGGAGCCAGCAGCGTGTACAGCACCACGGCAGCTTCGCTCCCCTTCTTGCCGGGCTGCGAGCAGGGCTAGGAGCTGCACAGGCACAAGCAAGGTGAGCATCATAGAATGGTTTAGGTTGGAAGGGACCTTGAAGATCATCAAGTTCCAACCCCCCTACCAGAGGCAGGGACACCTCCCACCAGACCAGGCTGCATCGCCCCGGCTCTGCCCAGCCGTCAGCATATGATGGCACGGCACAGCACGATGCTCAGCAGCTCCGTGGCTGAGCCAGTCCCCATGATGCCACCAACATCTCACAGCTCCCCATGCTTCCCCAGTTGCCCTCCTCCTCCTCAGGGCTCCCCACCAGCAGCCGCCCTGCTCGCTGCATCCCTCACCTGTCCACAGGACAATGCCACCAACACAATATTTTGCTTCAAAGGCTCCACAGGTAAACAAGCCCTTGATCCCTAAATTCCTCATTGCCATAGGAACCAGCTTCCCCCCCCATCGCCAGCCAAGGACAAGTGGACAACTGCTCAGACACACACCACGCTGCGCCTCCTTGGCTGTAAACACAGCTCTGATCCACTCAGACAGGATTGTTTTTCCCATTTTTTTTTTTTTCCTAAGGGGGAATATTTTTTGCCGGCATTCACTGTTCCAGGTTTCAGAGCAGCCGATCGCTGCCTTTCCAATTTGTCACGCTGACGCTCAGCGTTACCCTCACAGGGCCCAACAAAAGCCCCATCAACAGGACCGACCTGACCCCTATCTCCACGCCTCAGGTCTCTCCATCCTTTGCAGACGAGAGGAGGAAAGCGGCTCTTTGGGAAGAGGACGAAGGGGCAGGTGGTTTTCGAGGAAGGACAATGCACAGTCAGCACCCAGCGAGCTCAGACGGAGGCGGCTCCCACCGCACCAGCTTTTCGGGAAAAGCAGCAATGTCCCCCTGCAGCCCTCCCCAGCACTGCCAAACCCCGCACCAGCATCTCACCCTTCCCTGGCTGCACACCGGGATCACCGGCATCCACACTGGGAATAAACCGAAACCTGCTGGGGGCAAATAATTAATCAGCGCTAATGAAATGAGTCAGCAGCTCAGCAGAGAGGCAGCGAGGGCTCGTGGGGGCTGAGCAAGGCGAGAGCCATGGGGCAGGGATGCTCACCATCAGAGGGGGGGCAGTGGGGGGCAGAGGCCCCCCAAAGCCCACCCGTCCCTGCCAGCTCAGCCACCTCCCCTCCGCTTTCAAAGAAAAACCCAGTTCTGCACAGCTGAATTCAATATTTTAATCGCCAATAAAAGATGAAAGTGAAATTAAGCCAAATGTATTCCATTAAATATTGAAACCATTTAGACTTACTCTAGACCCATTTAAATGTTTTATTGGCTATAAAACGCTGCCTCGCAGGCCCCGGCACCCCCAGCGGACCCAGAATAACACCTGGCTCTGCACTGGGGCGCTGATGCTCCAGCACCCGAGTGGGCCTCCCCGGGGCAAATTTCTCCCCGGGGCACCATCCAGAGAGGTGCAGACACACCACATCCGTGTGCCCAACAGCCTTCCTCCAGCACCGACCTCCTCCTCACCCAGCACGGAGCGGGGCACGGTCCCACACCCTCGAAGAGGCAGGGAAATGGCCCCGGCTGCCAGCAGAAGGCACGCACATCGCCAGCCCTGCGGAGCCTGGACTGGTGGCCCGGCCACGCTGGATACTGGTGGCTCAGGGAGGGGACACCGCAATGATAACACACGCGGCCAGGGTGTCACTTCCCAACCCGCCTCTGCGCCGCAGCACAACTTGCCTGGAAAAAAAAAATTAAAAGGAAAAAGAAATTAAGCTGTTCTGGTCAGATGCTCTAGGCCTTGGGAAGCCACTCAGCTCGCGCCTTCCACGTAGGCATGCAACAGGCTGCGGATGTGCAGGAATTGCATTTTCCAGCTGAGTTTCTACCATGTTTGTCCTCTAACGGGGTTTTGAGCTCCCATACAGTTCTAAGGGGAGGATACAGAAACAGGTGACAGTGAATGGCTTTACAACCTCCCGCCTTCCACCAGCAGCTCCCGAGTGGATTTTTTCCACGTCTCTGCCCTGGCTCTGCAGCTCCGGAGCAGCCCAAACCTCCTGCCCTCTGCCTGAACTAATTACACCTCTTATTTCAACCATACCGGACTGGGACAGACCCACGTCAGGGCTGCAGGAGCGTGGGAGACACCAGTGTCCTTCCAGGAGCATCTTCCACGGAACCCCCTGTCCCCGGTGCTCTCGCCACCAGCTGAAATGGGTGCAAAATTTCACACCCGGTTTAAACACCCAGTCTATTCCGGGTGGTATTTCCCAGACACTGAGGGGGGTGGGAGAGCCCATGGTGTGCCAAGAGCAGGGCAGGCACCTTCACACCATCCTGGAAACTGGTGAAGAGTTTCCTTAACCAGGTTCTGGGTCTCGAGGCTGCTCCAGCTGCTCCCGTAAAGAGCAACTCAAGCACTTCTCTGCTTTGAAGACATTCACCTTATTTCTTTTTGCCTTCCCCAAGGCAGGAATCAAGTCTGCTGTCCACTGGGGATTACCGCCAGCACATGGGTGTTTGCAGTTTACTGGTGTGCTTCAGAACTGGAGCACGCCGAGGAGGTTTATTATTTTGCAAATGCAAGAGCCAAAGAAACATGAATAAAATACGAGCAGATGTGAGAAAGCGGGCGCAGCCTGCCACGGGCGCTGCTCGCAGCATCTCTTGGCAACTGAGCCCCTGCATGCAAATGACAGGCTTCGCCGACTGCAAAGCTGTGTCCCTCTGCAAGGGAGGAGAGCAGCAGCTGAAAGCAAAGCAGGACTCGATTTCCCAGGAAAAACAGCTATTTACTCCCTGGAGAGCCCGTCCTGGGAGCGGGGAACAAGAACCAGCAGCAGCTGCGGAGAAGCTGTCATCCTAAGAGTCAGACGCGACTTAAATGGATAAAACCAAGGCGTGTTCCAGCTAACAGTGCCTGCGCTCCCCGCGCGAGCTGTCCCAGACCTGCCTCACCTGCTGCCGGATTCGGGCGGCACCTGGTCCTTACGGAATCCAGTCCTTACGGCACTGGTGCCGGCATCTCATCTGCCCCCTGGAATCAGGCAGAAGAGGTGGAAAGCATCGCAGGAAAGCTCCTCTGGGCAAATTTAGCCCAGCTCTCCTTACAGCAAGAAATGCAAAAGTATGAAAGCGGCTGCTGGCTTCTATTAAAATTCATACAGCAATAGGAGATGCATAACGAGCCGATTTCAGACAAAGAGCTGCTGGAAACACAAACCCAATGCAGGCACACGGGCATCCCCCTGCCCGTCCTGCCACACCAGGCTCCTTCCTCGCCTCCCCCAGTCCTGGAGCGGTCGCACCCGTGTTACTGCTGGCACGGCAGCCCCACGGAGGGGCATTTGGCCCGGGCAACCCAGGCAGCACTGAGACGCCTCTCCTAGGGGAAGGCCACCTCCCCTGCAGGGGCACGGAGCTGGGGCTGTCCCCTCCGGTGCTCCAGCTCCCCGCCCCGGGAACCAACCTAAACCCATCGGCCGCAGCCTGCAGCAGCCCCCCTGCCCGACCCCGCACACATCGCCACGCTACATGGCAAAGCGTGTGAGCAGAAGAGACTAAACACCCCGCTCGCTGCCCAGAGTCCCTTCCCTCGAATGTTCAGGACTAATTTTGAATAGAAAAACATGCTGGAATTAATTTATTTCCATTTCTTTCTTCTGGCCTAAGCACTCCCTCCCACTTTTTCCAGATTGATCCATTGGAAAATTAGCCCTGCTAATGCTCAGTGCCAGCCGCTGAGATAAAAGCCAGCCCTTGGCTTTCAGATGGCTCCAGGTTGCACCAACCCTTCAAAGGGAGGCACCACGGCAAACCGCTGTGCTGGAGCATCGCCCCGAGGGCAGGGATGAAGGCGCTGGCTGGGGACCAGCAGATGCTTAGGGCATCCACACATCTGAGTGCATGGAGACCCAGGACCAGACTTGCCAAATCCAGACCGCAGCCAGCGTTAGTTTGCACACCCTGCATGGCTGAAATGAAGCTTTCCATCTCTCCCGCGAAGTTAAGCTCGCTGAGGGAGTCAGCAGGCAGCCAGCAGCTGCTGTTTTGCCGATGGAAGGTGCACACACACACGCGTGCGCACGCTACAAAAAATAAACAGAGATGCAACAAATCTCTTATGCAAAAAAACATATTATATACCACTGATTCCACCCCCAGAGCAGCGCAGGGCTGAATGTAATCAAGAGTCCTTAAAGCTCAGGGTCACAAGTGACAGCTTTTATTTACAGCGCGCAGCAGCCGTCCCAGCGTGCAGATTAACTGCAGCACGGCCAAGGTTGGAGCAGAGAGTGCGGCCGCTGCCGGATCGCCCGTGCCCGAGGACGCCACAGCTGGGGGGAAGCTGCAGCTCTCTTCAGGGTAACAACCAGGAGAAACCCCTCCTAGGCACACGGGTACAAATCGGTGGACGCCAGAGCCCAACCTCCAGAGGAATTATTCCCCGCGCCCAACCGCCTGCTCGGGAAGCGCGAGGCTGCGTCGAAGCACCGAGGCACGCTTTGGGCTAGGAGGGTGTTGGTTTGCTCCCTCTCCTTGGGACAGCAAGAGAGGAGCGATACCGCTACACACCTCGGAGAAAACGAAGACAAGCCACCCTGCTCTGAACTCCGCGAGCGAAGTGCTTCCTTACGGCTCCATCCCACTGATTAACGCAGAAACCATCTCCCCTGCTAATGCAAAGAAACTCATTAG
This sequence comes from Vanellus vanellus, assembly GCF_965231255.1. Lineage (NCBI taxonomy): Eukaryota > Metazoa > Chordata > Aves > Charadriiformes > Charadriidae > Vanellus > Vanellus vanellus. The sequence continues at coordinate 12,652,682 of NC_138919.1, forward strand.
CGCCTCTTCCCAGGGAGAAAAGGCTCATTTTTTTTTTTTTTTTTTCTTTTATGTTCTTCTCCTTTCAGGTCCAATTAGTACAAAAATCCTAACTCGCCCACCCCTGCAAAGCTCCGGACAGAGTGCAGGGCTGCGAGCCCTGGCTGGGCTGTGAGCATCGGGGCCACCACAGAGCCCGGCCGTCATCAGGGAGGGGGCACGCGGTGGGCTCACATGGCCCTTTGGTTTCTCGGCTTTGGCAAGATGTTCCTCCCGTTAGTTAGGTGTTACGACGAGACAGAAGTACCGTTGGCTGCACAGCTTTAATCCCTGTTGAGGTTTCTGCTGCGTTCCCAAAATTAAAGCAAAATGCAGCTTCTTCAGTAACACCGAGAAAAGTGGGATTCACACTCTGAGTGACAAACCTGCACTTTTCTCCCTGGAAACCCTAACATATGAAGTTAGAAAAGCATGCACGACCTGCCCCATACAGCCGCTCTGCCTGCGCAGGCGGGACCCATCCTGCCCTCTCCGGTGGGGATCTGCAGGGAGAGAGCCGGCCCCACCACTGCCCCCGAGCAGAGGGATCTGCTGAGAACCCCCAGCCCCAGGGAAGACGATGAGGAAGACCTCATGCCACAGCTTGGCACAGCCCTGGCCACACCGCAGCTCATGGTAGGGAATAATTAAGCCGCTCGTTATCTAGCAATGGCTGGAAATTCCAACGGTGACGCCTGTGACCGGGATGCTGAAGGCAGAGAGGGGTTTGCTCAACCCAGAGGCTTCCCCCTCGTAACTCAGGCAGAAGTTTCTGTTGCTCCAAGCGAGCCCCCCCTGCTCAGGCGAAGCCCCCGCTGGGCGCAGGACCCCTCACCCCAGGGCTCTGCCTCGCCTTGGTGGCACCCACGGCACGGGGGGCTCACCCCAGCAGCGCACCCCCAGCCAAACCCCCCGTTCAGAACCCCTGGACACCCCGGCACTGCCCCGGCTGAGCAGGGAGGGCTGGTACATTCCTGAGGAGCTAAAGATGCTCTCCCAGTAAAACCAATTCCCAAAGGAAGGAAAGCCGAAGGACTCAGCACCTCCAAAGCCAGAAGCCAACAGGTACCTTTTTGATGCATTTTTTAATACCACGATCATCTTTATTTCCCTACTATCAGTGGTTTATTTTCCAAATATATTTAGACCAACGTCCTTCTTTGTTTAAGAGACGATGATAAACAAACACAATGCGAGCGGTTCTCCCTATCATAAAACAGTAGGAGGGAAAAAACCTAGGGGGCCATTAGGAATTGTAATGCCAGATTAATTTTAAATGGATTTCTATTCATTTACATTTGCTCAGGCCTACATAATCCATTAGCCATAGCTTTGCATGTATCTAATGGCTTGACAGCCTCAAAAATGAGCGGCTGATTCTGGAGTCCACTGGGACCGGTGGACGGACTGGGAGAGGAGGTGGAGAGCGGCTGGTGGGGCGCAGGGGCTGCCCCCCAACGCGGCTCTGTCCCATCCCAGGGTGCTTCGCAGAGACCAGCCGGCATCAAGAGGGGCGGAGACAGTCCCAAAAACAAGGGCAGGAGCTGGGCAGCTCCATCCCCGCGATGTCCCCAGCCCTTACCTGGGCTCCCGACGGCTCTCCCGGAGCCGAACAAGGTCACGCGTGCACAGGAGCGCAGCTGCCGCACAGCCTGGCCTTGGGGAGGTCCCCGCGGTCTCCGCCGCCAGCGAGGCTCAGCGACCGCTGCAAACCCCGCCGAGAAAGCCAGATGCACCGAAACAACGCTCAGCGCCTCTTGCACCACTCCAAGGCGAACACGGCGCAAACCCAGCGACCGCCCTCCCCAGCCACAACCCCCCGCCGTCACGAACAGCCTCGCTCGCTTCAGCCAGAAAACCCGGTGCCAAATTCTGGGATTACAGAGAAAAGGAGCTGCGATGTGACAGTTTTGTTATTAGATAGACACAAATTAAAACCAAAACGCGCTCTCGCAGCAGCAGCCTCCAGCGTTACCACCCCAGAGCTGGAGCCACATCGTGATGCAAACGGCGAGAGGGGCACAATTACACAGCGCCCGCAAACAGGATTATCTTAATGGAAACGGAGTTGTACAATCAAAAAACTATTTCCATGCCCCCCCCCCCAAAAAAAAATTACGAGTGCCTTACAAAGATGATAATAATGAGTTTCAGGGCATACACATGATCTTCCCTGCTGTATAATCTGCCCATTTCAAAACGATGTAGCTCTAGCAGCTCTATTACAGAAGTAAATTAACCCTAATTTGATTGCTTCTCTGTAGCAGTTGTTTCAGTGCTCTAATCAATAAGTCACAGGATTTCATGACTGCCCTTGGTATCAATCACTGCAACCAGTAATAAAACGCTTTTCATTTTAAGAACACCTGAAATACCGTGTAATTACCTTTGTATAAAATTATGGACTCCAATTTACCAACTTCACCAAGCCACTGCTGCAGCCCGCAGCGCCTCTCAGCACCTAAAGCCTATTTGCAGGAAAGAACATCACTTTCTTTCTAAAGGCCTTCTGAGCCGTCCCTCATCTCTTCCACTTGTCACTGTACCAGCAAGTTATTACTCACACCCCGGTGAAATAGCAGGTTACAAGAGAACACCCATCTCCCAGAAATCTCCAAGATCCGAGATCCTGCTGAGACAAGGTGGTTGGGAAGATGCAACGCTGGTACGTGGCATCACGACCAGCTTTTCACCACACCCACCCATCACCACCGCGGCACCGAAATGGAGCCAAAAAGCCATCACACATCCAGACAATGCAGCTGGTGCCCCAACAGCAGGGCAGGGAGAGCACAGCCACTGGGCACATCCCCAGTCCCGAGGACTGAGCCTCCCCCAGGAGCCTGTGGCACCGGCCAGACATCTCAGGGGGCAGCGAGATCATGGTTTGAGGGAAGCAGATGGTTGGGGAACTGCTGAGGGAGAGGGAGCGCCTGATCCTCGGGCCAGAGACCCAAGCCAAGCGTGCTGCCGGCTGCTGCTGCGGTAGCGATAGCTGAGAGGAGCCACCATGGCTTTGGCAGCATCCGCAGGGCTCCCTTGCTGGTCCTTCACAGCCTGCTGGAAGGTTTCTTTGATGCCTCCTCTGTAAAGTGTCCCACCCCAGGGATGCCCACTCCGCAGCCCGGGGTGCCCATGGCAGCACCACAGCCCCCCTTCACCACGGGCTGCCTGGACCACGGCGTCCCCAGGAGCCCCCCCGGCCCAGCTTCCCAGCAAGGTACTGCTGGGGAAATGCGGCCAAAAAAAAGACTGCAAGAGCCCCGGCCGGCACTAAGACATTCCCACCTGGCAAAGGATGGTCTGCCCACACCAGGGCACTGCAGAACACAAACTGTCTCCCCTTCTGCCCCCCATTCCCCACATAATCCCCTCTGTCAAGCAGGTTCCCGCTGTCCTTGCTGGTGCCACACCGCTCCAACGTGCCTTGGGGCTCCCCCGGCAGCGGGATGCTCACATCATGGCCAACAGAACAGTTATCCTCCCAAGAGCTCAGAGACCCCTCAGCACGATGCCTCCCCTCCAGGCCAGAAGGAGCACTGCACCCCCACATCGGCACCCCAATACTGTGCTCAGGAGATGTTTCCAGGGGATTCTGGTTTGTGTCAGTTTTGGTTTTGTTTGGGTTTTTTTTTGAAGAAACACTGAAACTGACTTAGGGAAATATTTTCACAGGGCAGATGCTCAGGACTCAGCAAATGTTCTTAGACGAATCATCCCCAGTACCCAGAGCAGAGGACACGCTTCCCCATCCTCATGCAAAGCCATAATGAAGAGGCCACTGCCATCAGATGGTTGCCCAGCCCCGAGGCAGCCCAGAGGTGCCCCAGCTGGAGCTGACACGGGTCAGGATGATGAGGTTTAAGTCCTTGGAGCAACATTTCGTTACCCCTCTGCAAAAGCCTTCACTCACCTGCCGGACCCCGCGGGCAGGGGCCAAGGAGCACCTTCCAGGGACGGAGGAGCCCCTCAGGCACTTACCCTGAAGTCAATTCCGACTGTGGAAATGAAACTGCCGGCGAGGAAAGCGCCGTCTTTGAACCGCACCAGCAAGCAGGTTTTACCGACCCCCGAGTCGCCCACCAGCATCACCTGCAAGGGAGGGAGGGGAGCGTTAGGCACCGAGTTTCGGGAAGGAAGCCCCACTGCAGCCGTCACCCATCTCCATCGTAAAAGCCCCATCCCAGGAGCAGACAGCGGATCCTGTACTCTTGAGGGAAAAAAAAAGCACGTCCAAGAATGATGTCCTCAGACCCAGGGGAGGGTGGCGGAGAGAAGGAGGAGCTCACAGCAGGATTATTCCCCACCCTGCACCATGCAGGTCCCTCAGCACTGGCCGAACTCGAGACACCTGCCCCTGACCAGTACTTAACAAACAGCCCTTAAAAACCAAGAGGTGCAGTCCAGGTGAGGCAAGCTGTGACCTGACAGCTGCGGGGCCCACACTGTCCCCAGCACACCCACCAGAGACCCCGTACCCCACTGCACACAGGGCTTTCTGGGAGGGTGGCTCTGCCCACGGGGAGACTTCAGGGGGGCCCCCAACCATGAGCGCCAACTCCAGGGGTGCGCTCTGCCCTCCGCGACCAAATTCTTTCAGCGGGACCCCCACAGCCTCACAGCCGCCCTCCTGATCCTAAGCGGATGCCGAGGGAGCAGCTCCTGGTGCCGCCTGCCTCAGTTTCCCCACCCAGCAGCAGCTCCCAGTGTAGATGAGGCAGGCACCCACCCTGCCACAAAGAAACCACAGCAGAGCTGAAACTGCTCCAGAAAGCAGCTCCCCGAAGCCTGTGCTCAAACCACAAGCCCTCCTGCCCCCTCCTGCCCCCCAGGGCCACCAACCCCGCTCCCCTCGGCAGGATGACAGCTTCCCACCATCGACAAATCCCAGACCACACAGGCGAGCTGCGTTAGCAGCTTCTGCACCCGCACTGATTTGCACAGCTTCACACTGGCATGGCAGGGTTCCCTCTCTCACGAAAGCGCTGCCATTAGCCTTCTGCAAGCCATTAGCCCGTGACCGAATTTAAATGGTTTTAAGGCAGGCACTGCCCTGGGTCACACCGAACCCAGGCAGGAGCCATCCACCACCACTCTGCAGCTCAGCCTCCCAAGAGGCGGCAGCAGCCCCCGGCCACAGTTTGGGGCAGGGTGGCCAGGATCCGGCCACAGTGCTTCATCGCCCAGATGGTGGGTGCAGAGCCCCACACTGGGTCTCCCGCAGGAGCACCACGCACAGCCACACACCGAGCTCTGGCACAACAGGGTTAGCGGAGCCAGTGAGCCGGCGGGTGTATTTGTGCAAAGCCAAGGGAAGGAGGAAACAAAAAAGGTCATTTTTAGTACAAAATAGCAGTATTGATTTTTTTTAAAAAACTTCCCAGACCTCTGTTCTAAAGCAGGGCGACCTTTAAAGGCAGCTTCTCCTTGCCCAGCGCCGCTGAAGCCTCACCCGGGGCACACAGCAGCACTCAGGGCCAGGCTTAAGCCAAGGGCTCAGCGATCAGGATCTGGCCCCGTGCCCAGGACTCACGTTTGGCCACTGCCTCTGGCAGAGCTCAGGAACCTCAGGAGAGGGGTAAGGGAAAGAAAAAGTTTAATAAAACAGGTTTTTACTGAATACGAAGCAATTTCACTCTGCCACTGGTTCAAAACCCGCTAGATCATTAGCAGAGGTTTTGGCTACCCAGCGCGTTTGGGCTTATCTGAGACCTCATTCAGCGCATCCCTGTGCCATGGGGGCAATCCCCAGGGAAAGCCCCAGCCTGGGCAGAGAGAGGCAACCTCAAGGAGCTGAGGGCCAGCGTGAACACGGAGATGGCTCCATTTTAGGGAAGCTGTTGAACCGTTGTTGCAGCTGTATCAGGACCAACCACCAACCAAAGCAAGCAAATTCACTTCTTGAACACCCCTCACCTCCTACTGCGTGTCCCAAACCTTAACAACACGATGGCCACACCAATTGCCACAGGCACAGAGCTCTCTGACAGAGCGTGCCAAGGTTGGACTTGCCATAGCAAACACAGTCTTCTCCAAGCTTAATCCCCGGCGCTCGGCTATGAAGATCTGTTAGAAACACAGTCAGATGGGTCATGCTGAATTGCAGCCTCAGCCAAAATCGCTAAGCGAGCTCCAAGCTGGGCTTGCATCAGGTCGCATGATGGTGGGGGGGTGTTGGGTGTGCAAATACGTTTGGTCTCTGACTTGCTTGCCAGAATCTGAAGCGGCGAGAAGAAGCCATCTGAGCCCTTAAAAGAACGCGCAAGCAGCCAGAGCAGATTCGATGCGACTCGAGGAATACTGTCACCCCGCTTTACAACCGCATTTTTGTATGCCGTTTAAAGAGGAAGCAGAAGGTTGTAATAACTCCTCTGAGCAGAAAGCCGCCTGCCATCACTTGCAAAAGTTCCGCAGGAGCAGCCCCGCTGCCGAGGGCTCCGCAGGGTCACCCCCCGACCCCCGCCGAGCCCGGCTCCGGGAGCCCCACCGAGCCGGGGACCCGCCGCCAGAGACCCGAACCCGGCGGCAGCAGCAAGAGGAGGGTCGGGATGCCGGGGCTGGGAGAGGGGGAGGGATGCCCGCCCGCTCCTGGCCCCCGGCAACTTCTCCGGGCGGCCGACGGGGAGGCCCCGCACCCGACGGACCCCGCACCGGTACCGTGTGACCGTGTACCGGGTTACCGCCTCCCTCCCCGCCGCCCCCCTCCCATCCCCCGGCCCCGCACCTTGAAGGCGAGATCGTAGAACTCGCCGCTGCTGCTCAGCGAGGGCCGCCCGGCCACCGCCCCGCCGTTGCGGGGCAGTTCGGGGGCGGGCGCGGAGCCCCGGGGGGCAGCGGCGGCGGTGGCACGGCCGGACCCCTGGGGGACGGCGCCGGCGGCAGCAGCGGCGGCGGCGGCGGCGGGGGGCAGCGCGGCGGAGGGCGCGGCGCCGCCGCTGCCGCCGCCACCGCCCTTGCTACGAGCCGCCTTCTTCCGCGACATACCGGGGCCGCGGCGCCGCGCCGGGCGCTGGGGGGGCGCGGGCTGTGCCGGCCGCCGCCGCCGCCGCTGCCGCCGCCACCTCCCCCGGCCCGGCCCGGCCCGGCCCCACCGCCAATGGCAGCGCCGCGGGGGCGGTGGCGGGGGCCGGACCGCTCCGCTCCGCGCCCGTTCGCTCCGCCCCGGCCCGCACCCGCGGTAACCGGCAGGGGGATGAGGGGGGGGGGGAGGCACACGCGAAGGGAGCGGCTCCCGCACCCACGGGGGTGTTTGCACCCCGGGAAGCAGCGTGGGGTGCCCCCACGCCGTGCCCGCCGCCCACTGAGCCGCTGGCAGGCTCCGGTGAGCGACGGCGGGAGGGAGGGTGGGCAGCGGGTTTTGGGTGCAGCTCCCCAGGCAGGTTTGGGGTCCGTCCCCCAGCAGTTGGGGACCCCCCTGCCCCGGGTTTGCCACACGGTGGGGGTTCACTCGAGGCAGACGCGGTTCATCTGCCGCTGGCGGCGTCCCTGCGAGCAGCGGGGTCTGAGGGCCGGCGCGGAGTGGGGCAGAGCCCGTGGGGTGGATGGAACGGGGGCTGCCGGGGCGACAGGCTCGAGTTTTTCTAAGGTGGGAACCCACGTTATCCCCAGTCTGTCTCAGCAACTGGTTTCAGCGAGCAGAGCTTGGCATCTTTCTTTCTGACTGCAAATGAAGTGTCACCCGAGGCGCTTGCGGGTCTCTCAACTGAAATAAATGTCTTTAGCTGTGTGACATATTTCCAGTGGTGCGGCCTCATCCTGACTGGAAAAGGAGGCTTGAACAATCACATCGAAGCAGGAGTGGGAAATAAATTGCTCTGGTGAGAAGCCAGGCAGGCGCACAATGAAGATGCAAATCAGTAACAATACTTGCACAGGAGGGAGGTGATGGGCAACACGTCGGGGCTCAGGCAGCCCGGCAAACCCAGGGCCAGCACTGGAGCTCAGGTGCCAGCGGTGACACTGAGGTGCCAATGCTGGAGCTCGGGTGCTGGCTGTGGTGACGCCGTGGGGTTGCTCTTGCAGATGAGCTTTTCCCTTTGCTGCCCTGGGAGCATTTAAATCTATAGTTAATCCCTGTTCAAGGGCTCTAAAGCACTCCAGGGGGAGGAAGAGGAGTGGGCAGCAGAGCTCTGATGGCTTTGGTCATGGACAAGGGAGACAGGCCAGGTCAGGAGCTCCTGTGCGTGGTTCCTGGGCAAGATCCCCTTTCTCCCACCCCAAGCCTCAGGCACAGCAACAGCCGTCGTGAGCTCCAGGGAATGCCAAAGAGCTCTGGGTTTGCAGCACTCTTTGGACACAGCTGAGGCCAGAGGAAAAGCTGTCACGGTGGAGGCTTATGCCCCTGCTCCTCTTTGTGTTCTCTTCATCCTGACAATCTAGCCAGGAGATGGAAGACCTGACTTGTCAGAGCAGACTTGATGCCAGCGTTTTGCACTATAATCTGATTTTCCGGGACAGCTGCAGTCAATAGAGGCCGAGGCCTCGGAGCAAAGTGCGATGCTGGAGCCATCTGTGGGTCTGTAGGGTTTTTAACTAGTCCCTGTGCAGCAGCAAGGTTGTGATGAAGCATTTCCCCGGTGCTACCTGCCCGGAGGAAGGGGGTACGCAGCCCCAGCACCCCCCCGCAGGCTGTGACTGCAGACGCATGGGGACTTTTCCCCTGTCTCAGCCATGGTCGATGATGATGGAAATCTTTGTCAACATCCTCGTGTTCAGGAGCAAACAAAGCCAGCTGCTTACCGCTGCAGCATCAGGGCAACGCCGGAGGAGGATGGCCCCTTATCACGGGTGGCAGAGGGGAAGTGTGCCTCGTTAATTCTGCCTTTACCAAAGGTCGTGTGCTCCACTGCCTGCAGCAGTGCTGGTCCCCGCTGCCCCCAGCCCCCGAAACTCAGCCTCGTGTAGCGCCAGAGCTCAGAGCACTGCGTCCATGAGTGCCGCAGGGAGAAGCATCTTCAGCAAGTTTCTCTCTTTTAGAAAACGTGTGTGCAGAGACACAGTCTGCTCAGAAATCGCAGTCACGCCTGGAGATGTTGCTCTTCATATAGTTACAGGAACTAATCAGATAACTGCAGCTGAACTAAGGGGGATATATTTGCTAAAAATAGATTAATTGAACAACAGACGCCTGAAGATATGGCGTGCCTTGGGGAAGCAGGACTGTGGTATCTGGCAGGGCTCTGAGCAGGACTGGCTGTGAGAGTGGCTATCTGTTACTCTGATACGTCTACGTATAAGTAGATTTGTTTTTAAAGGCAGAAAATCGGCTCATTCCCATTGGGGCTGTCAACTCAAGAGGTCTGTTGTATTGCAGCGTATGGGGGACTATCAATGCAAGCACCGAGAGGCAGCTCACCACCAGCTACTTCTGCCCGTGCCAGTGGCCGAGCAGCATCCCGAGGCCCACGGGGAATGGCACCTGCCCTTGGCTCGGCCATCCCTGCCTGGGGACAGAGCTCCGCGCAGGGCTGGAGACACGGAGAGCCTGCCCGGGGCTGGGCATCGGGCTCTGGCCAGCTCTGCACAAATGCTGTGCTTCGGGATTTTAAATCTAGCTGTTTTCTTCAGCATGGATGTTTGCAGGGTTCTCTGCGTGCCAGAAGTTGCACGCCGTGCTCAGAGCCAAGCGAGATACGAATACGAAGCCATCCCTCCTTCCTCCCGCTGGTCCAGCTTGCTCCATCGCCGTCTTGGGCCACAGCTGCCCCCGCGCTCCCGTGGTCTCAGCTGCACCTTGCTGCTCCGTGCCCAGGACAGGGACGCCCGCCTTGTCCTGGCCAGGCTGTGGCGATGCCTCTCCCGGCAGCCCGGGAGTGTGCCGAGCCCTCTGCCCTCCTGCTCCCAGCTCTTGTCACCAGCTCAGATGGAGCAGAGTTGTCTCTGCAGCAGGCAGGCTGCAAGGACGAGCTATTCCCCTCAGAGACGATGTCAGCTGTGCCGTCTTGGAAGATATTAATCTTCTTTGCCTGGTGGCTGCAGGAAAACCGGTGCAGGCTCTTTCCATGTGCTGCTGGTAACACGGCTCGGCTTGCCTCTGCCGTCACCTATTGCAGTGCCACCAGCCAAGGTTCAGGGGACTTTTCTCCTAATCGCCTGTAAACCCACCAGCTCTTCCCACTCTGTTCTGCTACAGGCCGTTTGCCAAGGACACGCATGGCTCCGACTCTAAAATCATGGAGATGTTGTGGAGAAAGGGACTGAAGGCAGTGGTCATCACCTGGACGGGAGGCATGGGAGGGCAGCTGGGGACAAAGGTGACAGCACACAGATGGGGCTGACACGTCACCTGGGCAAAACGCAGAGAGCTCAGTTTCACATTGCACAGGAGCAGACATGGGACATCCACCGGAGATGTCAGACAGAGGGGCCAGCCCCGCTTCAGCGAGCACCTCCCTGCCAAGCAGAGCCCGTGCGGGAGGTGTGGGGGCGTGCAGGGGTGTGGGGTGGCAGAGGGAGCGTGCAGGGAGTGTGGGACACGTGCGGGAGGTGGATCCCAGCACCCTGCCACGCTCAGCCGGTGAGGGCTTTCTCTCTGCCACCTTGGGAAGGGCCCAGCCCACGCAGCGCTGAGCAGGCACCGTTCCCTCCCTCGCCAGTTATTGTTCTTCCCTCCCCATTGCTCACTTACCTTTGAACACTTCAATCTCGTTGCCTTTGTCAGTGTCACTGGCTTTTAATTGAAATTCCTCAGACATCTTCTCATCAACGCAGCCCATCAGTTATTTTTGTGTGGGAAGTGATTGTTTTCCTTTTGCAGCTGTGAAAGTTAAATTCCAGCGTTTTGCTGGGAGACTGCTCCTGTCTCTTCCCTTTCTTACATGACCAAGTCAAGTTTTACATTGCAAACCTCCTTCCTTTGTCTGGTTATTTTATTTTTGGTCTTTCCTGTGCCCAGTCCCTCTGTGTCCATCTTGGGCTCCTCAGCTTCTCTGACCACTCCAAAAGGGTAGCTTCCACCTGTGGCTCCCTCCAGCCCTTCATTGCTGTCATTTTCCCTGCAAAGCACCCAGGAGAGCCCAGCCTGTCTATAAATCTTTGTTTCTTGGCATTTAATTTGTTTGCAAGGTGAACCCTGGCTCAGTGCACCACACTGTGGGGCTCTCACCAGCAGGTCTGGCTCACCAGATGGTACTGGAGGGATCTACGCTCCCTGCGACACTGGTGGGACCCCAGGAGGTTTTGGGGGCCGGGAGTGTGCCGGGCAGGGCAGCTCTGGCACTCTGCAAACCAGCCCTGCAAACAGGCGGGTGCATTCATGCGTTGCCAAAGTTGCTGCTTTTGGAGCATCTTACGGTAACAACAGCAAACGGCTGCCCAAGGGGGTGTGTAAACCCCGGCACTGGTTTAGATACTGTTAGCTCAGCACAGGCCCTGTCTCAGCACGTGCAGGCTGGGGGCAAAGCCTGAGCACTCCGTCGCCCACCAAACTGCCCCCATTAGCCCCTTCTCCCTCTCCAAAAGACAGTCAAGCAAAGAAAACATCTTTCCCAGCACTCTGCAACCCCTGGCAGCATTCAAGAGGAGGACCTACACCAGCAACAAAAACACCACCCAAAACACCTCCAAGACACCATTTCCAAGGGCGGCAGGAGGATGGGACAGGATCTCTGCCCCAGGTGCAGCCCTGCAGGTCTGAGTCCCTTCCCCTGCTCCAGAGCCCGGCAGAGCTGCCGAGCCAAGCCGAGGTGGCTCAGTCCCCTCCTTCGGAGCAGAGCAAGAGCCCTTTGGTGTAACCGGCTGGCTGTCCTGGGTTCAGGATGGCAAATGAGATGTGGGGCAAGGCTTCCCCCTCTGTCTTGCGCCAGGGTTGGCACCCCAGGATTACCCACGGCACGGCATGGCACGGCACTGGGAGGTGGACACAGTAACCAGGGCTGAGCAGGGCACAGTGCGGCTGCTGACACTGTAAAATAAAACAAACCCCAGCAAACACTGGGACCCCCTATTTCCACTGAAGAGCTTTGCTCCCTGCAGGTCAGCATCCCACATCCCTGCCAGCATCGCGCCGGGACACGGACTCTGCCTGGCACCTCCTCTGTCCCTGGCATTTCCCCACGGGCATCCCCAGGGAACCGCGGTGCTGCCCCGGGCCCCTGCTGTTCCCTTCTGCACACGAAAGGGTGATCGTGCCAGATCCTAATGAGCCTGCCCTGGGCTGAGGCCAGGAAATTAATTTTCCTTGTGCCAAGATCAAAAGGAGCCAAGGTTTCAGCCAGCAGAGGACCGAGCGCAGGAAAGTCCCTAGCTCCAGCAGTCACCCACGAGAGCTTTCAAATGTGATGAAGAGTTGGATGTTCAAAGGGCCTTTGAAATGTGTCCTACTGAGATAGAGGGAGAGGCGAGCAACAAATGCTCAGCCTCCCAAATATAAGGTATTTTCAGGCTATTTTGTAAATTTTAAATGCTTTTCAGACATGCCTCAGCAGCATCAAATATTTCAGAAATATAACATCTCAGCTTAAAACCATCCAAGATATTTTGTAGCCATATACAGACACATCCTGAGATGGGGAACGGTTAGAGCACGGTTATGGTTTCAAAAGCAATCGTACAAATGTCATAGGGTGCGTCCCATTATTCGTGCACACTCAGCCGTTTCCATCCCAGATAGGTTCACACTGGTCAGACCATGGCTGGCAGCACGAGCCCGGCTGGTGGCCCCGAGCCTGCCTGCTTCCCACCCTGCTGCCTGCGGAGTCACTGCAGCAGAGCCCAAGGAGCTCCAGCAGATAACCCCCCACAAAACCCCTCCTCTTTGGAAACAGTGAGATAGGCACTGCAGAGGTAGAGAAATACCCAGGCCAGCCCCAGCTCCGGGATGCGTGCAGCACTCTGGGGCCCTGTAAAATAATGAGCAGCAGTAATGAGCGAGCATGGAAATGTGCAGAGGTTCATAAAGCTGCTGCCCCAGAGAATAAGTCAACCACCAAGGGCCAGGCTGGGAAGAAGTTCCCACCGGAGCGAGTTGTTGCATCGCTGCCTGTGCTGGGTTTGCCTGCACCTTCCCCTGTGGCAGCGCGTGCTGGTCCCTCACCGGACAGGGGTCCTGCTCCATGGGCAGGTCCCTCGGGGGGAAAAGCAAATCCACTCCCTGAGAAAGCCGTGGGTGCCGGGGAGCAGTAGAGCTCCCCCTTTGTGGGTGTTGCAGAGCTGGCAGATGAAGAGCTGGGCTCCCGCTTGCCGGGTGAGATGCAGATCTGTGCCCGCAGCTTGTTCAGTCATTCATCAGAGCAAATTGGTGGCAGATCGCTGATTAGACGCGGGCAGCGCCAGGCGGTATTTATCAGCCTAAGGATCAATAGCTTCTGTCTTTCTGCTTGTCCTCTGACACACCTGCAATGATGTTTGAGCTGTTAGTAAGTGGCACTGCTCCAGGTGATTAATAATCTGGCCGATGAAGATGCAGCTTAGTGTTTTAATGGTGTTTATTAACATTTTCTGAGGAAGGCTGAACATTTCCTCTTAACAAAACTCTAGTAAGTTTGGGCAATTACTTTTTTCTTCAAGATGACACTGTGTGAGCAGCATGGCCAGCCCAGAGCTCGATGTTTCCCAAGGCCCTGCGCTCTGAAATGCAATCAGCTTTGATAAATCCACTCGGGCAGCCTCCTCTTGCCTTCCCTTTTCTGCGATTTTACAATTTCCTGGTCTGTTTAAAAGTGTTTATTCTTTATTGCTGGAAACATCTTCTTCCCTAGTGAAGCTGAGGGTTGTCCCAGCCCTGCAAACATTTTGTCTGCAAGTAATTTGCTTTGCATTCGTTGTCCTTCTGCCATCAGAGGGACTAATCGGCTGAGCACACGTGGCAGTGATGCGCTCTGCCTGGGGAAGGCAGGGAGCGAGGCACAGCCACATGCAACCAGCTACAGCCAATTCCAAGCCAAAAAACTGCTGGCAAGCAACTTTTCCAAGCTGGCTTCTCAAAAGCAGATGTATTGTGGTACAACCGGCCTGGCCCCACCAGTGTTTCTGGGAACACCCTCTCACCCTGCCAGTGTGCTGGTGTCCCAGGCTTCAACAAGCTGGAGGGGGATGGAAGGAGCCTTAAACTCAGCCTGTCCTAAAGGTTTTGAACACACATATCTGCCTCTGTGCCTCTTGCTGGCTGCCCTCTGGCTTCAGCTTCATCAGTGTGTTTGCTGCACCCCGCTTTCTGGGTGTGAACGGTCACAGGGACCCCTTTGCAGAGGGGAGGGGAAGCCTCAGCCTCCACCTCCTCTCACTGACGGCATGTGTGGTGGAGACAGGACCCTCATACCCTGAGCTTGCTACAGGCAATGCTTCTCCTGGGCTTTCCACAGACCACTGGGAGCCTTCCCCTTGTGCAGGGCAGGGTGATGCCACAGCGGTGGGTGCGAAAGGTGAGGGAGAGGGGAGGCGGCTTCCTGAAGCCCCCACAGTGGGGAAATGAGCAGTTCTGGCCGCTCCCCGACTTTTTACCCAGCTAAACCCCAGGACGGCTTCAACTCGCCTCAGTGAAAGATGCCAACTCCAGCACTGCAATGCCTCCTGACGGCGCTGCGGCATCAGCATTGCTATAGCAACAGGCCCAGAGCAGCAGCAATTTGGGGGGACCGTGCTGTGGCCGGACGGGTGCCGCTGCCCCCTCACTGCCCGTTGCCCAGGCTGGTCACATCCCACAGTAAGCCCTGGTGCAGCAAGGCCAGACCCCCACGGGGCACCCTCCACACGCAGAGCAGCCCTCGTGCCGGCTCCTGCAGCCAGCGCTTGCCAGCATCTTCCCAGCTGAATTCGTTGTTACCTCCCTGCGCTTTGGACTTTTCCAGCAACAGAAGAAGTAGGAAACCAGGGGTGTTTTGTGCCTGCTGCCAGCACCGATGCACGTGCAGCTGGCAGAGGGGATTTCAGCAGCATCAGCTCTCGAGGGGACTGGGGGATGCGGTGGCCAAAGGTGACATAAAGCCAGCCCTGTGGCTGAAAGCTCCCTGCCATGCTGGCCCCACCGCCTATCCCCTGCTCCAAAGCTCATGTCCTCCCTGAGCAGCGATGTGTGGTACAGCCTGTGCACACAGAGCATGCGGCATCCTCCGAGCGCTGCCGGCACGTGGCCGGCTCTTGGCCGGGCCTTGCAGCACCAAACACAGTTCCCGGGAAGTTTCTGATTAACAAGTGCCCGAGGACAAACCCCTTCTCTATTCTGTCTCCAGTCACAGCAACACTCTGACCTTGCCTTTGCTGGCAGGCAGGGACCGGCATATAGGAAAATCCTGAGCAGCTTTAAACCCCTCCGGTGTGCACAGTGCTCCCCGGGGAGCTGATGCTGGGGGAGAACTGGGCAGGAATGGCCAGCGAGCACCCACCACCTGAAACCAAAAGTCTGCAAGTTCAACCTGGTGGGAGCGTCCCTCCACCAGCCAAGGAGCCCCGAAAGCCCTGAAAGTTGAAAAATATTAAGAGAGAAATCATGAAGTTTTGTTTACTTTGAAAGAGTGTTTGGTATGTAAAAGCAGAATCGCCACCAATTAGTTACCGAGCAGAAAGTGTTGTCACTAAAATGGCTTGGCTCTGCTTTGCATTCACACTACATCAAACGGATGAAAACGATCAGCATGAATAAATTAGCTTCCTGAGCTGAAATTGTCCACAAAAATCACCCAGAAAAAGCCCAACAGGAGCTTGTGCTGACTCAGCTCAGCCCTGAGCTAAAATACAACAGGAGCACGGACCCCGAGCACAGTGCGGGGAGTGCTGGGGTCCTTCTTCCAGCCCCCCAGGAGAAGCTGGGTGGTAGTATCCATCCCACCTGGCTGTGGACACCCTGTGCTGCTGGAGCAGCTGTGTCCAGCCGATGCCTCCTTGCCTGGTCCACCGCACCCTGTGCCCAGTGACTTGCAGAGGTGCAGCTGGGAGCCGTCTGGTGCGCAGATTGCTGCTGAATTCCTCAAGCACAGGTGAAATCCACTCGGGACATGGTGTGAGACGGCTCCGCTCTTTATGTTTGAGCCAGGATAATTGCCCTACACAGCAATCGGTCCATCACACGTAGATAGCACCGACAGTATGAATTCTATGCCACTCTCGGTGCGTGCACACACGTGCAATGGGGAGGCCGAGGACCGGAGCTGGGATCATCCTCACTCACAGAGGGAGGGGACAGCCCGGGGTTTGCTGCACCTGGTCGGCTCCGTTTCCATCCCAATTTAGGGCACGTTTCCTTTGTGGGGCCGCTCAAACCTTCTCCCCCCGCCTCGGTTTTCACTGCGGAGGAGCGCGGGAAGGCGGTGCTAGAGGGCGCCAGGGGCCCGCGGACCGGCTGCGCAGCGCCCGGCGGCCGCGGTGAGGGGCTGAGTCTGCCCGTGGACCGGCCCGGCCCGGCGGGTCCCTCTGCCCGGGGCCGGGGCAGCCCCCTCCCCACCCCAGCTTTCTCGTCCTCCTCCCTCCACCCCCCGACGGGGCCGGTCTGTGCTCCCGGTGCCGTCCCGCACCTGCGGGGGGGCGTTTGGGGGGGGTGATGGGGGGTCTCTGGATCTCACTGGTCACCCGGGTGATGGGTTACAGCTGGGGAGGCAAGGCAGGAGCCGGGACTTGGTGAAAGGAGATGGCTTTCGTGGGGGTCACTCTTCAGGTAGCCCCTTTGCAGGATGGGCCATCGCATCACGCACGTGTGGCTCCTGTGCAGAGCGAACGAGGGGCACACAAAATACAGCCGGAGGGCAACAGCCCACAGGGATGGAGACAGATGTTTCCTCCCAGGAGAAACGGAGATCTTCATCTCCTCTGGGGTACCCTTATGCAAAGCAAACGGGACAGCTCTCTCCCTTTGGACACCTGCTGAGGGCAAGCTGTGCTATGTCCAGCAGGCAGGAGTACTTTCTAAGCAGGGAAGTAAGAGCAAACTGAGCTCTATGGCCATATGGGAATACAGCTGCCCTCCAAAGAGACTCAATCCCGTGGCAAGGGGGCAGAAAATTCAATAGGGTTGTTTTTTCCTGCCTTCTTCAAACCACACATGAGGTACAGCAGACATGTGCTGCTGGAGGCAGAAGGCTCCCTGTCCTGGCCCAGCTATCCTGGCTCCAAACCCAACCTCCAGCTGCACAGAGCTTCCCCTGTGCTGGCCAACGACCCACCTGGACAACGAGGTGTCCCCACTGCCCCTGCCCACCCACTGCCCCATGCATAAAAGTGACAGAGGACTCCTGGGCAACAGAAAAAGAGTCAGTGTGGGAGGGCGACGCAGTGAAGAGATGTGCTCCCAGTGTGTGTTTTAAAAGCAGCTTCCATCACGTCTTACGTGAAGCCCAGTGCAGTGACCGTGCAGAGGATTTTTGCCGAGCAGAGTGGCACAGCCCTCTCCGCACGAGCTGCCCTCTGCACCAGGGCACTGCAGGCGTGAGCAGAACAACGCTTTAATGTATAGAAATGCAGTGCCGGAGAGGGGGTGCTGCAGGGTCCAGCCATGCACAGTGGGATTTCAGGGTTGTCCGGGTGCCGCTGAAGACATCTGCGGCACTTTCAGGATCTGGCCGGAGGGGCCTGGAGGCAGCAGCGACATTCCCTGCCGGCCGCAGCTCCGTCACGTTTTGCTGACCACAGTGTATCTGCTGATGCTGATGGTCTGGGTGCATTCAGCCTGCAGGACTGGTGGGACAGGGAGAATTAACACCCTCTTAGTAAACAGTGTTGAGAAACTCTCCATTTGTTTGCCAATAGGCGGAACCAGAAGAATCCCTTCCCCACAACAAGCCATTCCCCGCCTCACAGTGAGCAACAGCCTCCCAGCTCCAGTGTAGATTTTCCACTTCCATTATTTTCTGCAGTTTGCGTTTTAAAATCTGTCCCGACTCAGCAACGAGACCT
The DNA here is from genome assembly GCF_965231255.1 of Vanellus vanellus. Classification (NCBI taxonomy): domain Eukaryota; kingdom Metazoa; phylum Chordata; class Aves; order Charadriiformes; family Charadriidae; genus Vanellus; species Vanellus vanellus. Next base: position 12,670,520 of record NC_138919.1, read on the forward strand.
TCCTCTGAGATCAAAAATGTGGGATTTGATGTGAACAAATTATTCTCTTGCAGCTGTACCGAGATTTGCTGTCTCCTTTCCCACTCAATTATTTCCTTGTTTGTTGCCCTCATTACAGCTTGGCAGCCCCAGCTTTTGGGGGAGAGCCCTTAACTTCATCCCATCTGCTGGATTACATTAGTGATCTAATCTGCTTATTACGATCCATACAGAAGATATTTTCTCCTTGCTCTTATCTGAAGAAATATGGGCATCAGTACAGAAGAAAGGGAAAAAACCCCAAAAAGCAATTTACAATCGAAGGAGAGGAAATAAATACATCGTAGTCACATGAGGAAGTAGTAACCACTGAGCTATTTTGGGCACAATACATCATGCAAAAGACGATGTGTCTTTCAAGCAGATTTCAAATCCAAAAGGCACAAAATGTTTTTGGAAAGTAAATTCTCACATACATGAAGTACCATGCCAAGGAGTGAAATCAGATGCTGCCAGTCATCGTATTTAAGGTTTGTACAGCATTTGGATAAGGAAATCCAGAGCGCCAGCTGATATAAACCGATATCCCTCTTTTGGTTTCAGTGGGACAATGCACAGACCTAAAACCACGCGGGTGCTTACGGACTGTGTTGGATCGGGACCATCCTGGACCTGGATCTAGCACACCTGCTAGAGCAGGGAGGCGGTGAGCAGCTCTTGAAGGTGTAACAAAAGCTTCATAACCCTCAGCGGATGTACACCCAGTGCTAACGGGTCAGTCCCTTGTCCCCTAGAGAACCCTATGTGCCTGAAATCGCAAGAGGCTTCAAGAAATCCTATATGATTAAAAAGCACATTCACTGTCACACTTGGCTAATCGTCCTCCTCTTTCCTGAGCTTTCGAAGGTTACGGTGTGCCCGAGGTAGAGGGAGCTCAGCAATAATCATCTATATTTTATTAGGCGATGGAAAGATGACTGCGTTTCTCCTGCTTGCAGGAGCTGGGGCATGTGGGACCACAGCGGCCATCACGTGGCGCATGGCGAAAACCCATGACCTGACCCCAAAGCGAGTGCGCACAACACAGGCATCCGCACGTGGGACAACTCCAGCGCAGGCGTTTTACACCGAGAGAGACAAGTTTTAGGCAAGGCCAGCCACCGAGAGAGGCAAACATGCCCCCCACGGCCCTCCTCTCCCTCAGGTCTATTCTCAGAAGAGGAACAGCGGGGGTAGTAGGCTCTGAGGCTCCCGTCGTTCGTCTGGTACCACCCTGAACAATTGTTCTGGCTCCCTGCTGCTTGCACTCTTTGGATGCTTGCGGACAGCTAGCATGTCTCTCTCCCACCCCTTTTTGTTGTGGTTTCTCCCTTGAAAGCTGCCAGGCAGATTTCCTGAGCCCGCCAGTTGACAGGGCCCCACGAACACAATGCCTGCAGGAGAGCGTCAGGACGGCAGCTCCCCAGCACGCTCGCTGTCGGAGCGCTGGGGAACACTGGGGAACGCACAGGGGAGCACCAAAAGCCAGTGGAGATGATGGGTGCAGCCCTGAGGGGCGGCGGGAGCTCTGGACAGAAGGCAGCCCTGCTCGGCTGCGCAAACTGCTTCCAATAAGTATGAAACGCCTCTCACCCCGGCATCAGGGCAGCCGTCTGTTCGAGGGGTGCACCCTCTCTGCCGGGTGGGTGCCTCACCCGTCCAGTGGAGGCAGCAGCCCGTCTCACAGAGGTGTTTGCCGGACAGCACTTCCAGAGCTTTTCAGGCAGACAGTAATTGCTGCAACAGCCGTGGTTGAACAGGCTGTGGCATCAGTTTTGCATGTGGGGACTCCCGGGGACACTTGCATGCCTGACACCAAGGCTCAGCCGGAGCGATTTGCTGCACTGAACTTAAACGTTACATAGGAATATTTTAAAAAGTGTGAATGGCTGCAAGAATTAATGGAACTGCATAAACAAAGAGCAAGGCGCTCTTGCTCTCATGTAGCAAAAGACCTGCTGAAAGTTTTGTCCGGATCAGCAAAACTCAGGAGAAAGTACCTTTGTTTGGCACTTCAGTTATCAGTCCCCAATAAGTAAAACAGCCCCTCTCTCTGGAGGATGGGCAGGATTTACCGCTCCATCTTTGGGTCCCTGCCTCCCACGTGTCCCTTCCCAGGACACTCACTGCAGGGAAGCATTGGGCACTCTGTACCCCTCGCTGCTCCCCCCAAGTCTCCTCCATCCTTCTGGGGGTCAGACAGCCCCCAGCAGCTTGCTGCTTGCTGCCAGGCTCTCACCTCTTGCACCGACTACCACACACACACGCACACGTTTGCTGAGTTTGTGGTGAGAAATCCCTGCTCTGCTGGACAGGAACCACTGGCTCCGGTTTGCAGAGTAAGTGATCCGGCACGGAACAAGTTCCATGTTTTATATGAGATTCCTTGTATCCTCCCCTCAGCTGATGGCCGGGGCCATGTTCTGTAGGTACCATCACACAGTATTGCGGCACATGTTAAATATGAACAAATTAGGGTCCCTGTGAAATTATCAGCTATCACACTTTCTTCTCCACCACTTTCAAACGGGGCTGGGTTTGGTTTTGGAGAGATTCCATCTATACGGACAGATTTATTGCTGTATATATACTTTATTTTAGTCATATTCTTCAGTCTCTTTAAACTAGAACCAGTTCAGATCCCTGAGGAGCCATTGGATCCCCAAGGAGCCATCATATAATGACAAGATTGACCTCAACAGGTCTGGCCCGGTCTGAACCATGGCCAGTGCCCTGGACCAGTGCAGGGTGCAAGTGGCGTCGCAGTCCGATGACTTTGCTATGGTTAGCATTAAAAAAACACCCTGAAAAGTACTCGCCTTGTTCTTCACCTCTCTCCAGGATACCTGAATTACCTACTGTGCTGTGGTGTGTCACACACACCGTATCCTGCTACTCCTCCTGGACTCCGCAGGCTGGCAGTAGCCTCAGGAACGGGCACTGGCTGCGGGAACTGAGCACCAAAACCCTTCAGGGAGGGTGCAGATGAGCGGTCCTGATTGCCTCTGCCCATCACCCGAGTGTGTGGAAGATGGGGAGCCCCCCACCCCCCTCATTTTGAGACAACCAAAGCATCTATCCCGCACAACTCCCATGTCTGCCCTACCCAGTTTCTGAGGTAGATCCCACCAGGATACACCCTGCCCCCGGGATCCCCCTGCTCCCGGGACCCCCCTTCCCCTTGGGATCTCCCTGCCCCTGAGTCCCCCTTGTCACTGGGATCCCTCTGCTCCCCAGGAATGGCCCTGCCCCCGGCACCCCCCTTCCCTCCGGGACCCCCCTTTACCCCGGGATCCCCCTGCTCCCGGGATGCCCCTTCCCTCCGGAACCCCCCTGCCCCCAGGGACCCCCCTTTCCCTGGGATTCCCCTGCTCCCGGGATGCCCCTTCCCTCCGGAACCCCCTGCTCTCAGGACGCCCCCACCTCCCAGGACCCCCCTTCCCTCCGGGACCCCCCTTTCCCCGGGATCCCCCTGCCCCCCGGGATGCCCCTTCCCTCCGGAACCCCCTGCTCCCGGGACGCCCCCACCTCCCAGGACCCCCTGCTCCCGGGATCCCCCTGCTCCCCAGGAATGGCCCTGCCCTCGGGACCCCCCTTCCCCCGGGGCCCCCTTTTCCCCCCGAGTACCCCCTTTTCCCGGGATCCCCCTGCTCCCCCTTGCCGAGCAGGGGCCGGGATCCGCGTGCCCCGGGCCCGGCCCAGGATGATGGCCGGTAGCCCCGCGGCGTCCGCCGCACCCGGGAGCGCAGCGCTCCCCTCGCCCCGGCTCCTCGCCGCCGTCCGGTGGGCGGCCGCGCGGCGGGGGCGGCCCGGGCGGGCGGCGGGGCTGGAGCGGCGCCGGGTTTCCGCCGGGCGGGAGGCGGAGCGGGGAGGCGGCGGCCGCGGCCCGGGCGGAGCGCAGAGCCGAGCGGCGCCGGGCCGGGGCTGTCAGCGCGGCGGAGCGGGAGCCCAACGGGCCGGGCCGGGGCCGGGGCCGGGCCGGGGCGCCGCCGCCGAGCAGCGCGCACCGCCAGCCCTGAGGCGGGGTGGGGTGTTGGGGGGGGAGGCCGCCATGCCGGGCGGGCGCTGAAGCGCTGAGGGGGCGCGGAGGAGGCGCGGAGCGGAGCGGAGGAGCGGGGCGGGGCGCGGCCGGGCCCGGCCGGGCCGGCCGGGAGAGCGGCGGGCCGGGGCCATGCCATGCCCGTAGGGAGAGATGCCTTTTGGAAATGGAGACACTGGATCACAGCGCAAACATGGCGTCCCCGCGGCGCGGCTGCCCCTCTCGGGCTGGTGCCTTCTCTGCTCCCTGCTGTGCGGGGGGCTGGCGGCGGCCCGGGCGCCCCCGGTCCCCGTCTGCCAGCCCTGTGCCGCCGACTGTACCTGCACCGGTCCCGCCTGCCTCGTCAATTGCTCTGCCCGTGGGATGGAGCGCCCGGGGACCGGCATCCCTCCCGCCGCCACGGCGCTGTGAGTACCGCGGGGCGCGGCGGGGCCGGGGCGGGCGGGCGGGCGGCTCTACCGGGCTGTGCCGTACCGGACTGTGCCATGGGCGAGCGCTGGCACATGGGCGGCCGCCCCGGCGGTTTAATTTATCCTCGAGTGTTTCCTTGAGCGTTGGGCCGTGATGGAGATGGGAGGCGTGACAGCGGGGGACAAACATGGAGAGACGTCGGGGAAAGTTTGCGGGGTCAGAAGTGGCCCGAGAGAAGCAGACAGGAGAACAGGTTGAGTGGGTGAAGTGTGCGGGCCCAGGCTGGCAGCGCTGCTCGGGCTGGCTGGCTTCAGCTGGGGTATGGCTAGCATGGCGGGGCTCAGGGCCCCCAAAAAGCCCCCGGCCGTGGGGATGCGTTCGGCTCCGCACCTGGAGCAGTGTTTTCAGGATTCAGCCCAAACCAGGTCATCTCGTACGGCTGCTCGTGTCTTGCTAAGAGTTGGCAACGTGCGGGGCACGCTGGATACACCGGCGTGTGAGATCCGAGACACCCCGGCAGGTATGGTGGGCAAACCATAGGATAACGTTCCCCATGGATGCGTTAACGCGAGCTGGGGAGCTGCTGTGCCGAGGGGCAGGGGTCGTTTGGGCAGGGGGTTTAATTTCTGAGGTTCTGGGGGAAATTGCAGGAGGAGAGCGATGTCAGGAAATGAGCAGTTGGATGCGGCTTAAACACTGTTCTGTTAACAGAAAATCCAAAAGACTCAAGCAACAAGTTCAAATAAAAGATTTCTCCATGAAAGTGCTAGGATGGGATGACAGTTGTGTTTGTGTCCAGATGCTGATTTTGTTGTTTTGGGAAAATTGGTCAGAAAGGTATGTTTCTTGGAAGTGCATTAGAAGGGTCCATATGTTCAGTCACTTAAATTTACTGTGTGACGCAAGAAACAGGCTTAGGGGAATTTTTTTTTTTTAATTTATTTTTGAACCTAAAGTTGTTTTCCCTAGGGAGCAACTTTTCTGTTCTTGAGGAGACAAAAGCATCGAGTGATTAATGTAGGAGAGATGACGCGGGGCCCGGCACAGTAGAAAAATCTCACATGAACTGATTTCTACTGGTATTTCAAGAAGTTAAGGGTCTGCTTTCCTATTCAGATATTCTTAACTAAATTTCCACTTTTTAATGTCAATATAGATTGAGAGATATTGCAGAAGTTGTGAAGTACCACAGTAAACATTAAATTGAAGGTCAGCAAGATGTATCTAGACTAACTTAAGGAATATGTGCACATCTGTAAATCGAGCAGAACAAGGTGTTTTCCAACTGTTTTCTTACAAGATACATTTAGACTTTTCCAAACAAACTAGCCATTGTTTATTGCAGAAAGTCCCTAACTGGGAACGACTGATTTTTATTAATGGGTTTCTGACGTTGCGTTATCTGTTGTCAGTTAGACACAGGGATCTACAGCTCTGGAGGCTGAATGTGCCGTTGCGACAGAGGTGGAACGTGCCAGCGCTTCGCTGGTCACTTCTAGAGCAGCCTTCTGAAGACGGTGATGATAAGTCCTTCTTTTGGCTTTTTAAGGATTTGGGGTTATTACAGTGTGTTTCTAGGATTATTCATTTTGGTAGTAAGTGTTTGAGACTGTTTATATTATTGTTGTTCAGAGGCGTTGAGTTGTAAAAGCTCCCAGAACGTTTTGGATTAGATGGTATTATGCGATGACAAATTGGAGTTGGACATAAAGCTCTTGCAGGTCAACAAAACAAAGTGCCCAGAATGCGGGAAGGGGAAATCTACTAAAGCAAATGGACTGAAACGGCAGGATAGTGTTACTGACATCTTCCTCTGATTTCGATGGAGAAATGTTTGTTTACAGCACTGTTGAGAGCAGTGCGGTAAGGGGAAGAGCTTTGCTCCGCTGAGGGGTGATTGTCTTTGGAATTCAGACTGTAGAGTCATCTTTGTCAGCCAGCAGATCATCTTGTGTGTGCAGTCACGACTCAGCTGAAAAAGTGCGTGCTGGTAATATTCTGATGACTGGTATAAGATGTGCTGAAGCGGTCTGCTGTGGCACATGGATCTCCTTTGGGGAGAAGTTTACTGCCCTGCTTGACCTCCTGACGATGGGAAAGAAGGCATGTGTACTTACATCGTCATTATAACCACGGAAGATTTACAGATTAATTTCTGTTGGGATGAGGGGGACTCTGGCTCATGACACAGTGAAGTTATGCAAGCGGTTTTGTCTATTCATTCATGTTCCCTTTATTGAACGCTGACAGATAAAGTAAATAATGCTTTTAATGATTGCTGTCTATTCTCTCATTAGAGGAAAGCTTTTTTTTTTTAATATCTCAACAAAACTTTTTTTTAATTAGTCTGAAACAAAAACAGCCTTTAAGAAGGCCGAGTTCAGAAAATTACCAGCACCAAAGCTCCCTGATTCTGCGGCAGGCGTGTGTGCTAGCAGTTGCGCTCAGCAAATGCGCTACCGTACCTCTAGCTGTAGAAGTAAGGCCTAGGAAATGAATTCCTCTCGTATCCGATGTTATAGACGTAGCAACTTTGAAGAAATACATGCCAACTTTGGCAGCGCTGTTACTAGGAGTACAGAAGAAATGCCCCATCCAAAGAATCACTAAGGAAATAAGCTCTGCTGCTTGCAGACGCTACATACCTAGCTGGAAGCAGTCTCCAGGCAGACCGAATGGGAATATTGGCCCCCTCCCATCGCCGGAGTCGGGTTCTTGAAGTGTAACGCAAAGTCTGGCTGGAATCAAGACCAAAGTCTGTTTTTCTAAATAATCTGCAGTGCGCAACATAAAAAGTTATACTCAAGAGCAACACACTTCAAGTGGCAGCATTTGCACTTCTGAGTTTCTCTGTCTGAGAAATGCTCTGATCTGATCTCTTTTCAAGTGCTCTGCTTTCAGAGCTACCGGATTTTGTTTGCATTTGCTTTAAGACTTAGCCGTTTCATGAGCTGGTATCACTTCTTTCATTCCTCAGCTGGAAATAAAACTCATGAAGATTTTCTGACTTTCCCTTGCAAATATTGACTATTTGTGACACATCTTTAGTGTAGTGGTAGTTTTGAAGTGGCGATTAGAATCTCGATTTAAAAGACTAGAATTGAAACTCCCTTATTTTTCCTTCATCAACGTGGAATACTATTTGTGGATGGGTAAGAAGGAGAAGCTGAAATCAGTGGAGCTCTGCTATCACCACACTCCTGCAGAAACAGAAGCTTTGCAGATTTGGGGGTCATAACTTTCATCCAAAACCCAGCGGAGTTTTTTTGTGGATTTGTCAGTGAGCCCTGGTGTTACACTGCCTAGCCGGTGACTTCACCTAAGCAAACCTTCTTAAAATAAACAGATTTTATGATTCAGGAACCTACAGTCTGTGATATTTTAAATTTCAAGAGTTGGCAACGATCGGTAGATTTTGGTATTATGTGATGCAGTAAAAGCCTTTTCAAGGTTCAAGGTGTCTTCAAAAGCTGTCAGGGGAAAAAAAACCCAAACAATTAAAACTAAAATCCAATTCGGGTAAAATCACAAGCAGTGGAGTGTCTGTACAGTAATGTCCAGTCCACAAAGGCAAAGCAGCTTTACTTCTGTTCCTAGAAAAAACTTAAAGAGCCTGGAATGTCATTCTTATAAGAAGCTATATCCCCAGTGAAAACAAGGCTGTATTTCTCTTTTGCAAGTAATTTTGGAGGGGGGAAAAGGCCCAAATGAGGTGCTACATAAATATTTTGCAAACGAGATGCATTCAGCCTGTGGAAGGGACCAATCACATAAGCAAATTGTAACTATAGTTTAAGCAGCAAACAAAGAGGCAATTCTGCATTATTCTATTGGAGCATAATGGTTTCTGGTATTAGTGAAGTGTCACCATAATGCCATTACAGCAATGGCACAAGCAGAAGGTTTGGGTTGTTTATTGTGCTCCTTCCTAAAGCTTCAGAGAAATTTGAGTGCCGTTCTCATGAGTGAGACACTTACCCTTTTTAAAATTAAAACTTTGGCGCTTTTTTTGATGGTGTTTAAAAATATAGTAACAAAAATGTCCTGCTAGGTAAGAAAAGGCATCCCCAGGAGAGGTGGCATTTGAAGGTATTCCTGCTCCGTGGCAAATGTTACAATTAAATAAACCCGAGCAACATCAAGGTGTCTCACTTCCTTGATGCCAGCCCAACATTTAAAGATTTTGTGATTTGCAGTCTGGTGCAACCAAACCTACGAACCCTGGTACTGACAGAAAAACATGCATTGAGAAACTGTAGCTAAACATCTCCCAGCCCCACCGGGCAGAGCAAATCCCTGTCTGAATGCTGTCTGAATGCCCACTCCTGACCCTTGTCAGACGTCAGTAGAAAGGAACACCCTGTCTCTGCTCACCTCATTTTTGGGGGTTCCTTGTCATCTGGTGTATTTTTTACTGCATACTGTTTGCATTGATTTTTCCCTGTACTTCCTGCAATTTTTAACTTTACTGGTGGTGTCTTTTTGGTTGTGGCTTTTTCCCTGTTGGAGTGAAAATGTGGGCCCAATCCTGTTCTTTTCCTGCTTGCAAGCCCCTGCCACCCAGCTGCTTTCATTCTGCTCTCACAAGGAGGAGTTTTAAAAATAAAATCACTCAGAAGGTAGGGTGAAACAGACTCATCTGGTTTGTTAACGCTTCTCTCCCTGTTTGCCATTTAATGGGATTCCTTCTTTTATCTCATCATGCCGTGGTTTCCACACTGTGGTTTCCATAATGCATTTTTGCGTCATCCTTTCTCCATTTCTTCAAGCTTTGTTGTCCTTTGACTGATCGTTGCAGTTCAGCTTGATTTTGTATCTTGTCTCTTATTTACTCCGTATGTCCCCAAACATTTCTGTGAGTTGTAATAAGTGAATAAAAAAGTAAGCGGGAGGGATGGAGGCCAGCTCAGGAGCAAAAATGTGCTTTCCACTGCCAGGGTGGAGCACGCTGGGAGCTGCAGAGACAGAAGTTCTTGCTCTTACTGTGAGGAGAGTGCACGGGGGAGCGGGGGGGACATGGGAGTGTGGGGGACACAGCACTTGTGAATTAGTCACTCCATAGCCCATAGCATGGTTTAGGCAGTCGCTGTCGGGCTCAAAGAGAAAAGTTCTGTCTCTTCCACAGTGGAAAGTTGGCAGCTCTGCTTGTAGGCTGCACTTATGATGCTGTTGCTATTCAGAGAAACAGCTGCTACCCAACATCAGCCCACCCTTCTCTCGCCCCACATCAGCCCAGCCTTCTCTCCAGGCCTTGCTGAGATTGGCCTTAAAGACTGGAAGGCTACAGCTACTGCTGGGCTGCAGAGCTACTGACCACGCTCCCGTGGTAGCTTCTACCACCTAGAGGAACATGCTCTGCTGAAGGTTGCTGCCTGTCCCAACAGGAGGATGAGGGTGTCAAATCAGACCTGCCCAGCCCTTATTTCTTAACCTGCCTTTGCAGTAAAGATTAGCTTATTTTTTGTATTGGACTGTTGTTTAGACTCTGATTCTAAGTTGGCATCTCTGTTTGCCAAAACTAACAATGTCAAATTGAAATATAACATTAGTTTTTGCTTTGCAAAGGGCACAAAAAGCAAAAGCCACGTGATTACAGCCATTCCCATTTTTTCAAAGGATAGCTATCGTCAGGAAGAGCATCAACAATGTGCAAGTTGACCATCTGTAGCGTTTGCAGTATATTATAGGAACCATGACCAGTAAACAGATTCTGTCCTCACTTTCCAGCTCCTCCCTTTCCCTCAAAAGATTGCATCCATTTTGATTATGTGCTACCACTGGATTTAAACAGAGATAATCAAAACAAAGCAAAATATTCGTCAGTCAGCTGTTTCTGCCAGCCTAACAGTAAAAATAGTTCCCCTCAGGTTATGAATGAGTTGAGTACACCTCTTTGGCTTCCTGGCATCAGGCCTCATAAAGACATTAATAAGCTGAGATCAGAGACAAAGTTTCAGGTGTGGCATACGGTTTTGTGTTATTGTGTTTAATCCAATGTCATTTTTAATTTAATTAGCAACCCGTGTTAAGTTAGTGTGATATGGTGGTTTGGTAACAGTACTGGATGGAAGAAATGATGATGTTCACTTTGTGGTAATGAATCTCCCATCTATAGCATTTTTCAGTCGTGGTGCGTGTGCCTTAACCATGTGACCCTGCTTTACCTCCGGCCTGGGTTATCCGGGCTGCCCACCGACAGTGTGGTGTTGGGAGGTGACGGGACTTTCTCTTCCCACTGCAGTCGATAAGCTCTTGAGCATCACCAGGAGAAGGCTGTACTCACTCTGACAGCAGACACAGTCTGCAGCAGCTCCCGCTTTTGACAAGCCTGCGGGACAATCTGTAGTGACATGAATTCTGGATCCAAGCCAGGACTCAGCCATCCTGTTCCTATTAATTTAAAATTGTACCTGGACACCATACCATGCCCCTTTTTTCTTCTAGCAACAGCTTGGCAACTTGTATTCTGCCCGCCAGTACAGGCAGCTCCTTGTATCAAGAAACACATTTGGCTCTGTGTGATAGTGTTTTGCATGTCTGTGATGAAGTCATGAGGTCTAATCGTTGGTTTGAAACTGAGATTTCCAGGGTGGAGTTTGTAGCCCAGGCTAGAGCCCGTGCCCACCTCCTCGGACAGACATGGCTAATGGTACTTGCAGATCCCCAGCAATGGCCTCTTCACAAGACTGTTGCAACATCCGCTGGCAGGACCTCGGCCCTGGCTGCCGCAGGATCCGTGCTGCTCTGGGCTCCTCTAGCAGGGAGGGGGGACTTACGCACATCCAGAAGCAAAAGAGCAGTTGTCCCTGCAGCTTTGATTGAGGCAGGCAGTGAAGCCTCTCCTTCCTCTCCCCGGTGGCGGGGGCTTGTAGGGGGTTCTGTAAACACCTTTCCCTGCTCCGTCAGGGGGCACGGGTCCTGCTGGGAATGGGTTAAATAGGTTCTGCTACAGCAAATGCTTCATGGTCAGGGAGAGGTGGGAGTGGCTCTCTAAAAAGAGGATCTAGGGTGTGGGTTGAGTCCTCCTGAGGGAGGAACCCGAGGAACAGCTAAGCCTGGGAAAGCAGAGCCCAGACGAATTGTGTTGGCCAAAGTTGTTAGTTTCTCTCTCAAAGCCACGCCTCGGGAAGGGGGTGGAGTGAGGCCGGCCTGAAGCCTGCGGATTTTGTTTTAGGTCAGGTTGGTGAAAGGTTCTCTAGTCCCATCAGGGACCCTGCATGGAAGCCACATGTGATTCTTGCTGCACTGCAGGCAGACCCAAGGTGGTTAGCTGGCGGCTGGCGGGAATACGCTGTGAACACAGAGCTGTGAGTCAAGGAGATGCATCATTTTACCGTGTGGCAGTGATGTGAGCACATGGGTCCCCCTAACAGCTGAAAAAACCCACGATCATTCCTTTTTGTGTATTTATTTTTGTAGGGCAACCTCGTGTTGCTTGAAAGAGCACGCTACAAAGTAGCTATTTTTGTACTTCTGTATTCATCTGCTTGCCTCACAGCTGGGCTGGTTGTGTTTTAGGGGTGGAATACAGCTTAGCCTTTCCAAGTGTGGCTCGGAAAAAACAGATGTTTCAGTTCCTGTCTCCGCTGCCGATGCTCTCGCATGCCCACATTTCCAGCAGTAGGACATCAGTGCTGGCACACAGGCCCTGGACTGTGCATGGGAGAGGCACTGCCGAGGCCCTTCAGCTCTCCGGTGTCTGCGTGCTGTTCGTGGAGCTGTTGGGAGAGCTGACCACACAAAGCGTTAAACATCGAGGGGAAGCACATGGCTCCTCGTCAGCACCTGGTGCAGCCCAGTGCCGGCACCCCGGCGTCTTGCTGGCAGTGGGGATCGGCGTGCTGTCGGTATGGGAATGTTCACGGGTTTTGCCTCATGGGTTGCTTCTGTGCTATTGCTTAATGGCTTTCACATGCAGAGGCTGCGTAGCTGTTTGCAAGCAGAGAGAACCATCTGAGCCACGCTATTCAGCCAGTGCCAGGCAGTCCGTGGGGTGATAAGAATGATAATCACGAGCCCCATCCTGCGACACATGCTCCCAGCGCAGTGTGCTGCATTTCCTCTCCTGGGACTTAAAGAGCTGGGGCAACAGTTGGAAACCACAACAAGGTGCAGAGTAGAGAGCCTCTGAGAAAAGTGTTGCAGCCACATTCCCTCCACTTAGTTATGTTTTTTACTGCCTCAGGCAGCTCTGTTTAAGCTTTCTTCCTCAGAAAGAGGAGCGGGACAGGGGTTTGGGGACAGTGTCTTGCCTCGTCACCTACACACAGATGCTTGCACAGGACCATTGTGAAGACCTTGTGAAAGAGTCTGTGCTCAGCCACAGTCCGTGCAGACAGCATTGTGTGCTGCCTGGAGTGTGGAGCTGGCCCTCGGCAGAGAGTTGTGTTTCACCCCTCCCCAAATGAAAAGGATTGGAAAGCCTTCTGGAAAGACTGAGTTTTCAAAAGGAGGAGTTTGGATATGGAAAGAGCATTCAACTGGCACCTTTAATATTTTGTATTGCTGTACCACCTCTGGGATCTCATAGCTTAGGCACAGTGCAGGCACAGCAGAGAGACAGCTCATACCCAAGACCTGCAGGTGGTCCAAACAATCCTGCAAAAGCATAAGTCTGGAATACAGGCACTTGCCTTTGAGCTATTAGCAGAGCTGCTGCCATTCCAATCTCATAAATGATTCCAGCAGACCATATAGTGACTCCTCAGTTGATTTGTGTCACGAAACTGCCCTTGCACTGAAGCATAGCAGAATTAAAAAGAAATCTTCTCCTATTTCCTAAAACAAAATAAAGCACTCATCTGAAATAGGATGCAGGGTGATTCCCTGGGAGAAGAGTTTCCATTGGAAAATATCTCGGCTCCCGACTAACCCTCCGTAAAGCAGTTGCAGAGGGCAGCTCATTATTGCTACCTGGGTGATTTTCTGTAAGGGGACTGTTAGATAAACAAGTTGTTGAAGCCCTTAGTCAGGATCCCTTCTCAGCTACTTCACTACATGGTAAAAAACAGGTTCCCTATCCTCCCGGAGAGAGGAGACAATTGCAAGTAGAGAGCCACTGAAATGAACAAAGTGACATTGGCCAGAGATTCATAAGTAATGAATTAAATCTGTGCAGATCAAAGGTTTCTATCAGAGTGTGGGAACGTTATTTTACTCCTACAGAGGGAAAACATGAAGTCACTTGCTTTATGAACTGAACTCTGCCTAGATTGGCAACCCCTGATTGCATGGATCAGTGCAAAGTTTATATCAGAAGTCTTAAAAAATTAGTATAGACAAAAGTGAGGTGGTAAGACAAAAGCTAGAAGATGCCGAGGGTTGGACTGTGTTAGTCTTTCAGTTGTGTTACGAAAATTCGCTGTAGCTAATATATGTGATAGCTTGGGTTCATACCAGCAGTAAATAATGACTTTACTTAAGAAAAAGAAAAAAAGAAAACTGCTGCCCCTTTGTGCAGTAAAGCTGTTATAGGGCATAGCACGTATTAGGACAGTGCCATGGAAACAAAGCTTAAGCTGTCTGGGTGGTACTCCAGGCTCTGCTGGACTGACACAACATAATTCCCAAGTTTTAATTAAAGAGAGAAGACACACCCCATTTTTTGGAGGGAGTGCCAGGAGCATCACTGGTTCTTGGTTCTGTGTTTCATACAATACAAAATAACTTCAATAGTCTGACAGCCAGACCCTGAACTCTGAGACCCTTAGTCCTCACTGCTGTCCTTGTTGTCACTCGTTGGATCCAGCAAATTAGCCATTTCTTGAAAAGCTTTCTACTTTTCCAGTGTAAACTGTCAAGGAGCAATGTCACTGTCCTTGGACGAATTAGTTTCTGATTACATGCTCAGATTGCATCTGATACAGCCACCCATTTAAGTTGCATTACTTTGGATTTGCTTTGTGCTGAGTGTTGTGACCCATGTTATGCAGCCAGTTGGATTGAATTATTACTCTCTGACACAGTTTAGAATTTGCAGCATTTAAAGGGTTAATTACAGCTAGCCATCAGATCTCTAAAGCAAGCCAGCAAAGCCCACTGCTGCATTCTGTCTTCCTGTGGATTAGCTGTGGCACGTCCAAGTCTGTAGCTTGATCCCATAACTTCAGAGAACTGGGAGAGGAGACTATGTTTGGAAATTAATCCCCAACACCCCCGCTCCCACAGAACGCAGAGCTTCCCCTGAAGTAGATGCACTCTGTAGCTGCTTGGGAAAGACATTTTGTAAGTCGTCGGAGAGTCCTGGATCTTTTGAGGGCATGCAGCCCTGCTCTAGATCCTCTCCTCTTGCAGGTGACTGGTCTGATTAGCAACACGGAGCACCTTTTTCTCCCTGTGCACTCTGACCACAACTCCTATTTATTCCCATAGAGAGGGGAGGTGGCAGTGGTGCCAGTGTTGCGTTTATTGGCTTTCCATGCAGTTCCTGGAAGTTGCTAAATTCTGCAGCAGCCATGGAGGCTGTGTGCAGCATGCTTAAGGCCAGGATTTGCTTCCCTCTCTGTCCTTCTCCCCTCCACAATCAAGGAATCAAAGTGCATACCTTAGTTTGGGAAGAAAGCCGAGCTACGGGGGGCAGTATTGTCTAACGGCTGGAACACAGAGGGGAAAGCGGGACTTCTTGGTTTTGTTTTCAGTTCTGACCCTGGTTGTGTGGGCTGAGCTGTCATTGATTCATCTGCACTCAGTCTCCCCTGTCTGAGCAATGGGGCTGGTGCTTCCTTGCCTCACGGGAGTATTGTAGTGGTTATTTATGGGAATTAAATGCTTGTGGAGGGCTTAAATGCTTGGCTGCTGGATAAATGCCCTGGGTTTCTAATTCCTACTTGCTTGGTGCTGTGCCATCCTCGTGAGAAGGCAGTAGAGCATTATTCTATACCAACTCTCAGGAAGCTGAATCTCCACTCTGTGCAAGGTAAATGGCAGGGCAGCAAAACACATGTGCGTACTCATTTTGACAGGCTTAGTGGTAACCTTAGTCCTGCTTTCCTGCCCCTGCTTTTGCTTCAACCTCTTCTTGCCATCATCCTCTGAACTAAACACGCAACCTTGTGCTTCGCTGGTACGTAATGTGTGGCAGGTACCGGAGCCAGCAGGATCTCATTGTGCTATCGTAGCTGGAGAACCATTCATTTTTCTTTTAACGCATCTGAAAAAAGAAAAGTTTTGTTTTCTGCCCATTTTTTTTTTTTTTCAAGGCAGTGCCATCAGTTTCCCGAACAGCGACATCCCAGCCCCAAATGGGAGGTCAGCGCTGACTCCAGCCCAGGGGGCCAGCTCCTGAGAGAAAGGTGGCTGCTCCCCGTGGGCTCCTTGGGGCAGAAGGACATGGGGCTGGGGGTGTTTTCCTCACCAGGAGCAGGGTGGGGAAAGGAACGGTGTAGCCCCAGGCTGCAGGTACAGAGATGGGCGTGCAAGGCCAGAGCTGTGCTTCTGGGACAGGATGACTCCTCACAGAAGGTCTGCAGCCATGCTTGTGGGTCTTACTCCCCTCAGCAGGGCAGCCCTCCAGTGCCGCCAGCACCTCCAGTCTTTCTCCCAAAAGCATCCTATCTCAGCTAGGAACCAGTTTATACCAGCCAGGTGCCATTTAATTCAGCCAGGTGCCACTTTACCTCAGCCAGGCACCATTTTAATCTCACCGGCTGCCACATTACTTTAGCCGTGGGGCAGCTTCTGCTCTCTTGTGCCATATCCCCCTCAGGTCAGCCAGCCCACAGCTCAGGGGATCTGGCAAGCAGGTCTGTGTGGTGTTAGCCGTCTGACCCTGTTTCTTAGCCCTAGGCAGCCCTCCTGGCTGCCTTCACCCAGCAGGCCTGTAGCAGGCAGCCTGCTGCAGTCACAGTGGCATCGTGGGACCCCATCATGGCGCTCGGCAACAGTGTGGTCTTGCAGACGGACTGTCTGGAAACACAGGGTTTTGTCTGGGTTTGGGCAAACCCGTGTGCATCCATCTCCTTTCCTGCCTTGCACCTCTGCTGTCTCTGCGGGCTCAGCACGGTCAGCACCCGTTGGCCACACAGGGCCTTGGCGCTGCACGCGCCTTGCGGTGAGGCCGGGCTCAGCCACGGGGAAGGGCTGCCATGAGTTGCCCCATGAGCTGTTCTGCAGGGCTCAGTATTGGGGTCAGTTCTCTTTAATATCTTTATCAACAGCCTGGACGAGGGGATTAAATGCTCCCTCAGTAAGTTCACAGACAACACCAAGTTTGGTGGGAGTGTTGATCTGCTTGAGTGTAGGACGGCTCTACAGAGGGATCTGGACAGGCTGGACCGATGGGCCGAGGCCAATGGTATGAGGTTCATAATTTCTTCACTGAAAGGGTTATCGAACATGGGAGCAGGCTGCCCAGGGAAGCGATTGAATCGCCATCCCTAGAGGTATTTAAAAGCCAAGTAGACATGGTGCTTAGGGACATGGTTTAGTGTTGGTTTTGGCAGTGTTAGGTTAATGGTTGGACTCGATGACTTAAAGGTCCCTTCCAACCTAGACAATTCTATGATCTTCTGTGTCCCTGGCCGGGTGCCCCGCAGGGCTGAGGTGGCTGTCCTGCCTCGGGGCTGCAGAGCTGGGCCTGCTGACACCGCCAGGGTGCGGGTTCAGGATCAGGCAGTCGGTAGGTCTTGGCTGTAGTGCATACTACAAGATCCCTGCTGTTAGTTGTTTGTTTAATGATGGCTGATTAGGGGGAGAGGAGACTGGCCCTTTCCTCCTCCTTAGCGAGTGCATTTCGGTATTCCGACTGGGAGCTTGAGGATGTCTTGATCCTCTGCCTAATCAAACTCAGTGCAGGGCACAAAGAGCCATGTCTTCGCTGCGCTGCTGCCACCGCAGCCTGGAGCACAGCCTTCCAGAGGGAGGGATTCTTTCTTTTACAATACAAAACACATTTCAGCAGCAGCATTTTTTTTTCTTTATTGGATCTAGAGCAAAAAAGCCCACAGCAGGAGCTTGAACTTACTGTTGGGATGAGACACAGGCCTGTGGCAGGGATGGGTCCCAATTCTCTTTCTGGCTGCAACTCAACTTTTACACTTGTTTCTTTTAACTTCTTGGGGTCCTAATTCTTGCTGGATCATGGGCTGTCTGGCAGTAGCAAAGTCATTGTTGGCCATCTATGGGGAAGATAAGAGTTTACAATCAGTGGGTGGCAGAGGATCAGCACGGGGGCAAGCGTGCATGTCTGGTGTGACCACGAGAACTTTCTGGTCAGATTTGTATTACTGAATTAATCTACAGAATTAAAGAGCATGGGAGACTTGTGTTGTTTTATTGTGTTTCTGCGCAGGCCACAGACAGATGAGAGTCTTGGCATTGCAGTGTCAGGTCCTGGCTTCTGCAGAGGCGTGTTTTGATCCTTCCCACCTACCCTTTCAGATGCACTATGTTGTGCTGAGCAAGGGCTGCTCTTAAATCCCACTTGGCCCTCAGTATATGGAGTCCATGAAACACCGTAGCTCTTATCCTGCAAGGAAAGGTTTCTGGGTCTTGAGATACTGGTTATCCACATATTTCAGGTCTCCATATACAGTTTTAGCTGGCATCTCCCTGCCTCGAGTGTGTGCCTTGAGGGTCCTGGTATTGAACAGTCTAAGCAGACACCTGTTGTGGTTGAAGGGGTGGCTCAGCACCACTAATTGATGAAACCCAGGCATGGCAATTGGAGCGCAAGAGCCATTTACTCACGTGTTGCTCTCTATGCCAGGGACTTTGGTGACAGGCTGTGGTGGTAAGTGGCTTTCAGCAGATGCCTGTGAAATTGTACAGTCCTTCTTCTCCTAGTGGGAGGAAATTCTGCACTTTTAATGTCGGACTGAAAGACTTTCTGTCCTGACAGCAGAGCAGAGCTTTCAGGCCTCTTGCCTACTGCTAGTCCTTGGGTGATGAAGAAGCTGGGGAGTAAATCCCTGACATATCAGCAGTGCTGACATCTTTTTGTATGTAAAGGTACCAGAAAGCCCAATTCAAAATGCAGAGATTCAGCTGTATATCTCTATTGCATGGTACCATGGTATGTGTGGGTTTACAGAAAAGACCCAAAGCTCTAGGAATTGTTTATTGTATGTGTTGTGCTGTGAGCCCTGGACAGGATTGGGACCTTGTGCTGGGTACTGTACACAAGCATACTGCATAACAGCCTTTATCCTCAGGATCTTGCAATAAAAATAGACAAGGCAAAAGAAAAAGGAAGTCTTCCTGTTTTTCAGCTGGGTAACACTGTAAAAGCTTTATGCTCATAGAGAGTAAGGGAGTTGCCTGAGGTCATACAGGGAGTTTGTGTCCGAGCCCGGCACTGAGCCCTCCCAGTCTTCTGAGGTGCAGCTGAGTGTGATAAACACATGGGCTTGCACGTGCACCTGGGGCCAATCTGACATGAAGATCTTACAGTGTGAGATGACTTGCTGGGGGTGCACGTGCATCTAGCTGCCACTGAAGTATCTTCAGACTGGCGTTCACCGTCTTGTCCTAGTCCCAAAGGCAGCAGAGCCTTTGGCAGCAGAGCCAGCAGAACCCTTAGACAGGGTTCATTTTGGAGCAGAGAGAGCAACATCTGGTCATTGTATCCTTTTGCTGCTTTGTAAAGAGCTGTCCTTGCTCTAGCCCCTGCTCCTGGTGTGCGTCAAGGTCCTGCTTCTGCAGGCCTGTGTAGCGACCATTCTTCCATGGTCACCTCCATAAAATAGGATTCATTTAGATAAATTTGGTGTGACAAGAGGAACAGCATTTCATCATGAGTTTGTGCTGGGGTTCTGGATTAATCATTACTGCACTTAATGGGTTTTAACTCAAAGCTAGAACCATCCGCATCACCTGACGACTCTGCAAGCAAAACCAATGAGGTATCAGATTTTGGCATGGCTTTGCTACCCGGAACTGGGGTTTCTGCGAGGCATGAGGGAATGGAGAGCAATGGTTAATAGGTAGGATGGAGTTAATAATTCACTGAATTCCTTAGCTACAAACTCTCTCCTCAGTAATTTTTTCTGGTGCATTGCTGGAAAGGAAATCGGGGTATGTGAAGCAAAAGCATACTTAACAAGTCACAGTAGCCCTGGTGTGTGTAGGATTTCTTGCCTTTTGCTGAGGGTGGAGCTCCCTTGTGGGAGGAGATGCTTGAATGATCTGATAGAGCTGAGCAGTGCTGGGAAATTTGATATATATGCACCATTCACTTTGGATGCCTGGGCCAGAGATTGAAGAAGGAAGCCTTTCACCTGCTTGAGACCCAAAGCAAAGATTTGCATTTTTCTTGCAGCAGTCAATGGCATCATCAAAAGCTCAAACAGAAGTGAGAAAACTTATCTTAATTATCAAAATAGCGAGGATGCAATTACTTACAAGAGTCCAGCCCTGCCAGCCAAAACACGAGTCAGCTACCTCTCATAAATCTTGAGATTAAAAATAAACAAAAAAAGGCTAAATGTTGTTGCATTCTAGGTTTTGAGCCTGAAGTCCCATGTAGAAGACATTTGGAGGCATCGGCAAAATAAAGGGAAGGAAAAAAGTAGAGATTTTAATTTAAGGTCATGATTCCAGGAGACGGCTTTACAGAACCCACCACTTCTTTTATGGAGAGGCTGAGTGTATCTTCAGATTCCCTTTTTGGGGTAAAAGTGGGTCATCTAGAGCCACGTACCATGGGACCAGATGCAGGAGTTGGTTAGAATTCAAGTGAGGTTGATACAGGCTTTAAGGTTGCTAGAGAGGCAGCTGAAATCTTGAGGGTCATTTTTAGCAGATTTATCATGTGATCAGATGGATTGTACAACATTTCTGCTGTTTAGAGGTAAATATTTAATCTGTAGGTAACTCAAAGCTAAACTGAATACTGTGCCAGATGTAACTAGCCTTCGATCCAGGAATCTGAGTCTGCCTTCCTTTCCTTCCCAGCCCTCATTCACCTCCCAAGCACCCCTCAGACCTTGAGAAATTCTATCCCTGAGCTTCTGGGGTTTGCCTCTTTTTGAAGCAAAAGAGTGGTTGTAGAGTTGGGGATGGTGGTTACAGGGTGGTTGCAGAGTTGGGGATGTGATGTGCCCAACAGTGACACATGAACTGTCTTCCTTGGGAGTGCTGACTGGACCAGAGAGGTGTGACTGTAATTGGGACCTGCAGGTTCAGATGTGTTTAGTGTGTAGCAGCAAATTCAAGTACTGTGAAGTATTTAATGGGAAGGACAACTTGCTCCAGCTCTGTCTTTGATTTCAGAGGTCTCTTCTGTTCTTCCAGCCTCACCTTCTCTACATGTTCAATGTATTTTTACTGATATTTTTCTCATGCCTTCTCAGGGCTCCAGTGAACAATTGTGACTTGAAGCCTGATTCTGATCTGTCTCATAGCGAAGAAGATCACAGTGTTGTTCCACTAAGTACTGTAAACCCACTCCAGAAGTACATAGGTGGAAGAGCAGATTCAGACTTTTCCTGTGCCAGTAGAGCTTGTGAGCCTTTGAATGCCAAGTCTAAGGGCTCGTGCCAACCCCTGGGGTGTCTGCACATAGATGTGGAGGGATTGCTTGTCTAACCGATTGTTTCCAATTTGAAACTACATCCCCTAATTGCTCAGTATAAGTTACCAGGACTCCCCATGTGGAATCTCGTTAGACAGCATAGTTAATGGGAGAGCAGAGGGAGCTTTTTAAAGTGCTTTTGATGAAATGTTGAACTAAGGAAAATTTGTCTAAGATTTGTCTACAGATGCCATTAGATGGGGAAATCCTGCTGTAGTTATATTCCTTGTTTCTGAGCCAGCAGTTGTAGGGTTGGGGCTGTTCTCACATCAAGAAAGGTAGGTTATTACAAGAAAAGGATGGATTTAATTTACTGTTTCTTGCATGGCTTTTTTTGAGACTTTTAAGATCCCAGGTAGGATGAGCTTGCTGACTGTTTCCAGGATCCTCTGGGAGCTGCTGTTGTGCAGGGAGGGGCTCCTGGAACTGACTGCGGTTGCATTTCTTGGGAAGCCTCTCCCATTTCTCTCCATGCCAGTAGTGATGTTCGCAACCCAGTTTGCCTCCTCCATTAAGATGAAGCCACAGTCTGGCAAGGAGGGGGAGAGATCATGGAGGGAGATTTTGGAAATCACCCGAATCCATGGTTCAGAGACATCCAGTTGCGAAAGACTTTTCCTGGTGGGGGAAAGTGTTGGTTCCACAGGGTGTTTCATAAACCACTGCTTGTTGCCTGCTTTCCCAGGCCTGTCTCTGTCCCCGCTGCCAGATTCTGGCCAGTTAAGTGCATGCAGTCAACCAGGGTCTGCTGGTCACTTTTCAGAAAAACAAAACAAAAAAAAAACAGAGGAGACAAAACCCCTTATCTCTTGGAAGCACGGGGCAAAATGTTGCTTTCAAGAGCATTGGTACAAATGGAGAAAAGCCCAGCTAAGTCAGGAGAGGTTCGGCAGCTCTTTGCTGAGTACTGAAGCCAGCCTCATGTGGAGAGTCACCTTCCTCCTTTAACTTCTCTAGTAGTGACCTGTAGCTCTTTGTGGTTTTCCTTCTGCCATTCTGTCTTACCCTGCCACATCAGTTGCAGTTGCCCTTTTTTCTGAAAGTCATATTTGCACATTGCTTTTGCTCACTGAGTCAGAGAATGAGCAGCTTGTCCCTACATTTCTTCAGTCGCAGTTTTGTTGGTGAACTCTTATCCCTGCTCTGTGCATGTCCAGTACACTGTTTATCACTCACCTGTTACTCTGCTGCTCTGTTTGGCTCTCTTGTCTGCAATGACAAGCAGATGGAGCCAAAAAAAGCCAAATGAGAATGAAAAATAACTCAGTTGGTGTTAGTCATGCTGCAGAATGCGTTAGCAATTTAACAATGGCCTTAAACACCTAGTGGGATCCAATTTAAACCCATAAAATTGAGGAAGTCCGGACTTGGAGCCTGTTCTTTTACCTGTGTAAGCAAGCCACGTGTAGTCGCTGTGGCACAAGCGGGCTAGGAAGGCATTGGGATTTTTTTTTTGATCCATTAAACAATTGTCATTTGTTTCCAAGGTTTTGATTTTATTGCTCCTCCTATTTCACACAGCAGGAAATAAAAAAAGAAAAACAACACAAACACACAAGACACCTCAGATGCAAATTTTTATTTGCTCAAATTATGCTGAATGTAAGAGCTGGGACTCCAGGTAGCCTCACAAAAATGTCATAATATTCGATGATTCTGAATGTAATAAAAATAGATGAAATCCATGCTGAGGCATCTGAGACCAGGAGATCTGCCTTTGTGTGATATGTGGGAAGACTAGTCACGAGTACAAACCCCTTTCTGCATTTGCAACCCAGGCCTGAGCATGTGTGAGTAATGGTTATCTCGCTTCTAGTGCATTGCCTTCCCTCTTCAGTTCATCTTCTGTAAACCTCAGCATGATCCCTCTATCTTAGAAGGCTTCCAAACCCTGTAGGAGCTGGGGAGCTGGCCTGCCTATGAAGGACCTAAAAAGCCTAATAAACTTCAGAGTCACCCCTCCGTCTCCCCAAGTCTGTCCTTTCTAGGATATCACACGAGTCTCAGCCCCTTGGTGAGGAGCAAGGACAGAGTTTTGTGAATGTCCCACCGCATCTCTCAGCAGTGCAGCAGCAGCCAGCCATGGTGCAGGTCCCTCTGTGTGTGTGTGCTAAAGGAGAGGATTCTGCAGTAGGAAGCATTTGCCAGACATGGCAGGCAGCTCTCGGAGTTTTCTTGGCAGGAGGGTGTGGAAAATGTTGGAAAGGAAAAATGGAGCAAAGGCAGTCTGTAGCTCAGTCTGCCTCGAGATCAGACGTGTGTGCAAGGCTGGGGAGCTCTGCATCACACCCGGTCCCCCTGCCTGTATGAAATCCCTCTTCATTCCCTGCTAAACTTACAATTCCTACATGCTCCTAATTTTATTTTATTTTATTTTATTTTGATGGAAACAGTAGCTCTTTGACAGCCTTCCAAGGGGTAAGATAGGACAGACAGACTAATTATCAGGAACAGCCTCGGGGTCTTTGTCTTCTTGACCCCACTGACTAACACAAAGCACAGCTTCAGCAAGTCTAAGCTGCTATTTGTATTGAGAGACAGGGAGAGGGGTGCAATCAGCGTGGGTTGACGCTGTTTGAATAGGCATGACTGGGCAACGATCCCAGCATGACTTGGCCAAATAAGGGACTGGTTTTGTCTTTTAGTGCATGACCCAGGACCTTTTCTGACCACAGGTGCCTGGGCCGTGGTTTCCCCTTCTGCTGGAAAGCAGCATTCCCAGCAGCTCTGCCTTCCCAGGCACGCACAAGGTGCCCGACAGTCTGTCGGGGCAGCATGGCCCCGAGCTGAGGGGGAGACAGCACAGTCTTGCTGCCCTCTTGGCTGCTGCTAAAGAGAGGGAGCTCCAGCATTTGTTATTGTCCCGGAGAGATCTGGGCTTGGTCTTGTCAGCTGAAAAGAGCACCTCCCCTCTGACAGATCTGCAGACCATGGATCAGAGTCTACCTATCCTCACACCAGCAGCGTGATGGAGGGTTCAATTCTTGCTCCGTAGCATTCCTTTCCTAGTGCACTGGCGATTCTTCTTTCTGTCTTAATCTCTACTTTAATGCTGGATTGCACCCTTACAGAGCGATGGCTGTATTTCAGCAGTGGGTTACATAGTCCCTGTGCAGAGAGCATGCTTCAGTGAGTTAAGACGGTAATGTCCTTTTGGATCCAAGAGGAAGAGGGGTGCTATGGAAACGTAACTTGTTATTATTATATGGGAATGAAATTTGTTATTTCACTCTTCTGCCTCAGTTTGTGATTACACCATGGAGCAATTTTTAGCCTTGGCAAGAAGGTGATTTAACATAAGACCAAAGATGCAGCTTAACTCAGCGTCTATCATAAATCCTGAGAAACGATGATGCCGTCTGAGGCTCGATGTGCCTTGAGAACTGGGCAAATGTTCTTTCTGCCAGCGGAGCTGGCTGATGTAAGGTCTGATTTATGAATGTAATACTTCTTGACATTGCTGTGGTGTCCAAAGATTACCAAGGATGTTTACCGAAACCCTCCAGAGTCTCCGTATGGAGCCTAAGAAGGGATCAGACTGAATTTACATGTCCTGCTGTGCCAAGCCTGGTCTTGGTAGCCTTCCAGTCTCTGCGGTACTCAGAGCAGAGGCAGTGGATGGTGCTAGCAGGGCGCAGAGCACAGCAGTGCCCGCTTCGCCTGCCACATAGCACAGGAGAGTGGGCTGCATGCCTCCGCTTGTTGGGGGCACTCTGTCCGTAGTATTTTATTTGGCTTGGCATTGCGTGGGTTCATGCTCTTCTTTCCATTTTAAATAAAGCAAATTTACTGGCAGTTTGTATTTACTGCTAACACCCTCTTACACAATCACTCTCATGGTTTTTTATCTTCAGCTTATGAAGAATAGGATAGAGTAATTTTGTATTTAATCGTTAAATTGAGACATAGTCTGAGACAGTTGCCTGAACCTGAAGTGAAGCGTCGGCCTCCCAAAAGACTCCTCAACCATCACTGTCAGTGTTTCATTTTGAGTAGCACTGTGCCAGAGAGGGGACTCAACTTTGGGTTTCTGTTTTACACAACAGAAAATGAACCAACAGCAAAATCAATCTGTTTACAGTAGAAAAAAAGTCTATGAAGCGTAAAGGGTGTGATTTTTTTTTTTTTAAAGTTGTCTGTCTCTGCTCCAGTGACATCTGCCCTGTTGGATCTCTGAGGGTTCATTTCTCCTTTCTTGGTGTGTGCTTTGACAACTGTGTGATGTGCAATGCCTGTGGGTGTTAGACAGCAGTAAATGCCTGTAGTTAAGGTGAATTGTCAGAGGACCTGTTCTTGGGAGCTTTGGAGAAAATCTGAATTGAGGAAGATTTAAGCGGACTAATCAAGAAAAGATTTCTGAGAGGAAGAATCAGCTGCTGGGAAAAAGCCCCTTTGCTGCAGCTGTTTGAATCTGGAGTGGAGGAGAGATTGGGTGGGCTGTGCTGGGGCAGACCTTCATCTGCTCCCTGAGAGTCTTTGGCACCTCGGCTCCGCGCTGGGTTGCTTCAGTGAGGGGGACAGGTGGGAGCACCATGGAATGCTGTGCCCCTGAGCCACTGTGTCAGTCCCAGCATATGCTTGCATGGGGAGGAGACAATAATTTGACAGATTTTACAGTTTGGTGTGCCTGTACATATTGACCCAGGAAAGAAATGTCTCTTGGCTTTGCATATGAAAAAAAAACAAAAAAGTACATAGTATAGGCTGCTGGTGGTGAGGTTCACCCCTGGGCACAGAGCCAGCACAAACATGGCCCATGAAACCACTTCAGCCTTATTCTGAGGTCTTGAGGGGGACAGGAGTGTTTTGCAGGCCTTGTTCTGGTCTTGTACGCGGGAGAATGCTTAACCCTGGCTAGCTGAACCACAGCAGTCTTCGCCTGGGTCTTCTCACCAGGACTGCAGCACACGGAGTCTTGAGCAGACACAGAAATCAAACTGTGAACTCTGGGATGTCCCCTGCCTGTTTCTGCTAATATGATTAAGAAATTGGGGGGGGAAAGTATTGCAAAAGCTGTAGGGAAGGGATGCTTGCCAGAAAGAAAGACTAATTAAAGAAAAAGGGTAGCTGTAGTAGAAGAAAAAAATGCTGATTGTGAATCATCAACTGTCCGTGACTTCCCCGCTGTAAAAGGTTGAACGGTCCAGTCTGTGTATTTGTGCTGGCAGTGAGTGATCTCTATAATAACAGCCATACCCTGTTTAGCTTTGCTACTATTTGGAGGATCTGTGCCAGAACTTATTGGAATCCCCCAGGCAGGCTTTTAGAAGGTCTTCTAGAATTAGAGGGGGGACAGTGGGAGCTAAAACCCCTACTCAGTCTCCAGAGAAATTGGCTTTGTTTAAAAAAAAAAAATCCACAGTAGGATGCTGAAGTGTGGTGAGACGTTTAATAAGACAGCTTTTAATGCGATCAGGAAAGGAATACCTCCCACTAGTATTTGCAGGTATTAAATCATTACGAAGATTAGCAGAGTTGCAAGGCCTTTTTTTTTTTTTCCTCCTACACAGTTTATTCCACATAATGATGTTTTTAAAAAAGGATTATAGGCGTTGGTCCTGCGGGAGAAAGGATCAGACACTGTAGTGATCCTCCTTTTAACAGATCACTGACATGACCTGTAGTCTGAAGTGAATGAAATTATCCTTTCTGTGATTCCTTCACAACAAAATCAGACCAACTGCATCTCCATTGTGTGTTTAATTTGAGAGAGAGACATCCCTTTTCCAAAGTCAATCAAAGAAAGTAGTCTGCAGAAACAGGCACCTTCTTGTGAGAATGTGGGTACGGCCAGCCTTTCACACCAGCTCTGTGGCCACTGTAGTTGGGATAACTGTCCTCTAGGAAGTGGTCTGGGACCTCTGAGCCCCAACCCTGGAGGCTATTGAATGGCTGCTGTGATGTCCTCCTATTTCTCCCCAGGCTAAGTTGAAACAGATACTCTAGAGATAATGTATTCTTGACCTGAGAGCATTGGTGTCTTGTGTACGTGGATGGATAATATATATGCCAGGACAGGTATGATGCCTGGCACTAAAGTATGGAAATTGTGAAGGATCAGGGTGTCTCTCCCCAAGGAAGCATGGAAGTTCTCCCTAAGAAGCATGCGCCTTCTGCTTTCTCAGCTTTTGAACGCAGCCCCAGCTTCTCCCCTCCAGGACTGCAGCGTGAGTCCTTCTAGGCAGTAGGTAGTAGGAAGAGTCTGCAGTTGCTGAAGGTCTTGTGGGCTGTGGTAAAGCAGCACAGAAGCTGTGTTACAGCCAGCAGAGGCAAGCCCAGGAGGGTCTTTGACTGAGCCAGAGGTCAGAGGTAAATTGTTTTCATTGCTCTGGACAGGTGGAGGTCAGTCCGTGTCAAGGGGGAGAGTTGAGCTGAGGGGAGCAGAGTAAAAGCAGGTTATCTCGAGGTCAGCTGCATCTTTCCAGGATAAGCTGATGAATTGACCGGAGCATTCTTGCAGAGCTCTTTCCAGGGATCTGTCCTTTGGTCTCCACCCCATACCTCCAGATATGTTGCATAGTGGATTTATCAGCCATTAATATTTGGCAGAAGTGTGGACAGTTTTTCGTCCCAGGCAGATCATGTTCAAGTTTTGGCTCTCTCCTATCTGGAGTTTAAATTTTCCAATCAATGGGTAGAGAGTTAGATGTGCAAGTCCTGTTTAACCTGTGAGATCCAAATCCTTCCTTTCTGCAGCATCAGGCTCATATCCTTCCATCTGTATCACTGCTAACGTGTCAGTTGTGCCATCTGCACCCTTTGCATGTTGAGGAGCTGTTGGCATCTCTTAATGTACAACACATGGGAAAGAGTGGATCCCTGGGGTACATCTGTTGGCTGATTCAGGGCTGAATCTGTCCCATCACTGCTTGACAAGTTTTGTCCTAAGATTCCCTGTAATTTTTGTAGTTTTGTCCTTTACCCTTCTTAGCAGAAACAGTTGTTGGCTGTTTTGATGGACTGAGCAGGGAAAGGCCTATCTCCTTTGATGAGGGAGATAGGACTAAAACCCAGAGTTTAGCTGATAGGGATGCAAAGAGTGCTAAAACCAGGATGGCTTCAGAGGAGGACACTGAGCAGGCTTCTGTGCACAGTGGTCCAGAAAAGAACCAGAAATGTACATCACCTGGCACATGATCTGACTTGGTGAGGACCTCCACTATGCTGGCAGCAGTATCTGCAGATGCCAAGCCTGACAGCCCACTGAAGAAGCACAAAGCATGGCCAGCGACCAGAGCAAACCTCCTCTGACAGGTTCCGAGTGATGGGTCTGACCTGGCTGCTGGAGGAGCCTCAAGAGACAGGAGATTTCCATCTTCATGCTTTTCCTTGAAACTCCCAAGAGGGAAGGGTGGACAGTTTCTGTGGAGTGTGTGGTCAGGTGTCTCTGCTGAAGCTTCCATGCTTGTACCTAAACCAGGATCAGTTAGGTGATGGAGGATGAGAATGGCAGGGGTTCTTCAGTTCATACGCACTCTGATCTTGGTAGTGGAGGCAGTGCTAGGGAGAGGAGCAGCCTTGTGTGGTTTCTATCCTATGCATGCAGTTTGTGGTGCCCGTGTCCCCTCTTGCTAGAGCAGCACAAGGAACTGTCAGCTCTTTCACTGCAATGGCGAAGAGACGTTCTTCTGGAGATCTCGTGCAGGGGACAAATGGGTTACTGTTTCCCATGCCTGTTCCCAAGGTCTTCTAGAGGGGGCAGCTCTGCTGCAGAGCTTGGGGCCCTGCTGAGGCCCAAGCAAGCTGCTCATTTCCCTTTCTACCTACTTTGGGGCCTCTGAACATCAGCATTTTTTAGAGCAGAAATATTCTGACTGCATCACAGAAGACTTTCTAATGCTAAAAGGAAGCAACCTAACCACACAGATTATTAATGCCAGAAACATGCAAATGCATTTTGTAGTGGAACCAGCAGGTCTATATTGGGTTCTAATTGTTTTTTGTTTTCAGAAGGAAGATGTTTAAGGATCTATAGTGAATATATTCCAAAATCATTCAGAGCAGAGCCCTTCAACCCAAACAACAGTATTTGAAAAAAATACGGGGGAGCTCATATCAGTATCAGCACTGGAACACAGGGATTAAGGAAAGGCCTGTCCTTCAGCATCTTGTAAACCATTTCCATTTTCTCTGTTTGTCTGTCCACTTGCAAAGCAGACTGTCTCTGGGTTTTTACCATGCCCCGTGATTTATGGCACATAACGTCAACCAAAGCGGCTGTTTAATGAATTCCTTGAACATTTCTGTTCCAAGAGGGATTCATGGGCCTGACTTTGAATTATGGTGCCCTTGTTCTAGAGAGAAGTTTACAACGAAACAGTAGATTGGAAGCGCTTTCTCCCTGGGAATCATGGAAATACTCAAGCTTGAGAAGGAACCTGTGATGTGTGGAGACCACCCAAGACACAGGCCTACCTGCCACCAGAGCATCTCTGCCTCTGGTCAGACTGCACACCTCCATTTGGTTTAGGCTGCTTAATTAATCAGGTTTGCTTTTTTTCCCCCTTAAATAGAGGAAGCCTCTGGGTTTGATTCTAAATCTCTGTTATTGCCCAGCAGACCAGAACGTGAACTATACATTTAGGCAGTTTCTCCAAAAGTGTTTTATTTAGCTGATAGACACAGCAACTGAAGAACTGTTGCCTGGGTCCTTCAATGAAACACGTATTTAGACATTTAAAACAACAGTTGCAGATTGTTTCTGTATTTGATAAAATGTATTTGAAGGAGAAAGTCCATTTGGAGGCAAAATATCTGTTTGTCTGTATGTGTGTCTGTGTACATCTGTTGTCTTTCTGTCTGTCTATCTAATTTCAAACCCAGAATATTGTAACACCCAGGGATCCAGGGAGTGTGGAAGTTAGCCAGGGAAGGAAAGGAGATGTGCTTTAGGAACTAACATAGATGATACTTGTTTGTGGATACTGCAGCAACACTCAAAAGTAGAAGAGATGCTGTAAACCTAAAACCTTGGCCAACATTTCAGAAGTCACTCCTCATGTTGCATGTCCAACCTGAAACAGAGGGAGGAGATCAGGGTTTCAGGAGCTGTCATCTGCAGGCCCACAACCCTTCTGCTGGGCTGAGCATCATTTGGGACCCCCGCTGGCACACGGGTCACAGCAGCGCAGTAGCACCTTTCTCTGGGCCACCTGGAATTGTCTCAGTGCTGGCCCCGTGGCTCACACTGGTCTGGACTTTCCTGCTCTCACATGGCCTCTCCTCACCTCCCATTTTCCCATCAGCATTCCCTGCAACGAGTCATCCACTCCCATGTCTCTTCTGCCTTCACAGCTCCCAACAA
The DNA here is from genome assembly GCF_965231255.1 of Vanellus vanellus. Taxonomy (NCBI): domain Eukaryota; kingdom Metazoa; phylum Chordata; class Aves; order Charadriiformes; family Charadriidae; genus Vanellus; species Vanellus vanellus. The sequence goes on from NC_138919.1 coordinate 12,700,802, forward strand.
ACACCACTTTGGTCACGCCACCCCCATGTTCATGCTGCGTACCTGGGGGGAGGCAGTGAAATTTGGCACAGACGGGGCTGAGCCCTCATCACCTGTAAGGGCCAGATCCCCTGAGGTAGCTACAGACTAGGAGGGATGGAGAAGTCCTCATCAGCGAAGTTTCTAGCTACATTTGTGGTATCTTCAGCTTGATGAATAACAGAACTTTGCCCTTGTTACTGCTGAGAGAATATCCCTTCCTGAGGGCCTGCAGGCTTTTCTCTGGTTGCTGTAGCGCAGGACTTGTTTCCCTTACGGACTCAGTTCACCACTTCTCTTCCTGCTGCTGGTACAGGCTGCCAAATGTTTTGTTTCTTCCTCCCCCGTAGATGTGTCTGCATTCACTGCTGTTTGTGTTCCTGCTTGCCTTTAGAGGCTTTTTTTTTTTGAACGTCAGTTGCATTTTTATCATATTTGGATCCTGTGAGCTAGGGATCACTGCACAGTGCAGGGCGAAGGGGTGGACGCTGCGCAAACGTCCCTGTTCAGTCACTGGCCCCACGGCCATCAGGAGCAGACCAGGTTGGCTGAGGACCAGTGCCCAAAGGATTTGACCAGCAGACCTATAGCTTCCCGTCTTCTGCAGGCCATGGTGGGAAGCAGCCAAGCCTTCCTCCGGCTCCTCTGGTGCTCATTTTGCTGTGGACAGCTGTGGCAAATGCCGCTTTTCAGAGTTGACTGTGAGAAACAACCCTTGTCCTTGTCTCTCCTGGGGTGTTCTTTAATACAAGAAGAAATTGGGCACCTGGAAGAAACGTGGCCCCCAGGCCCGGCCAAAATCTCTTGAAAGACACCTTATAGAGGGGAACGCTTGTCCTCGTGGCCAACGTCAGCATGGCCCGGCAGCGAGTGTTGGTCCCCAGGTCTCTCTGGGCTGTCGGGGCAAGAAGGGGAGCAGGGCACCGGGACAGGGACGGAGCGGAGCCACGCTCCGGGCTGGAGCCGGACGAGCGTTACATAACGCACCGCTCTGCTCCAGAGACGCGTTCAAATGATTAATTGGAGGCTCTGGCAGCCGCTTCCCTGTAATAATATTTTAAACATTACTTTTCCACTGGTCCTTGCCAGCAATCGTTATTTTGCGCTGTGGAGGCTGTAAAATTTCACTTCAAGGATGGGTTTCACTCCCGTTACAAAATGTGTCTGGAATGTGCAGATGTTTCCTTTGGGGAATAGCGAGCCAATCCGCTCTAACACATCATCCCCACGGGGAGGACTCAACGTGCTAAGCAGCCCTATTCACAAAATCACAAACAAACACACACACACAGAGCCCTGTGGAGCTGTACCCGGGCTGGGCATGTCGCTCAAAGCCCTGTTGATGTAAAAAGCCCAACATCTTGGCTGGAGCTGCAGAAGGGTTTGGTCTGGGCTGCTGCTGGGCTGCAGGGACACATGTGCTGGTTGCAGAGAGGTCTCGCTCCGCAGCCCGTGGGAGCTGTGCTTGTTGTTATTTGCAATCGGCTTTTAGACAGTGCCACATATTACTGTTTTCTGGAGATGGATTGGAAGAACAATGGAAACTTTGGCTTACTGGGTGCAAAATAACATCCTGCAGGTATCCAAGGGTGTGCATGCCAAGGACAAAGAAGAGTTGCTGTAGATGCGTCAGAGTTAGAGAAATGGAGAGATGGGATTTAATTGAATGAAAAAAAAAGTTTGCATGGAGTGAGAACACTGAAATATGCTTTTTATGGAACAGTCAATGGTGGATGGGAGCCCCAGCAGTTGAGACTTCAAATTAGGGCTGTAACCACCCCCAAGGAATGTCTTACGGGGCTGGTCCTGTTTTTGTAGGAGGATCCAGAAGATTGCTCTTTTTTTTCCTCTTGTGTAAATTTCTATTTTGGTATCATCATTAGCACAGGTGATGGGAGAACAAAGCCGTTAGGGGCATCAGGTCCTTAAAGAGGACCCTTTAAAGGGGTTGTCTGTTGTGCATGCAGGGTTAAGTGCCTGGAACAGATCTACCATAAGTGCACCTGAAGTCCTCCTGCTCTGCCTGTTCACCTTTGCTCTGAGCCTTGTACCTCCTGCATGGCTGTTCCCATACCTGCAGGTCAGGGTCACCAGTCTTTCGGGGATGGGTGCTGTCTTTCTGCACCTCCAGATGGTATATCTGGACTGTCTTATTCTGTGTTGCTTGAAACCCTGCCTCTAGTGTTGTGAGAGCATTTTGGGCCCTTAGCATCTCTAGACAGAACCTCATTTGTGGTGCTGGATAGGTTTTGGTGATGGGATCTGCTTTGATCCTGATGTGTACCTCTGTATGAATCAATACACAGGACTACCTTGCATTGTCCCCTGCATAAAAAACAAGTGGAGCCTGGAAGAGAAATGAAGGCAGTTAAGGAAAATAAATACACAATATACAGTAATGGGAAAGAGAAATGTTGATAGTGATGAGTATGGACTGAGAGCTCAAGGCCATCAAACGCTGATAAGCAAAAGAATGCAAGGAAAAGTCTGTGGCTAGCAAAGTTGAGAAGAATAAAGAGTTTTTCAAGTATATTGGGAACAAAAGGAATTAAATGACACTGGTCTGTTAATAGATGGACATGGCCAATTTATCAATGAAAATACAGAAAGTGCAGGACTGTTCAGTAAATATTTCTGTTTTCTGTTTGGAAAAAAGCCAGGTGATGTATTTGTATCATATGAGGATGATGAAACACTTTCCACTCCAACAGTAACTGAAGAGGATGTTGAACAGCTGCTATTAATGTTAGACCTTCTTAAACTAGCAAGTTCAGATATTTTGCATCCAAGAATTTTAAAAGATCTGGCTGAAGAGTCCTCTGGGCTATTAATGTTCACTTTTAGCGGGTTTTTGGGCAGTAGGGAAATTCCCGAGGACAGGATCAAAATGAACACGGTGCCTGTGTTAACAGAAGGTAAATGGGATGGTACAAACATTTCTCAGCCTGGTATCCAGATTTTCTCGCCCAAGGAGAAACACTACAGTGCATAGCATGGACATTAACTAGAAGTTAAAGGGGATAGTGTAATTAGTGGCAATCAACATGGAAAATTCACTTATGGAAAATAGATCTCATGAACCTCTGCCTTTTAAGTAAGTTTACAGATGGAGTAGATGAAGATGATGACGTTGATGTAATACACATATGACTTCTGTAAGGTATTTGACTCAATGTCACATATATTTGTCAGAAATTGGAATGAAAAAAGTCAGCACTATGTGTATTAAAGGGATTAAATCCTGGCTTCAGAAAGTAAGAATCAACTGGAGTCATCACGAAGAGCTGTGTTGCAGTGAAGTCTCAAAGATTGATTGCTGACTGCCTCCCTGGTGTATTTGTCAACAGACTGGAGGAAAACAAAAAGCATTAGTGATGCTGTACTGAGAGTTCCAGAGCACAGAAAAGGAAATGGAGCTCTGCTTTGGTTGGAGGCTTGGTCACAGAAAGGAGCAACGACGCTGCTGAGTGTAAGATCCCACATCTGGGACCAAGGAAAGCAGGCCTGCTGTGCAGGATGAGAGCCTTCTCCTGGAAGGCAAGGACTTGGTGAGGGGAGGTGTGGTAGTTGAGTGTGCGATGAAGGATATGGCCACCAAAATGATTAGTGCAACCCAGGGATGTGAAAGCAGAAAGCTATGGAGCAGAGGTGTCTTCATTTCATGGAGGTAGTGATGCCCTAAAGAATCCAACCAAAAGTGCATCTGAAGGACTGTCTCCTGCAAGGCAGCTGGTCTTTGCCGCACCAGCGAGAATGTGGTAGGTGACTGCAGTCTGGGGAGTATTTTTGGTTAAAACCAGGAAACACAGCAGGAGGACCCTCAGTTTAGTGGACAGGCAGAGTGAATCTTACACCTGAGAACTCAAGCTAGGGAAGTTCAGACTAGAAATAAGCCTAACTGACTAACCCTGCAGCAGCTTACCAAAGCCAGTGATGGCCATCCTGTCTCTAGGAGTCTTTACGTGAAGATGGGAACATTCTCTAGAAGGACGGGGAACTGCTTGCTTAGGCTTGATGCAGGAACTGATTGTGAGGAGCCCTATGGCTTGCAGTATGGGATTTGTTGGGATAAATGATTCTGTTAAAATCTGTGAGTCATTCTCTTTGTTCTTTTTTAGTGCAAGAAGCAGACTGCCAAAAGAGAAGGGTTAGTAGCTTTGTGTCCTGTCCCCCCTTTTCCCCAAACTGGCTCCTGTACTGGGTAGGTCCGAGGGCTTCAGAACATCTGGAGAGCCTGTCCCTCACTGAGGAGACCACAGAAAGCAGACATAACATCAGGATTGCAAGGAAAACACAAACCGGATTGTACTGCAGCCATGGTTTGGCCAGGTCTCGGGTCCTGAACATGATGCACTTTTCTTTTTGCTCCAGGCTCCCCTGGTTTGTGGATTTTCTGTCGCAGGCAGTGGGGCTGTGAACTCTGTGGTTGTGCTCAGCATCATTGTTTTCACAGAGCAGGACCATTTACTTTGTGCTATTTTTAAACATATCAAGTGCTAATGTGACTGCCCCAAATCCCAGAGTTTTCTCTCCGTAGAAGAAAATAAGTAAGGGGCTCAGCATCTCTCCAGTACAAGCTGTGCTGCAAAACGTTGCTGAAAGTTGTTCTCCATCGCTAACAACACACTGCCAAGCTTGGACTTGGTTGAGTTTTCCTGATCTTTACTTGTCCTTTTCCCTGTCTCAGCTATTTTTAGTTAGCATCCCATTTTTTGAGCTGAAGGGTGTTGGTGTGAGCCTGTAACAGGGAATCTCTTAAAAACAAATCTTGTTGGTAAAACATATCAGAGGTGAAAATCAGTTGACAGACAGGGCTAAAATACACACAAAAATGTTTTTCTTAAGCAACCACCCAGGAATTTGGAAAACTTGCCTGTCTGTTAGAGATTGCTGTTAGCTAAAGGTCAAACAAATTTGTACTGTCAACTACAAAAGGGAAAATTTTTAAGGTGGTGTTATCGCCTGTGGGAAGTGACTGTTGAGATTTGGTGACGAGGACAGCATTACCAGGGGTGGGTGGAAAGTTGGGTCCGTTCCGGCACCGAGGCAGGTGCCGGCAGATTGTGCCTGAGCCTGCAGAGCCAGGCTGGTGGCACCCCCCAGTCGCCTCTGCTGCCCATGTCCCATGGGAGGTACAGGCTGGGAGATTTTGGAGCAGGACCTGGGGGGGGGCTTGAGCTCAAACTTTGCAAATGACTGAGGAAGAAATGGCCACAAAATCTTTTTGTTAGGTCCACTTGCCTGCGTGCTACTCTGACAGTGGAAGGTCCAAAGTGGGGAGCATGCTGTGCTCATCCCAGGCTGCTCCCACGCCCGGAGGGATAAAGGGACACGGTGATGCTGTCCCTCAGCTGCCTCGTGGCATTTGGCCGAGACCTTCCCTGTCTGTTCTCACATTTTTTTGGATCCAGGGTGCCCCATTCATGTCTGCTTTACCTGCCATGCGTGGGTGGCTGGTGGGTGATGTTACGCCTAAATCCTCAGTCCTTCATGAACCCCGGCAAAGGCCAGGCTTTGCTGCCTCAGGGCTTTGTTTTCCTCTTCTTTGTGTGCTGCTGGTTCCATGCGATGCCTGACAATGTACTGACTGTTCTCTCAATGTGAGAAATGAGAGAAGATTTCCCAACTGTTTGAAGAAATTACTTTTGATCTGATACTGCCTTATCAGTTTCACTCTCTCTCAGCTGGCTTGCGCCCTGAATTCAGCTAGGAAGTGGCTTTATGTTTTTTACAAATCTCCTCAAGGCATTTCAGATGATCAGGCAGTCCCTGGTTCATGGCTCTCATGCTGAATTGATGCCCAAGTTGTTCCACTGTTCGTTTTGGATTAGAAAACACGGATGCCACAGAAAGTTTCCAAAGAACAGGCTATGCAAATATTTTTTCATACTGTGTCAGTGTTTGCAAACTGGACGTGTGCTTTGGAGAAGACTTTCCTGGAGTTCTCTGCATCTCTTGGCTCCAGCGTCAGCTCAGCAACGTATCACTGCTGTCGGTTCAACAGCATCCAGAGCCTCCTGCATCCTGTGAACCTTGCCCGTGGCTCTCGTTTGTTGTGTGTAGCAAAACTTAAGGTGCTGGGGAAAAATAGCATTGTGTTTTTATTATTTCTCACAGAGAAACAATGTCCCTAGAGGATAGCTATCCAAACAAAGGGCTCACATTAAAATAAATACAAATAGAATAATAAAAAAACAGGACTGGAAGATAATCTACTCCATCCCCTGTCCCAGTGGTGAATTAATATCAACAATACCTAAACATTTATTGAAAGCACTTCACTTTCTGTGAGAAAGATTAAACACTTAGTAGCTCAGCTGTGTAATTCCTAAATTACAGCTTACAAAGGGCTCACTTTTCATGGTAAAATAAAATATCACTGGGCTCTGAACATGCTGACTTGGAAACGCTCTGGTTTTCAAGAGGCCAGAGCTGGGCGTTGAAAGAGCTGTGTGTCGGCATGCAATGACACAGGACCTGCGGGCTCCCTGGACAGATGATTTTTTGGGAAGAAGTGGATATCTGCACGGAAAGTGGTTGGATTTGGGCTATAGGCATCTAATATGGTCTGCTTGAGCTATGCCATGTGTGCTGGGAAGATCCTTACTTTTATCGCATCTTTGATTTCTTTGCAAACTTTCCATGAAACAAATGCATATTTGCAGGGCTGACATTTAGCTGGATGAAACTGCAGACAGCTTGTTTACCTGCAGCACTAATTAAGGACATTAACTTTATTTATTTAAATATTTGGGTTGCTGCTTTCCCAAGCTGAAGTTCTTCCCTGCTCTCATCTTTTAGTGTGATGTTGCAGAGGCAGAGCAGGGCTGGGTGATGCCTGATGTTGCAAGTCTTATTTTATTCCACATTAAATCACCCCTTGGCAATGGAAGGGAGGACCACGTCCAGCGCCAGCTCAGGTCAGTGCCAGCTCCTGGTCACTCAGGTGGCTTGAAAAGTGGGACCTGTCATGAAAAGTCTCTCACATAACGGTGGCCATCCCTGTAGCCAGCTCCTTGTCCCCCTGGAGCGCCCTGCAGAAGTTCTTGCTGACCTCTGCAAGCACAGGAGCCCCTGGTGACTCCCCAGTGGCCCCCTCGCCTTTGGCTCCATTGTTTCTGTGTTGGGAATGAGGAGATGAAGTCAGTGGCAGTCTAAGAATAACTTGTAAAGTGAGCCGTGCTGTGGGTCCCTGCGCAGACAGCAGTGCTCCAGTTCCTGGGAGCCTCTTGTGTGAAAAAGCCCCCACCCAGCCCTCCTGGCCGGGGAGGAGAGGGATGGATGCATGATGCCATTGCCTACGAGCCAGCCCTGCCAGAACATGACGTCGCTCCATGAGGTATCACGTCCCCTTTGTTCGAGTGGCTTCATCCCTGGTCTGACTTTATAACCATATTTGGGAAAGTCTGCCGAAAGCTGCTGCCTGCTGGGATCCAAGGAGCTGCTCTTTGAGTCTCAGCTGCACTGCAGACAGCTCCCACCTGGAGGGTCGGGATGCCCTGGCTGCAGTGGAGTTGCCCTGGCCATGGTTGGGATACCCGGGCTGTGATGAGGATGTCCTGGCTGCAGTTGGGATGCTCTGGCCATGGTTGGGATGCCCTGGCCATGCATCTTGCAGGCACATGCAGCCTCACCTTCTCTGTCTGCTCTGGGGATGGGGCATGGGCACAGGAGCAGAGGGAGTGTGAACGAGCAGTGGCTGGGTAGGGACTGCCATGTCACCCGGGGAGTCCCGAGGTCTCAGCTTGTCTCATGCAGGGATTGGTCTTTCCCATGCGCCTTGAAGCATAGGCGCTCACAGCCCCTTTTCCTCAGCCACCAGCAGAGACACAGACACCCACTGCCTAGCTTCAACCCTGAGCTCATCCGCTCTGCCACCACCTGCCTCTCAGAGGGATTGTGAAGAACCTGTGGCCCCAACCCAGCAAGACAAGTACGATTTACTCCTACAAACCTGAGGGTCGCGTATTGATGGTGCCCCAGGAGACGCTTGGGGCAGGATGAGGCAAGGTAGTGAGATGGAGAAGGAGCATTGCTTCACTCCCGTGATTCAGAGGGGAGCTTGCAGTGGTGGAGTAACCTGCTTGTGGTCCTGCAGCGAGTCTGCAGCGGAGCTGGGAGTTACATCTGGGTGTGCTTCATGTCAAACCCAACAGTCTCCTGGCACAGCTGCTTTGCAAGGGCATATGTGAGAGTGCTTTGTAGTTCTCCCAGGAGAGCACAAAGTGTACAGAACATTGCAAAAATGCTTGTATCCTTGCCTTACATTTTCATATCAACAATTATGATTTTGCTGTGGGAAGAAAAACATTTAGTTTTTAGATGAATATTTGTGAAAAAGTCTTTTGGGGCAAATTCCTTAGAGAGAGCCAAGACTTGGGGCCAGCATTTGAAACTCATAAATTCAAAATGAACAAATAAATTGTCATCGTGCTGTGACAGCCTCGGGGAGACGAGGGTGCTTGCCACCATCTGCCAGTCCCAGCGTGCAGTTCTCTGCTCAGGGCTCGCTCTCAGCAGCTGCCAGTGTCTCACGTTGAGCCTGTCCCTGGACAGCCCTCCATCTGTTCATTCGCTCCCTGACAGCCTTGCTGTTCTTTGGAAGCTGATCTCTGCAGTGGAGTCCCCGGGCACACGGATGAAATGCAGCCTCCTCTGGGGTGGGATGCATCAGTTCACAGTGACCCGCTGCTACGTGGCTCTGGGAGAGAAAGGGATGAAACCCACCAGTGAAAGGCCCCTCTTCGTGTTCAGCTGCAACTCTTGGAGGTGATGTGCAGTGGAGTTGGAATCCCTTTGCCTTGGAAAATCCCTGCTACAGTGTGATTGAAACCAGTAGCGGGTGATGAAGATTTCCATATGCTGTTGCCCTCCTGTCTGTGCTGAAAGGCTGAGAGCTCATCGTGCAGGAGAGCTGTTGAGACTGTTCCTCCCAGCCTGCCAGCCAGGGTGTCACTGCACCTAGTGCAGGATGATGGCATTGCTCCCTGCACCCGGCATACAGAAAAATCTGTGGTTTTTCAGATTTCTGTAGCCACTGTGGCAAGAATCTCTATTCCCCTCCCTGCACACAAGTGCTGTTACTTCTACTTAGCTTCCTAGGAGAGGTGCAAGCCAAAAGACAAAGAAAAAAAGGAATCAGATCAGCAAAAACCTGTAATTTTTCCTGGCTCGAGCATGCAAAAACACATAGGGTTTTTCCTCTTTTCTGGAAAGTCTATTAAGTATGTCAAGCAGCATCAGCACAGCACTGCTGCAAGAGGCACCGTGCTGCCTTTTATTCCTGGAGACTAGAGAAGTGTTTGCCATGGTAACTCATAAAACAGCATTTCGGCTGTGCAGGCAACCTCTCTGGCAGTTTGCTGCTCTGTCAGCTGATGGAGGGCTCTGGAAGCAGTGGGCTTCGTTATGTCTCACAAGCCATCTTGCATGTCCCTCTGTCACTTGTCCTCTGTGGTTGCAAGGTGTGGAACGGTGCAGCCTGGCTTTGGTGGGGGTGAGAAATAGGAGCATTGCTGGGTTTTGCTGGGAGCATTGCTGGGCAGCTGCTGCCACCTGCGGCGTTTTCTGTGCCTTGGTTTGCTGCTCACTTCGGTCATTGCCTCTCCTTCCTGGTCACTGCAAGGCTTTAGCCATGAGAACTGCCAGGGACAGAGTGCCCTCGAATTCTTCGGTGGATGTTTGGACAAAGCATGTGGAGTTTGCTGAGATCAGAAAGGGGGAACTGCTTCCACGGGAGCATGTGCTTGGGAATGAGAGGACTCAGGCAATCTGGGAAAGGCTCTGGAGTCATTAGTGAGGCAGAGAAGATAAATAAGAATGGTTATTTAACGTTCACAGTGCAGAAAATTAGGCAGTATCCAATGAAGTGATGCCTCTAGCCGGTTTCAACAAACCAAAGAAAGTACTTCTTTTGTAAAGCATGTGAATTGCAGAGCTTGTTGCTGTAGGCTCTTGTGGAGCCCCAGCTGGCTCAGGAAGGGGTGGATGGCATTGTGGAATATCGGTCTGTTGGTGGCTGTTAAATACAATAATCCAATGCAGTCTCTGTCTCTGAAGGTCCTCTGTTGCTGGCTGCCAAGAGCTGGGAAGTGTGTTGGGGAAGGATTGCACGCTGGGAGCTTTGCTTGTGCATCTCCCTCAACACCTGGTACTGACCACTGTTGGGATGGGATATGGGGCAGTATGGACTGACCCTTGATCCCAGGGACAGAGCTGTTCCTACATCCCTGCATGCACTTCTGCTGTTAAAACACAGTTTCTGGACCAAAATGGGGCCCAGTCCTGTCTGCAGGACTCTCACTTTGGTCATACAAATATGAGGCAAACTCCATTTCAGGGGGGTCTGTCATGGATGAGGGCAGACTGGCTGACTGGTAGAGGCTTGTGGGGAGAGCCCAGCCTGGCTGATCCACAGGGAGAAAGTGATTTTCCCCAAAGGACAGGGTGTCTCTGTTGCAGATGCTCCATGTACTCACCCCGTGTGTCCTGTCGGGCCAGCCCAACTCAAGAAGATAGAAAATCTTTTCCCTTCCCTGCAAGCTGCACTCAGCAGCCTGGAGGGCAGATGCTTTATCCCTGCTGCACTGTTGCAAGCCTCTTAGTAGCCACTGTAGAGGCTCCTGTGCAGACTTTGTGCAGAAAAATGACTGTATGCAAGCTGCCATCTTTCCCTAGCACCTCTGGAGCTTCACCGACCCACAAAAATCTTAGCTTTTACTGTGACTTACAGACTTGAAGGTTCTTTTCCACTGAACCGCTACAGCTCTCCCAGCCTGCACACAGGCTCCTCTCTGCACAGACGCTTCTCTCTGTCTGTGGATGCTTTTCCCATTACTGTTCTGGCTGGGCTCCATGCACCAAAAGGGCTGGGGAAGGCACAAGCCAGCACTGCCCCCCCTTCCCTTTCCTCCCTTTTTTGTGAAATGAAGGCAGAGCGGGCCCACAAATGACATAATGAGAGCATGACATCAGGCTTGGCAGGCGGAGGCGTGCTATACTCTGCTCAACATTATATGTTCTGTGGAATTAAGGAAAAAACAGCAGTGCACCAAAAAAAGCCTGTCCACCACAGCGCTGCAGAAATAAACCTCTGGCTGCCCTGGGCTCACAGCTGCAGGGCTGTGGAGCCCGTCTGAGCATCACAAAGAGACAAAGCCCTGCTGCTCTCTTCCATCAGCAGCTGCTGGAGGGCAGCAGCTAGGCGAGGGCATGCCAGTGCTTGATGCTTTTTACCCCTAGAAGTTATCTGACCCAATCTGCAGGAGATCTCACTGGCAGTGTTTGTGACTGATCCATCCTCACACTCTCTGTGAGACGGGCTGCTGTTAGACCTGGGGTACACAGCTCTGGAGAGGTTCAGTGGTGCATCCAGCATCACATGGAGAGTTGGTAGCAGAGCTGGGATGGAGCTGAAGGCTCCCAAGGCTCAGGTTGATGCCCTCATTACCAAATGTTCCCTTATCCGAAGCTTCACCTTCCCCCCACGACCAACTCCACTTCCAGAAGAAGTTTTTGAAAAACTTCCTTTGCTAGGGATGTAAGTTAAATGTGTGAGTGTTTGCTGGGGCACTTAGGGACCTCCAAGGGGAGCTCTCTGTAATGCATCTTTCACACACTTCTTGTTCTATACAATAGTCGTTGGTGAGTTTTGGTGCCCCTTGTCCCACAGAGATCTGCGGAGAAGTGGGCCAGCCCTCCCAGCCTCCTCTGGCATTACATGGCTCCATTTTACAGGTGTGAAAACTGAGGCAGGATTGAGAAGTTGTGACTTGCCTGTTGTTGCCCTCTTCCAGGCAGCACAGTGTGTTCTCTATTTTCCCTGTGGCACAAATAAACTAAATTTTTCTTTCTTCTCATGGAGAGGGCGTCAGTCTGCATGCGCAGTGCATTTCAATGGAGAGCCTTGTTTTCTGATGGCTTCAGCTCTGCTTTGAACCTGCTCCGAATTTCCTCCGGCCTGGCAGTGGGCTGGGAAAATACAGTCGTGGCAGTTTGTGGCACCAAGAGCCTGAGCTCCGTCCCACAGCCTTTGCGTTGGGTTTTATTGCTCAGTGTTTCCTGATTATTATTTTTTTTCTGCAACTTAGCTTGGTTTGTGGCCATCTTTCCCTTGCTAGGAAGGCATAATATGATTTTCCATACAGGTTGGAGAGGGACCAGTGGGAGAAGGCAAGCAGCGGCTGGGAGCCCAGCTCGCTGACTCGCGGCTGGAGGTGGCAGGCGCTGGCATCTGCCACCACTCCTCCCTTCTCCAAGCTGTCCTGTCAACAGGAGCTCTGCTTCCCTTGCAGGCTCTGCACCAAGGAGGTCTGGGGAGCTTGAAATCTGGGAGATTTTATACCGGTTCTTCATCAGATGGTGAAGGCAAGGGTAAAAAACAGCAAGGGAATTGTGCTCTGGTTTTACGTACCTGTGGGTTGCCATCTAGTGCCTGGTCTGGATGGAGGACAGGAGCTTCTCTGCAGGTCCTGGATGGGAGCTAAGGCTGTGGAAGATGGAGGGTGGCAGCCAAGGTCTTGGGATCCCTTGCAAAGCATGTGAGTTGTAGTTAAGTGACAAAGTGTCAGGGTATAGACAGAGCTTGGGTTAATTATAACCTGTGAAGGTTCAGAGCATCTCTAAAGCAGCCTTGCCTGGGAACTGAGCGCCAGCTTTCTCCTTTGAAGCCCACTGGTGGAGCTTCTGCATGCTGGGCTGTGGGTCAGTGTTAGCTTTGGATGACAGTAGTGGGTGCCAGATAGATGGGTGAGCTTAGATGATAATATCTGGCAGCATCAGCTTGGTGATGGTGTGTGCAGAATGACAGCCAAGTTGTACTACCAAGAGAAGAGGAAAAAGGCTCAGGAGCCCTCTCCAGCCCTTCCACCATGACACTGTGTAGTCTCACTGGGGCATGACAGTGCTGGCACCCCAGAGACATGCATCCGGGTGGCCTATAGCCTCACAAGCTGTCCTGGCCATACAAACCAGCATAGTCCCTTGAGCAAATCAGAGGGTTGAGGGTTGTCACTTTTTGGTTTATGGGAGGCAGCTCCTCCAGGCCCTTCCTGAGCAAAACCCACCAGCCATAGCCAAACCGCTAGGCATCCTGCACCCCTTGAGTCCCCACTGGATCATTCGTGTTCTCCAGGAGCTCCTTCCCCCGTGCTTGCTGCTCAGCAGGCAGTGACATCTAGTGTCAGTCCAACACACTGTGTAAAAGCCGCACTGCGTGGGGAATTACTGCCTGGTTTTGCATTTTACCCATTTGTTGGCTGGTGGGAGCAGCTCTGCCTCTCTGCATCTTTCTGGAGCGGTTACCAGGTCACAGTCATCCCTGGTCCTGCTCTTGGGAAGAAACAGAGCTGACTGACCCCTGGGAGTAGAGGATTTGGGGTCTTAGCTTTCACTTACCTGAATTTTAAAAGCTTTCTTTGAGATGAAATGGAAATCTTTGTAAGGGGGTGTTTTGTAAAGGGCTAGGGAGGGCTCAGGACCAACCCCTCCATGCCTGGCACTGTGTCAGAGGGATGGAGAAAAGCAGACCTACCCTGCTGGAGTTCTTCCCTTCCTACTTGGGAAATAGGAAGATGGGAGAGATGGAGAGAAAGCTGCAGAGAGCTGCAGAGAAGGCAGCTGGGCTTGGGGCTGGCTGTCCCGGTACCCTGTGTGGCTCGGGTACTTGCTGGCTGATTGTGCCATCTGTGATGCTGAGAGCTTCACACTGCTCTGCACTCTCTTTTCTCCGTGCAGCCAAGCAGCACTTTTGAAGAGGCTCTTTGAAATGCCCAAGTCCTGATTTTCTAGCAGCAGAATGGTTTGTTTTGGAGGTCTCTCTTTTCTGGGCAAGGAGCAGGAAGACATCAGAGCTGAAACACCATTTCCTTCTCTCTTGGGCTTGAGGTGCTGCCGAAAAACTAAATGGGTTATTTCCAGGTATTTCAAAGGAGAGAAATGGTTTTACTGGCTTCCCTTAAGCTAACTGGTTGGTGGTCTGGTCCTTTCCAAAACTGGCCAAGTAATGGAAGGAGGTGCAGAGGCAGAGGAGTACAGTTTATAGAAAATACTCAAGGAGAGGTGGAGCAGAAGCCTCCCTGGGGAAGGGTCTGATCTGGCTGGCAGCAGTTGGGATTCCAGCCCAAGCTGGTCTTGGGTGTTTGTCTTGCAAGTGGAAGATGGAAATGGGTTTGGAGATGACTTTCCTGTCTCCTGTGCAGAATGTGACTCCCATGTGGTCTGTGTCACTTCAGCAAAGGATGCTCTGTATTCTTTAACTGTTTTCTCAGCTACCCCGAGACAAAAGAACACTGGCTTGGTCAGATATTTTTGCTAGCATCCTTTTTTAAGTGTATTTGTTGAGCTTCTATTTTGCACATTTCTTGGACTTCTTTAGTGATGTTGCTGATGAACTCTTCTGAATCCACACTCAGCTTGGCAAAGAACTCCTGGACAGCAAAATCAGGGAAAATAAACTCAAACCTTTTAAAGAGACATCCATCCCTCTTACTAATCCCCAGAGTTTCCTGGAATCATATGCAATTTTCCTGCCAGTTTGGCAGAGTTCTTTTTATTCAGCTAAATTAAGTTTAAATGTGAGATCAAACCAAGAAATTATTGATTAGGGGATAAAAATAAGAGGTGAGGCAGCAAGGAGAAATTACAGGAGATGCTTGTAGGAAAAAAGGTTAGAAAAGAGGTGGGCAGGAGAATGTCTCTGTTGACATGGCACGGCTGCGGCTGCAGCGAATCCAGCCCTGTCTGCCTCTGTGGAGCTCTGCCAGAAATCCTTGAAAGATAATAACCATTGTATGGGCTTGGAATAAGTATTTTGATGCTGCTAAAAGAGGGTTTTGGCCAAAGGAGATTCATTTATAACCAAAGAGTGAAGTTTATTGGGAATGAGTGGAGACTGATCAGCGAAACTTTCACTTCTTAGCTGAGTGACATTTTAAAAATGAAAAAGAGGACATGAGGTGGGGAGAGAGAGCTGGACTGGAGGACAGAAACAATTTTGCTTTGGATGAGTTGAAGGCTATTGGCGATTAGAGATTTTTTAAAATAGTGTTCCTTTTATAAGGACAATCTAACCTGATTTTAAGCGGAAAATATTCTTTGTTATTTCTTCTTTCCTTTTAAGCTTTTCCAAAGAGAAAGAAAAAGATCTTTAAAATATAAAAGTTGAACGCATCAATTGTGTAATTAATCATCAGTGATTTGGCACTAAAAATGGACTTAGAAGTTCCTCATAAATTTTTCTCTAAGTTCATTACTACTTTAGTCTAAATTATTTCTTAATTACTTCTTTGAACATATATTAGACAAATATTTTTTTTAAAAAGATACATCAAATTTAGTAATACATTTTTCATGTCTGCAGTTACTCTAGATATGCTGCAGAATGGTATGCGTATAATGATAGCCCTAGTCTCTGTCTACACATCATACAAAGCTTTGAGCAGCAAATGCTTTACAGCTGGGAAAGGTGTTTTCTTCGGCTGGGAGAAGCGCTCCACTTTAACGCACCAAAACCTTCCAGTCTGGAGTCTGGATGGAGTTTGGAGAGAGGCTCTTCTAAGGTCTAGTAATGGAGGAATGGCAAAATTAAGTTGAAAAAAAGCTGAAAATTGTGTTTTCTTTCTCTAGGGATCTTTCCAATAACAAGATCAGTGGTTTAGATGTTCAGATATTCGAAAGCCTGACTTCTCTGGCAAAACTGTAAGTAGACGCTGTGCCCTTACCGGTCCTCTGGCTCACTGTGCACATTTGAGCTGGTACCTAGAATGCATGCTTGTGTTTCATCAGTTAGCCTTGTTCTTGCTTGACCTCATCTGTTGAGCCCCAGATAGATGTGTCCATGGGCTCCTTCCTCAAGGTGTTTAGCTGCGCATTCCGGTGATTCACTTACTGGCATTTAGAGAGTTGGGCAGGATTTGACCCACTCTACTGCTAGATGGAGAGGAGATCAAGACAAGGGAATGAGATTTGTTGCAAGATGTGTGTTAGTACATGGAAAATTATGATAAAGCTGTGGTGTCCAAATCCCGCTTATCTTCTGAGGGAATTGGGTATTGAATCTGAGGGTCCTTTCAGGAGCCCAGCACTAGTGGGGGAAAGGCCTGATGTCCCATTGCTCCCCACAGCCTGAGCTGTCTCAAAAACTGCCCAGACTCTGTGGACCAGGAGAAGAGGAGAGCTTTGACCATTAGCAAACTCACTGGTACAGCTGCTGATCAGATGAGTTTGCACTGTTACTTGCTGATGGTTCATAGAGAAGAGTAACTGGTTTTTTTGGGGGTTGTTTTTTTTTTTTTTAATGGACTGTCAGATAAAAAAAGGCACCAGTACAGCCAAAAACCAAACCCAAAACCTGCTTTGGTGGTTTCAGCTGAGTAGCTGGCAGCCTGGACAGCCTACCATCTTCACACCTCAAAAATCTCCTAAAAGGAGGACTTATGGAAGGACTTGGAATGCTGGAACTGGACTTGACCACAGAAACAGGCCACCTAGAGAGGTTGTGGAGTCTCCATCCTTGGAGATACACAAAAGCAGTCTGGACATGGTCCTGGGCAGTCCAGTCTAGGTGACCCTGCTTGAGCAGAGGGGTTGGACCAGATGACTTCCAGAGGTCCCTTCCAACCTCAGTCATGCTGTGATTCTGTGGCTTAGTGTCTGGTTGGCCATTTTGCTATCATATGCATGTGGCTTTTGAGACTCAAGGTGCTCAGAGGGTAACTAGTACCGAAGCAGAGCTTGGGACAGAGGTTGATCCTGTATGTTGGTCAGGAAGTTGTTACCAGCATGATGAACTTTGCTTTTAATTTTCCCTCTTTTACAGAGATATAAGCCACAACAAGATTTCTACATTAGAAGATGGAATATTTGATAATTTATTTAATTTAAGTGAAATGTAAGTTCATTCTCTTTGTTTCCCAGTTCTTTACTTAGACCTTTCCTTGAAACAACTTTTCCCTTCCCGGTTGGGTGGGATGCAACACTCTCTTGGGGAGATCTGCAGCACGTACACAACCAAGCGGCTGCCTTTTGGACTGTCTGCAGTTTCTTCCTCAAGCTGTGTCCTGCTCCTGGCTCCTGTTGGTGTCCTTCAAGCCTAACCTCTTCCCAGACTTTGCTTGTGTTGCCTGAATATCTCCACCCTCTGCCACTGCCTTCTTGGCTTCCCTGCTTCTCTCCCACACCATCTCTGCTGAGGTTCTGTGCTCCAGGTCACAGTTACTGTTCCTGTTTGTATGGTCACGCCTTGGGATTGGGGGATCTAACGAAAAGGGCAGTGACCTGAAAACTGGGAGACCCTGACTGAGGTGTCTAAGTCACTTGAAGACACGTGAAGATGTTCTCCCTAAGTGATTCAAATTCTTAGGTTTATAGTGGTTTTCAATTGAAGTAATTAAAATCTGTGCTGTTACATGAAGGGAGGCGAGGGGAAGCCACATATTTCCAGGCGAGATACATGAAGTCACAGCGCAGAATGGCTGTTCTGTATCTGAATGAGCCAAAGGATTAACCCCATGCAATCACTCTTGGCAAGCAAGAAAAAAGCTCAACCGCACATTCTCTCTGAAGACAAGACACAAAGGGCATTTTCAGCTCTGCGTTTTTGCTTACAAGTGGCACTGAAAAGGCACAAAGGATCCAGGCTAGGTCTAAGTGAGTCTGTCCCTGCTAAGGCTGGCCGGCAAAGTGGTGCTTTCAGTGTAAAAATCCTGGGTTCGGCCCCTGCGGCAGCCCAGCCCAGCTGGCGTCAGCTAAACAAACAGCTTTCCATCTCTGTCCTATTCGCAGCTGAATGCCAAAGGCTGTAATTTGGATCAAGCTTAGCTGCAATTAAAGTTTCCATCTTTTCATTAAACTGCCACATGGAAAGATTATCATTGACTTTGCATTTCTTTTTTGACAGATCAATTTTATTCTCTTAGCTATTTTTTAATGGAGCTGTAAATAGTCTCCCTTAGCTGGAGAGACTGCCATTACATCCAATGGCTGTTAGATGGCAGACTATTTTAAATATAAGATTGTGTCTGTAATTTGCTTCTAATTGCAACAATTATTTGTAGAGTGCAAAAAGTACTTGGAGTACTTGCCTAATTCTAGCCTCTAGAAAAATCATGTTAATTATTGCTTGATTCCCTATTCATTAACTGCACTCACGATTCTTTCTGAAGCATTTCAGTGGAGTGGCACAGATGGGAACAGTGAGGGATCTGCACGCTGCTGTAATTAACACTGAGCACATGTCAAGTTAATGCCTAACTTTTGTCTGATCTCCCTGTTACAGAAACTTAAGTTGGAATCCATTTGTTTGTGACTGCAAACTTTCCTGGTTGCCCCGTTGGGTGGAAGACAGAAAAGTGAGAGTTATTCAGGCATCAGATACGAGATGTGCCCACCCTCCTGAGGTGGCAAACCTTTCCCTCTTCGATGTCTTGTTCATCAATGCTACTTGCGGTAAGAAAACACTACAGGCTGTGGTGGGGGAGATGACTAAACCGCTGGAAATGCTGGGCCCAAGGGCAGCTGGGGATCACATCTAGACCTCTTTAGACCTCAAGTCACCAGTTCTAATCTAATTAAGCAAATAACGGTAGCGTATGACTGTACCCTGATGCCTTAAGGATTGCGTAGGTCACACCAGGGCTGAGATCAGCAAACTCATTACAGACCAAGCTTCAGGCAGCCATCAGATGACACTAGCTCCATGACCTTCAGCCTTAGGCTTTCATTCTCTCAAGCTTTTAACACTGACTTTAAGCAGTGAAATCTCATTGGAGTTGATGGGATCTGAAGACATGCTAAGTTGAATCTTTGCTGGTAACAGTGCTCCACGGCAGGAGTGTTAAATGAATGCTGCCCCAATCTATAGCCCGTCTCCTGCTCCGGGTGCATTTTTCTGACCGCTTTGGCTAGCAGAAACATCAGGCAGTGTTTAACTGAGGGGTGGGAAGGGGGACCCCTAAGAAAACTAGTCCTGCCTGGATGCTCAGCTCTTCTGAGTAAGAGAGAGAGAGGGAGAGCAAGTGCTCCCCCTGATAGGCATCAGGCATCTCCTTCAATGCACGACGAGAGGATGCAGTGATGAGGGCTGAGGGAACCAGAGCTGGTGGGAGCCAGCCTGGTGAAGTGCAGTGCGCCCCCAGGGCCAAAACCCGGGTGGTGGTTGCTCTGCTTTCCCCAGCAAAGTTACCCCAGCCTTGCAGCATCTCGCCAGTGCACTGTTTGCCTGGTGCTGGAATTACCAAGGGGAATAACACCGGCACTGTTATTCCCCTTGATAATTAGTTGTTCCCCACTTGAACTACTTTAAGTTAGTGTGGAAACAATAATGTAAAGCTGTCTTCTGGGTAATTCAGTGTAATGGGAGTAGGCTGGGGACAGCCTACCAGCTACTGACAGTTGTTACTGGCCAGCAGGGAGTGACTAGTATGACCAGACTGATGTTAAAAAGCAAAGTAGTTCCCATGCTGTGGTCCTCCTCACGGGACTTTTCTTAAGAAAAGTGGCTTAGCGTTTGCAGGAAGGCCATGCAGAAAGCTGGACAGTTGGGCGGATTTGGTGTGGGAAGATCACGCAAGGCTGGAGCTGTTGAGATGTTTGGGGGGAGATGTTGTAGCAACCAGCAGAAACAGAGGAGCAAACATGGCTTGACTGCGTGGGCAGAGCTGGAGATGAGGCCAGGCAGTCCCAGCTGGGCTG
Source organism: Vanellus vanellus (assembly GCF_965231255.1). Classification (NCBI taxonomy): domain Eukaryota; kingdom Metazoa; phylum Chordata; class Aves; order Charadriiformes; family Charadriidae; genus Vanellus; species Vanellus vanellus. The sequence goes on from NC_138919.1 coordinate 12,720,509, forward strand.
CGGCTGTGCACGTGGCAGAGGCCCTGCCTGTGTCTTTGTGGCTGAGAAATATCCCACCCCTTGCAAGCCGGTGAAGGGGAAGTAAATTCAAGAGAATGAGGTGTTGCTCTGGGAATGGGGCTGTTGTGGCTGCCAACGTTGTATGTGCCTGCGTGTCCATGCACATGTGTGTTTGTGCTCCCTGTAGCCAGGCATGTGTTATTTCTGTGCCTGCTTCCCATGAAAGCATACATGTGCATCCTTCCACACCCCTTGGGTGCAGGCTGTGTGTGGCATTGCCCTCTTTTCTATCACCAGATTTTGCCTGCAAGTGGATGGGAAGCCCTTGGCTCTCCCCAAGGAGGAAGGTGGCTGCAGTGTCTGCCCAGCTCCAGCGTGGGCTTGATGGAGAGTCCGGTGGCATTTCCGCTATGCCCCCAATGTGCCACTCTGTCCAGCTGTGTTTGGTTATAGACTTGTTGCTGGATGCCTCGGGCAGCATGTAGTGAAACGTGCTGCACCAGACCAAACCAAGGTACAGCCAAGGGACAACCTTTTGTCTTGGTCTTACTTGGTGGCTAGTCCTTTGGGCTCCTTTGAGGGTCAGACTCAGGAGCTCCATGTCCCATGGGACTGCCAGGCTCTCCAAAGACCCCTTTTATCTGATGAGCGTTGCTGCTCTATAAATCTGTGCAATTGGCTTGTTATTTGTCATCATTAATTAGCACAAAGAGTTTGGAAAGCGTTTCTGAGGCATTAAAGACTTCCCAGGCAAGTCTCAAAAAGGAAATGCTTGGAGTAGGAGCTGTCCAGGAGAAGTCCATTCCCAGGGGTGTGGGGTGGTGTCTCTTGGAGGGTTTCACGAAGCCATGGCTTCACAGTGTCAATTTACAAGAGGATCTTCTGTTCTTTCCCCAGGAGCTCAATACATAACGTGTCTGACAAGCAACCACACAGAAGGAGCTGAACTTGTCATTCTCTTCACGTCTGTTCACCCTGGGAACCTCAGCGAGGAGACCTGCAGTGCCCTCTGTAATGCCGAAGACCAGGAATATGGAGGTTTCAGCACCCAGGGGCAGTGTTTGTGTGGTACTGCCCATGAAACAAACTCTTCCTCCAGTTGTTTGCCATTTTGCACTGAGCATTTGTCCGGGCAGTTCTGTGGTGGCCCATCACTCATCCCCTCTCCCTTCCAGGCACAGCTGCCTGTTTCTTTCACAGGACTTCAGCCCAGGTACAGCCTACACCAGGCTGTGCTCTTCAATGTCAGTATTCCCATTGCTGTCAGCACTTTACTGTGGGAATTTGGGGACCAGACAGAGGTTCTCAACACCACTGGAAATGCAGCTGTCCACGTATATACCTTACCTGGGCAGTACAATGTCAGTGCCACCATCTTTGTGGGCACCAAGGTCTTACACCTGCAGGCAGAAATTGAGGTGGTGGCTTCACCCCAACAGTTAGAACTGCAATGTCCTTCTTTGGTCAAGACAAATGAGAGTCTGGACATATGGATCCGCAACAGAGGTGGCACTGGCCTTGCAGTGTTGTACGGTATCACCACAGAGGCTGGAGAGCTGGGCAGAGGTAAGCAAGGTTGGCTGGGTGGGTGCTGGGCAAGGAAGGGGTGGCACTGAGTCCTGGGCCTTCCCTTTCCATTCCTTCTCAATGAGGAGTAAGGGATGACTCCTTTAGGCACTCCTTGCTCCCCTGACTGACCAGACAGTGTTTTGCACTGTCCTGGGCCAAGAAGGTGACTGCACAGAGTGCAATTCAACAGCAAAGGGGATTTATGGGCTATGAGAAGGATGGGATGTTCCTGGAGCCTCACTCCCCAGATTAGGTTGGGCTGTGTGAGCCCCTAGAAAGGACATAGAATCATAGAATGGTTTAGGTTGGAAAGGACCATGAAGATCATCAACTTCCAACCCCCCTGCCATAGACAGGGACACCTCCCACTAGACCAGGTTGCCCAAGGCCACATCCAGCCTGGCCTTGAACACCTCCAGGGATGGGGCCTCAACAACCTCTCTGGGCAACCTTTTCCAGTGCCTTACCACCCTCAGAGTGAAAAACTTCCTAATGTTTAATCTGAACCTGCCCTCTTCCAGTTTAAAGCCATTCCCCCTTGTCCTATCGCTACATGCCCTTGTAAAAAGTCCTTCCCCAGCTCTGCTGTAGGCCCCCTTTAAGTACTGGAAGGCCGCAATAAGATCTCCCCAGAGCCTTCTCTTCTCCAGGCTGAACAGCCCCAACTCTTTCAGCCTCTCCTCATAGGAGAGATGCTCTAGCCCTCTGATCATCCTTGTGGCTCTCCTCTGGACACGCTCCAGCAGGTCCATGTCCTTCTTATGTTGGGGACATCATGCTTGTGTTCTTCTACCTCCTGCAGCAGTTCACCCCATGTGTCCTCCTGATGGCTTGGTTTTCCCGGGCAATAACCACTGCTATCAGCTGGTGGTGGAGAAGGCTGAGTGGCTGGAAGCCCAGCAGCACTGCCAGGAACATGGCAACGGAGAGCTGGCTTTTGTGAGCAGCCCCGAGATTCAGAGCTTCTTGGTTGCTCACGTCATCAGGTAAGAGAGGAGGGTAAGGGTTAAGATTTCCTAGGGACTGGTCTTGTGTTCCTGGGGTCACATCTGCAGGGGTGTCAGGGTGGGGGGTCCTGCCGAGCCTGGCAGCAGGCAGCCCTGTGCAGCCAGTCCAGTTGGAGAGACACATTGGTCTAGGCTGAGCATGAGGAGATGGTATGGGTGAGGCTGCTGAGCAAAGAGGAGGAATAAGCAGAGCTTGAGCCCTTGCTGAACTTGGCTTCTTTGCTTAATGGCTGTGGAGGGAAGAAGGGGATTGGGGCAGAAAGGCTGGAAGACAGAACTGGGAATTGTGGGATTGCTGCTGATGGGCATCTTTTACCCTACATTTGTGCCTGTGGGTGCATCTGAAATGGTGGAGAGAGGTGCAGGGTCAGGAGCAAACGGAGCTGGGATGAGCAGACCTTCCACCTTGGATTTCAGCAAAATTTGCAGACTCAGGTTGGATGGTGGAGGGGGTCAGATGCTTGAGTCCAAAGGAAGTTTGGCTGCCAGGCAGGGCCTGAGGGTGACCTTGCAACCAATTCCCTCCATCAGCAGAATTACAGCTGGATTGTCCCATGCATGACACTATGGCATCCAGCAACCACTCTAGCAAAGCACAAACCAATGCTGCAATCCTGCCTCCCAGCTGGGATCCTGCACCCTCCCAGACATGGCTGCAGCATGAAGCCCAGACCTCTTCCACTCTTCTTTCACATCCTGAGAAGGAGCAGCGCTCCTCTCTGAGTGTCAGGCTCCAGCAGCATCTGTTCTACCTCAGGACTTGGGCTTTATAAACAGAGAGCACTGAAAGTGTCAGCCTTTGATTAAATCCGCCCCTCTAAGTGCCCTTTCTACAACCAGCCGTCTTGGGGGGAGGACGGCCATGAGAGCTCTCAGGGGCCTGACAGCTCTTGTCAGAGCTCCCAGATGCAGATGTTGGAGATTGCCTCTTAATAAACACAGCCCAGAAAGCACATGTGAAGGGAGCAGCTGCTGGTGACGTAGGCTTCGAACAGTCCTGCTGAAGGTCTGACAACCCCTTCTTCCCGAACTTGTATCCTTGCCCTGTTCCCTTCACATTGGGATTTATCCTGAGATTGCAAACATGTGGTCCCTGCTCCGGGGAAGAGGAGGCTGTCCCTTCCCGCGGGTTAGGGACTGGTGACTTGGTGCGCTGATTTATCAGGCATTGCGTGCCGGGCTTTTGATGGACTGCAGCGCAAGGAAATCATGAGACCTCAGAAGGGAACGAGCCGCCCAAGCTGTTTCCCAGCTGCTGCCCCATGTTGCTCTCCTCCCCAGCCCCCTTTATTTCATGTATTTATTTTATTACTCCATTCAGATAAACATGAATGAGGCAGTTCCAGGATGCGATTTCCCTGGTGATAAAAGACAAATCAACCGAGCCGCAGGTTTTTGGAACATGCAGCCTCCATAGTTTCTTGTGGGAAAAGGACAGAAGCAGAAATCTGTTTCCCATTAGAGCATGCAGCAGTGAGGACCGTTCTCTCCTCTCCTTCACTCCTGTCGTTTGATGGCCTCCCTAGGAGCAGTGTGTGCTGAGCTGGTCCCCTCCCACCTCCAGAAGCAGTGCTCCAGCCCACACCCCTTCCAGGGGATCACGCCTTCCCCTCTGAGGCAGCGCAGGGAGCCCCTCTCCCCTTCCAAGCCTCCTCAGGCTTCGTTCTGCTCCTGCTGTCCTGAGCAAGGCAGCCTGGTCCTTCCTCAAAGGCAGAAGGATGCTCACATCTTGCTTCAAAAAAGGATGCCTAGAGTCCCCTTGTTCCTCTCTGCAAGGTAATGGGCCAAGCAGTGGGGCAGGGGTGGGAAAGAAGCCAGCCAGCCTTTTTCTTTTTTTTTTTTTTTTTTTTTGGTGGCTTGCAGTTAGATCATAGCTGGAATTAGAAAAGGAAAATCTCTATCAAGTTTTACTGATGGCAGCAAGGAGGCGGTTTCCTAGCCTGTTCTCCCTAATCCCCTGCCAGTGGTTCAGGAGCACAACGCAGCGGTTATTTAATTTTTAATCTTATTTGCTATGAAAACTACTGATTCATGGAATGGTTATTTTCGTTGTCGTTTTTCAGCATGACCTCATTAATCATTTCATCTGGTGTGAGCCTAGTGGTGGAGAGACACCAATTATCTTCCTCTGCTTTTTGCAGAGCAGTTGTACCACCCTGGGAGCACACTGGAGCGAAGGGGCAAGGCCGTAGCAGAACTGATTGCAACCCGCAGGAGGGAGCGTGGAGAAGGAGCTGGGGACTTTGAGGATGCATGATGAGGCTGTTTTACCCCCAGAAGTTAATATAGAACAAATGCTTCACTTTCTGCTGGGTGCGATTAGAAACAGTTGTCCAGGCTGTTTGTGGCTATGAAAGACCGCTCAGTACTTTCCACCAGAATCTCTGCTGGGATTCAACCAGTTTCTAAATGTGAAAGGAACATTCATCTTCCTAAAGTGATCCTGGCAGTTTCTTGTGTATGTGGGGTTCATCTGCCTGCAGCTCTTTGGCCTCCGCTGCCAGTGTCTTATCCCCCCATAGCTGCTGCCTTTCGATGGCGGCTGAGGCGTGGGTGATCTCCCAGCAGCTGCATCAAAGATCCCCCAATTTGAATAGGAGCTCCCTTACTTGGCACCATCTGAGGTTTAATCCTCCACTTTCTACTTGCAGTGGAGAATTGACTAGTGGTAAATTCCGCAGGTCTGCAGAAATAAAGCAAAAGTTTTCTAAAAGATGCAGCTATTTCAGACAGTTTTGTATGACCCTACCATTCCTCTTAGGTCGTGACTCGATACGGGCTTAAAAGTGTCTGTGAGGGTCATTCAGACTGCAGTGCAGGCAGCTCCTTTTAACAGACTGCTCTCCTAAGAGGGGTCTGAGGTTCAAGTCAACCTGCTGATACTCCTTAGTTTGCAGATAGTCTCACTTCCCTGTACTGTGTAGGGTTTACTCCTCCATGGGAGAGCTGGTCTTAGCCCTTCCAGCACCTGAGAGTGGCCCTCAGCCCTCCATCCCCACTGCAAGGGGAAGCCAGGCGGCATGGTGATATTAATAAACATATGGGTATGAAGGAAGCAACTCCACCTTGGGGAAGCAGAAGATGTGCAACTGGAGGGACTGCTGGGAATTTCTGAAAGCAATAAAACCTCAAGGTTCTCTTCTCCAGCCAGTGTCATCTCATTACCCTCTCTGATATCTTTGTGCTGTACCAGTTGTGGCTGGTATGAGTCAGTGCTTACCAGTATGTCATGAGCTCAGTGGTGCTGATGGAGCCTTTAACTGGTTCCTCTTGTAACTTGAGTGAGAGGCTGGCATTTTGGGAATGGAGTGACTCAAGTTGTGGGGCAGTGATCATCAAGGGTCTGACTCAGCTGCACACAGTGACCCCCTGAGCTGCTTCTCCCTCCCAGTTCTGCTGCACTGTAGTGCTGGTGTTGATTGCTCTGTCTGGATCCTTTTGGCTCAGCTGTCCCCTCAGTATATCAGAGGGCAGGTGGATTTCTGTAGCCCTTAGGACAGAAGTTTGAAGGGCTGGTAGACAGCAGGATGGTGCGCCATGAAGGAGCTGTTATTGAAGAGCCAAGTTTTGGTGGTAGAATGGACACTGAAATCCTTTAGTAACTAAAAGGCTCCATTAAATGCAGTCTGTGACACCCAGATTAAGCTGCTGTTGTTAAGATTATTATTTTCATAGAGAACGATAGATGGCATCTGTCCCAGATCTTTCTAATACTCATGATTTCCTGAAATCACCCCCCCCCCCCCTTGGGTTTTTTGTTTTTTGAAGGAGCCTCGATGTCTGGATTGGATTCAATGATTTTGCAAGCACTGGAGCGCAGCAAAGAGGTGAAGGATTTAATCTGGAGAGCTGTCAGAACTGGCTGCCAGGAGAACCCCATCCGTCAAACGCTGACCACTGTGTCCGGATGGGCCCAACGGGCCAGTGTAACACAGACCTGTGCATGGCTAAGCACAGCTACGTCTGCGAGTACAAGCCAAAAGGTGGGCTCTGCTTCTCTCCCGCTGTCCACTGGCATCGTGGGCAGGTGGGCATCCTGCTCACTGGCACATGCCAAAGCAAAATAGGGCTGCGTGGAGGGGGTCATCCAGAGCATAATCCCAGATCAAGTGGGACTGGCAACAACCACAATACTCCCAACAGAGGCCTGACTGATAAACTTTCAGAAACTTGGCCTCGGCTCAAAGGGAAGAATTTGGTCCACTCCAATCTTTGCCGTCAATAGAAGTAGAGAAGGGCGAAGCTCTGAGGCAGAGCTTTGGAAATAGCTTTTGTCTCTTATTTGAGCAGTCTCTGCTGCCGCCAGGATCTGAGGCCATGGTGCTGCCTTGGTGACTCTTGCTGTCCTTGTCTGGCATCTTGTAGTTTGTGAGATGTTAGGGTTTTGTGACTTAAAAGACTATAGGGCCTTGGAGATAATTGGGTGAGCATTTATGTGGTGTGTGCTGTTCAGGGTTGTGTTCGTGCACCCTCCCAAATCTCCCAGAGCGGTGTAGGGAGTCAGAAAGAGAAGCAGAAAGGATGTGAAATAAGGGAGAAGATTTAGGTAAGGAGGAAAAGCCAGCGCTAGGAAGAGAGCCCGCTGGCCCTAGCATGCTGGTTGTGCTCAGTCCCCACTGCCTGACCTAGCTGTGAATGAGCCAGAGGTGTTTGCCGCTGGAGGAAACCAGCTGGTCCTAGCCACATGTCCCATGAAGTCCAGGGGGACAGGGAGGGTGGGGAGTGCATCTTGTACTCAAAAATTCAAGGCAAATCGTGGGGTGTTGGAAGGGAGTAGTATTTGCAGTGTTTCTAGAAGTCAAAATTGCTGAGAATTGCAGACACAAACATTACTTGTGCAGGATGAGAAAGAAATCAAAACACCTGTAAGAAGAAGAAGGAAACTACAGGATTACAGCAGTTGCTTCTCCAGTAAAGCTGGAGTTACGGATTCCTGAGTGGTCCGAGCTCTGCTACAGCTCTGCTGCACGGTGTGAGCAAGCGTGAGCGGGGTGAGGGAATAACTTCAGGCCTGGCTGAGTCTCATGGGCTTTGTTCAAATATTTCCTTTGTAAACAGGAGTTCTCTTAAATGCCGAAAACTTCTTTGTGGGGGACCCTGTGTTTGACACACATGAGGCTGTGAAAAATGTGACAGAAGGTGTGCTGTCAGCTCCATGGCAAGCTGTGGAGGTAAGAAGGGTTTGCTCGTCCTGCTGCTGCAGAGGGAGTCCAGGAAAACACAGGCAGTTGGGACCCTTGTTTGTCTCGCAGGTGATGGTGTTCCCTGAGCTGGTGTTCAGGCACGAGGGATATTTGACTGCCCTGGAGTTTGTGACACAGGAACTGCATCAACCCGTTCAAGTGAGGTTCCAGGTGCATAGACCAATAGATGGAGAAGGTGAGGCATCTCATCTCAACACTTTTGGTATTGTTAGAACTGACGCCGTCGGGGCTATGTCAAACTGAGTGTGTGTGGCCTTCTTGTGGCCCCTCTATCTTCAAAGCAGAAGCTTTGAAGCCTTAAAGGCCCAGAGATGTGGTTCAATTTTTTGAGGAGACTCGAGTGCAAAATCTACAGGTATGGTTGGACAGCCTGAGGTTGCCTTGGAGTAATGATTGTCCTGGAAAAATGAATAGAGGGAGAAGCCTGTCTCAACGCGTGAAGAAAACGTGAGTGTAAAGAACATGTGTAGAAGTGAATTAATCTTCTGAGTTATACATTTATACTTTGGGAAGGCATGACATATCAAATGGGAATGTCTTCTGGTCCATCTGGCCCCACAGGTTAACAAGGAAGAACATTTTCCTGAGCCCATTTCTTCCTGATGGATGAGATAATCTAATAAGCTTTTTATTGTACAACAGCTCAATAGTCACAGTTTTGGCAACAATTAATTTCACAGCAGAATGTTTGCTATAGCCGTAGGGTTGGCTGGTTACAAAAGGATATTTTTTGACACTGAAAAGCTGATACTTTGACATGGAAACATTAACTTAAGAAAAGTTGCTTAATGTGTTTTCAACGTCAAAGCCAACTCTGGTTTTGCTTGGACTTGCTTTTGCTTGAACATAGATCTCTTTTTAGATTGCAAATTGGTGCATTCTCATGGGAAAAGAGACTAAGTTTGTTTTTAACAATCTTCACACCTTTGTGACATTTTCCTGTAAACCAGGACACTTGTCTTACATAGTACCGGGATGTGTTGCAGTTACAGCTTTTATTAAGAGTGGAGAAAAATGGTGAATTTGGAGCAAAGGAGAAGTGCACTAGAAGTGTTGCTTTCTCTTTCACTTCTTCCAGACTACCAGGAGGGAAAAAATGCTACCGAACCATTCCACACTGCTCAGGATGATGGGAACTGGACTCTACTTGAATGTCCTCCTGGTTTCCAGTGGTGTCATTTGACTAATTTGTGTTCATCACTAAACAACTGCTGCAACGCAACCAAGTGTGCCAACAGTTCTCTTGCCAGCAGCCCTACCCCCGTTTCCCTTCAGCACAATGAAAGCCAGCTCAGCTATGAACTCATCAAGGAATTTCTCTTTACAATACCAGCTGGCCCTCGTTCCCAGTATCTGGTCAGTGTTTATTAGCTGCTGTAACCAGTGAGTAGGTGGGGTGGTTTTCTCTTGAATGCTTTGGGTAAATAAAGAATTGTTCCCACTTTGCAGATGGAGATACTGAACTCCATTCAAATGAAATTACTTGCCCAGTGTCACACATGCCAGCACTATTTTCCCCGCTCTGAGCCATGGACTCCTTGCAGTAACTGTGGCAATAGCACAGTTGGTCAACAGGCTGTGCTGGGCTATTCCCGTCACACTGAGGAAGCAGAGATAGAGCATAAAACTGACTTCCGTGTTAGCACATTTGATTCAGAGTGGCCAAGGAGAGCAGAGTGGTGAAATGTCTCCCCATGCTGTGTTTGGATCCGCGGCTTTTCTGTTGGTTTTCACTCGGCAGTAAATCCAGCTGTCTTGCTCAGGCAAGAGTTGGTTGCTGAGTGCTCTTAACTTGAGGCATTAATCCAAAAACGTCTCCTCTCTCTGCAGGTCACATTCAGAAAAGAAAATATTTTTGTCAGGGCTGAGGATGTCTTCAGTATCCAGCACAACGCAAGCTTGGGCTTACTCCAGTGCCAACCAAGTACCACATCCCCTTACAGAACCAACGTCTTAAGCATGAACTCTTCAGAGTGGGCACTTGGCCTGTCCGACAGCTTCATCGGTGCCACCTGGATAAACAGCACGGTTTGCTCTCTCCGAGTTCGCTATGCTGAGGAACAGCTGGTCCCGGTGATCAGCCCCCACAACGCAGGGCTGGAGCATCCAGGTCGCTACATGGTCAGAGCCAGTGTGGACAACGGGGTTTTCAGCGCCAATCTGTCTTGCAGTTTCTGGGTGGCTTCCCAGGTGTCAGGCCTGCGTGTCATCCATCCCACTCCTCAAGGTGGCAGGGTCTACCTGCCATCCAACCACACTACCCTGGTCGTCAAACTCTCCTCAGGGGTGAACGCAACAGCTAGCTGGCTGAGAGACAACCACACCTTCCCCTTCGAGGGGTCCTGCCCAGTGGCTGTTGCACCACTGACGGCAGACTGTGCCAGAGAGACCAACGACACCTGGTTTGCTGTGGTCAGCCTGAGCGGCCTCAGGGAGGGCTTGAGCACCCATGTGCTTGTTGCAGAGAACACCGTAAGCTCACAGAACATCACCATCACAGTGAAAGTGGAGGAACCCATCCGCGGGCTGCGGGCCACCCCTGACCCTGAGAGCAGAGTCCTACTAAATACACGAGTGGTGAGTGATAACTGCTGCTTTTAATTTGTCACTAGCGTTTTTAGCCTTTAGCCTAATGGTGCGTGTTTGGCTCCTAAGGAGGGCTGGGGCTTGGCTCCACACTGGTCAGGCGTAGCACTGCTTGCTGCTAAGCGCCGGCTCCCGGGCCATGCAGACAGCGCTGCTGCAGACACAGGCATGTAGCAGAAAGCACTAGTGCTCTCCAGCAGGAAGGCAGCTTACTTGTACATTCACTTTTATTCTCTCAGAGGTAAGGCAGCACCTCCTGTGAGGGGGAGACTGGCTTTCCAGTTCCGCAGAACACCAGAGGCATTATGAAAGGCCAGTATTTATCTTCTTTTGACTTGTCAAGGTAGCTATTCCTTTCGGTGTTTAGATTTGCTCTACTAAATCCTTACATCAGCTGGCTGAAGCTATAAAAATGTTTCATCCATCCATCAAACGCTTTGGAGTTACTCTGGTGTTTTCAGTCTTTTTTTTCTCTAATGCCCTGTCCCCAGAAGTACAACCGAGACCCGGGAACCTGTTCAATAAATGCCCATCAGTATCTACGAAGTGCTCTGTTCAACCTCTGGCTGCTTATGGCAGAACCCTGTCCCTGCAATGCCTGCTGATCTCACCCTTCCTGGCTGCCACGGTCTGCTCAGGAGGCACTGTAGGAGTGAGGAGGGAGCCGACCCTGTCCAGTGCAGGTCAACCATTTTAGCCTTTGGGTCAGGCACCATCAATGAACAAGGGTCAGAGGCTCAGCTTACAGGTGTAGCTAAAGCTGAGTTGTTTCCACAAAGATACCATAAAGTTTTTTAGACAGCAATATAGACCTGATCACAAGAGCAGAGCACTAAGGTGTGGGAACAGGCAGTATGGGTTCTGCTTCCTGCTCTGCTATCCATTTATGGAGTCAGGGTCTGCATTTCTCTATTAGCAACAAAGCCACAGATGATCCTGCACCTCTGTCATGCTCTGAGGGTGCTGCCTTATAGGTGTGTGATGGCTCCCAGTCTGGCCCTGCTCCCTCTCCGGTTTAACTGGAGATCTCCTGGGAAGTGCTGTGCATGCTTTTCTCTTGCACTAGTATAAAATGTCCTCGTGCCTTTCAGAGCTACGTCCCTGTGATGGATGCTGGGTCAGATGTTACTTTCCGGTGGACAGTAGATGATAAGCCATCTTTCACTTTTTACAATGTTGTCTTCAACGTTATCTACCAAAGCCCAGCTGTGTACAAGCTTTCGGTAAGCCAAGGCCTTTCCCATTATACCATTTCAATCCTGGGTTTCCATCTCATCCCACAAACTAAGTAGGAAAAGCAGCAGGGAGAGGAGAAGGCAGAGTTGAGTTGCGGAGGTTTTCACTGTGCTCCTAAACGAGCTTGTCTGCTATTTCTCACTGAGCTGCTCTTGGAAATGCAAATAGTAGGTTTCTTCCTATTCTTCCATTACAGCTGACTTAACTGTCTTCCTTGTCTTTGCTTTCTCCTCTTTTCTCCATGTTCCCCTTTCTGTTCATGGAGTGTCTGTCCTTCCTCCTCCCCAGAAGGAATGAGGCAGGGAGCCCCACTGCAGGGTGCCGGCCACTGCTGTGGCAGGCAGGAGATGTGGATTCAGAACCAGGCAGAGGCAGGATGCAAACGGAAGACTTTCATAGGCAGGACAGAGCTTCTGCCACAAGGTCTTCTGGTCTCTGTCCTGTTCTCTTTCTGCTGGTACAGACCGGAATGCTGGATTTTGTCATGACCCCAGAAGAAGGATAGAGCAGAGGGTCTGGGCAGAGAGAGGTATCTGTTGTGGACTCTGGCCAGAACATCTTTCTGTATCATGCCCTGTACTGCTATGCAGAGTCCTGGTCTGGCTCTGAGCTGCTTTATCCGTTTGCAGGGTAACTGCTCGCTTCCTGAAGTGACAGCAGCCCTAGCTCCGAGGGCATGCTAGCACTAATTTGCTTGGTGCAGCACTACGCTGAGTAGCACTAATTTGCTGGGTGAAACACTGTGCTGACAAGCCTGGATTGCTTTTACTTACAGAGTTGACAAGGTGGCATTAGTCTGGAGTCTGCTGGGTTCAGTGTAACAGGTCCACAGAAGCCTAGATAGAAACTTCTTTGATCTGTTGGGGCGGGAGGTCTCTATTCAACTGGGTTTGAAGGATCCCTTCTGTCAGCAGCTCAGCTCTTCTGCAGGTGACCAGGTGGCAAGATGCTTCATCATTAGGGGCCATGTCAGTGTTACATGCCTAGATAATCTTGAGGATCCTGCTGTACTTCTGTCATGTCTCTTCAGTCTCTTGCCCATCCATTCTCCCTTTCCCTCCTCTGCGCAACTTTGCTCTCCCTCTCTGTGCTCACTACATTCAGGATGCTGGAGCTGCACTTGGCATGCTTGGTTTTATGAGTGTCTCTCATCCCTACTCTCTGTGCTTGGAGCCACTGTCCTAAGGAAACTGGGTGGCTGTTGCCGCCTTGGTGGCAGCAAGTGATTGGGCTCAGCAGCTGGAGACAGCGGGGCACCTTGGAGCAGGCAAAAGGGTAACTGGCAAGTTCAGAGCCAGGGGAGTCTCAGGATAAGAAGATGTTCTCCTTGTCCTCTTGCTGTAGAACCAGTCCATCCTTGGACTGACTTTAGTGGTGGAGATGTGGTGGTTCCAGCAACAGGTGGCTTTGCCAGGTAGGTGGTTTTCCAGTCTATGCCGCTTCCCCCTCAGGCTATTGCCCCTTCCTCCCTGTCCCAGAGGCTACTCTGCTCTGACCTAACCTGCTCGCCTGCCTGGGGGGACCTCTTCAGTACAGTGAAGCCCCTCTCTCAGGAGAGGGCAGCACGGCAAGGTGATCCCAAATGCATTCTTTGTCCCACTGTCCTTCCCAGCTCACTGCCTCCAACCACGTCAGTAACTTTACAGTCAATTACAATGTCACGGTGGAGATGATGAATAAGATGAAGAACCTGACTGTTTTGGGTGTCCTGCCGGTCCTCCCTCAGAACAGCACCGTGGAGCTTACAGCAAGAGTTCAGGTTGATTCAGCTGTGGATGCTATGTTCCTGTGAGTCCTTTGCAAGTTGCCCGAACTTAGGATCTTACTGTGCATAGCTTACCAGTCTTGCCTGTGCTATTTCTCTTCTGAGGGCCAGCTGATGTCAAATGGCCCATTTCTCAGCTGCTGTCAAGTTAATTTGAAATCCCTGCAAGTGTGGTTCAGTCACACTGGCTGGGATCTATAGTTCAGGCTGAAATACTTTTCTTTTAAACGATTGCAATGTCACTTTAATATTGGGTTCCTCCTCTTCTTACCGATGCTGTACTCCTCTCACAGCAACAATTCTACAGCGTTGGGCACAGCTACTGCTTTGATACTTGGCAATAGGCATTCTGTGTTTTTTCTGGAAACCCAAGTCCTGAGCCTGAAAGACAGCCCTAGGCCAGGCTAGGATTCCTCTGGGATTTCCATGATTCTCCTGTTGTGCAGTGTAACATGGTTTGCATATTTCTCCAGGTGGGATTTTGGAGATGGTGTCCAGGAGACATACCTGTTCAAACCTCCCTACAACAAGTCTTTCCTTGTTCCTGATCCCAGTGTCCATGAGGTTGTAATTGAGCACAATGTTTCACACGTCTATCAAGACCCAGGTATGCTCAGGACAGTTCTTTGGGGAAGAAGGGGCTCAGGCATTTCTGTTGCATGGGCGTTACAAGGCACCTTCCAATAAAAAAAAAGGCTTGAAAGACATTACCTCGTTCCCGAGCGAACAGAGTGACTGGAAGTCTCCAGCTGTTGACATCCAGTGTAACTCTGTTCCTAGAAGTTTGTCCATGCTGTAAGAAGTGGGTCCACCACACAGTCGCCTTTTGGGGCAGCCTCAGCAGATAGATGAGTGGCAGGCAAGCTCCGTGCTGATGGGAGGGGGGTAGGGAGGACTTCTGCGGGCAGCGGGAAGTGGGTGGTCTGTTTTGTGAGCTGTCCTGGTTCCGGCAAGGATGGGGTTAATTTCCCCAAGGAGCCGGCAGGGGAGGCACGTATTCCATACCACGTGACCCATGCCCGGCTATAAGAGGTACTAGCCGGGGCGAGGGAGTCAGTCGCCACTCGGGGGTGGGCTGTGGTGGTGCGGTTCTGGTCGGTGCGCTGCGTGGCGGTACTGTAATCGCGTTCTTGTATTCCTTTACCGGTGTTACTGTTTTTCTTTCTTCTTCCCTTTGTCTGTTTTGTTAAATTACACTATTTCAACCCACGCGTTTTGCCCTTTTCTGCCGATTTTTCCCACGGCTGTGGGAGTCGAGCGAGCGGCTGCGTGGTTCTTTGTTGCTGGCTGAGGCCAGACCGCAACATGAGCAAACAAAGAAAATCTTTTCTCTGTATCTGTCGGATTGGCTTCTTACTTGGTGTTTGATCCTCACATGCATGGCCTAGTTGTAATTCCTGCTTGTCTTGGACTGGAGGAGGGAAGCCCAGCATGTCCGCACTGCAGGGGCAGACTATCTCCCTGCAGTCCCCTGTCATGGTCCCCATGCTGCTGCAGAACTGAGGAAGGTGTTGCATAAGCATGTCCTCACGGCTGGTCTTTTTTTGCTCTCTTCCTATGCAGGCGAGTATGCCCTGATGGTTGTCGTGTCAAACCAGTTTGAGAACCTCACCCACTTGACCCCAGTTCACATCCACAGTTATCTGATTGATGTGAAGATGGAAGTAGAGGAGGATGTTTTAGTTGTGAGCCGTCCAGTCACCTTCAGAGCCGATCCATTGCCATCTCCTTACGGCGTTGTGTACACCTGGGACTTTGGGGATGGGTCCTCACTGTTCATGGAAGGCCAGTCTACGGTGACATACAGCTACCCCAGAAGAGGGGTATATAACATCACTGTGACAGCAAACAATACCATAAGCACTGTGGAGACAGTTGAGTGCTACCAAGTGTTTGAAGAGATAACTGGGCTCCGTGTTTCCGCAGATGAGGCAGCAGAGCTGGGAGCATCTGTGACCCTTAATGCTTCAGTGCAGACAGGGGACAGTATCACCTGGATATTTGATATGGGGGACGGGACAGTGCTGAGGAGTCAGGTGCCAGTAATAGAACACGTGTACATAAAGGACATCAACTGCACTGTGAATGTGACAGCTGTGAATCCTGTGAACTCTGTCTCCCAAACTGTGCCTGTTCGGATATTTGTCCTGGAAGTACTCAAAATAGAGCCTACTTCTTGCATCCTTGAGCACCCGGATGTACAGCTTACTGCGTATGTGACGGGGAATCCTGGTGAATACATCTTTGATTGGACTTTTGGAGACGGCTCATCCAATGTCACAATCAGTGGGGACCCTGTGGTAATGCACAACTTCACCCGAAGTGGGACATTCCCCCTCTCCCTGACTCTCTCAAGCAGGTTTAACAAGGCTCACTATTTCACCAGTGTCTGTGTGGAGCCAGAGATAGTCAATGTCACCCTTCTCCCTTCCAAGCAGTTTGTGAGGCTTGGTGAAGAGAGCAGCTTCCAGGTCAGTGCTGTGCCTCTCTACCAGTACCGTTACCGCTGGGATTTCGGGAACAATGAGTCCACTAGATCGAGTGGGACTGAAGTGACCTACACCTACAAGAACACAGGTGTCTTCCTGGTCACGGTGACCGTCTCCAACAATGTCTCTTTCAACAATGACACAGCGTTTGTGGAAGTCCAGGAACCAGTTGGTGTAGCAAAGATTGAATATAATGGGACAAGTGTTTTGGAGCTGAACCAGATCTACCTGTTCTCTGCCAGCATGAATGGAACCAAAGTGAGTTACTGTTGGGACTTTGGAGATGGCACTACCCAGCCTGGCCAAGTTGCTACCCACTCCTACAACAACACGGGCCATTACACTATTAGTGTGATGGGCCAGAATGATGTGAGCTTTAATGAGACCATCATCAACGTCACAGTGAAACGTCGCCTCCATGGGCTGACCATCAATGCCAGCAGGACAGTGGTGCCATTAAATGGTTCAGTGAGCTTTGTAGCCACGCTTGTAGCTGGCAGTGCCATCCGCTACTCCTGGATCCTCTGTGACCGGTGTACTCCTATTCAAGGCTCCTCCACAATTTCCTACACTTTCCGGTCTGTGGGCACATTCAATGTCATTGTGACAGCAGAGAACAAGATCAGCTCGTTGCAGGACAGCATCTACGTCTACGTCCTGGAGCAGATTGAAGGCCTGCAGGTGGCTAGCAGTGACCTGGTGGAGGATGTCTACTTCCCGACTAACAAAACACTCCATTTGCAGGCAGTGGTGAGAGAGGGAACAAACATCTCTTACAGCTGGGTAGCCCAAAGGGATGGCAATGCTGTGCAGACCTTCACTGGGAAAACCTTCTCCTTGAGCATCCTAGAAGCTGGAAACTACACTGTCTATCTGAAAGCGACTAATATGCTGGGATGTGCAACTGCTAACAGGACACTGGAGTTCATTGAAAGCATTGGTCTTTTAAAGCCTTATGCCTTCCCCAACCCAGTTGCTATTAATGCCTCTGTTAACATAAGTACCACCATAACCAGTGGCACTGGCATCACGTATGTTTGGTACCTAGAGGATGGCTTCTCTCCTGTTACCTCTGAACCCTTTATTATACACTCCTTCCAAAGCCCTGGAGTAGTAGAGATTGTCATTGGAGCAGAAAACAAGCTGGATTCAACCAATGCAACAATTCATATCTTTGTAGAGGAGGTCATAGAGGGGCTGAGTATAGGGACTGCAGAACTGGACTGTAGGTATGTCTCATCGGGCTCCACGGTGGTCTTTGAGGGGGAGCTGCAGAAAGGGACTGAAGTGAAATGGCTTTGGGAGGTGCCAAATGGCACGTTGACTGGCCAGTCTGTGGCAGTCATGTTTCCCACAGCAGGGTTTTATACGGTCTATCTGAATGCATCGAATGACGTCAGCTGGGCTCTGGCCAGCAGGAATATCTCAGTGCTGGACAGGATTCAAGGACTGGAAGTTCTTGCCAGCAAGAAGGTGGTGGAGCCAGGGGAACAGGTCACCTTTGTGATCAGGATGTTGTCGGGTACCTCTGTGAGTTACTTGGTGAGCATAAGTGGGGACTACTCTGTGGTGCTCAACGGGTCCAAGTACACGCATGAGTTCACCAAGAGCGGTGATTATTTGGTGACTGTGACAGTGCAGAACCAAATCAGCATCGCACATGCCCAGGTACTCATCTCTGTCCTGGAGGCCATCCGTGATGTCAGGCTCCTGAACTGCTGTGAGGAAGGTATACCCACGGGCACAGAGAAGAGCTTCAGTGCCCAGGTGGGAAGCGGCACCCGTGTGTCATTCTCCTGGCAATTCTCCCTGTGGAAAGAGCAAGGTCTATCTGTGGTCACTGTGGCAGGAGAGAGTGTTTCCTACACTCCAGAAGCTGCAGGGCTGCTCAAGATTCACCTCAATGCCTTCAATGACTTGGGAGGTATCAATATCACCAGAACCATCCAGGTCCAAGACCCAATAGTCCAAGTCTCCCTCACTGCCTCCAACGCCTTTGTCAACAGGACAGCACTATTTGAAGCAGCAGTGGTGCCCAGCAGCAGGAGTGTTGAGTTCCTGTGGACCTTTGGGGATGGCTCTTCCACTCAAATGACCAGGGTTGCAATGGCCAACTATTCTTACCTGAGCCCTGGGGATTACCTGGTGGAGGTGAATGCCACCAATCTCATCAGCTTTTTCATAGCCCATCTCACTGTCACTGTCAAAGTTCTGGAGTGTGAGGAGCCAGAGGTGGAGTTAGCCTTGCCTCCTCAAGTAGTCATGAAGCGGTCCCAGAGGAACTACCTAGAGGCACAGATTGACCTCCGAGGATGCATCAAGTACCAGACAGAGCACCTATGGGAGATCTACCGAGCACCCAGCTGCATGAACTTGGATGACTCCAGCAGGATCCGTCTGCCGAACGTTGATGTGAACAGGCCCCAGCTAGTTATACCGAAGCTTGCCCTCGAAGTTGGGAACTATTGCTTCATGTTTATTGTCTCCTTTGGAGATACCCCACTGTCCAAAAGCATCTTTGCCAATGTAACTGTGATACCAAGTAAGCTGGTCCCAATCATTGATGGGGGATCATACCGTGTATGGTCCAACACTCAGGACTTAATCTTGGATGGGGAGAAATCCTATGACCCGAACTTGGATGATGGTGAACAGACTCCATTGTTATATGACTGGTCTTGTACATTCTCCTCCAAGGTAAGAGCAGTTTTGCACAGCCAGAGAAGGTGATCATTTGGGAGCTCCAACTGCATGTGAGCTTCACTATAAACATGTGTCTGGGTTGAAAGGGTGTTGAGGGGAGCTTTTGTGAGCACCTCTAACAAAGCTGCTCTGGAAGGAGGGTTGCAAACGTTTCCCAATTCCTAGCTTAAGATGATGCTACAAAAAGAGAAGTAAAGAGTTGTGCAGTTCAGGCTGCTGCAGTCCAGGGCTGTGCAGTGTCCCTGGGCAGGGCAGAAGTGTTGGCACTGGAAGCTGAGGCATTCACATTGCTGCTTCCCTTGTACTTGGCCTCTGGTTCACAGTTTCAGTGCAGCTGCGTCCATAACCTGAAGGCATTACAGAGCTGCTGGTTACAGCCCAGGGAGCTGAGGGCTCTGGTCCCTCTCCTGTTAACAGTTAAATGTCTCTAATTCCAGCAGGGGCCAAAGTTAGACTTCAGAGGATTCAAGTGACCACAAATGATGGTCACTATGGTCACAAGCAGGTCATTGTCCTCACATAGTGAAATGGTCTGACCCTACAGTGATAGAAGGTCAAGGGAGAACTGCCCTTGACATTCTTATGGGAGATCCACCTCAGGAGCATTTTTTTGATTGAATGTGGGATTCTTTTGCTTGTAAAAATTAATTGTTTTCTATCTTTACCTCAAAACAGATAGACATGGAGTGTGTGTGCATTAGACTTTTGAGTTTAATGTGAGCACTTTGTATTGTTTGACAATGCTTATAAGCTATTTAATGAATAATTAATTGCTATAAAATAAGAATTTGAAGTTCAGATGAAATACAGGAGTATTCCTAGAGCTGCTTACTAACCTAAAGGATAGGATAATGTGCTTTATTGTCCACACACCACTCCGTTTCTCCCACCCCAGTGGTGGCATT
Source organism: Vanellus vanellus (assembly GCF_965231255.1). Lineage (NCBI taxonomy): Eukaryota > Metazoa > Chordata > Aves > Charadriiformes > Charadriidae > Vanellus > Vanellus vanellus. Next base: position 12,739,973 of record NC_138919.1, read on the forward strand.
GCACAGTAAGATCTGTAACAGGGACTTTGTGTGGATCTGAATGTTTTGGCTGTGGACTAACCCAATGTGCACCTGTACCAAGGAGGGTTTGAAAGTTCTTTTCTCCTTGCAAGCAGAGCTCGGCTGCAGGGTGCTCTCTGAATTTCAGTGCCAAGGAAGGAATTGTCACAATTTCCAAAGCTGTATTAGAAGCAGATGTGGAGTATACGTTCGACCTCACCGTCAGGAAGGAGGGTATGAGTCCTGAGGCAACAAATCAAACCGTACGTACCACAGACAACTGTCGTTTTCTGTCCTTGTGTACCTGTTGCTGGACACAGCCAAGCTGGAAGTCCACAGCCCTTTTTCTAAGGAATTTTCTAGAGGAGAGCACTGCTGGCTCAGGACCATGCCTAGCTGTGGGTGACTTGCCAGGCTGCTTGCCCTGGCCCCATTCGAGAGTTGGAGTCAGTTCAGCTGGGTGTGTGGAAGTACCACTATCTGCCTGTGCCAGCCAGCACAGGAAAATGGGAAGCAGATTTTAGGGCATCGCTGGGGCTTCATAAATGATCCTGTCTGGGTCACTGGCAGGAATAAACACTGGTATTTCTGTGATCTATTCATCTTATGCTGCCTTGGGCACCACTTTTTGCTTGTCCTGCCAAGTTCTTTTAGTTTCTTCCTTCCTTTAGACCCTGTGTTAGTCCTTCTTTGTGCAGAGGCTGTGTTAGTGACCCAGCCCTGGACAGTACTGGCTGCTATTCCTGGGACTGAAGAGTCTGCGACTGCAGATCTGCCGTAGGAAGATGGCAAAGGAGCCCGTGGTCGGTACCTCTTCCAACATTGTGGGCAGTCCTGGGCTCTTTACGTGTCACAGCATCAGGCTGATGTTTGCCCAGAGAGAGCTTCCTAAGAGCTGGTAGTTAATTTTACTGTCTCCTTCTTCCTGTCCTTCTCTTCCCTCCTTCTGATTTTTTTTAAGGGAGGGTTTTTTTAAGTGCATGTTGTTTATGTCAAATTAAGCCCAACGCTGAATGCAACTGCAGTCCGACAGCAGTTATGGTTTATGTCAGAAACATTCATCGTGGTGCGTTTGGCAATTAGAGATATAGTTAGCCTGAAAGTGGAAACTCTTACTGCCTGGGTTTTAAACCAAAGCTGGAGGATAAAAAGAAAAAAATTAAATTGATAGTCTTTCAAGGACATTCCGTACTATCTGGTTTCCATGCATGAGCGCAAAACAATGATTCCAGTGTCGCAGGAAATTTGCAAATACTGTAGGAATGAATGAAGCTTCAATGCGCTCCGGCTTAGTGCTGAGGAATATTTATCCTCTTTTAAAAGTCTGCCATATTAAACAATGTCTTCATTACTGTCTTTCTTTGAATTTGGAATATTCATTATGCCAGAGCAGAGGCCTCTGTCGAATGCTGGACGACCCCGTTTCCTAGGGGATTACAGGAATTTAGACAAAGTACAGGGGTCAGAGCTCAATAACTGTTGTATCTGAGCCACTGGTGCTTCTAAAGCTCTCCTCTCTCTTGAGTGGTTTGCTGGGGAGGTGTGGTAGACATCTTGAGATGTGCAGCTTAGATCTGAGCTGAAACCCTGGAACAATATGCCACTGTCTGGAATAGGTGATTCTTCCAGGCTGCAGAGCAAAATATGTTTGATGCACAGTGGGAGCTGTGTTTTCTGGCTATTTTTGTCATCATTCCTGTCTCTCAGGGACATAGGTAGTGTCAGAAATTATGATGGTTCTGCACAGACAGTGCACTCGAGAGCCCAAGGGTCAGGTCCTGAAATGTGGCATGTGGTTCTAGTCCAAGCTCTGTAGACCAGAGCAGGGATGGGGGAGAGAGAAGGACCATGCTCTCTGGCTTTGCACAGGGCAGCACATCCTCAGTAAACCCAGGCTCCCTGGCTCACCCTGAGCCCTCTGTTACTCTGGACTGTAAATGCTTCCCATTTAGCAACCTTCCGAGTCAAGGACAGGAACCCATAACCCCACACTGCTGTGCCCATGGCAGATCTGCTGTGACCCCCCTGTGTCAGGTGCTCCACAGCTACAGAGGCAGGACCAAGAGTTTGGCCCACAGAAAACAAAGGAGACCTGCAGTTGCCTCCCGGGGCAGGTGCTCACCAGATGTTTGATCTGTGCTCTAATGGAGACTTTCCTCCTCCCAGTTAGACTGCTCCTCTTTTCCAAACTAACACGGATCCTGTTTTTTTAGGGCTAAAGCTGTCCTGAGATGGTTGGTACAGCAAAATGCTTCAGTTAGCATCATCCCCACCTGACAGCACAAGCAGGACTTGCTGGGAATTCAGCACAGGGTACCAGAGGGACATTTTGAGAGTGATGTATGTTGTTAAAAGGTGTGAATAAAGTAAATCCAGAATTACCTAGAATGGCCCAGCTTGGCATTGTGTGGCTCTTGAAAATCAGTGACAGAAGAACTTGCCCTGGCCAGTGTAAGAAAAGTGATGTAGTTTAAGTCTGACCTGAAATCCTTTGGAAATCCCTTTCTGCTGTTTCCTTAGCGCAGACTGGGCTGGTGCAGAGAGATTCCTCCTCGCAGAACCAGGTGCTGGGATGTCTGCTTACCTGTTAGATGTCTGTATGCTTGTCTCAGATCTTTCTGATGGAGCATCTTGCTTTCCCAGGTGTTCATCAAGAGAGGGGGAGTCCCTATCGTGTCCCTGGAGTGTGTTTCCTGCAAGGCTCAGTCTGTCTATGAAGTTAGCAAGAGCTCCTACATCTACCTGGAGGGGACCTGCCAGAACTGTCACAACGACTCCAAGCTTGGGGTAAAGTCATTAGCAATGCTGGTCTTTGCTTCACCTTTGGTGGGCTTCAAGGAGAAGGGTAGAGTCAAAGACGACAGACCAGAAAGCTGTGTGAGAAATAAAGTCCTGGACCTAAACTGCCATAGAGACAAGGAGGGGAAACCATAAATGCAGTGGCAAGCTGGGTCTGGATGAGGGCATGAAGAAGACTGGCTGATACTGGTCTCTTCACAGCCCCTGGAACTGCCTGCAGGACTGACTTGCAGTCAGAAGTTTAAAACAGGCCCTGCACGGAGTTTGCCGGGTGTGACATGGGGCTCTTGTGTGCCATGCCGTGTCTCGGCAGCATGGAGGAGGCTAGGAGAGCCTGTGAAGTAGGTTTCCTGTGTCCTGTAACCACTGGACCCCTTGTGAAATGTCCAGAGCTTTCTTTGCCCTGGGTTGTGCCTGCAGGCTGTGGGACACATGGCCTGTCAGTCCATCATCAGTGTCTTGACCTACCCAAGGGCAAGTCCTTGCTGCGTCATTTTCAAGCCAAACCCATGAGTGACCAGCTCTTTTCACACAAAAGCCACTTTTTTCCTAGAAGAGGTCTGTAAAGTGTTTTCTTCCTGCTGATTGGCATTTTGTCCATTATTCTGGTGGCTCAAGCAGAGGTTGTTCAGTCTCTTCTCATCCCCCAGTCCCTCATACCCTCCTTTAGTTACAGATTCCGCTGCACAGCATCTCTGCAACCTGTTGACTTAAGCAGGTCTCAGAAGTGGAAGTTCTGTTGCGAGAGCTAGTCTGTATTGCTCCCAGCAAGCCCAGCATGTACTTGCATGGCACTTTCTGGCTGGCTATCTCACCGTTCGTCTTATCACATTTGTACATTTGTGCTATTGACAGTAACCATCCAGGACACGTTCAGCTTGAAGCATATAAAACATGGTATCCCATGGAGACTCCACCAGTACTTAATTTATTTCCTGTGTTTTGTATTCTGTATTATGAAATACTCTGTCAGAGGGTGATGTAATCCCAGAGACTAAAGTAGATCTCACAGTGGAAATATTCCCACCAGACATTTTGGAAAGTTTCCAGTTCTTGTTGCTGTAGCACACAAGACTAAAGCTGAATTATCAACTGCAAATTTGGCAGATGGTCCCACTAGAAATCTGTTACTTTTTATAAGAGACTCAATCTGAAAACATTTTAAGGACATAACTTGAGATTTAAACAAAACCTCTCCTGTCTTTCCCCTTTTCATCTCTATAGAGATGGGCAGCACACAGCTTTAAAAACAAGTCTCTCATCCTGGACAAAACAACTACCTCCACTGGCAACACAGGAATGAACCTGGTCTTGAGGCAAGGGGCACTGAAGGATGGGGAGGGCTATACTTTTACCCTTCACATCACAGACCTCACAACAGGGGAGGAAGGATTTGCCTCCATCGATCTGCTCCCAAACCAGCCACCCATTGGAGGATCCTGCCACTTGTCTCCCAAAGGACCCCTCAGGGCACTGATGGCAAAGGTGCACTTTGAGTGTGCAGGTGAGAGCATACGGACAGCGGTGTTGGGCACTTCCCAGCCCTCTCTGCTCCTCAGGGTTTCTTATGACCAGTGTCTTGCCAGCTGCCCTTCTTCCCACAGATGCTTTCTTTAACCCGAGCTCCTACCCCAAAGCACTGTTGGCCAGGGCTGAGTTGAGATGTGGATCTTTCCATTTCTGATCCCTAAAGCTTAGACCATGAGCAGCTTTGTGTGCCCAAATTATGGAGCTCTAAAACTCATGGTAGCAGGCAGGCACTTTTTAAAATCCTAATTCATGTAGTTGAATAGTGATATCCGGGCCAGGACAGTACTTGCAGAAGAAACTGGTATTTCAGTGCAGGAAAAAATAAGATAGGTGCCCAAAACTGAGTCACACACATGTGGGAAGAGTCAAAAGACAAAGCACTGGGATCTTGTCTGCCATGTGGGCTGGATGTTCCCATCGGCAGTTACCTTCTCAACCAGCTGCAGAGACAGCAACAACGAGTCTAGCTTTGGAAAAGTGGCCTGGCTGACGTCCTGTAGCCTTGGGCCAAGGAATAAGTGCCTTTGAAAACCATATTTCCCCAAATGATTAGTGTTAGAGATTAATGCTGTCTGTGCACAAATGCTGGGAAGCCACGCTGCAGAGGAGATGATGAATTCTACTGGTTCTGGGGGGGAGGGCTGATCAGCAAAGCCCAGCTTAAGCTGGGGGAGAAGCAGAAGTGTATTCAGCGTGATATGGTTGCAACTTTGGTATGTTTTGAGCTACCCAGAATAATTAAGAAATTGATAGTTCTTTGGAGTGGTGGAAATTTTAGCTTTTAGTGGCTGTTTTAAAGCTGAAGTGAAACACACAGGATACAGACCCACTGGTCAATGTCCAGTGCAGCGAACCCTGGCAGAGCCAGCGCCTTCACTGGTGCTCACTGGCAAATGTGTAGTGAATTTTCCAACTGCCCAGCTCCAACAAGACTCCCCGTAATTCCTGAGAGCTCCTAGGAAACCTTTGTGCAGGTTTTATCCTAGATTGCGTTGTTCCTGAGATGTTGAACTGCCTGAGGTCTGCACTGAGCCTCTGTCTAAGGTCAGGCTTTGCAGGGCTTGTACAGAAGCTGTGGCCTTGGGTCAATGCTCTTCCCAGCCCAAGTTATTCCCATTTTTATTTTGCTCGTGAACTCTTCACAAAGCTTTTTAAATGTTACAGGACCCAAATGCCTAGGCAGAAACCCTTAAACATCAGAAAAATTCAAAGAAGCTCAGAGCTTTACATTGCAGGCCCTGAAGACATCTCTCCAGCCCAGTGGAGTCCTTAAGCTGTCCCCTAATGGTGGGGACAGCCTGTCCCTCTGCCAGAGCAGGGTGACCCCTTTCTGGGGGCAGCAGTGAATACTCAAGGGTTGGGACACACCAGGGGAGGGAAGGGGCACTGCCAGGCAGTGCCAGCTCTGACGGATGGGCTGGGCTTTGGGATGGTGGCTGCAGCCACCCCGTGCCCTTGCCCCTGTCAGACCCCCTGTTTGGGTTTGTTTTGCAGGCTGGCGAGACACAGAGGACGCAGAGGGCCCGCTGGTGTACATCCTCCTGGCATCCCGCCGCAGGGCCGGGCACTACCATGAGTTCTGCGTGTACAAGGGCAGCCGTGCCGAGCACAGCGCTTTCCTGCCCCCGGGCTTTCATGAGAGCAGCTTCATGGTGTCCGTGGCAGTCCTCGTTCAGGACCAGCTGGGAGCGACCGTGGTGGCCATTAACCGGTAAGACCCACTGCTCGAAGGCTGGGCTTTACACAGCCGTGCCAGTGTCCAGCCGAGGCTCCTGAATCAGTCTTAACGGCTTCACCACTGCGTCCCTGTCCAGAAGGCCTTGGCAGATCTTGGGTGAAACATTTGCCTCCTGGAAGAGGCTGTTGGCAGGAAGGTGAGGGGAGGCTCAGAAAAAGTGCAATACAGAGAATTCCAGTCTTTGTGGATCATCGCTCAAGGAGGGGACTTCCCCATAAATTCCTGCTTTCCTGACCACCTCCTTAATTCCCTGGTGACACCTTGCTTTGAAGGCACAATGTCACTTTCTCAGATCTCTATGCTCTGTGCTCCACCACCTTCTCTGCATCAGGAGCCCTCAAAGAAGAGTTGGCAGCACCAAGCTCTGGTGCTCCAGGTGGCCTGGTGTCCCTCTGCTGAGAGCCAGGGAGGTCTCATGTAGCCAAGTTGGAGAGCATGTGCATTTGAACAGGGTGGAAGGGATTGCGGCTCAAGTCTCAGCAGGGCCAGTACTGTGAAAGCCCAGTTATCCCTTCTGCAAATGTCCCTTAGTTTCCAGCATGCTCCATGTGGGTGACAAGTGCCCACAGGTCTTTGGGCAGCATACCGAGTTGGTCTCTTCTGCCTGATGGAGCTGTAGCACTGCTTCTTCTCAAGGCTGATTTGCAGCTCCCAGCAATGTACGTGTGCTCCCGGCCTCCCAGGCTGGAGCGTGTGGTCCTGCAGTGCCTGCAGAGGAGGATCTGTATCCCAGCTGTTCCTCAGACCCCAGGGAAAGATGCCAAAAGCAGCACAGCTCCTCACAGCACACCAACCTTGTTTTTAAGTGCTCTTTATGCTCCATCAAACTAAGCCTGGATTTTCTCCTCTGGGGTCAATGCACCCGTGTGTGTCCTACTTCTGCAGCTTCACGGAGCTGGACCAGTGAAGCATCAGGCTTCAGGTCCACGATGTTCGTACATACAGCTGGTGCAAACTGGGTACCAGGGCGAACACCAGTAATGCTGTCGTTGTTTAACCACCTGATCCCCTCTCATCTTCCTTCCCAGGTGAAGGGCAGATTCTGCCCCCTTCCCCCAGTCCCATTTGGTAGTCTGCACTTAACTCAAATGCCTCTTTCCCTTGGCAGCTCCATGGAAATCGGCTTACCCGAGGGGTTCCCCAGCCTCTCCCACTGGCTCTACAATCAAACTGACACCGTGCTCCAGGGCTTAGTGAAACAAGGGGACCCTCAACAAGTTATTGAGTATTCTCTGGCCCTCATCACCATCTTAAATGAGGTAAAGCAGCACTCTCTGCCCGAGAGGGGCCGGCAGAAGGCCTTGCAATCACCAGTGATGTTCTCTGTCCAAGTTTTGTACAGCAATGTAGGGAAATGACTAATACTAGTTTTTTATGTAAATCAATGTACATGCATGCTGGGAGCGAGCTGGAGCTATTTTCATGCATCAAAAAGAGTAACAAGCTCCAGACACACAATGACCAGGGAGAGCAGAGAAGCTGCAAAATAAAAGAGGTCCCAGAGAAGGCAGTGGCCTGGGTCTCTCCCATGCAGCCTGCTTTTTTGCCCTCTAAACACTGAATTTAGAAACAGAAATCTTAGCCCAAATTCCCCCAGCTCTTTCATGCTTCCCCTGAGCCAGCCACCCCACTACATCTCTGCAGGGCTGGAAACTCCCTGTAGCTGCTCAGGTGATGCTCTGGGTGCTAAGGAGACCTCCATGTTCTGACTGCTGAGCTAGTGCAGCTAGAAACATCTGCCTGCATACAAGGGCTCTCCACAATGTAGGACCATCATCATCCTGGCAGCATTCACTTTCATGCCCACCTAAAGTAGGGCCCAGTCCCTCCATGTGCATCTCTATAGGCAGGGCAGGGATTTCGGTCTATACTCATGCTTTCCTCCCCGGTAAGAGCCTCCTGCATGCCTGGAAGCCAGGCAGGGGCAGTCCCCCTGAGCACAGGCACTGTGCTTAGCTGGAAAAGGACTGCACACTGGTATACTACGTAGCTGTCAAGTGCGAGGCTGTTAAGATAATTGCTTGGAAAGCACAAGTGAAATTGAGGAAGTTCTGCTGAAACAACAGCTCATTAGATCACCTTCTGGGGAAGAGTACAGGCAGGGAGATACAGAATGCAAGGAAGAGGTGACTTCAGCACAGTTCATCATCCTCTGAAACAACCTGTTAAGTTTCCTCGCTGTACCTGTTTTTATACTCCCCAGTACGAGCGGTCCATGCTTCTAGAACCTGAGACTGGGAATGAATTTGAGCTCCGGACCTGGACTCGCAACAATATCACAGAAACCCTGAACTCACTGAACGTGAACACAGTCGATGATATCCAGCAGATCTCAGCAGCCTTGGCGCAGTGCACGGTACGTTCCCCATCACCACCTCCAGCCTCCTGCTCTTCCAGGTGCAGCCGAGATGCTCTTCAATTCTTGTTCTGCTTCCCTGTCTCTCTCCCCCACACACATACCAGGCAAGGAGGACATAAGGGTTTCTGTAGTGATGTCCTAAGTATTGTCAGCTCTGCCCCTGGCCATGTCACCAATGAAGCAGGCATGGATAAGATGATGTATTCATGTGCTGGAAGACAGCACCTAAGAATTCTGTGCTGCTTCTCTGGTACCAGCCTTGGTGTGGCAGCTTGCTAGCCATTAGGTTCCTTAACTTGCAGATGGAGGCTGTAGGACAGGCCTCAACAGACTGGAGAAGAGCTGGAATAAATTGCTGGGGGAGTCGCAGGATCTCCGAGGACAGGCTGAACTCCCATCAGGAGTAACACAAGTAGAGCTGGACCTGCAATGAGCCAGGGGACAGCGCCAAGAACTGACGTTCCTTCCAGCCCTATTTCTACCCTACAAGATTAGAAACACTCCTCTGCTTTACTGCTGACTGGAAGCGCTGTGTTCCCCAGCCAGCTCGCAGTTTCAGCTCCCCGGTGCTGGGGCTGCTGCCTGGTGGATTTAGGAGTGGCTTTATGTGTTTTGTCAGATGGGCAAAGGGAAGAGAGCCCAGTTATATAATGTGCTTGGGGTTTGGTGGTCAGCCAGTCTGCTCTGGCATGCTCTTCCTCCCCGCCCTCCCAAATCTTTGCTTTCAGGACTGGAGTTGGGTACCCCGGTCTTGGCTGTGCATCTCGTCCCTAGTCAGGGCAGCAACCTCGCTCAGTGGGAAGAAGCTGTCGTTGAAATGATGGACAGACTACTGCATCCCACCCACAGAGTCCCTCTTCTGCTGCTCCTTTCTCTGTTTCAGAGTCTGTAAACCTCAAAAGTAACTTCTTTCTGTTCATCTTTGTTTAGGGATTTGGAGTTCAGCATATCCCATTCCCATGCTGGATTGGTTTGTTTCTGTCTCTCCCATATGCTCTTGTCTTGCGACTTGATCTTGCTATGGAAGCTTAGGTTTAGAAATAGAATTTTTGTTCCACGGGAAAAGCTGACGTTCCAGGATTAGTTTGTGCTCTGGACTGGAATGAAAATCTTAGAAAAACAGTAATCTAGAATTTCCCAAGTGGTTGAGACTAGCACAGAGTTCACACATTTCCTTTCCTGTAGAAGTGTCAATCAGTGCTGATGCTTTTTTGATTTTACCTACAGGGTAGAGGAAAAATCAGAATTAATTTCTCCTGGAAGGAAAAAAAAAAAAGAACCTCAGTCGTCTTAGTAGATTCTCCTTCCTAAGCAGTAGCTCCTTGGGTGGTTCCTTCCCATAACCCTTTTTATTCCCCACCTCCTTGATACCTGACTGTGCCTTGTGGACTCCGATTTACAGAGTATGCCCTCGCTTCTCATAGCTTACAAATAAAAGCAGAAAAAGGGGAATTCTAGACCTGCAGATGCTGTTTTGATTCTTCACCAAAACATATGGTGAATCACGTCTGAATCCTATGATGATTAAAAGAAAAAAGATGAATAAGAGCTAGGAATGGGGTTGTGGTAACAGCTTCCATGTGTTGCCTCAGTCCCTCCCATCCAGCCCTCAAGAGTGTGGGGAGCTCCAGGCCATGGCTAGAACATTCTGTTTCTTGGACACATCTGGGAGCAGAGGGAGGGACATCCATCATGCCTGAGTGGCAGGATCCCTCCCACAGCTTTCAGGAGTATTTGGACACTGAAACAGATTCAGTTAGGGCTAAATCTTGCTTCCGTTGAAGATAGCAGAGTGGATGGAGGAATCTGATCCAGCTCCTTCTGGTTGATTTCTGTAGGAATAGTGTGTTGCCCCAAAGAGGCGCTCATGAGATACAAGAGCAGGACACATGCTTGGTCCTTACAAGTGGACTCCACGGAACATGAATATGCTGCCCTTTAATGCTCTTTCCAACCCTAATGCATCCTCCATTAGACTTCTGGCATGCCTGCCCATATGCTGGCAGATTGTAACTTGAGGGGAGGTGGATGGAAGAATCTTGGACGCACCAACAACTTACCATCTCTCAGTGTGAGCAGAGAAGCCACGGTCTCTGCGGTCATCTTGCTGGGGCTGGAAAGAGTAGGGGTGTCTTTCAGAGCGCAAACAGTGTTTGAACAAATCTCAGGTCTTTGCAGGACTGAGTCAGCTGAACTTGCTCACAGCTGCCTTTGTCTTTCCCTGGGAGTGTTCCTACTGCATCAAACTGTTTCCCTTTGCAGGTGGTGAGCAAGGAGCTGGTTTGCAAGTCATGCCTGACAAGGACCTTGAACAAGCTGGAGACCATGATGACCATTCTGCAAGGGGAAATGACCCAAGGCACCGTGACACCGACTGGTATCGCTGACAACATCCTCAACATCACAGGTGAGTTTTGTTCCTGCAGGAACGGGTGACATTCGACCGGGTGCTGCTGAGGGCACTTGTCTTCCTGTGCAGGGTACCGGGCAGAAGAAGACTGAGGGAAGCTTTGCAGGCTTTCCCCTGTACCATTAGGGGTTTGGCTTACGCCCTTTTCAAGCTGTTAGGGAGATTGCATCTAGCGTTTGGACTGTGGCACTCCAGTACTTTATTCTCCCTGCACCTTTCCCAGGGCTGTCCTGTCTTTGGCAGCTGTCTCTGCAGACATTTAAATATGATAGTTGTTAGTAAACTCACTAATACTTCAGGGAATAGTCTTTTTAGTAAACAATGAGTAACAGCTATGGTTTCCAGATGCTTGTCTTCCTGGTTTGAAGTCTGAGGAGGGTGTCAAACTTCACTGGGGCACCCGTGAACATTGCGCAGAAATTCCCACCTGTCTACCCTGCGAGGAAGCAGAGGCACCTTCTTTGCACTCCTTGTTATGTATCCCTGAGTGTTCTGCGCTTTGTAGTGCAAAAACTTAGTAACATATGTTTGATATATCCATTCTTTTCCTGTTTCCCAATCTGCCATTCTAGTCACTTCGCAGGATGAAAACAAAGCCTGTTATGATTAAGTATTCACCACCAAACTTTGTAGATTAGCTGAGAGCCTGCAGGAATTGCTGACAGCTCTATTTTTAGCTGTGGGCTACTGAACACTTCCAGTGCGGAAGGTCATGTGCTCAGGTAGAGTTACAGTGAGAAGACAGTAAGGAAAGACTTGTCTGATTGTTTTGGGAAGGTGTCAGATGTTATCTAGACTGTAGCAGTTATCTAGGCTATTTACCACTTCCTCTGTTTACGCCTTTATTTCTCTCCTGGCAGGTGACCTAATTCACCTTGTCAATACGGTTTCACAAGAATCCAAGCCCCAGGAACTGCTTTCTGATTCCCACAATTTGCTGCTAGCTCCCAAAGCCTACAACCTATCTTCCAGCCTGATGCGCATCCTCATGAAGTCTCGAGTGCTGAATGAAGAGCCCCTTGAGCTGGTGGGAGGAGAAATTAAGGCCACAGGCAAGCGGTCTGATCCCTTTAACTTGCTTTGCTACGAAAACACACCAAACTGCCAGTTCTCCATCCCCCAGGCATTCAACACCACCCTTTCCAACCTGACAGATGTCATTCAAGTCATGTTCCAAGTGGACTCCAATCCTTTCCCTTTTGGTTACATCAGCAACTACACTGTGTCCACAAAGGTTGCCTCCATGGAGTTTCAGACGCACAACGGGGTGCAGATCCCCATTGGGAGCCTGGACTCAGAGAAAGCCATTACCGTAATGGTGTCAAACAACACAGATGCTGACAATCTCTCTGCTGGCACTGAAGTCGTCGAGGCAAGAACTTCTGTGAACCTAATTGTGACTATGGAGAGCAACAACAGAGAAGCAGGACTGCACTTCCAGCTCACGTACAGAGTCCTGAACGGTAGCGCAGACAGATCCGACTCTTTATGCTCTTTGCTATTTCTTCCTGTGGGAGAGGAGGGCTGGGTGTTGCAGGAAAGGAGACCTGTGTCAAAAGATAACTGGTGTGTGGGAGGGGATGTCAGGTGAAGCCAGCAAGTTCCACACTGCATGGTTGAGGTTCTGGCTGTCATGGGCATTATCCAGTCCCCAGTGTAATCTTCACTTGTGGGTTCTGGCATGGAGAAGCCTTTTGCTTTTTTCCAGTCCTTCTGTTGAGCCACATTAGCACTGGCCGGAGTTTGTCCTGTCTCTCTCTTGGTCAGGTAAAGTGCTGTTGAAAGTCTCTTGCTCAGGGATCCTCTGAACTGCAGACTGAGAGCGTGCAATCTGGAAAAGTATCTCTCTTGACTTTCTGTGTTCCTGATACTCCTCCCTGGACATCCACTGCTGGCATCAGGCTTGTGGTCGATCTCTCCCTGGTGTTTATAAAGTACTTTCTGTTTTTTCTCCCCCTCCCCACGCAGATCACTACATTGCAAGCGAGCCTGAGCCATTCATTATGGCTTATCTCCATCACGAACCAGAGCCCAACGAGCACAACTGCAGTGCCTCTAAGAAAATTGGCTTGGATGCCCTGGCTGGAAGTGACCACAAGCTCTACACCTTCTTCACCTCACCCAGGTAAGAGAAGCCTCCCTTTGTAATCCCTGTCACCCCCAGGCTGTCCCGTGGATGTACGTGAGGGATGCTCAGGGCCTGGCCATGGCTTTTGCCAGGCTGCTTTGCAGGGCTGGTGCTGTTGTAGCTCTGCACAGTGCAGCTCTGTCCTGGGAGGAGGCAGCTCTCCTGGGCAGGCAGCTGCAAGCTGCCATTCCTACACCTACCTCAATAGTGGCACCTCTTCTACTGTGGCACTCCCTCCTTCCCAGACATCTCCTGCTGCTGGTGCAAAAGCAGGTCAGCTCTCTGTGATTTGACTTTCTGATCCAGGTGAGGGAGAGTTCCCCTTTTCAGAGCTGTAAATCACGTTCGCTGTGAGTATCGTGACCCTCACCCAGGACTTCTGGTGATGAGTCTCCCCCCGCTGCTCTTTTCTCTGCTGACTTGCCTGAAATTTGCTGTAGTCTGATGCTTGTCCAGACTTTCATTCTCCATGCACTAGCAATCCCAGAGCTGCCCATCTTTACCAGGACTCATTCCCCAAGGGGCTCACACTGACCTTTGCAGATTCAGGGCTTGCTCCATGCAGCTCATGAAACCATTTCCCAGAGCAAAGCACTGCACGTGTTAGCCTAGTTCCTGAAGTGCAGTGCAACCTTCACAAAAGCACCTCTATCCTCAAAGCTCATCTTTCCAACGTGTGACTGGAGGAGAGAGCAGATTCCCTCATGGGCTCCCATCCACCCTGCTTGCCTGCTGCTTGGAGCGTGCCGGGGCTCATTAAGCACTGTTGTTGTGCTGTTGGGTTTTGCAGCAAAGCTCTCTTCTTTTTATCAGAGCTTTTTTTTTATCTTCTAACTTCAGTTGCTGACTTGCTGCCTTGCCTGGGAGCGTGTGAGTTCATGCCTCGTGTTATTTATGAGCCATTCCTAGGCATGAGAAGAAAAGATAGGCAGCTTGGGAATAGGTGGGGCAAAAGCGGAGCCACTGTTGTGTAAGTTGACACAGCTTCCATGGCTTTTGGTAACAGGATGCTCAAAAAGGGATTAATCGTCCTAATGAGCAAATCTGCTCCCAGCCAAGAATCATAGAGTTGCTATGGAAGTGTGATGTGGGTCAGTGGGACACAGGGAAGGGTGGGTGGGAGAGCTGTGCAGGGCTGCCAGCACAGAGAAGAGGATGTGCAACATAATGCTCCAGGTGCTGAACTAATACAAAGAAAAATTCAGGTGGTTTGTAGAAGCTCAGGCTTTCTGCACAGCCAAGGGGGCGTGTAAATTACACCACGTTCACTGGGCTTTTTCTCCTCGTTGTGTGCTTACCTGTCCCTGCAGCAGGGTGCTTTCTGTGGGCACACATCTGTCAGAACGGGGTTTGTGTCCCTTCAGCAGGCAGGTTAATAATGTCTCCTTGCTGTCTTTCCCTTCTCCAGAACTGATGACACCATCCAGAAATACTACTTCAACATCACAAACCATTTCAGCTGGTCCCCAGTGGAGGTGACTCTGGGGCTGTACACCTCCCTGTGCCAGTACTTCAGCGAGCAGGAGAAACGGTGGAAGACAGAAGGCATCATCCCACTGGAAGAGACCAGGCCAGACCAGGCTGTGTGCTTAACCCAGCACCTCACTGCCTTTGGGGCGAGTCTGTTTGTGCCCCCAAACTCTGTCCAGTTCATCTTTCCTGTGAGTAAAACAAAGCAGAAGCTGTGCAGCATTACCTCTCTCTGAGCAGATTGTTGTCACCTAGAGGAAAGCCTTGGGCTCCCGTTGGCTTCATACTCAAGCTGGGTCATGGCTGACCTGTGCCCAGCTGGCAAACCAGCACAAGTACCTGAGAGCCTTTGGGAGCTGCAGATGGGCACAGCTCACAGAGGGGCTGTGTCCTCTGATCATGAAACCTGGCTGCTGCTGCTAAAAACAGACCTTTGCAGATGGCTTTATTCTCTATTCTGGACACCTGGCAGTGTGTTCACCTCTTAGTGAGATGCCAAACGCTCCTCCCAGATGTCACCCAGCACTGTTCTATCCCAGCGAGCTCTCACCTGCCAGCTGCTCCCTGCTCCCCGGGGCGTTCAGGCTCTTTCTAGCTGTCAATGTGACATAAGTGGGAGCAGAGAGCTCTCAGCAGCTGCTACAGCAGCTTCAGCTGGCTGCTGCAGTCACTCTGCAGGGCTGTGAGTGCATGGTTTGTGCGGGGACAGGTCTTTCGCTGTGTGTGGTATCATGTGTGTGAATGATGATATAGCCAGGAAGGAGGCAGCATGACTCCTGGGGAACGGGGGGGTGTCCTCCTGGGGAAGGAGAGTGCCTTGCAACATGCTTCTTTTCTTTTAGGCTCCAGGCCCAGGTCTCAACTACATCGTTCTGCTGACATGTGCCGTCTGCTTTGTGACCTACTCAGTGGCTGCACTGATCGTGCACAAGCTGGACATGATTGACATTAACCGAGTAGGGGTGATTCCCTTCTGCGGGAAGAACGGGCTGTACAAATATGAGATCCTGGTGAAAACTGGCTGGGGCAGAGGATCAGGTTAGCCCATGGTCTTCTCCTGTGCTTGATTCCTAGGGTGACATCTGTGTAGTTCCCCTGAGATCTCACCTCAGCACATCATGCACCAAATGTTCCCCTGCAGGGCCCAGAGCTGAGCTGGTGTTTGGAGCAGCACTGAGCAGACAGTTAGTTCAGGGCTTTCCACAGCATTCTCAGTTTTTATAGTGTAATGATGGGGCAGTGCAAGAGCTGTGGAGAAGAGCATGCTGCCCCACTGCTTGCTGTTGGGGTGGGACAAGCAACTGCTGCTGGAAGGAACCACCCAGTATAGAAATACCCCCACCCTGCTTTCCCTGACTGGGCTGTGGTTGCAGGAACTGCCAAGAAGCAGTGCCTGTTCCTCACTTCTGGCCCTCTCCTGCAGAAGCATTGTCCTCGTGGGCCCTTTAGATGGACCATTTTGCTGTCCTTCAGCATCCATCACTTTGCTCTGCTGTCTGAATCTTTCCCAGTGGCATGAAGGCAGAAAGCTTGGCTTTCTCATCCAGGTCTGGGTTTGCAGCTAGAACTGCCAGAAACATCATCCTGGACTTGGAAATCCGGGCGGTTGGGATGTGGAAGTTCTAGGCAGAGGCAGAGGTGAAGTGCCACCATGACACTGCCAGAAACATGTTCCCATTAATCTTAATGTAACCACTGGTTTCACTGGCAGCAGCTTTCTCCTGAAGCCACCCCAAGGACCATCCAGGTTGAGCAGGTGGACCAAGGAGCATCTGGCAACTGGTACTGGAGAGAAAGTCAAAGAAAACAAGTCTTTCAACTACTTGGTGGAAAAACATCCAGAATAAACATCTCCTCCCATTAGGGTGTTAGCAAGGCAAGGAATGTCAGATTCAGTCCCCTCCAAAGAGGAAAACCATGAGCATGCCAAGGTCCGTGCACCAGGCCAATCTGAGCAGCTGCCCTCCAGGCTGTGTGTAACATTATCCCTGGGTGTGGGATAGCTGTTGACCACATTTCTTCCTCCCGAGTCTTCAGGTGGCTCCTCTGAAGGGCTTTTGCCTCTGGTACCAGGTCACTGACAGGAGGGCAGGGCTGGGGAACAGTTCCACCTTGGTTGGACTTAACTAACTGAGCCCCGTAACTCTGCCAGGTACCACGGCCCACGTGGGGATCGCACTGTATGGCGTGGACAATAAAAGTGGTCACAGACATCTGGATGGAGAAAACGCCTTCCATCGCAACAGCCTCGACGTATTTCAGATCGCAACGGAGCGGAGTCTGGGGAGCATCTGGCGAATCCGCATTTGGCATGACAATAAAGGTGAGAAGTGAGCAGGTGTGCGGGCCTGAGGCAGCCATCACACATCCCAGGTCAGAACCAGGCTCTGCTCCGCTTGGTACCTGGGCCAGGAGAGAGGTCCCTGGGCCTACAGTCTAGACTAACCCTGATGGTAGACCATGGTGACCCACTGGCTTAGGGGAAGATTGCTGGTGGGGAACATGGAGTATCCATCACAGGGAAGTCTGCAGACTGGTCAGCTCTAATCCCATACATGTACGATGCAATGTGTTCTGACAGTGTCTGTAAATGTCTGTACAGCCTAGGAGGTGACCTGACTATGCCAAGCCTTTCTCTTGGGGACTGCAACCTACCGATAAAGATAGTGTCACAGGGTAACTGCTGCTGTCCCACCGAGGAGCTCTTGTGTTGCCCTCTTGGCTTTGCAGCTCTGCACAGGGAATATCTGCACTGAAACACATTTCTTCATCTCTTAATTTCTAGGACTCAGCCCCTCTTGGTACCTGCAGCACGTCATAGTCCGGGACCTGCAGAGCAGCAAGAGCTACTTCTTTCTGGTGAATGACTGGCTGTCGGTGGAGAGTGAAGAGAATGATGGCATGGTGGAGAAGGAGGTTTATGCTGCCAGTGAGTGCTTACCCCCTGGGGCGTGGGGCTGGGTTGGCTGAGCAGCGTGGCAGTTCTCATTGCGTTGAGGAAGGTCCTACAGCAGAAGGCTGCAGAGAGACCATAGAGACTACACTCTGGCTTTTCCTTACTGCATTGATGCCTTGTACAGCCAAGTGCTCTGCTGGGTCCGTTGTGCTAGAGAACGAGGCATGGCAATGACGCAGCTGTGCAAGAGGGACCATATGGATGCAATGTAGATACTTCCTTGAATATCAGTCTGCAAGGAGGGACCATGTCAGACCCAGACGGGTCCCCTCTGTGGTGCAGCTGGCCCTGAGAGTGTCTCTTTTTGCGCTCAGGTGAGACAGAGCTGAGGAGCTTCTCCCGGATCTTCATAGCAGAGTTGCAACGAGGTTTCTTTGAGAAGCACGTCTGGCTCTCCATGTGGGACCGCCCACCTCGCAGCCGCTTCACCCGTGTCCAGAGAGCCACCTGCTGCTCCCTCCTCATCTTCCTCTTCCTCTGTGCTAATGCTGTGTGGTACGGCGTGGTGGGAAACGTACACCTCAGGTGCGCTGTGTCCCTTGGTGCTCTGGCCAGTCCCTTACCTCCTCACAGTCCCCCCCATGCTTCCCATTACACATGGCAGGACAGACCTTGTGTCTGCTGGGAATAGGTGCCTTGCTTGTGGCCCTGCTCCAAAGAATCTGGAACCAGGACACAGATGACCAAGGACAACCTGATCAGCTTTCCCCCTTACCTGATTTTGCTGTTAGCACAGCCCAAGCCCATTTTGTTCTCTGCACATCTGAAATGCTTGGTTGTGCAATTTTGTCTCACTCCTTGATTAGCTGGCAACCCTGCGTGCTCCTGCTAACACTGGTCTGTGATCTCTTTTGATTCTCTCCAGCAATGGGGCCGTTTCCAACCTGATCCCTGTTAATGTGGACACAGTGGCTGTGGGTCTGGTCTCCAGCATGGTGGTCTACCCTCTCTACCTGGTCATTTTATTTCTCTTCCGGATGGCTCGTGGCAAGGTAATGAGGAGAAATAGTTGCAGGCTGCCCAGATGGGTGTGATGCTACCAGGTTGGCTCGTCTGAGGCCAGATTCTGGCCTTTGTGGTACATCACTTCTCCAGCTGGTCTCTGCACTTTCCCAGTTGTATCTCTGTGATGCACCATGTGTCCTGCACCACGGCCAGACCCTTTCCGTTAGCAAGTCTCTCTCTCCCTCTTGAGCTGGGAGCAGTCCCTGACCTTTTAGGGACAGATTGTTGCCTGGATTCTGACAATGCCCAGACAGAGACCAAAAAGGAAGATTTTAAAAGCTGTTCAAGCATTTACTCTATCTTGATTTCAGTATGTGATAGGTACCCAAATGCCGTTTAAAGGTATGACCCTTTGCTGCATTGGCAGGAGCTTGAGAGATGCTCAGTGGAGCATTGCTAATGAAATACCTACCCTGGGTACAAATTCAGCTGCCTGAGCAGAGCTGTGGTTAGGCAGCTGTGAAAGGATTAGCTGGGGATTTAATGACTAGTTAGACACAATTAGCAGCCCCATTAAGTATTGCAGCCAGCTGCTCAGTGACTGATGAGCAGCAAATGTGTCTGATAGTTCTTGTTCCTGTAAGCACTCCCTGCTTTGCAGGAGGTTGCAAACTCATGTGGCTTCCTGGGAACTTGTGCTTGGGACAGCCTAGATGGCACTGGGCTGTGGTACATGTGGATACAAGTGCCTAAGATGCCTGGGAGGTAGTGGAGGATGTGTGTGTGTGCCTGTTCTCAGCCCCGCTGGGCAGGCCTGGGATCCCCCAGCCCTGTCTGCACAAGCGTGGAGCTCCCCATCAGAGTAGGGAGCTGACAGAAGCCAGTGAGCAGCAGGGCTCTGGGCCACTGTGACATTGTCACCTCCATCCATTCCTTTTCTGCTCAAGCTTTCCTGTCTCTTGCAGGTCTCCATCAACCACACCCTGACTCACTCAGACCAGCAGTCCTTGGAGATCGACAACTACCTTGACTCCTCAATCCTTGACAGCTCCTTCCCCACCTTCCCGGGGCTCCGCGCAGAGGTAACCTGCTTCACACTCGAAGGCTGGACAGGCTGCAAGGGTCTGCGTGCTCCTGTGCATGGACACAGTGTCCACCCAGAGCTGTCAGTGCAAGAACTGATGCACTCAAGTGCCTCTGGCAAATTCTAGTGATAGGGGAGAGCCACAACCCTTCATCTTTCGCCTGCAGCTCTGCAGGACAGTCCCAGATACTGAGCATGAGCTGTCTCCAGCTACTGCTCTCTGTCCATGAGCATGGATCTTCCCAGCGTGCCTGGATGTTGTCTCTGGAGGAGAGCAGGCTCCTGGAGGTGTGGACCCAGGGCTAAGAGCAGCTCAGACTCTGGGTTTCCCTTGACCCCTGATGTTAACAACATGCTGTTTTAACCAGGGAGAGATGAGTGTCATGTGCCTGAAATGCCTCTGCTTCCTCCACAGGCCTTCTCTGAGCAAACCAAAACAGACCTGTTCTTGGAGGACTCCAAAAGGTAAGTAGGTTTCTGGGGATGGAGCAAGTAGGAGTTTAGTGTAGTTTTCTGCTTTGGTAGACAGGGGTTGTGCTCCTGCAGCTGTTTCCCTTCTAGACAGTCCTATGCACTAGCACAGTTGCTTTTCTCATGCTTCCCCTTCCCCACACATACCTGATTGCGCTCATTCCTCTGTTTTCCCGCAGCCTCGTGCGGTGGCCCTCCAGCGAGGCCCTGCTCAGCTGGCCAGACCTCCTCAGTGACCCCTCCATCATGGGCAACACCATCCAGAAGCTGAAGAGAGGCCGGGCCAGCCGCCACCTTGGACTCGAAGCCCCATTGGCAACTGAGGAGGACAGCTTGTCGCTTGGTGTTCACCAGGGACAGCCTCGATATTTCTCTGCATCAGGTGGGTGTGTGAGTAGCGTTGCTCTGTGCCAGGGGTTGAATGCCCCAGGGAAGTGCAGGAGGAGCAGTCTGGTCCCTAGGTGCCCTGGCTCAGCTCTGGAGAAGGCAGAATAGCAGAGTTTGCCACCAACACCACTGACTTCAATTTGAAGGGCAGAGGAGGGGGGTCATATTTTCTTAATGGGAATTTCAGTCTGGGAAAGCAGAAATCCTGACGCGAATCAGTCTGAAGTGAGTGGTCCCCACACTGCCAGCAGACTGGGAGCAAGGAGAGATGTGTTTCCATGGGATCTGAATGTTGCAAGCAACCAGCATTTCTTCACTGTTTGCAAAGCCACAGTGTGTCTCTGAAGCACTGTAAATGGCTGGAGAAGGAGCAGAACTTGGCCTCCTATACCAGCAGTTTCATGCCAGGCTCTGTAGCCAAGCTGGGGATAGACAAGAGCTAGAAGACAGGGAGCAGGGGAGGGCTGTCCCGTGGAGAAGGACCTCACCCTGGCCCTCTTCCGCCCCAGTTCCACAAATCTGGCTGAGCCTGAGCGGTGCAGAACCGTCCCCCGGTGCAGTACTGTGTGCTGTGCTTCTGCCAATGCTGTTTGCACTCTCTCTTTCCCCAGATGAGGATCTGATCCGGCAGATCCTGGCAGATGGAGCTAGCGGCATCTCCCATTCCCAGGACCTAGGGCCGTACATGAGGGCTGAAACAGATCTGATCTCAGGCCTGTAAGTATTTAGGGAGCGGAGTCCCCAACTGAGCCAGTGCCTCCTGTCCCTTGTCCTCCCACCCAGCTCTGCAGCAGCCAGCATTGCGCCAGCCAGCTCTGCTGCACCCAGCCACAGTGAGCTGAGCTGGGTTTTGTGACATTTCAAATGCCTGGGACAGCCTTGTCACAAGTCACTATGTTCTTGCTGGCCATGATTCCTGCAGCCCCCACAGCCAGAGCTCCAGGAAGGCACTGCCACCCTTCCAGGAGCCACCTGGAATATCCCCTTAAAGCCCCAGCTGAAGATGTGTGCCCAGAGCTTTGTGGACTGCTGACAAAGTGCTGGGACATGGGTTTGCTTCATGGCACTGATGGGAGGGAAAAGGGGGGTGGAATCTCTGTTGTGTTATCATGCCCAGAGCTCCCTGCTTTGGGACCCTGACACCACCCGGCCGGGCTGGCAGCTCACTGCTGGGTAGCCAGTGCAAAGCGATAGATCAAGGGAGGGGAAAGGCCTTCAGCCCTCCTCCATGAGACACAGAGCACAGCGTCTGTGTGCCTCGGCAGTCTGGGCCCACTGCTCTAGAAAGAAACGCTTCTAATTGGTCCAGGGCTGCTGCACTGGTATTAGCACTGGAGTTCAGTCCACCTCGGTGCCAGCCTGCTTACCGTGGAGTCAGCAGGGGTATGGCTCACCGATATAACCCCTTTGCCTTGGCAGGTCCAGTGTGTTTGGGGAGAAGGTGGAGACTGTCATGATGCAGAAGCTGAACGACAAAGGCCAGAGCATGGCAGCTCCCCCCAGGGAAGTGAGCAGATCAGCCAAGTCAACATGGACAGGTACCAGCACTGCAGGGCTGTGCCAGCATCAGGGCAGGGAGGGTGGGGATGTGCAGGAAGAGGGGCTGTTGCACTGAGCAGAACTTGGGAGGCACAGGTGGATAAATAGAAAAGGACCCTTAGGAAAGGCTGCTCCCCTGCTTGGGATACATTTGCTATTTTCTGCCAGCTTCTCTCAGAACCCGAATCTCAGTAAGCCCTGGGCCACCACTTGTGCTGTGCCAGTCCTTACGGTACACCTTAGGAAAGCTCTGTTCACTGCTTCCCCATTTACTCTGCTCTCTGCACCCTTCTACAGCCATCAGTCCCTTCATCCATCCAGCATGAGAGAGTGAGAGTCTCTACATAACCAGAGGGGAAAGTGAGTCAAATGCCAAGTAAATTTCAAATCAACAAACAAAGCAAAGAAGAGAAGACATGCTTCCTACTGGGTCATGCAACACGACAGCCGGCCAGCTGGGCTTGCAGAAGGCAGGGAGCAAGCTGTCAGGCCCCGCAAGGTCTGGGGGGTGATAAGTGCCCGGGTGCCCTGTGGAGAACCTCAGCATCATTTCTCTTAGCCTGAGCTCTTGGCTTCCCAAGGCACAGCCTCCCTGGGGCAGGCTGCAGCATGAAAAATTGGACACAGCAGCAATCCTCTTAGGTCCGTTAAAATCCATCATTTCATCTCGGTTGATGAATGGTTGTAGTATCTTTATGCAGGCATTGATTTGCATGGGTGGGTGAAAGAAGCTGTGCCGAGCGAGCCCCAGGGCAGGGTGGCTTGGCAGTCTGAAGGCAGATAGAGCAATAACTCTGTGTGGCTTTTCATGAGTTTGACAGCAGCACCTCCAGCCAGGCTGCGCATGCCCAATGTCCTGAGGCTCTGAGAGAAAGTAGGGAACCCATCCCACTACCCAAATCAGGATTCCATCTCCTTCTCCTGCTCACCTGGTTGTCTGCAGATGGGAGGCTGCTCTTCTGAGGCTGGCTGTGTTTCAGTGTGCTGTCTGTGTTACTCCTTAGTGGGAGATGTGTGGCACAATCCCTCCAAACTCTCCCAGGACTGGTGGCGAGCTCTCTGCTGGGATGAGTGGTGTGCTCAGCCCTTCCTGTGCCCGTTGGGACGCTTTTGCAGTAACACTTACACTTGTTTTGCCTCCTCCTTTCAGTTGCAGACCAAACATTCAGGAAGCGCTTGCTGCCACCCTGGTGCTCCTATCTGGCTCATGGTATCAGTCTCCTCCTCTTCGCCACTTCCACAGGGGTCTCTGTGTGGATCGGGGTGGGCTTTTCCTCCAGCGTTGCCCTCATGTGGCTCATCTCAGGGATATTCAGCTTTCTGGCATCCTTCTTGGTCTGGGAGCCCCTGAAGGTAAGGATAGCATGAGTACACAAGCACATGCCTGTATGTGTGTATGTATTAGCTGTAATTAACATCTTGTCCAGGTACTAATCAAGTCATACTGGACACTGCATGGATTGACTACTCTCTGCCATCTTCGTATCCCTGCAGGAGGGGAAGGATGTGCACACCAGCAGCAGTAGGAGAGGCAGGGCTGGTGGCAATTTGTTTTAGAGCTGCTCCAAGAGAGTGCTCAGTGCCTGTGCAGTGCTCAGTGTCCATGCTGAAAGGCCCACCATGCTGCCCATGGCGGTTCTGGTGGCACAGCTTACTCTGCAGGCTCACGACACTGCTTGTCTCCTCAGGTTCTGCTGGAAGCCCTCTATTTCTCACTGGTTGCCAAGCGCTTGCACCCAGAGGAAGACGATACCTTGGTGGAGCATCCATTTGTTGAGCATGTTTCTGAGAAGATCAGCAAAGTTCGACCCCCACAGGGGTTTGCCCTTTTCCAGGCCAAGGAGGAGGCCAGGAAGGTCAAACTGCTACACAGGATGTTGAAGGTAAGACATGTTGTGATGCCTGTGGTGCCTAGGGCAGAGGCAGAGGGCTGGCTCCAGGAGCTGAGATACATCCTTGTGTGGGCCCTCCCAATCCAGCTGGGATCTCCTGAGCTAGTAGGTGCATGTCTCCAGTTTCTGCCTCAGTTTCCTCATCTGTAAAAGACTGGCAGTGGCATTCCACCTCCCCTGTGGAGATCTGAGATCTGAGGTGGCTGGAAAGCAGAACCATAAGGGAGTTGATTTGGAGCAGCTCGCTGTGTTTGACTTCATAACTCAGGTGTTTGAGATTAGGGCAAGGTTTGCAGTGTGGAGTAGACACCAACTTGCACAAGAAAATTCATTAGTTGAATCTTGTGAAACACGTAACTGCCCATCTAGGAGCAGAAATTTCAATCTGTAGCTCATTCAGTACTAATCCTCCACGCTCGTGCTGGGAATACACAGCTGCTTTAATGGAGTGAAGTTATTTTTAACTGAGTGATTTCCCATTAAAGGATGGAAACCCCCATAACTATCGTACAAGCCGAGCTGCCAGGGCATAGGAGCTCGTACAGGGAGGTTGTGCAATGCATTATCAACAGAAACATGTGATGCTGGGCTGGCCGCTTTGAACAAAGAATATTGTTAGAGACTTGTGGTCTGGGTTTCATTTGAAGCTGCTTCCCATATGGAAAAAGAACGAACAGCATGCTCTGAGTCCTGATCCTGCTGCATGGCAGGCAGCAGTTAGTGGAGAGCACTGATTTGCTGCAGGATTGGGAACCAACCCCCCTGTGCTTGGATGCAATTCCTTTCTACTCTCTGCTTGCCAGAATTTCCTCATCTACATGACGTTCTTGCTGGTGATCCTGCTCACTAACTACGGAGATGCATCCCGCAACAGCAGGGCCTTCCTTTTGCAGAGCTCCATCAAGCAGCAACTGGGCAGCAACGAATTCCTCCGCATCAAGAGGTAACTGTGAAGGCCCTGGGGACAGGGAGGAACAGAGAAGCTGTGCAGGGCTGTAGCGAGGAGTCAGGGAGCAGACCAGGACTGGCTGTTAGGCTCATGCTCCACAGTCAAGGGGTTCTTGACTCTGGAGAGCGCTGGTGCCTCTGTGAAGCTCGGCACTCTCATGTGAGCATGGCATGGCAGTGAGCAGGTCCCTTTTTGTCCCTGTGGTTCTGCTTCTCCCCTAGAGAACAGAGGGACCTGTGGGGGTTGAGAGCTTTAATTTCTTTGAATTTTAATTATTTCCTGAGTGGAAAGGGACTGTGTGAATGATAGATGTTTATCTTTCTGTATCTGGTTAAAAGGACACAAGTTTGCTCTGTCTCCAGAATTTACAACTGTAAGGTTTAGCCTTAAACAGGGTCACAAGAACCAAAAATAACATCTAGTATAAATACAGAGTCCTTCCCTTCCTTGGTCTGCACATATGGTTTAACTAGATTAAATTTTCCCAGCTGAGTTTCCACACCACTGCAAACTCTGGCAGTCCAGACCGACATCAGAAGGGCTGCCTGGGATTAACAACGTCTTTGTACCTATCTCACTACAGACCCCTTGATTCTTCTGTGCAGATAGACGTGGCTTGTCCATGCCACGCAAAGTCACAGAAACTTTGATTCACCACAGTACGAATCAGTAATCATTCCGGTGAACTCAGTGGCATTTCTGGGGTGAAAGTGGTGTAAAGGGGGAGAGCAGAGCAAAATCTGGTGCTAAATATCGTCTCTTTTCCACTGTGCTGCCACGGACACACTGGTCTGATCCTCATCTAGGTGCCAAGTGGATTCAATCACCTTTAGGTCTTGCATGTCAAATAAATGTTGTCCTGACCCCAGTCCAGCTCTTGAAATGGATGGAAACGCTGCCTCTGCTGGCAGCCAAGCACCCAGGAGGAGAGCAGCCCAGGTTGGCTCTCCAAAACGCAGTCCCATCCTCCAGGTGAAACACAGATGGTCACGGGTGAGACATGCAGAGACTGCCCTAGCAGAACTGCCCCAGCAGAACTGCCCCAGGAGCTCTGCTCTCATGCCTCTTCCCCGTTGCAGGTCGGATCAGTTCTGGGTCTGGATGTCACAGGTCTTCCTCCCTTATCTTTACAACAACCGGTCGGGTCAGGAGAGCTACAGCACCACGCTGGGGACTGCCCGGCTGCGCCAGCTCAGACTGCAGGAAGGTAGGTGGGCAGAGGCCCATGGATCTGCTGTCATGGGGTGGGTGGTGACATTCCTGGAGGGATGAAATGGCCAGGTCTGGATGCAACTGGGTCTGAATGAAGCAAGGCAGAGGTTACGGAGGCAGGTTTTTCTTTGCAGCGTGTGTGCCTCTGGTTCTGCTCCTGCAGATATGAGCTGGGGCAGTCGATCACGGGGATTTATACTAAAGAGAGAGATTGACTTTATATCTGGAGTGTGACTGAGGATGTGGAGGTGGAGGGGGCTTGGGAAGAAGGGAGATACTAAGTGTGAAAGCTCGGCTCTGTTCCCCAGCACTGTTTGGCTGTGTTGAGCTCCCCATGGAGTAACAGTGTTGGTCTCATTCCAGCCGAGTGCCAGCGCAGTGCCCAGGACATCCTCCATGGCATGGGCACAGCTTCCAGGAGGAACTGCACTGACTCACACAGCTTTTCTACTGCTGACTACGCAGCTGGCTGGGAAAGGGCGGCCATGAACATGACGGCTGCGTGGTCCTACTCGCCACCTGACCTGACGGGGTAAG
The DNA here is from genome assembly GCF_965231255.1 of Vanellus vanellus. Taxonomy (NCBI): domain Eukaryota; kingdom Metazoa; phylum Chordata; class Aves; order Charadriiformes; family Charadriidae; genus Vanellus; species Vanellus vanellus. The sequence goes on from NC_138919.1 coordinate 12,766,379, forward strand.
GAGCTGCCCAGCCTCCACCTACACCCCCTGCTCTACCTGCCAAAGGCATTGCATCTTTACAGTTGATTTGGTGCCCAGCCCTTGCCTTAGTGAGGCCAGCTGCAGCCCCTGAGCCTGACAAAGTGCAAATAAACACAGAAATGCCAAAGGCCTTCTCTGAATGTGTCCACACTGGCAATGTGAATGGTGGGAGGCATGTAGCTGCCTCTCACCCAGCTTCCCTGGAGATGTGCATGTCACCTTGAGTTGTCTGAACAGCAGCGTAGTGCTGTTCTCAGGGCCCCAGGGGCAGAGGGTTCAACTCTCCAACTTCAAGGGGAGAGAAAAGCTGCAGAACAAGGTAACCCGGCCACCTGCAGAGACCACAGAGCAGCCATAGCTTTCTGTTAAAGTGGCTTATGGGAGATTGGCCTTTACCAACGTACTGGACATTGAATCACTCTTGGTTTCTGCTCTGGTTTGTTCCTGGATGCGTCTTCATTGAGTCTGGGGCACCACAGGGCTTGGGGCTATTCTGAGGTTGGGAACACTGAGATGAATCAATGCGCTTCTGTAATTTGCCTTGTGAAATAAGTAATGAGGCAGCTGTCGCCCTTGGATGTGCAGCATAGGGGCCAGGGTCTGTACCTGCACACCTGCTCCTGGTGTGCTATGTAGGAGAGCATACCACTGGCCGCTCTGTCCTCCACCTCTCACCCTGTGGCTCCTCTTCATCTGCAGGGTCTGGTACTGGGGTTACATCTCTTTCTACGATAGCAGTGGTTACGTCCAGGAGCTGGGGGCTTCGCTGGAGGAAGGCAGGGCTCAGCTGAATTTCCTTCAGCAGCACACTTGGATCGACAACATGTAAGTGTGGCAGGGGTGAAGGAAATGTTCTACTGTCACCCAGGTTTTTAAGGGATGCTGCTGGAGTGTCAAGGGTGGGGAGAGAATCTACAATCCTGCAAAGCAGTGGCAACAAAGTCCAGGACTGGTGTTGTCCAAGTCCCCTGAGCTGCTCTTCTCTCCTCCACAGGAGCCGGGCAGTCTTTGTGGAGCTGATGCAGTATAACCCCAGCGTGGACCTGCATGCTGCCATCACCCTCCAGCTGGAGTTCCTGGGGGCCGGCCAGGCCATCGCCGCAGTCACCATCAGCCCCTTCCCGCTGCTACGGCTCAGCGGGGGTGTCACGCTGCAGCTTCTCATGATGGTCAGTGTGCTACTTTCCCTCTGCGTTGCTCTTTCCTCTCGGTCACTGTGCAGACACCTCGGGGTACCCATTGCTTGGGGTCCCAGAAGGGCAGCATTCATTACTGTGGACTAAAGCTCCGCTGCCTGAGGCCACTTGTCCTCATACCTGTCACCACTGTGCTTCCAGACCTGGATAGCGCACAGAAAATATCCCTGGCACCACTGAGGGGAAGGAGATTCCTCCTGTCTGGCAGCATTTATTGGTCTTAGCCTTTTTGCTGCCTTGAACTCATGTCTGTCGCTGTGGAAACTTGAGGCTTTTGTTCTTCTGTCCCCAGTGGGGACATCAGCCAGCTGAGCCCATGCCCTTAGAGATCCTGCCTGGGATGTCTTCCCCTGGGCACTGCTACCCTGCCACAAGTGCATTGAACGTGGTTTGGGGAGCTTCACTGCTGGGGCAGGAGAGAGGTACAGACTGAGTGAGGAAGGCATGAAAGGACTTGGGTGTGTGCTCCAGCTGTAGGCTGGCAGAACTCAGCCTAGTACATGGGGCTTTTGCTGTCCTGGGGTACTGCAGGGTCTCCTGGTGCAGCGCAGCAGTCAAGTCTTCTTTGCTGGTAACCTCTCCATTCCTCCCCCAGGTCTTCCTCATGATGTTTGTGGTCTACTTCGTGGTGTCTGAGTCACTTTCCATCAAGAAGGAAGGCAGGGCCTACTTCACCCTGTGGGGCAACTATGGCCAGTGGGTCTTCATCCTCCTCACCACCTGCACCGTGGTGGTGCACCTCAGCCAAGCCACCCTTGCTGACCAGCAGTGGCTCAAGTACCTCAACAACCGCAAGGGTTTCACCAACTTCTACCAGGTGGCCTTTCTCAACACGGTCTTCAGCACCTTGGCTGCGTCCCTCCTCTTCCTCTTGACTGTGCAGGTATGGAGAGGGTTGGGTGGGAGCAGCATGTTGGCAGGGATGTGTCCTTTGGTCCTTCTGTGCCAGCTTGTCATCCATGCCCAGTCCCATAGCAGGGGCAGCAAAGGGCCCTGAAGTGAAAACAAATGCAAGATTGTGGTCCTGCTGTGCCAGGCACTGATCAAATGCAACAGGGCTGCTGCCACATCCAGACTCCACCGCAGGACAGAGGTGGTGGGCAGCGATGCCACATGCATCTTTGCTGTAGCACTTTGGGTCTCTAAAACCTCCGGGCCCTCAATTCCCTTGAGGAATTCAGCCTAGTGTGGCTGATGGGATGATTTTTGCCTGCAGGGAGCATGTTGACTAGGATGTCCTTTGCTCTGAGAGTTTGCATTTCTCAGACTTGCAGAGATGTTTGAAAGACCCTTCCCAGGGCTGGAAGGATCTCGCAGCAGCCTCTACGGCAGGCCCATGTTGTAACACCGTCCTCTCTCTTGGTCCCAGGCTGCCCAGCAGCTGCGTTTTGTCAGGCAGTGGTCTGTGTTTGGGAAGACCTTTCAGAAGTCTGCAAAGGAGCTGACTGCTGCGGCGCTGACATTCGTCGTCCTCATCCTGGCCTACGCTCAGCTTGGCTTCCTGGTAACTACCTGCTGTCCCCACCTCACCTTGCCGAGCGGCTGGTCGTCAGCAAGGGCTTCCCAGGGTCACGTTGCCCCTCATCCCTCACCATGCCATGACTGTGAGCAAAGCCCAGCGGGTCCTCTGGGTGCTCCAGTGCTCAGCCTACACAGGGTGCTTTTGTCTGCCACAGGCCAGATGGCTTTGGCCAGGGGCTGTGTCGCCTGTCCATGTCACAGCCGATATGTGAGCTGTTTGTCAGGGCTCATGCTTTGGAAGGTGGGGTAGTGAGTGCTGGGGTCAGAGGAACATTTTGCCACTGATTCCTTCTCATTACATCTCCAATGTCCTCCTTGCAGCTTTTCTCCTCCTCCTCGGAGTCCTTTCGCAGTGTTGGCAGCAGCCTCCTGCTGCTCTTTGCCATGCTGCGGGGCAGCGCGAACCTCCGCCCGCCCGAGTCATCAGGCCTCTACTACCTGTTCTGCACCAGCTACATCATCCTGGAGGTGTGGATAGTGCTGAGGCTGTTCACCGTGGTGCTTATCTACAGCTACCGGGAAATGCACTTTGAGCTGTACCGCCCCGCCTTTGAGCCCCAGGACTATGAGATGGTGGAGCTCTTCATGCGCAGGCTGAAAATGTGGATGGGCTTCAGCAAAGCCAAGGAGGTGAGTGAAGCCTGGGAGCCTCCATGGACAAGGGGCTGGGTAGCAGGCAGTAGGCTACAGATGTTTGCAGAGAATCAATGTCCACCATCCTTAGCCTTCCTTTGCCTCTGGCTGCTTCCCATTGCTGTTCACAGTCGGGTTCCTCTCGCAGGTGAGGGCTGGAGTGGCTGTTCCTGGAGCCCCAAGAGCTGGGTTAGTGATGGGCTGTTGTAGGGGCATCTGCTGCCAGTTCTCTGTCCCACAATTCCACGTGTTTTTATCTGGGTTTGTCCCCAGGTCTGTGCTGTGGCCTGGCCCACCAGGAATGGCTGGGAGCAGCTCTGGGGCTGTATGGAGCACGACACAGTGTCACAGCACAGCGTTCCCACTTACCAGCTCCTGAAGTAACTCTGCCCCCTGCCCCCTTCTTCTTTTCCAGTTCCGGCACAAGGTGAGGTTCGAAGGCATGGAGCCGCTGCCATCCCGAGACTCCAGTGACTCCAAGTCCTTCCGGGGCCCCACTCCCAGCGCTGCCTCTGACAGCTCCAGGGCTTCCACCTCCTCCAGCCAGCTGGATGGGCTGAGCCTTGTGCTGAGCACCCGCGACAGCCTGGAAGTGGATGCTGACATCCAGCGCCTCCTTTCCCTCTTCGAGATGCTGCTTGCCCAATTTGACCGGGTCAACCAGGTGACAGAGGATGTGTACCGCATTGAGCACCAGCTGGAGGGCTCTCAGAACCGCCGCTCCAGGAGGAGGTACACCCAGATGTCGGAGGATGTCCTGAGCAGGTACTGTGTAGGCAGCACAGAGCAGGGGCCCTCACCTGACATCTCCTCCGACACGGACCTGCAGCCCCCACGGGATGCTCCACTGTCCCCCCACTCTGCTGCCGCCCCGCCGGGCAGCAGGGGTTCTGTGCCCCGCCGGCTCCTTCGAGCTAGTAGAGGCATCAGCGTGGCGGCTTCTGTGCTGCCCCCACACAAACCCTACGCTGCTGTAGCTCCGGCGGTGAAGAAGAAACGGCCCCTCCGGGCCAAGAACAGGGTGCACCCCACTGTCAAATAACAGTGCATCACGGGGAGCAGTGCCCTCGGAGGGCAGAGAGCACCTGGGAAGAGGTTTGCGAAGGGCGGGCTGTGCCTGCCGTGCAGACCTGGAGCTTCAGGAGCTGCTGCTTCTGAAAGCTCCCGCCATGGCAGCTGTGCCTGCCGGGGCGCACGGGGCTGCTGCCTGCAACGGGGCTGGCACAGCCGCCATCCTCCATGGACCTGACCGTCCCCATCAGATGGGCCAACTTCCTTACTGGTGGTTTCCAGCATTAAGGGTTGGTTGGAGAAGGCTGAGCCTTTCCCTTGGGGACAGCTGGAGAAGGGTGCGCGGGGTACAGTCAGCGTGCAGAAAATCCCTGTTAGGGTAGGGCGGGATTAAAAAGTCATTTCTTTTGTTAAATGGCCCCATTTGCAAAGAGCTGCATATGGCGACTGTCACACGGACACTTTACTGGGGACTGGCACAGGGTGACAGGTACAAGTCTTGCCTCTCTTCCCTGCTGGCTGTGCCGGATGGAAAGGGGAAGAGGAGAGCCCCAGGCCTTGAAGGTTTGAACTAAGTCTTGGATTTTGTCGACCAGACACACTGTGGAGGAAAGCTACAGGTTTCAAGAAGATATTTAACCATTTTTATTTTTTTTTTAAGCATAAATATATATAGATATAGATAAATGATATCTACACCCAGATCAGTTAATTTCCAGTATTAGCTACTTTTATCCTCCAGAAATTGGTACTATTGTTTGTATTTAAAGAAATCCAATATTTAAACGAAATGACATTGCAACCTGCAGCGAGCTGCCAGCCCTGCTGCCCGGCCAGGCTCGGAGGGGATAATGAGCTGCAGCTCAGCCCGAGGGGTGTAGAGACCTCGGGCTGCTTTCAGCCGTCTCTGAGTGTGGGGTTGCCAACGTGCTGGCTTCGCTGCGGTCCCCCACCCACCCCCTGCCCACCAGCGCTCGCCCCCCACACAGTGGCCTACGGGGTGCGGGCGCTGCTGGCTGCTTGGCTTTTCTAATCCAAGGAATGTATTGACCTAAGTATATGTATTTTTTTGGTTTACTTGTTCGTATGTACTGCCCAGCACTTTAAACAATGCTTTCCTCGGCTAACAATGACACATGCGACATAACAAGAATGGGATAATATATCACAAAAGCAGTATTTTTTTTGTTTGTTTAAATCATAAACTGAAATGAGCAAAGCGCTGATGAGGTGAACGCAGCCCGCAGCACGCCCCAGCCTGAGGCAGCCGTGCCGGTACCTCCTGGCATCGTCCCTAGGAGAAGCACAAAGGCACTGCGGGAGCTGGGGGAGGCAGGCGAAGCCCTAAAATGGAGCGTTTGTTGGGGTCCCTCCAGCCCTGCCACCCCGCAGCTCCCCGGGACTCGCCGTGCCTGGGCTACAGCTGGCCTGTGCTCGCCGTGCCCGGCCGGGGAGGGGCTGCGCCACAGGGCACCTCCTGCTCGCAGCAATTGGGGGTGCTGAGCAGCGGCCAAAGCCTCCCCAGGGCCTGCGTTCACTTCATCATCACCATTTCATGTTATGTATATTGTAAGTAATTTATATGGTTTGGGTTTTTTTTTCTTTAAATGTATATATTTTTGTATGTTTGCTATATTTTCATAGCATCGGTAACGTGTTTGAAACATGTAGATAGGAGACAGAATACTATTGTCAGAGTTATTTAAAGGATGTATTAAGTGCTTCTTCCTGGGAATGTCCCGTGTATATAAGTATTAGGTGTCTGTGTGCATGTGGTGCGTGTGCTCTCCTCCCAGCTGAGGTTCGGCCAGGCTGGCTCCGGGCCAGTCACTGCAGGTGGAGCGGAGCGTGGCAGGGGCTGGGAAGCCGGGCAGTGCACGACTTGGTGTGTTCCCAGAACCTGCTCCGTGCTTTGGAAATGCGAGAGGGTCGAAGGGAAGCCTTAGGCAGTGAGTGCAGGCGGGCAGCGCTGCAAGGGAGGGTGCCTCGGGTTAGACTGCATCTTGCTTCTGATGCTGGTGGTCCTGGAAGCATCCTTCCCATGCCCGTGGCAGGGAACACCTTTGCAGGCAGAGAGGTCTTCTCAGACACATCCATTACTAATCACATCACCTCCTGTGTCTCCCCATCCACCTCCCAGCACTTCTGCCACACTGTGTTAGGTATTTTTAAAGATTTCATTCCAGCTGTGCACATGCTTCCTTGGCTCCAGGCACCTGTCTACATCCCTTATGGGTGACTGAAGGAGGACACAGGGGTGCTCTTTGTGATGGCTTTGGGACTGGTGTGTTACCTTTGAAAAACTGAGTTGATACGGGCAGACACTGAGGAAAGGTTGCAGAAGGATGTGGGCAGGAGAAAACAAGTATGCTGTAGCTTGAAGATTACTTATAGTGAGGTGGTGGTTGGTCACTATAGAGGTTGTCGAAAGAGCAGATTGCACAGAGGGAAGTAGAGTGCAGAGGGGAGAAACCCAATACTAGTAACCACAAATCTTTCATGGTGGGAAGGAAAGGCAGGTAGTAGAGATGACAGCGAAGCGCCTAGAGTTCAGTAGCAGTAGTTGGAGGACTCCAGCTTGGAGGCAGCAGGTGCCTGGAGCAGGTAGAACCAGCAGTGAAGACCACAGAGCCCAGGTGAGCCCAAGGATGGGGCCCAGTGCTGGCTCAGGTGCTGATATTAGTAAGCTTCGCGCACTGTGCAGAAGTGATCCGTTATTCCTTTTACAAACACCTCCATCTTCCCCAGAACTCTTCCGGTATCTAAAACTGGTTTTCAAGCCACAGATTTAAAACTATTTGCTAGCAGCCACCAGGCTTATCTTTGGTAGATGCCCAGGACTTTTTTTTTTGGTGACAGGTACAATGCTGGTGCACATGCCTGCAAGCCATGTCCCAAACCCCTCAAGGCAGTAAAACGAGCAGCTGGGAGATGTACCAGGATACCTGGGATGTGGCGCTGCAGTTCTGGGCACACCTCTGCAGTCACATCCAGCCGCTAAGCTCATTGCCCCTCTGGTGTGTCCTCCCCGGTGCTAGTAAAGATGTAGGTATAAAACAAAATCCCGTTCAGTGAGATAAGCACAGGCCCTGGGTGAAATTCAGGAACTCTGTTCTACTTCTGTCCTTAAAGCCAAAGTTTCTGACTCTTTGGCTGTGCCTCAAAAGGAAAGGCACTGGAGAAGTATTTAGTTGCATAAACAGCAACTACCCACGAGGACAAAAGCAAGTTGCTCATCTTCTAATGCTGCTGCATAAGCACGCAGGAATTTTTTTTTTGGCCAACTGAGAGATGGAAAAAGGAGAGTAACTGTAGGAAAGCACTCACTCGCACGTGCTGCTGGGTGGGCCACCAGCTCTTACTCTCTTTAGGGTTCTTACACGGGACATCTCCTATACACGACTGCACCAGAACAGCCGCTTTTAACCTCTAGCTCCGCACCTGGCTGCACCCGTGCATCCTCTTCTCGCTGCAGCGGAGCAACGTGCATAGATCCAGCCACCCCTGAGGGCCATACGGGAATGCTCAGTGAGTAAAACGAACCAAGCATGTCTTGGAAATCTCTTGCATCTTCAAGAGCCAAAAAGTTCCGTTCAAGATCCACAGTTCAGTTCTCAGCCCCTCCCCACCCCCACAGCTCAAGTGTACTCATTTAAAAGAGGTTGGGAAGAGGAGTTAAGTGCAGGAAGGAGAGAGGCAGTGGCAAGCAGGGACCCGACTGCTCAGAACTGCCTTTAATAAGCTAACGGGAGGCGAGCAGGTGGGTGCAACAAGGATGTTCCCCCAGTAAAATGTCAGGATTTTTTTGTTCCCAAGTGCCTGTTTCTTACCAAGCGTGCTCTGCGTGTGTGTGAGTGTGACTTGATGCGTGTGACTTACCAAGTGCTTCTTCTAATCAAAGAGGAGCAGAAACGGGATAAGACAACTGCCCTACTTCTTTCCTTCACTTGAAGTATGGAGAGCAGCTCTGGAACCCACAGTTGTTTCTTGAAAAGCCAAACACCTCCACGAGGGCCCATGTGTGTGATGGGCACCACAGACAGCTTTCAGGCAATCGTAGTTCTCATCATCGCAGCATTTATTTGTACAAACTATAGCAACGCTCACAGGGTTCCTTCACTGTCCCAGCTAAGGTACCGCGTATTCATGCACTTAGCTGCAGCCAGAGTTACTAGTCATGGCGTTAGACCCTCGACAGCAATAAACTTGACTTGCAGCCCTCACCAATAGATAAATACTCCTGAATGTATATTTCTGTGTTTGTAGTCACCCAGAGATGGTTTCTTATTTATTGTCTTAACTCTCACCAAGATGCAACAGTATCAAGCTGCTTAAATAAAAAAAAACCCTATTTGTTAGTTTAAAAGGGAGAGGGAGGGACTTATATAAATGCTTTTTTTTTTTCTTTTTTTTTTTTTTTTTTTAAACAAAGAACAGATGATTGTGACCAATATGCCAACTGTTACTGTCTGGTCAGCATTTCACTGCAAACAAAAGTATCTCATTTTGTAACTGTGGGGATGTTTCTTAAAAAAATGACAAAATGACAAGGTCAAATAAAAGATGACTGCTACGACCTGGCTCTGGTGCTTTTGTTATACTCACTCCTGCCCACTCACCGCTCCCAGCGAGAGCTCAGCAAAGGCTCAGGGACAAAGCAGCGCTGGCCAGAGCTAGTCCAGAAACACCCCTCCCCACCCCATTGTCGTTCTCTTTGTCTGTGATCAGAATTTTAATTAAGATCTCCTGCACAATACAAGGCGCTTTCTTAAATCAGCCAGCCTATTAGGGCAGCTCTGAGCTGTAATTAGGGACATCAGCTCATCAGTGAAGGGTCTGCGGGTCATGGTAAAGGAGACTCAACCAAGGCAGAGTATGGCACAAGGGCTCGCGCGGCCCCAGGCTGCCCCCGCACAAATGCCCACGAGAGCAATTGAGCTGCTCTGGTCACCAGCAGTGGGAAACACCGACAGAAGAGCACCCCACTGCAGAGGTTACCTGAAGCTGAAGCAGAGGGAATATCCCCAGTACAGGGACTGGAACACAGCCAGGTATCGCACCACGTCCAGCACGTGGCGGTGCAGCTGGTGGTTACTAAAATACAAGCGATATGGACTGGAAAACTGAAAGGGGAAAGGAGGAAGGAATTCACGTTATTATGAAACACAGTTTGAATCTTCCCAGGCCAGCAAGAACCCACCGACCATATGAATATTTTATTTCCTTTACGACTTATAAACACTCAAAAACACAACATACACTTAGAGTTCCCAAACAGCCCTGCACAAGCTAGTAGCATCACATTTGTCTCCTCACCTGTCACTTCACAGTTCTGTGTGCAGATTGCACTTGTCTTCATCTCCATTGCAAGGGCGCTGCTGTTAGCAGTTACTAAAAAGCCACGCTCCCCACTTATTTACAAAGCAGGAGATAAAGTACTCACAGTATAGTCCAGCTTACATGGTTTCTCCCAGTTTGGTAGTGTAGTGTCTGATGACCATCTTACCACAAGATGGGCTACATCATCCCATTCCACCTGTACAGGCGTGCACTGAAAGGACCGCTTGTTAACTGCTTCAACAGCTGCAGTCCCAGGAGGAGAGACTGTCACTATGTGTTAGTGCAACAGGCAAAACTCGTTCAGAGGTGATGCCCCAAGACATGACAACAGTCTTTCAAAAAGGGATTTACCGGGTGCACGGAGAAGGACAAGAGTTACCCCCAGCATCGCTGCAACCACTGGAAATTCTGCAGCTGAACCTAGAAGCCAGGTCTGCCTCTGGATAAATCCTTGCAGTCAGCCTGGTGGGTCAGACTGTTCATTGCAAGTAATTTATGGCCCAGCTCTCTGCCGTTCTGCTGCTCTGGCGAGCGGCACCCACCTCCCTGTTTTGTGTTGTTTCTGGTCGCAAAGTCATTTCTGCTGAACGAGGGAGGGTTTGCTGTGAATCTCTCAAAATGGAGACAAATCCTTGGGAATTTAAGCAGCACGTTTGGCACATCACTTGAGAACGCAAATTAACTCTTACCAGAGCTGGCAGCAGAACAAGTCTGAGAGCCTGAAGCATTCAAGTGCTGAGAGGCACCAAGGCCTGGAGAGGAGCTGGGATCCCTGGGTGCTTAGCAATAGTGACTGGATTTTCAGTACTTCATTCCCACTAAATTCATCAAAATTCCCACAATTCCTGCACCTTCCAACTACGTGATGAACTGCAGAACATCATACTTTGTCTGCTTCCACCAGACACTGGTATGGAAGGAGTCCAAAGAAAGGTTCTGCACAAAAGTTTCCATCAGAGATGGAAGCCTTGAAATAGCTCAGACCAAATAAAACCAGAACATGTAGAGTTGGTCCTTTCTTGGAGCATCTGCTGGGGATAAAGTGTCCTCCTCAGACAACAGTGGCAGGCTGAGACAGAGAAACTTTCAAGCCTCCCGGTACGGTTCAATGCTGAGTCCACATGCAAGCCGCACAGCCACACCGCGCCTGCCAAACCCTGCTCCTCTATGTCCATGCAGCCGCACGGAGTCAGCACGCAGGTAAAATGCTTTCGCTGCTTCGTCCGTCCCAGAACAGACACACTGACTCACTGGGATCTACACGAACTCTGTGAAGTCGTCCACCGAAGAGATCAGCCGCTTCCTCTGTCCGGTCTCATAGGTGGGTGGAGGGTCCTGAGGGACCTGGGGAGGGGCCTTTGGCGGAGCAGATGGATGCATCTGCAGGGGAAGGCCAGGAGTCTGGTACTGCGTTTCTTCACGTAACTGAAAGTCAAATGAGAACAGATCAGCTCCATTCTCTGTGGAACTCTTTTCACTCTCCATTTGGGCCGGGCAGGACAGGTTACTCAGGACAGCTTGTCCTACCGTCCCCAGCACGCTGCCAAGCGGGTGCAGCTCTGTGTCCGGATATCAGGGCTCCCAAACCCCTTGCCGCCAAAGAAGCTGTTTGGAAGCTCCCAAGTCCAGACCTACATTGCTACACTTGTGACTCCCACAAGAGCTGGATTCTAACCTTCCTACACATATTCCTCTGCTTATTCAGCAAGTCTGGAGAGCTGATTTTATGTGCCTTATTTGTAATAAGCCTCTAAGGTAGAGCCCAGTTCTAAATACTAAGAAGAGACAGCTTTACTTACCCGGTGCCTGAGCCTCTTGATATGACGTAGCCTGGCAATCCATTTGGATGGGTAGGTGTCAGTAGGGTTGGATCGACTATGATGAACCTGGGAAGCCATCTAATTTGGGAGGGGTGGGGAGAAGCAGGGAAAGAGAGTAGGCACGTTAATGTAACCACAAGAATAACAATAATAGAACATTTCAGTACAGTTTGACAGCAACTGAAATACAGCTCTAAGTTATAACTGTTCACATGCTAACTCTGATTTAAACATTGACAGAAATAACTGAAGCAGAAAGCTTATTTATTTGTTTTAGCAAGTCCTACTCATTTCCTTGGAAGCTGGTGATGCACCAGGACACCAGCTGAAAGACAGAAGGTCTAGGGGAGCTCAGAGGTACTCACGTTAGCGTGCAAGGCCATCTGACGGGCTACAAACGGCAGGTTCTTATCAGAGATGATCTTAGCAACACTCGTGTCCACAAGACCCTCCATGTCTTCATTTTAAAGGAAGAAGAAAAAAATTATTGGAAGACAGTGAAGAACAAGCCAAAAGTTGCCAGTAACTGAACAGACAAGTAATATAAACCTGAGGAATTGCACCACAGAACCTCAGAAGTTCCCACCAAGCTCTACAGTTCCAACTGTAACAGAACTCACACTGCAACTTATCAAAACTGGCTCTCAAATTCTGGCTACTCTGTAATGGTTTGAGGAGAGCCCACACATGAACCAAAGTGTAAACAAAAACCACCCCAGAAGTACCCCTTTGGTAAGAGGAAAGCAAACGTCCCTGTAGATTACTGCACCAGCACTGCGAGCTCACGCGGAGCCATGACCAGTTTCCAAGTATCAGGTCCTGCAGTGCTGGGAAGGACAGCAGAGGCCAAAGCCACAGGGACCTCCACCACATACCTCCTCCAGTATTCCCAAGCCATTGTTGGAGGGACTTGCTCTCCTCTGCTGCACTTTGCCTTAAGCTTGAAGATAGCATGAGTGGTACAATGGGAAGAAACCTCTTATCTTGGGAAGATACATGAACAGGACATATCCAGACATAACTGGGCAGCAAATCGGTTTCAGAGAGATTCTCCTGGAAGTTTTTACTTTGAAACACAAAACCACTGCAAAGTGAAGGCAGTTACTGCACCACCAATACAGCAAAGCCTGAGAACAAAGGCTGGAGGGATTCCTACCTTTCCGACACTGCAGCGTCACCAGGTTACAGTCATAGTCAAGTGGTGTGATGATAACATGCACAAAATTGAACTGACCCTAATGAGAAAACAATAAAAGAGTAATACACATTTTCCTGGCAGCCATCGCGATTCTTGTGAATGCCATAAACTAACACATGTGAATCCACCATGGCAAATAACCGCCATTCCTGATCTCAACACTGTTTGCTAAGATAACACACATCAGATTAAGGTTTTACAAACAGCCACATGTCTTTTTATAACACACCCGCAAGCAAAATCTTGTACCTTTATTGTTCCCAGCTTAAAGTCTTCTCCAGAATCATTGTAAACAATAGAAACAAAATCATTCCCAAGGTGCCTTTTCTTGTCGCAGCGATATTTATCCAAATCCTTTGTGGGCATCAGAGTAGCAATGTGGAAAATGGCTGAAGAGGAAACAGAAAAACCCTTAGGCTGGCCTGGGTAACCAGCGCTGCAAGTAGCAATGGTCCACATGCAGCACTTGCCTGGAAGACAAAGTAGGACCAGCACCACAATAATATTAAAAAATAAGTTGTGCTCCCTCAATGGGTTTGTCCCCATTTGTGACAGCTGAATCCAGTCCCTCTGGACTGTTCCAGCAGTACCTGGAGTACAGAGCGCAGTGGCAGCAAAAGGGCAGCCTCTGAGAGCTCTGCTCTTCCCAGTTTTTAGGTACTGCTCTGCACAGTCTTCTCTAGCACCAGGCTCAGCAAAGTGAATGGGCTTGGCTTTCAGCACGTGCCTGATGTATACTGGAATAAGCGTTCTCATCAAGCTGGGATAGCAATCTATCCGTTCATAGAAAACGAACAGGGGACTGGAGAAGTACTTCTGGGTATCTTTTCCATGACGACAGTAGCATGGTGAGTAGAATCTGGTTTGAGGAGGAAGAGTTAAATAGCTTAAACCAGGACTTCCCCTCATTGAGCTCTGCAGAGCACCAGGGCCACAGTGAGTAACCGGCAGCTACTCCACGGAACCAGGTAATGACTGGGATGCACAGAGCTGTATCAAAAAAATTGGGAAGTTCATCATAGCTTGTTGGATCCCAGATGATATCTGCACTGCTTGGTGCTGCAGAAGCTGGGTAACACTGCAGTTCAATTAGCGATGACCACAGTAATGACAACCCTCCTGCTTTCAGTACTGCTCTTCAGAGAAACGATTAGCAGAGTTTTGACATGTACACACCACCCTCAATTAACAGCCTTCATAGCAGCTCAAGAACAAACAGCTTATTCTACAAACCTCTACACCAAACCATATCAACCTTTAATAGAGCAAACTATTTTAAAAGTAAGTGGTGAGATGATTATTTTTTTTTCTCTTAAAAAAGGCAGGTATGCACCTCTCCCAAACTTTAACACATGGCTTGCAGGGACACCAGAGAGAGCGTGGAAGGAGAACAAAGCCCCAGGTCATCTTTACTACATCCCTGGAAAGGAAACAGTTTGTAGAAGGCAGGTCAGTCTTCAGATGAGAAAAGACCATCCTTCCACTTCCAACTTCTGGAGCCACCTTACCTTGCATAATGTCGTCATGCCAACAGTAGGTAAACTGTCCATCCTCCCCACACACATCCAGGCCACCCAGGTAAATTTTATCTGGCTGACAGTCTTTGAGCTCAATGAGTTTCCCTAACCCAGTCAGGAACTCTGTATAGCGATAGGATCCGTGCTCATTTGACAGAATTGCGATTTCGTTGTTGCTCTAGAAAATAAGAACATGGGAGTCTCACACTGAACGCTAAGAGCACTCAATCAGCATGAGTGATTAGGTTATTACTTTCCCTAGAAGAGCTTCACGCAGGCACTGATTTTTAATGCAAGAAACTAAGGAAAAGCAAGGCTACCGGAGGAGCAGGACAAATCTCAATGCAGGAGTAGCGGTGCCAGGCCTTCTGTTGAGACGTAACCATGAAAGGATCTGCACACAACTCACCTGGCCTTCTCCAACGTAGAGCACTGCAATCTTGTGCGTGTCGTAAGAAGGAATTTGATCCAGGAGCTGCACTGATCTTTCAAATGTCTACAATCAAAACATCGGTCACATCTTTAAAAATTTATCTCCACACACCTGCTGCCCTCCCTAAAACCCCTTCAGGACAACAACAACACAATGCGAGCACAGATTCCTGACCTTCAGTACTGTCTTCCTTGATGAACACTGCCCTACTCTGTTCTGCAAGGGCACAGTGCATCAGCAGTCCCAGGTACAGAGCAGTGCTATATGGCATCTGTCACCACACTTTCTTGGTTTTATACTTCAGATGAGATTAATATGGCAAACTGCACGGGTCAGAAGCACTTGCCATGACGATATTATATCCTATCTTCATTTAAGCTCCAGGCATGAAAAATTATCGTGTCTCTTGCTCTGAAGAACATTTTTAGCACAAAGCATCAGCTCATCTCACTTCAGCTCCCTACTGCCTGCCCATCCGAGCCTAAAGTGAGGGGAAATAATCAGCAGGTGGTCTGAGGAGCTCAGTTCACAAGAACCCCACTCCAGCACTACTTCTCCAGGAAGTTTATGACTAATTTCTCATATGATCACAGAAAGCTTCTTGGCCACTCCCAATTACATGGAGGGCTGACAGGTTTGTCTAGTGACATTCTGCCAATATCACCTAATACTCAGTTTTCATCCTGCCCTTCTACCAGCAAAAAACAAAACTCAAAAATCACCCTGCCTTCTGGTTGGGATTCTGAAACAGCACCAGCAAAAATCTCCCAATACCTCAAATTCAGTCCAGAGCCATAAAGTGGGAGCCACCAGGACTGGGGAACAGAAAATCTCCCATCTGCAGGACTGTTGGTAGGAACAACCTTTAAATCGCACTATCAGAGCTGGACATTTCATTTAGTATCATTTATATTAAAAAAGAGCAATGAGGTTAGAAAAATCAACGAAAAGAATTAAAAAAAAATATATCCTTGCCTACCTCATTTGGCAACAAAAGGGGCTTGTTGTTTTCATCACCAAAGAATGGGGAGTGGTATAACTGTAAAAACACAAAGCTAAGGGAGAGAGGGGAAAAAAAGTCCTGTTACCACAAAAATAAAGTCCGTTTCAACCTGTTGTATGCAAGAACATTATGTACCGAAGAGGAGCAATTAAAATGCTAACAGGGTATTACTCATCTTCTAGAGACACTTTAGGTGCCTGGGTGACCTGCAGTTTGTAATGGATCCCTGTCATAAAAAGCAATGGTAATGTCAAACAGCAGCAGCTGCACAAATTCCCTGTTCAAAAGGCAATCTTTACACTGAGCGGAGGAGTAGGAATGCACTCCTGCCTCACAGCTATGGGCGCTACTTCTAGGATAACAGATAAATGATTTTACAGACTTTTGCGTTTTACCTGCCCTCAATAAGATGAAGATTGTGTCGTAACGCAATTTTGGACAACTACCAATATCTAAAGTTCAAAAAGCAACTATTATAACCCCTTCTTTTCCTTCTTCTTAGCATTTTGCACATTATATTTCTTGAACTTCAAGTCTAGTAATTAATTCTGTTCACAGCAAAATTAACTCTAGGTGAACTGCATTCAAGCCCCACCTGCAGTTGGACCCCAAATTGGGATAGATTAAGAACATGAAGAAACTATTCATCTATTTCTTTCACCATTTAAGAGACCCGATTCCTAAATCGCAAAGTTAATTTGGTGGTAGTGGGTTCAACATGCCTGTATTAGCTCCTGAAAAAACAGTTAATTAACCTTTCTTTTTAATCAGATACTGTTTTGTAGATCCCACAAAACCAGCAGCCCACTTCGAATGAACCCAGCCATGGCTGCAGCAATTCTGAGCTCACCATTTCGAGGTGAGGGAGGTCATTCTCCCCCTCTACTCTGCACTGGTGAGGCCACAACTGGAATACTGTGTCCAGTTTTGGGCTCCCCAGTTCAAGAGGGACAGGGAACTGCTGGAGCGCATCCAGCGAAGGGCAACTAAGATGATTAAGGGCTTGGAGCATCTCCCTTATGAGGAAAGGCTGAGAGAGCTGGGACTCTTTAGCCTGGAGAAGAGAAGGCTGAGGGGAGACCTTATTATGGTGTACAAGTATCTAAAGGGTGGGTTGAAGGAGGATGGAGCCAGGCTCTTTTCAATGGTTCCCAGTGACAGGACGAGGGGCAATGGGCACGTTAGAACACAGGAAGTTCCGTTCAAATACACAGAAAAACTTCTTTACAGTGAGGGTGGCAGAGCACTGGCAGAGGCTGCCCAGGGAGGTGGTGGAGTCCCCTTCTCTGGAGATTTTCAAGACCCGCCTGGATGCAGTCCTGAGTAATGTGCTCTGGGCAATCCTGCTTTGGCAGGGGAGTTGGGCTAGGTGATCTCTAGAGGTCCCTTCCAACTCTGAAAATTCTGTGATTCTGTGATTTCTAGCTTCAGATAAGCCCTTCCACCCACCTTGGGTTTATTCCGGGTACTTTCTCCGCATTGGAGGCTGCTGTCCTGCTCTTGAAGGCATCTCTCTCGATCCTTTTTCCTCTCCTTGATGGGGCTGAGTCAGAGATGGTGTATCCTCGGGGCCGGTGCCCAGAGGGGGAGCGAGGCGAGGTGACAGGACCGGTGCCATCCAACCCGCCTGACCCAGTCACTCTGGCGTCCTCCCCCTTGCCCAGCCAACTGCTCAGCCCTTCCCCTTCCAGGTTCCCAGACTGGGATTTTGATTTCACTTCTGTGCTCAGCCGCCTTGTTACTTCTCTGCCATTTGCATCTTTGAGGACCTCCTGCAGTGTCTGTAGCTCGGGGGAAGAACTCGACTTGCTGAGCGGCTGGGATGGCTGGAAGGAAAGCTCCTCCAGTGTTCGGCCGTCCTCTGATGGCAGGACTCTCCCGATGGGAATTCCACCCTCCACCAGGTCTTCCGACTTCAGAGATTTTTCTTCTTGGCTGGAGGTTGAGGAGGACTTAAAAAGGGAGAAACAAAAATTAACAGTTTTCGTGATAAGCAAAATAAAAGGTGACAACAGTAATGCTCGAGGCACCCCTTGACACTTCCAGCGAAAGATGAGCAGAAAGGTGCCAAGGACAAAGCAATGCAGATCAAGGATCCTGAATAAATCAGATATTTACTGCTGCTGCTCTGCATGCAGTCCTTCACAAGCCATCCAAACCCTGAATCATGACTGCACGTGCATGTTGGTATCATTAGTGGGTTCTTTCAGAGGGTGCCAAGAGGGACTCATCTGAACACAGACAATTCTCCCTTGTGTCTAAAGACGGGGCTGTCATACAGGACAGAATTGGTTAACCTGTTTCTTCTTACCCTGCTATAAGACTCCTGGGGTTTACCAAACCTTTCCTCACTCAGGACTTGTTCAGAACACGAAGTCTCAATGTCCTCACTCTCTGGAGACTCAGCTGGGGACTCGGTTTCTTTTAGCTCCATTTCCAACGGGCTCCCTTCCTCCAGCACCACCGCTGATTCTATCGAGACACAAGGCAGAAGAACTGAAGTCTGCAGAGAGGCACAGAGCGGCAGGCCCCCATCCTCTCCTCTGAAGTACCAGCCTTTTCCCTATGGGATTTCAATGGAAGGCCACATTGAATAAGTGCTCTGGTTCTTTGATTTCTTGTCATGTCAGACTTGCTCCTGGTTCCCCTTTTGTATAGAATAACTGATCACCTTACCCTCACAGCAAAGGGCTGCGTCTGCTTTGGTCAAAATAAGTGCAGTTGTTTCCAATTGTTACTGATGAACAAGCAGGGGACAGAATGAGGAAATGGGACCTTGTACATCAATGCTCGGTTATCAGGACAGACAGGAACTACAGAGATGTAAGAAAGTACAAGACTAGCATTAAAAGTTCATCATTATCCAGGCAATGAAGACATCAGTTCTATGCAAGTGTGCAAAAAAGTAAGTTTTTCTTGTACTGAAATGCAATGCTCCTGTGCCTTGTAGTGGCCTAGAAGGAGATAAGAAATTTTACTAGGAGCCATTGACTTGCAGTTTGGCAGTTTTCCTAGTATGTCTCAGTAGAAGCAGAACAATTCAGCCCTAGACATATGAAAGGACAAGAGAGCAAGAGTAATACATGCACTGCAGCAATACTGGGAAACCTGCGTGTGGCATCTGATCAGACAAATGGTTAATGAAACCACACTGACAAGAAAGCTCCTTGGAAGCCCTGCCTACGGTGGAGGAGGTTATCGCAGCATTTAACGTTGTCTCTACTCCAGGCAGTGACCCTGACCACAGGGATGAGTCTGACCAAAGGCTCCTCTTGGCCTTGCTTTTTTTGTCCTGAGGAAAAGGCTGGAGAACAGGAGGCTTCCCATTACGCACACAAGGGACTGGAAGACCAATCTGAAAGGCCAAGATTTGTTTTCCAAAATAAAATAAATAAATAAATAAAAAATAATTAGCACACACAAAAAATAAAGAAAATTGTCAAAATTAAAAAAAAAAAAAAAGAAAAAAGATCACTAAAGCAGCTTTTCCTGGATTGATTTCAGCTCGCAGGACCAAAGTTATTTCAAAGAAGCAATTAAGAGTTAGCATTGCACACACATACCTTTAAAAAAAAAAAAAAACAAAACCAAAAACAAAACAAACCAAAAAAAAACCAAACCAAAAACAACGTGCTGATCTGGTTAGCTGTCCAAGCCAGAACACACCTGCATACATCCAGTGTTTCCAAGCTTCCCTAGCTCTTACACTACTGCCAAAATTGCTGGTGTTTTTAAATAATGCAAGGATTCACTAATTATTCTTCAGGTGGGAAAAGAATAATACGAACATAGAGAAGTACAGAAAAATATTTTACCGCAGCATCTTTGTGTTGCTTTAAGAGGCCTCTGTCAAAACCAACCAGTAGTTAAGAATACCCCACTGCCCTTCAGAGAATTTTCCAGTGAAGGAAAGAAGGCAGAAAGACATTTCAACCCTCTAATTAAAATCACAAAGCATTGCAGATTATCAAAGCAATGCAGGTGTTGTGCTCATAAGGTATGCAATTTGATCTCCACTTCATTTAATTACAAAGTCAATTTTACTGAAGTGGAGAAAGATTTTACACTACTATACCACCTCCAAAAAGCTAGAATTTAGCAGGTTTTCCCCTGAAATATATTTCTTTTTTTTTTAAAAAAGAAAACACCTTTTAACCAGCATCTGTTTTAATGTCAAACTTTATATATATAATCAGCTCCTTTTATCTTTTCTGTGTCCAATTCTGACAGATTGCTGTGGGCCCAGTAGCACGGGACTTCATTTCAGGGTAGCTTGTCCTGTAGCATACTGTGCTATTCTCAGAAGCGAGAGCTTTTACATTTAGCAGAACACAAAGCCCATTGTAAAATGCAGCTGAAAATAAATAATTCAATTAATCAAGCCACTCAGACATTTTGACAGGTCATTTAACACTGTGCCTCACGGCTCACAATCCACCCCAGCTAAAACAAAAGTTGCTTTAAGAAATTGTCTGCACTTGCAAATGTTGGATCTGGCTTGGACTTCTTCATGCTAGTCAAGATCCCATTTGTTGAGAGTAATGAGACTGGGTACAGACAGGAGACATGGAAGGGGAAAATGAAGAATGAGGGATACATTTTCTATGAATCAGAGGTGTTCTTCTATGGCAATACTTTTTTTTTTTTTTTCCTTAAAGATATATAAATATACCTGCCCAGGATATGCTCCTGTGCAACTTCCCTTGACAACTGGACTGGTACATGGAAGAGAAAGAGGCCACTGCAAAGGGAAATCAAGTGAGCAGCTACATCAAAAGGAAGGAGAGACTATATGAAAACAAAATATAAATTAAAAAGCACAGAGTTTAAAATGTAACCAAGAGCCTACTTTAAAATAAATAAACAAATAAATAAAAACAAAGGAAAGAACAAGCTGGGATAAGCTCACTAGATGCCAAAGGGATACTTTAAGGGTACGAGGTCTCAACATGAATAAGGAGGCATAAACACATTCAAACAATGCAGACTCGAACTGCTGTCTTTGAAGAATGCATCTTTGTGAGTTTTAGAAACAGAAAGTTCCCTAGCACACGCAGAAAACCAGTCTGAGCTTTTCCTAAGCTACACACTTTTGGCAAAAGATCATTTTTAAACCCACAGAAGAGTCTGAAGAGTAGAAATATGGATAAAGATTCACATAGTTTTAACCTCTACAGAGGAAGAAGAACATGCATATGAGAGTCTGACAGCAAAACTTTTTCAAAACCTTCATTCGCCAGCCAGCTCCAGCAAGTCTACTGCAGAAGTTGTCTTAACAAGAATGTGGCCAAAATTATTTTCTCAGGCTGCAACAGGAATGGCATTCAGGTGGGTGCTTCTTTCAACTTATCAGTTAGCACATATGTACCACAAATTTGTAAGAGTCAATAAAAGTGTTCACGGATAAGAATTTAATTTTTTTTTAAAAAGGAATAATTTGATTTTGAGTCTAATTTTAAGATTTCAGAATGTGTAAACGCAATATCATGTCCTGCCCTGTTTAAAATAAACCTGAAAACTAGCATTTTTTTACCAGATTTCCAAAAAATTCATACCATTGATGCCACCTCTCCAGAAAAGCCTTGTCTGCTTTTACCGCTGCTCAATTTTGATAGTGCTAACAGTGCCAAGAGCCTCAGCGTTAGATACTGTTGATAAGAGCTCTGCACGGGGGTACATAAAGCTTTACAAATTTCAGCTGTTGGTCAACACAAACCTCCCAACATTAACAGCTCTTTCAGAAGTGAACCAGCACCAAAGTAAATACAGCGAAAAGCCCTGGCCACTATGTTAAAATAAAGCCATCACAAGAAACTTAAGTGATTCAACTGCACCAGTTTGAAGGCTAAACAGTCTTCTTAGGAGGTGAATAAATCTGCAGCCAACAGGATAAGACAGGCAACTAACCGACCCTGGCTGGCAAGGTTCGTAACGGGCCATTCTCCCAGGAATCGAGTGCTCTTAGTGCCCAACACAAATCCCCATACTGAAGACAAATGGAAATGGAAATGCTGCATGGGAAGACCTATCCACATGTGGGATGCCCAGATCAGCCCCAAACAAGTGGCAGAGCAAAAAGATCCATGACTTTATTCATTTCCATTTGGGGAACAGTTAATGTGAAACACATTACTCCTCCAAAGAAACTCCATTACTCCTCTCTTTAAGAAAGAGCAGTACTTTCCGATGGAACATCAGAAGCAAGGAGGAAGGGAATTTTTCACTGAAAACTTCTAGGGACAAGAACTGATTCCTCTTCTCGTGGCTACGTTACTCCTCATGCTACTAACTTTACTGTTCTAGAAGACCTAGACCAGACTTTAAACAGGCTAGTTGACAGCTATGCTGGACGCACTACTGGCTTCACATCTCTCACCTGTGTTGGAACGCTGGAGAAGCGATGGTTTGGCTGTCCCGGTGGCCAAGCTGGAGGAGGGGACAGAGAGGGATTTATATAGAGCCGTTTCTCGGTGTTCTTTAAAACGCTCTGCAGCCATGAGTGCATTAGAGAGTTCTTGCAGGGGCATATTGTTAATGTCTGAAGAAAATGGACTGAGCGGGTTCTCCAGACTCATCAGCCAGCTTGTGTTACCTGGTAAGAGAGAATTAGGGAAGAATATTAAGTACTCCCTACTCCAGAAAATTTACAACTCACATCAAAGAAAGCACCAGTTGTTTGGGATTTTGCAAGTAAAAACATCAAAACAGACCAAGTTCTCAATTCTCCTGACATTTGGCAGAATCACTCGATTAATTTCCTATTTTCAGTAAGTAGCTCCCAGTGCTCTATACTTCACCCCAAGCTCTTCAAAAGCCATCCTTGGTAACTCATTACTACAGCAGATTCCCAAAGGCATCCAATACACTCAGGTATTTTAATTAATGATACCAGGTCAGTTATTTTCTCATGAAGCAACTTCCATC
This sequence comes from Vanellus vanellus, assembly GCF_965231255.1. NCBI lineage: Eukaryota > Metazoa > Chordata > Aves > Charadriiformes > Charadriidae > Vanellus > Vanellus vanellus. Next base: position 12,788,996 of record NC_138919.1, read on the forward strand.
TGAAATAGACAATTCCCTGTCAATGTTGTGCAGTATACCAATGTTCAAGAATTTTGACCTTGAACTTGTCATTACTCCTTCTCTTAACAGCAGACACAACTATGCAGCTACTCTAGCCACAAGCCTCATTCATCTCCAATCGAGCACGGGAAGCCAGAACAAAGCATAGACAGATGTAAAGAAGAAAGTGTAAAAATGGGAAATGCAAAGTAGGGTTGATATGATCTGGCTCTATTTCCGTAACAGCATTTAATATACAAATTTAAGTCCTTGCTTCAATCTTTTCACGGGTCTTTTGTACATTTAAAACACTAAAGAGTGATTCCAAAGAATTAAGTATCAGATGTATTAGTTTCAAGAGGCAATAAGCAATAGAGAGATCCATTTGCAACTAAATACGGATTTTTCTTCTTCATCCAGGCTCCACTTTCTTAGCAAGAAGTCAAAAGAGCTCACTCCACACTCAGGTAAAGATACCTGTGGGTCTGCGCACCAGGATTTCTGCCCATCCCTGTGTCAGCAGCGGGACATACGCAGCTAAGTTTGCTTTTTCTTTCTGCAGAGGCGTCTGTGAAGCAGGATTAGTCTTCTCTGATCGAGATGCAGGAGTAGGAGGACCCTGTGTCCCTTGGGAAGCCGAGCCACTGGGAAAATGGGAGGCTGAGCTGTCTAAGGCACCAACACGTAAGGCATGACCACCTAGCAAGACAGACACAAAACAGAAGGGAGAACCTTGCTTAGTTAGCACTAAAAAGATCTCAGAAGTAGTAGGTCCTTTAAGCTCCTCTAGCAGCTGTGCGCACAATATTGGGAACCTAAGAGAATTTTACCTTCTATGTGTTTCTTATAAACCATGAGGTTAGACAAACATAGCTGATTCTTACTGCAAGTGTTCACCACTTAAACCATCAGCAAAGTTTTCCTGCAAGGAAAGGCAAGCAGGAGGAGCACCACCACTCTGAGGCCAACAGCTGCTGCTACCTGCCCACTATTAAATACCGGACAGGTCCAGATTCTCAAATTAGTTTAGACAGAGTTCTTTTCAGTAGGCACATGGACACTTAAGCCTGCGACACAGACCCAGAAATAGCAGTAAGACTCCAGGATTGGAATTTACCAGACATGGATCGGACTCTGTTGCGAGAGCTTCTGCAAACCTGCTGCCCAGCTTGAGATTCCAGTTTTGCTGGAGCTTCTTTAGTTTGTCTCACTTGCAAAACAGGGTCTGAGCTGTGGAAGAAGAAGATATTGATGATATTGAGAGAGGAATCAGCCATGCTGGACAAATAAGACATTCCTTTTCTGGTAAGAGGAAAACCTAAGAAGATGCACTGTAACAGTGGTTTAAGTGACTTTGTTAGGTGGAAATTTCTAGAAATTGGAGCAACAATTACCTTGATTCTGTGCTGCTTTGGAACTCTCCAGAGTCTAGGCCAAGCAGGGACCTTGTCCCTGTTCCAACGCTTGTAGTGATGGTCACCAGCTTGTTACCAACCAGCCACGTCTTTGTCCTTCCTCCAGCCAACAGAAACTCACCCACAGGAGACCTAGAAACATATTTGTGATGAACAGAGCTCTCAGACTGCAGAGCACAGAGCCCGCACAGGTGGCTTATTTCACGTAACTATGTAGGAGGTTCTGCTGTCTGCTTTCCTTCTTTATACAGCATTTTTAACATACCCCCCAGTCGTCAACAAACACATCCATCAGGATAAGGGATGAGCTGAACTTAGTACCAATTGGTAGTAGTACTACTGGACACAAACATCACAGAGCAGAAGGGAATGAGCCATGTCTGAGCTACGTGTCTCCTTCTGGGAAGGCCTAGCAAGAAATGTAAATGCCCTCCATTTGAAGCCAGCTGGCACAACACTGTAGCGAAGATTGCAAATATCCAGCAAGAACATGGAGCAAAGCACTGCTCACAGACAGCATGCCTTCAAGGCATCTCCTTCTCGACAGTTCAAGGATGAGGCAAAGGCTGGTTGGCTCCAGTGGACTTCTCTCATTTAACTTCATATTTAGCCAAGCCAGGTTTTATCTGCGGGGAATGGCTTCAGAGCCTGGGTCTGCCAGAATCTCAAACATGTCATGGTAATTTTCCACTAAAAAAGTGAAATACGAACCTCAAACAAAACCATCTCTCCCGTGGTCACCGACTGAACCCTACCTCTTAGGCACCGCAGTGAAGTTGGAAAAGACATATCGAGCCATCATATCCAGACAGGTCTCAGTGAGTTCCAGGTGAAGATTTTTTAAGTTGTCATCAGCCTGAGCCATTGAATTTTCATCTGCAGAGCCCAGGCTTGAACTAGTGATGGACGTTTGTATCCGGCTACAAGAGAACGTTTCCAACTGACAGATCACATTGCAAAATGCTTGTCCCTGTCACCCGAAAGACAGTGTGATGCAGAACAACCTGCGATACATGCACATGCCATATCAGAGAGGCGGCCAGACATTAAACACAGGACACAATAAAAACATTTTTGGATCAGCCTCACGTTGTGCTTTCCGGATTGTCATTGCAGAAAGCGTATTTTATCTTGAGAGACTGAGAAACACTTAAATGTCTGTCAACTGACTAGGTCAGGCCAGTGCTCTCTGATGTGGGTGGCCCATGGGCAAGTGCACCAAGCAAACAGTGAGTGGCAGCACCATGCTTTGAGCTCGCTAATCTATTGTGAGGACAAGCATCCCATAATCTGCAGTTTCCCAGGCCGCATGTTGCCCATGAGCCATAAATCAGGCCACTCTAAGCTTAACTTCATAATCATGTGGTTTTCTTTTTTTCTCTGTTGCACCCCTTTCATACATTGATTTTTTCCCTCCAAATTCAATAGCTATGTACAACCTAATTTAACTTGAAATAGAAAAAAATTGCACTCTGAACAGGAAATTGGTACAAGAATCGACAGCAACTCTGCCTTCAAATCAGCCAAGTTAGCAATGCAATTTAAAACAATTGCAAAACCAGGCTAGATTGAATATTTTATTAAGATGACTCCTTATGCCATCATAATTCAAACTAAGTTGAGGTACAGTCAAATTTTTTATGACGTGGCAACTTCTTTGGCATCATTAAGCATAATTATCTGAACTTTTAGTTGATGCCATTTACATATAAATACAAGAGAAGAAAATCACCTAATAGATTAATGGCGATATCAGAGAATGAAGTGCCAGAACTGTATTCACAATTCAGTCACTTCAGTGTCTTTCCCCCAAATACTATACAGTTATTGTCAAAAATAAAACCACAGAAAATAAAGTTCCACTGACAGCAATCCTTACAGATTAAGCCACAGTTCAGATTTTAAACCAACATGTTAAACACAACAGTTTAACGCTCAAGGGAAGTGGTCCAGAAATACATTTTAAAAATTAGCATAAATTGTTTCATCTTTCATGTGTGCAAATCAATGAGTGCAATTAAAACCTTTTTCTTTAGCCGTGAAAGCAATAGCTTCATATGGGCTGAGCATACATTTCACTGTTCTACAGAAAGACAAATTAAGGTTTTCACAGCACTGTACTTTAGACCAGAACACTTCCGTCAGCTCCCTTTGCCTCAAAGATCAACTCCTAAACTGAGGCCAGAACTATTCCTCATAGTTTGGGAGGAGGGCCTGTGCATAACTTTGCCAAGTATCAAAAGCCCCTCCTGGGGCAAGTCGCTGCTTAGAATGCTGAAGTTTTAGTGAGTTTTAACCAGGACTCTCACATGCACAGAATGCAACCTTTTTCCTTTTTTTCTCTGTAGTGTTTTTTGTTTGTTTATTTTCCCCCTCTTCACCATCTGTACTTGGAAAATAGAAATTTTTGTTGCTAAAGCACCAGAGAACGCGGCAAAGTCATCATACACAACACAGGGTGTGATGTGATAACCCAGTAGCCAGTGTTGGGAAGCCATGGGATATCCATGATACTTTCCCAAAACCTTTGACTGTGGCTAAGGCCAGTTTTTTATTGCGTAGCAAAGTCATGCAAGCATCCCACATGCAAATCCACCCTGCTTCCACCCGCCCTTGCAGTAAAATTTCCAAGTGCTGAGTTGCTCTTGGATTCTCCCCATTTAAAGTGCCTCTACCTGCGGACCACATGTTCAGACACACTGATGCTGCGGGATCGGAAGGCATCAACTGCAGAGGATTCTTTCAGCTCTTTCACTGGAGGAGAGTTATTCAAGCCTTGCTTTGCATTTTTGGCTAGTCTTAAACTACTAGGTGGAGAAGCACCAAGCCCCAAAAGAGGTCACAGGAAGGGAGGAAATCATTGTAGGGATGTAGGTTGAAAGGTCACAGGTCACAGGGTCAATATTGGGGGATCCCGGAGGGTGATGTAAAATAAAACAAATGCCAAAAAAGGAAAACAAAAATTAAAACGTACAAACAAGCAGAGCTGAAAGCATTAAAAAGACAAACCACATTTTGAAAACAAGATTTTAAACGTGCTACAAAACAAATGAAATTAGTACAAGTTAAAACAAAAAACTGATTGAAATGATAGTTGGAATACTGCGCTGTTAAACAAAGGCAAAAAGCACCTGAATGCTAATTTGGCACAAACTTCTCAAGTCTGAGAAGTTTTGTGCAGTTCAACCACCTCTTGTGTTGCCCCAGCTCACCACTTCAGCATGGCTAAAAACCTGACGCCTTCCACAGAGACCAGATCCTAAAATGCTTTACCAATACCAGGTAGCAGCACATTTTTTCTAAGAGACACAGGAATATGTCAGACATCTCTATCTCTGTTAGGTCTGGCCCAAATCTGAGCTTCTCCCCTGAATCTCAAAAACACCCCGGGCCAGTCAGAGGTGCCCCTCAGCTCTGCTCGAGACGCGGGGGGAGACTCAGCCTGTCTATTCTGCCCAATTGATCCTGCTCACACTGCACAGACGGAAGGGCAAGCCGACAAACATCCTCTTGGCTGTTGCTGACTGCACAACACTTTTCTGTCAAACAAGCTATCTTATTTCAGGTGCCTCGAGGTAACCCACTTGACTTTCAACTGGAACAGAAAGGAAGATAAGCCTTTACACTGTCAGGTGCCAACCATATGTGGGAGATGACAACAATTAACACCTAAGGGGCACTTTAATTAGTCACAGCTGAGATGCATGCCTGGCCCAGTACCAATTTGGACATAATAGTTGGTCCAGCAATTCACATCCCCATATATAAAATGCAGATACTAATTTAACCCTTCTGGCTCTTTCTAAACATGATTTATTTGCTGTCCTCCTTTCAGTGAATTATTACATTTCAGATAGGAGGGATCAGAATTTATTTGTCCTTCTCCCAACAACCTCTGACATATCACTTTTGGCCACAACTGGAGACGTGACTGCAGAGAGCACAGGCTCATACTCTGAGATAATCACCCACACCAACATCACACCATTCAGCAACCTTGGGAACCGTTGGGATCTTGATCTCTTGGAACACCCAGCACCTCAGCTAGGGCATATAAATGCTTATTCTTTGGGCTTAAGGAGTGAAAACCAAACACACGAGCTTGTCAAGCAAGGAAACAGATATCTGCTCAAAGCTATTTCCTTCTCTCACTTGGCCAGAATCCAAGCTCAGACAGACTCGGAGGCAGTGGCATCCTGCCATTCTGGTGTTTCGAGTTCCTGCCTGATTACAGCTCACACTCCTTAGTAGAGATTTCTGTGGAAAGTGATCCAACAGCATTAGCAAAAGCCTTTAGATACAGTAGTATTCCAACCTGGTAGAATTTAACAGGTTTTTGGAAAAAAAGATTAGTTGAAATTCTTATTTGAGAGACAAGTGTCAAAAGGCTTCTCTTCCAAGTTTCTGAATGAAAGAGGAGGAGATGGAAGAGATGAAACACAAAACAGGATTTACAGCTATAGCATTAGGGCAGGGATGGTGTTTCTTCATTGCAAGATACTCATTGAGCCTTGCAGTTAAGTAGAGGCACTTTCCCCAGGGTTCAAATGCCACTGTATGCTTACTGCACATTAACACTGAAGCAAGTTAAGTGAACCAATTTAGGTAAGCCCTGCAGGTAAAAGGGCATTAGAGAAACCCTGAATGCCTTCCGAGGAATATTTTCCTATGTCAGCAAATGTTACTTTGAAAGACTGCTGGCAAGATACGTTCTGACTTCTAAAGACATTAGGCTTTGCTTAAAACTGACATAATGGCTTCACGATTCAAAAAAAAAGATCATGACATCTAGATATACAGAAGGCAGCTGTCTGCTACCCAGCACACTGACTTGGCAGATAACACTATGGAAAAACACAGCATTGGCGCTCTCAATTTATACAGGTTGCTAATCACAACGATTTCACTGGCAATCATTTAAATAGTTGTTACAGATCAGTTATCAAAAGGAGTTCACACTATCAATATGAACATGGTATTCTAGTACTTCTGGTATTACTCTTCTCTATTATTTCTGGTAGCATCGTACTGACACACATCAGCCTGAAAGAATTGTTGATTTTCATAAATTAACAACAAAAAGCCTTACTGCAAAGGCTTACAGACCAGCTAGTGATGCCCTCGTATGTATTATCAGACTGTCAGTTTGGTTTGATTCCAGCTTCTTACCAACCTAAGTTTGTCTTTTACCAATCCCCTGACCTAAAGAGGTTTACTTTGCTTGCTTAAATGCACTGTCAGATTTTGGATAACTAGACCCAGCGTCGGTCAGAAAAACACAGGGAAGGATGTGAGCACTAGAACAGGGAAGACAAGACCCTGCTGGAGTCAAATATAATTTACCTTTTTGGCCTCTCATTCAGGCTTGTACTGCGAGCCCTGAAACTGTCCTTCTCAGGTGTGTCATCAAAGGAAAGGAGGACATTTGAGCGCAAACCCTGCCGATTGAGACAAACAAATAACAGTCTGAATAGCTAGGACGTGCAGCTGAAAGACTGTAATCACGGGCCAATGCACAAGAACTCACTGCCAGTTTTTAAAAGGATGTTTACAAGAAAAGTAGAATTTTTCTAACTTCAAACAGAACCTTTAAACTTCTCAAACCAGTTTTTAAGTCATCATTTTTATTATATACTGTTTGATTCAGTAGTGTCAATTACCTTTGTAATATAGGGGACAAAGTCCTTTCGGAAAGGAAGGCGACACCGAATGAACCACATAGCTATCACGTGATGTGCCAGGCAAACAATGTACTGGTTAAACCTAAAACAGAAGAAAGATCTCCAGAATTTAACGCTGCATTAGGAAGCCATTCCAGAACAGAACAGAAGGACTTTTCAATCTGAGACAGAGAACTGTTCCTTTACCTACTGTAAATATAAAGAAAATAAAAAAAGTTTAAAAGTTCTGTTCAAGAAAAACAAATATTTTGTCCAAAGTGAACACATCCCTTCTTCAGAAAAAGCCTGGAAATACCAGAAGGAGCTATATCCTATAAATAACCTTGATCAAAACACTACAAAAAAGGCATGTCTCATTCTCTTAATTTTACAGATGAGGAAGAAGCACATTTGCTATGAACTTACTTGGAAGGGTTTGTGTATGGTAGGGAGATGGCGAACACACTGGCATACTGCTCTGCTGCAAAATTCCTGTAGAGGTGAGGCAGCCTGGCTAGAGCTAGAACAGTTCAAGAAGAAAACCAGCACCGGTGAGATCTGAACACAAAGTATTCAAGATCACAACTCAGTTTAATTTGAATTGTTTTGTTTCTTCTAAATCATCAGCTGACATGGAAGTTAACATCATGGTATAATTTCACGCCATTTAAGTTATAATCAGCGAGGTGGAGAAAGCAGCTTCGAATTTCCCATCACTGTACGGCTGCACTACACAAAGCATGTCTCTTTCTTCAGTGTGTGCAAGTGCTTTAAGTAGAAAAATAGTAACAAACAGGATATGATCAAACATCTATATCTTGAGGATGGTGCAAGGGCATCACCAAAAACCAAGAAACCCTTACAATGCATTCCATATAACTAATACAATCAAAATACCCATATTCAGTGCAAACAACACATTTACAACTATAGAAGATCAAAAGTATAAGAACATTACAACTTACTTGAAAGAAATTCTAAGAGAGGGATTGCCATATTGGCTGTAGCAGAAATGTGGGTTAATTTGACTATTAAGACGGGAAGTGCCTTTATGATGATGTCGGGCATCTCGACACTACAGACAGAGAGTGCCACAACGCACTGGTTTGCACAGCGATAAATAAGACCATGTTCCAGGCAATACACTATTTCACGCTAGAAGAGCAAAAAAAAAAAAAAAAAAAAAAAGTCATAATACAGGGAAAGAGAAAAGCTCTGACATACCATCTCCTGATTTCAGTTAGCATTTCAGAATGGCTTGGAAGGTATCACTACTGCAAGGCCTGTATGATACTTACATACTTAGTATGTTCTTATCCAAAACATACTAACACAGAACCTTAAATAATGTTGCATGCATTCTAGGCCACAATCTTAAGATGGGACTTTAATCAAGTAGACATTTTAGAAATGAATATTTCTGATTAAACAGAATTTTTATGGTTATCAGGGTCTTCCAGCAGAAGTTAAAGTCACTCAGCAACCTGCGAGCAGTGACAGATACGGATGGAGAACAGTGAACCCAACTGACCGGACAGTTACTGCTGCACAAAGTCAGCAAAGTATTTTTTCACCCCTGACCCAACCCCAAATACAGCAGATGCAGCTTTTTATAACAGAAAAGGGCAGTGTTACCTTGCACTTAAAAGTCTCCTAACCAGCTAGTATGAGAAAATGATCTACCATACATGCTCAGGCCCCATCCCCCCTACACCCTCTTACTTTCCCCGTACCTGTTTAGCTTTGTCCAGATAATTATGATAAGATATTAATGCCGTCAGTACTGGGACTACAGCCAGATGCAAATCCGTGCGAGAAAAGCCTTCTGGGGTACCGTGAAGCCTGTCAGTAGTCTTTTTGTCTGTGAGCTGATACATCACACAGTAAGTTAGAACACTTCACGCTAAAAATACTCTCTAAAAGGCAGGAGAGAGGCACTGCCTGTAGCTCCCTTTTGACATGCATACATAGAGAAACAACATTCCTTATTACCTACTTCTGTACCTAAAACAACCTTCACAAAAAGGGAATGTTGGTGAGGACTAACAACCAGTATGCTAATCTTCAAAATATTCGTTTGAAAAAAAAAAAAAAAAAACCAAAATAAAAAACCACCTCAAAAAAAGAAAGAAGGAAAAAAACCCAAAATTAAAAAAAAACACACCAAAACCCCAACCAACCCCAACCAACTCTCAAGCAAACTAAGTGTCTGGTGATTATACGAGTAGGGTGCGTGGCATTACCATGTAGCTCAGTGCAGAGGCCAGAAGGTCTATGTTACAAGGAGAGGTTAAAAAGAGCACTTTATAGCGGAGGGATTCAGGTAATTTGTTGAGGACCAACTTCAACACCTTCCAGTCTGTCTCCTGGAAAAAAAAGAAAAAGTTAAGGTGGAAAATTTTTCTATGATTTTAGTTCAGTTTGAAAGTAAGACCAACCAAATTTCAGACAACATGCCATTTCCTAAGCAGATGTATGTCTTGCCATGGTAGCTACGTAAAAAAAAAAGTGGCATTTAGCTGTCACAAGTTACTTCCTGTCTGTCATACAGCTCTAGGTGCAATATAGGCACTGCAAACTTGAAGACAACTTGTATCCAGATCTGACTGAGCTCAAAAAGACAGAGCCAGAATTCAATTCTCCTAACGACTGGCACAAATCACCCCCCAGAGCAAGACAACCCCTCAGCACAGAACTAGGTCCAATACAACACTAACGAATCATTTATATTTACAGTTTATTAGTGACCGGAACATCTATCAATTCTCAAAATACTTAAAAAACTTGCAGTAAGAGGGTTTCTTTTAGTTTCATATGCCCTTTCAGAAACAGGATGACTTATTTGATCTTTGTTTAACAAACACTTTTTGCCCTTGTCTGCTCTGAAGCAGAGTGAAATGAAAGCTTTGCTTAGCTTCTAAAGAGCTGAACTGGTGCTCCCACTGGTGGCTGTAAAGCTGCACAATTACACACAGATTCTGCCCAAGAGGGAGGATTTAACTATTGCTTTTCAGACTTATTTAGATACTCTGGGACAGAATTCTCTAGCTAGCTGATTTACGTTGACATATTTCACACGAAGACAACAACTGTTATTAAGAGTGAACATACTTGCTTCAAACACTGCAGAAGGACGCCAAAGACCATTGAATACGGCAGATGTCCTATACGAATGGTGGCGTTCTGGGAAGGCGCACTGGGACTTCCTGAAGGCGGAGAGAGCGTACCAGCAGGCTTTTTCTCAGAAGCCCTCTTCTCTGCTTCTCTGCAACATTGAAAGGGAGAGGAACACATGTAATGTAATATCAAGATCAGAACAGCCTACTCATGTGACCTACAGTGCTCCCCTAGCCAGTTTAATGACCAAACAACAATATAAATCGCATTTTCAATTAAAAACCACAGGATTGCCCAGTAGACAGACAGAAATAGTTTGGTCAGGTTAAGGATTTTTCTATCCAGGCCCCTAGCAAACTTAGAAAGATGTATCTTGGGACATGTTACGCAAAGAAGTTCAGACCAAGCTATAAAATTAAAAATAGCCACATTTGTACAAATCACTGAATCAAACCTCAATGTGAAAACTGGTTTCAGGCAGGAAATTGCTAATATTTTTGTGAAATTTTGTGAGCAGGAACATAAATTTCATGTCTGAGATTGAGAGCTCTGTAGATAAGCGATTTGTAAGAACAATTCACCAATGAGTTATTAGTTGAGACAGTCCTAGGCTGTAACTACAGATTTGTGTAGCAGGTAATTCATCAGGATCTGGAAGATTTAGAAAAAACTGCAGATTGCTACTGATGGACCATTAAGCTCGTGCAAAAATACCAAATAGTTTGGAAAAAAGCTTTTGCTTAATGCAATGAGAAACCTACACAAAATCACATAGGCAGTAAGGGCTGAACCTCACTGCTCCATCCTTGTTGGAAAGGCCAAGACGGTGGAGGGAGTCAGCTCGAAGCATCAGCAGGAAATCAAATACCTGTAACAGAGAAGACACTGGAATCACTCAAAACCCAAGCCAGTGGAATACTGTCCCACCTCCTCATGTGATACTTTTGCAAGTACAAAGGGATTTTTAATAGATGCTGCGGCCAGTTCTGTAGCAGGCATCACTTCTGGTGTTACAGTACGCATACATACTCCTAGTAGCCAATAAACATTTAATTCTACTTCTACCAATCTCTAAAGCTCACCTTCCCCACCTGCCACCCAAGAATTTCAAAGACAGCATGCAGCTTTTGACCTGAAAGCATAAGGTTACTGCTCATACCTGCAATCTGATGCTGCTAGCAACAGCAAGGCTGTATGCATATATATAATGGCGTTGGACGTGGTGAATCAGCATCTCGTACACCCGCATTGCATGGCTGGACGGTAAGCTGTACAGTTTTGTCTACAGAGGATGAGAAACACAAATCAAAAGGCAGATTACACATTTGTTATTTGGAAATGCGTATCTGCACTCAGAAGTCAAGAAAAACACAGCAAAAACTTGCTCCTGAAAGCAAGATGAACAGATGGCTCTGGACAGAACCTCTGTGAAGACCCCAGAGCAACTCTGCCTGGCTCCAGAAGGGCACTGGCTGGAACAACCAGCTCTTCACAACTGCTTAACCGTATCTCAGGACACGTCACCCGAACACAACAGACCTATTCAAGGTTATGAACCACTCCCTTTCCGCTAATTTATGAACACATCTATCCTCCACACATGAAAATGTGCTCATATTCATTGTACAATGGAAATTAAGAAAAGAAAACATTTAGCAAGCAGTCATACAGTACCCAAAAGCAAAAGGAATGACCAAACCCAAGACAATATTAAGTGGATAAAATAAAAGTTGGAATATTTAATAGTGAGAGAACGGTTATCTAAAAAGCCAAGTCCAGCAGAAGACTATTCTGAAGAAGACATGTTTAATGCTCTGCAGCATTTACCTGAAGAATTATCAGGAGTCCAAGAACTGCTGTCTTGACATCCTCCAAAGAAGCTGAATACGATAGCAAGTCCCTCTCTTCCAGTTCAGAAGGGGATGAGAGAGAATGCGCAGCCACCTTTTAAAAAGAAAAGCAATACATAGTTTAAATCTGCACCACGCCTTTTCTTTACTTCCATCCTGGAAGGTCAGGAAGGACTACAGCAAGTAGTCCTTGCTGGAGATTTTGCCAGCCCTGTCAGGTAGCTTGGACGTGCATGGATAGGGTTTCTAAAGCTCCCTTCCGCTCTGCACTTCAGACTTGCATGCTCCCAAACCCAGCCGTTTTACAATATCCTGCTGAGCCAAGCAACTGGTAACAGTCTTGGGTTAGTCTCCACAGTCACAGTAAGAGTATCTGGTAAAAGATGTGGTGATGCCACTGACAATTGACCAAACTGCGCCTCACCTTTTCTATGATATCAAGCAAGCTGTTAAAGTGATGTGTGTTGCAGCCTTCAGCCAGGTCTACGAGTAGCTGAGTGGCCAGTTTTCGGACTTGGTGGTCTTTATCCTCTGGAATGTGAGCCAGCTGAGAGATCACAACCAAGTTGATCAGCTCTTCCTGCAAAAGGACAGACCTCAATAAGCCTTGACATTTTGCTGTCAGTTGTTCAATCAGCATGTTAAAGACACAAATAACGTCAAACAAAAGAAAACTGATATTCTGACATCAGGCTTGTTTCTCAACTAACTGTTTGATTCCTTGATCTTTTCTCTACCATCCAATTAAGTATTTCTGTACGCCATCCCTCCAAACATTTATGACTTTTGTTGAAATTGGATTCAATGCTTTGGTTTTCATCTGTCCTACAGACTTGATAGACCACGCTCAAACAGACTGTTGACAAGGGATTTCTAGGGCTTTGTTTTTTGAGAGAGAGGAAACAAGCAACTGCATCATGTTCTCACAAATCTTGGAGGAATCCAAGAAGCACTCCTGCCCCTTTCTGTCCTCTGACACTCTGGGTACATTCCAAGGAGCTGATGACATCCCCAGAGCTCTTCTGTAACTCCCCTCTCAGGCAGCTTCCATCTTGGATTGCAATTAAACTGCAAACACCAAGACAAGTCAATCTGCTCACATCAGATTGTGTCCAGACCTCATCTTTTTACAAAGCTTTTAAATAAACTCAGTATCTCTCACATTCACTTCTCTTTCTTCCAAAACAAAATGTATGTGGAATTAATGACCTTAAAACAGGGAAGCAAAACACAGAAGCTCCCACTCCCACAAGTTGCACATACCTGTCCAAGGACAATTAAAAGGCAAGTCCTCCAATAAGCATCCTAAAGAAACATGACTACTGTATGCAACATCTAAATCACAGTTCTGTACATTCCCCAGTGGCAGAGACAACCTGAAGCACAGCATAAAACATGCCTTACCTAAGCCCTTCCCACCCACCTAAGATCCCACATGTGACCATCAGAAACAGATAAACACAAACCTCATAGAACTGTCTGTTAATACTCAGGACAAAGGACAAGACATCCAGAACTTTAATACGAACAGCACTACGACTTTCGTTCCTAAAAAGGGAAGAACAAATTCAAGATGAATAAAATAAAGTTGCTGACATTTAGGGAAGGGGGGAGAGGAGAAAAGGAAAGTAAAACTAAAGTAAACTAAGAAATTTCTTAAGAATAAGAACAGTAACTGTTAGAGAGCCTTCAGTTAATGTCTCTACATATGAAAACAGACTCATGAACAATTGGAAACTGGAATCCCAATTCAGCTTTTACTACTTCTGGAGACCTGTGACTGCAGTTTTCCCATTTCCAGTCCAAACTAGGAAGCACATGTCAGAAGAACAAGTGCTCTGGTGAGCAAACTTAAAACCAAACATATGGCACTGAGGAAGAGTTGCTCTTTGGCAGCATTTCAGAGACAAGACAGAAGTTTGTTATTGCTGTATGTTGATATTTTAGAGCACAAGAATACTTTTAGGAGTACCAAATTCAAACCCAGATAACATTAATATTGGATAACCATATGCAATCCTGATGCTTAACAGGAAAGTCTTGTTTGATGTCAGAATTACATAGCGCTGTGGAGTGGAACACATAACTGCCTAAGCTAATGGGAATAGCACCATCCAATGGAAATGAAAAAAAAAAAAAAAAGGCAGCATAAATAACTCAGTGTAAAGTTTTTCTTCTGTTAAACAAAATCCCTTCATGTACTGTGCCCCAGAACTACCATACTTCTCAGCAGTCATTTACTAACATTAAAACTTCAGAAAACAAAATTATCTAACATGGAAAGGTGGCAAGAAACATTTGAAAGTGACTTGTATTCACAAAGTTGTGATTTCATACCTGAAGAATCTCTCCATTAACATCTGCAGGTTGTGAATCCAGCCATCTTTGGCAGGATGAATGGATTGAGCTCTGTATGTTATCAAGTTTAATACAGAAGATTCCTTTCATGGAAAGATCAAGAATTTTTTTTTTTAGTGTATAAGAAAATACAATATATCCATTCCCCCAACCCCCACCTCAAGAATCAGGCTCATATAAGTCCTTGCTGTGATTTTCTGACCACTTGCTGTTTTAGGACTCCCAACTTCCAACTGTACTGAGTAACAAAACGGATTCAACTGGCAACAAAGGAAGACAATAATAAGTAAAATCTTACTGGTCTCTGATCAGCACATCTTTCTACCAGCTCAAAAAATCTCTCTTCAGAGCCATGGAATTCATTCTGGTCACAGAGCTCTTCTACTGTAGTCAAAAGATCATGTACAATGGACTTAAGTTCTTGGCTCTCCAGACTCTGAAACAGAGAAAAAAAAAAAATCCTAAAAGACTTCTACTTTATCAGAAACTGCTAACTTTTAAATACAAACAGAAAACTCGGTTGAGAAGCACAGTATTGAGAATTTGGCTAAACCTTCATTCAGTTTCAAAGTTCACTAGAGCGTACAAACAGGAGATCAATTTGCAAAAATGTTTATGGCAAGGTCTTTTGATTGAAAGCACATCAGGACAGGCTCAACACTTACCTGCAGCTGTTGTAGCAATCGCTCCATGATGTCCAAAAGGATATCCCACGTTACAGCTTGCAGCTCCTTCCCATACTTCTTTATTAGACGTGTTATAGACAGAACTATCTCATAAGACACAACTGCATTGGGACATGTCATGGCCTGGAATACAAAGCATTTCAGTCAGTTAACAGTTGGAAAGCAGTGATCAGCAACCCTCTTAAATTCAAATGAAACACGCCTTACTAATTAGGAGCTTAGCCTGAAGGTCTGAGATAAATACATTCAAGTCTATACACACAAAGGGCAAAGCAAAGAACCATTTCTTAAAGTGCAGTTACGCACCCTTGCAAACAGCTGTCTATCAGATGTCAGCTACAGTCCCATCTTACAGAGCAGACACATAAGGTTAAAGCTAGTAACTCTGGCTTGATGCACTTTGGTGAGAAAATTTTAAGAGAGCCTGAAGACACCGTCCCTCGCTTTTTATACCACACGCTAGAAAGAGTGAAGTTTTTCCTTTGCTTTTATTTTTTAAGCTAAGGTACTCACAGTGTAGGTATTTGATAAAAGGAATTCAAACTTTGCTTTTCTGGCCAACAAAGATATTCCAGAAGGAGGCCTCGGTTTCAAACTTAAAACCTTTGTTGTTTTACTGTTTCCCCACACTTCAATGCATACCCAGTTGCTGTCTCTCATCTTTTAGGCATACATGTTGTGTAGTGGACCACATTTTTGTTCTAAATTTGTGCAGGTCCAGATGTATACCTGACTAAAAAGTTCCTCCAGCATCCCATCCTACCTTAAGGAATGAAGGCAACACGGAAGTTGGGGAATTCTTGAGTGAATTGAGGCGATGAGCACCCCACAGAGCCATCCCAACAAAGAACACAGCTCCTCTCAGCAGCGCTGCATCTGCCATGTAAGCTCTAAGAACAGATAGAAGGAAAGTCTTAGACCATGCTACAATTATTTTAGCATGCAAGAGTGAATAGGAATATACACTGTCACAATAGCAATTCCCAGCTGTTTTACAACAGAGCCTTGCACAGCAATTTACAAACAGAAAATCAGAAAAACATACAGTACAACTTTAAAGAAAGGAAAATTGAATTCAGAAAAGCAAAAAAAACGAGCACTTCAGCAGCATAACTAGGAAGGGAATTCACTTCTAAGCACCAGAACCTTCAGTTTGTTCTACTGAGGTCAGTGACTCCCTATCTATCTCAACAGAACCTCTACTGACTTCCTTGGGTTTTGTTAGATACACCTTCTTTACCTGTCTTCCATGATTCTGCACATGTTGTAGATGGCACTGTGTCCCAAATGAGTTCCCAAAAGGTTGCGCATAAGCTGCAAATTCAAAGAGAACACTTAAATGTCCATTTGTTAAAACACTCATTAGCCTAAATATGCAGTTAGCTGGCCGATCACGCCCGCTTATGGTAAGTAAATGTGTCCAGCCGCTTCGATGCCACAACAGAAGCCTGTCACATCAGCTGAGAGGAAACTATGGGTAAATTCCATGGACATGACAGGAGTTCCACTAACAATGTGCTGATCCCTTAACACTAGAAATTTAATTTACTTTTAAAACCAAACTGAAATTTATGGCAGATGCGCACAGGCACATCTAACACTTCATCTTTGAGGCCAAAACAGTGAACTCATTAAAAACCAAAACTACAAGAAAGTTCTGACCTTCCAGCACGGCTCGCAGAGCTCCTTCACATTGATGGTACGGCACAAAGTGATGATAAATACTGGCAGGTTCTCAGATGGCAGACAGTTATAGCAAACAACTGCATCTAGGACTTGCAAGGAAATCTTTGGGAAGGAGAATGACAAAATGGTTATATGCTTCTCTACGAATAAAGCAGGTCAAATTCTAATGTGGCAGACCAGGAACTCTTCTGGAAGTCACAAGGGACACAGATGTCCCCTTTTTTTTTTTTTAGTTTATATTTTTAAATCATTGCAAGATGGAAAGTAAACTATAAAAAGCACAGTTGAAAAAACTATTTGCTTATGAAATTTATCCATGCTCTGTTTTAGAATAAAATTATTATTAGTGCATGACATCCAACAGCTTACAAATACTTCATAACATTGTATTAGCTGTCTTGTAAGATGAGAATAAACTGAGAGTCTGATAATCTGACTTTGTTTGCAAAAGTTACAGTTTCAAAGGATTTCAAAGAGTTCTAAAGCACTAAGAGAAGAGTCAAATTACTGACCTCTATGTCCACAGATGATGAAGTCTGAATGCACAAGAGACATATCTTGCTGTTAGGAAAGAACATTTAATTATAATTGTTTGCTTAATACTATTTTAGGCAAATTACAAAGAGCCAAACAGACAAGTAAATTGGCATGTTGTTTTACTCATCATTCCCCTCACTGCAGCATTGTTGATAATACCCCTGGAGACACTGAACACTACAACCTCTTTTATAAATTTAGCTTAAAGTCGCACTTAAATGCAACTCACTGTGCCTACACTAATACAATAACAAAGACCCTTTGTGAGACTAAGTAATGCAATCAGGTCCATCACATGGAATGGGGAAAGCACATGCAGCTAAACTAAACCAGATCTGAACATTGTAAGAATTGAAAACTAAGTATTTGTCAGAAACATCAGGTATAACCTGGAATGAAACAGATCTAGATCGGATGACAAATATTCCACTTATATATATGTTGAACTGCAACTTTCTTCTGTAATTTACCAAGAATAATCATGTAGGAGTTAAAAAAAACCAACAAACAACTTACTGGACCATGTCAGCTACATAGTCTTCCAGATAGCAGCTATTGAATTTCACAAGATTCACTAAAACCAGAAGGAACTCAGAAGACAAACCAACATCCATCCACTGTAGTACAAAATCAGCTAAAGAAGGAAAAGAAATTGTTACAATATGCTTTCTACCCAGAAGTATTATCACTACCCTTTTCTCCTACCACTGAATGCCTATCTCTTGACTTATTCCCACCAAATGGAAGAGAGGTAGAGACAATACCCACCTAACTCTTCTTCTAAGTAGGTGATGTATCGTCCATTCTCTGTTAGAGCCTTGAACACTTCAAGCCGTTCATGCAAGTCTTCATTGGAGGGATAGTCCTTAATAACCTTAAAAAAATGTGCTCTGAGGATCCCTAATCTCTCACCCTTTAAAAAAAAAGTGGGGGCCAGGGGGAGGAAGAACAGTGTCACCAACGTAAAAACAGAGTTAAAGCCTGGACGTTATCAAGGTCTATAACAGTAATCTTCATGCTTGAAATTGTTCCCTTTTCCTACAGCCTACAAAAGTCTCCTGAAAATACCTCTAACCTCTACTGGCTACTGACAAAGGCTTGGGTCTTCTCAATCTGTTATATCAGCACTCAGGGTTGGAGGCATTTTGTCCAGCAACACACAGACAGCATCCAATACACAAAGAAATCCACGGGTGCTGCAACTGACAAGCACTGCCAGTAGAGCATTTAAAAAACAACAACCCAACAAGCCAGAATTGATGCCTATTCTTTTCGTAAGCATCTAGCCCTGCTTTTTCAGAATACTGAAAACTAGAACTTTGGTCTGATACAATCTTACGTTTGTATAGCACATTGTGAAATCTGAAGAATTCACAGCATGCTTAACTTGGCCAGGCTAGAAAAGTATCTCATACAGAACTTCTTGCATACTTGACATGCTGAAACATCAAAAACAGCTGCAGACTAGGACTAATAGGTCTGGGCAAAGACCATATGAAGTTTGCTACACTATGCTGAACTTAACCCAAAGTACTTCCTCTTTTTCAAGAACATTGCCTCAAAAACAGAAAAGTTTTCTATGAGTTGTATGAAAAGTTTTGCTATGAGGTCAAACCAAGACTTAAATTTAAATGCTTCCTCTTCCCATTTACTAAGCACAACCAAAATAAGAAACATTCATACTCTGCACAAACCCTAGTTTAAGTGTAGTGTTTCTCCTACAGTTTGTTTGTTTTCACCTGTCCTTGAACAATTGACTTTAGCAGATGAAGAACAGCATGTCTGGCTTCAACAGGGCGCTCTGGCTGGAGCATATCAGCTACCACTTTCCATATTGCTTCCACTGCATGCTGAAAATAAACAGAGGAGATGGGCAATAGTAGAAATGCTAAACTTCTTCCCAGATTTTTACCCAGTAGGTCAGTCATTAGCAAACAAAATCTCCAGATATTTCATCTCTGGAGTTCTCTTTTCTGAGGGGCATTCTCACTTGCCCAGTCATAAGCTCAGATGAATCACATGAGAGACACCAAACCCCATCCTACCTGACAGCTTGCACCCCAGTAACTGAAGTTCTTCATTCACACACTTACTTCAGTGTGAGCATTCATGTAGAAACATTCATCCAAATACAAGATGAGTTTAAAACCAATTTGAGGCTGCTTACTAAGATGACAGAAGGAGCTAGCAAAAACCTCTTCTACAGGATTAACATGATCTCCCATGAACCATCCTGAACAGGCTTGAATACTTGCAGCGTTCTCCTTCCATTCAGTTCAGAAAGCCCATCAGCTATGTCCTCTCTGCTCCACAGTTGGTAGGTTGGACAAGACTAATTCCCTTGGCATGTGAGCCATCCTTTTACACGTTTGGACAGCACAAAACAGCTTCTGGGATTAGCAGTTTTAAAAGGCAGTCTAAACTACAGGAGCCTCTTACGATAGGTTAAGAGCTGTTTTCCTTAAATGTTTATCCTTCAAATAATCACTTAACACTTTGAAACTTACCTCTTCAATTTTTTTAGTTTTTGCCACTTCACAAATTTGACTGATTGCTCGTATCCTATTACTTAATCCACATTCTATGCTCAGTTCCTGGAAAGAAATGTAGAAATAAGCTAACAGTTTATCTTACTAGAAACACTTATCCATTTCTCCAAGGGGATCATAAACCACTGAAAAATGAACTACACATTTGTCCAAAATGACCTAACCATTAGTCATCAGTGGAGCATTTCAGGAATTTCTCCAAAATCTTTTTTTTCCATTAGCAAATGATTTGTCAAAACTAAAAACTTTCACAGAACCGCAGCCAAACAGCTTTTCACCTCCAGGACAGAACATCAAATTTTCTTCAGAAAAGTTAATAACTTGCTGGCTGTGGTGCTTGTCCAGTTCATGGGAGAAGGGCAGAGAACAGAGGGACTTGAAGTCTGGCTCTCCAGCCTTCCAGCAGGTAAGGGCTTGGCTGCTCCAGCACAGACAGGAAAGAATTCTGGTCTCCTTCTCCCTTTTACGTGTTTTCCTCCCTGTGTGCCAATTAGTCTGCTTACAGACTCGCTCTACCAACTAATGGAATATTTTATTTTATATTATTTTTAATTTTCACAAAACGGTAAGGTTTTCATAAAATAGAAACAGTTTCCAGCTTGGGCTAACTGCCACCACATAAACTTCATCAAGCTCAGACTATAAAAAAAGAGCAACACATCTTGAGGAAACACCCTGTAACCCAACATAAGACAACACCATCCTATCAAATATCTCAAAAGTATTCAAACGCTGAGTAACTAAAATGCTCTAACTTCAAAGTAGGTGAGTTTTACAACTATTTCACTAGAGATGAACTGAGAGCTAAGATAAAAAGGCATGGTCGGGGAGGGGATGAATGTCAAAACAGAAAGGAGAATGAGCAAGCCCTCCTTCCAATCCTCTCAGCTCAGGTAATCCAGACACTATCCCCACCTTTACTACGGTCAGTTCTCACACCTTGAGTATTTCTGCAGTGATGATAAACTCCGTTTGTTTGCCCTCTGACGACTTTGAACTTCCCCGGGATGTTCCCAGCCCCAGGAGATTCCTGAACTTCTCCTTCAGTCCAGAATCCTTGCTTTGAGGCTTTGCCATTGTTGACAAGCAAGCAGCGCTGGGGCCCTGCAAATACAGAACAGGGTGTCTGTTAAGAGAGGCCCACGGGGAATCTTCAAGCAGGAATACAGTAACAGCCATCACAATGTGACTTTTACAAACAGCTCTGGTGTCTCAAGCCATTTCAAACAAGGGAGAAGCCCAACGCTGAGGATGAAACAAGGAGCCCGCACGCATGAGGGACCTGTGCTTCTCCTGCCTTCAGTACCCACATCCTGCAGCTACCTGAGGAATGGGAAGCTCGGGGTTATGATTTTCTGGGAGCTCCAAATGCCCAGCACCACCACAGCCTGCAGAGAGCAACCACCATTCTAAAACCGCTGAGCTGATTTTTGAAATATAAACACACACACACTTTTTGGCGGGTGTGAGCTGAAGTACTTGTTCCCAGTCCAAAAGCAATGGACAAACACACAGCACTGTAAAGTAGATGCTGCAAGTAGCTAGATGTGGGAAAAAACTTAAAAATCTGAGCATTCTAACATCCAAATGCTGCCAAGGCAAGGAGAAAGAGGGGGGAGCAAGAACAAGTACACCCATTACAGCAGTGGCACATCAACGGCAACATCCTTCAGAAAGGTCCCCAGCCAGCCCCAACTTGCTGCCCCTCGGGGACCCCGGAACCCAGCTCAGAGCAGGACACCCGCTCCTTCCCTGCTGGCGCAGCCCCAGCACCCTTCCCTCAGCACACACTCCCGCACAAACTCAGCAGCCCCCCGGCTATGCCCCATGCCCCCATGGGCATGCCACAGCAATTCCTTGCGCTTCCTGAGGACATGCCACAAACCTCGTCCCAGCATCCCAGAGGACACGCTGCTGCCCCCACCCCGGGGGACACACGACAGTCCCCATCCCAACGTCACCAGGGGACACACCATAATCCTCAGCCAACCGCCCTGGGGGACACACCACAGTCCCCAGCCCACCACCCCGGGGACACACCACAGGCCCTCATACAGCCCAGGACATGGCACAGTGACCCTCCGTCCCCCCCAAACATGTCGGGACCACACCACAGCCCCTCCTCCCCCACCACCACCACCACCCCGGGACATGCCACAACCCCTTACGGACACACAACAGGGAACAGGCCACAGCCCTCCCCCTCCCCCAACACACCCCGGCTCCCTGACAGAGGACACCCGGGGGACACCCCCCGGCCGGGGGCAGCCGGCAGCCCCACTCCCGCACACCCCCCCCCCCGGGGTAAGGCCCCGGCTCCCGCTATTCCCCGCCAGGCCCCCGCGTACCCCAGCCTAGGCAGTGGGGCCGCCGCTCACCCACTCCCTTCACTCACCCGCCGACCCCCGGCCAGGCCCGGCCCCGCCGCCCCCGGCCCGCGACCCGCTCCGCGCCGGCCCCCCTCCCGCGCCGCACCCCGCCCCCGGCGGAAGTCCCGCCGCTTCCGGCGCGCGCGCCCGCCGCAGGGCACGCCGGGACCGGTAGTTCCCGGGACTGCCGCCATGTGCGCGGCCGTGTCCGCCGGCGGTGGGCGGGCGGCGGCCCGGCGGCTCGGCAGGGCCCGGGGGGCGGCCGGAGGTACGGAGGGGGGTGATCGGTGCTTCCCCGGGCTGGCGGGGTCGTGTGCGGCCCTGGCACGGGCACGGGCACGGGCACGGGCACGGGGACCGGGACCGGGACCGGGACCTGGGGGCCCCCAAGCAGGGGGAGTGAGGGCCCAGCCCAGCCGGCTGTCAGGGACATGGTGTCCTTGTCACGTCCCCCTCGGAGCCCGGGATGTGGCAGGACCCCGACGGCTGTCCTGGCTGTGGCACTGTGCGAGGGCCCGGGGATGCATCAGCAGCCTCCTGTGTGTTTGGGACGCACGTCCCCACAGTGTCCCCAGCTGTTGTCACCTGTTTCCCAGGTCCTTCCCAGTCATTTCTCACCCCACGACTGGCTCCAGTTAGGGCTGGGTGGATGCGAGGTGTTGCTGCTGGGTTGTGACTATGGGGAAGACAAGTTCAGCCCTTGGCAGTGTCCCCCGGGCGGTTGCTGGCATGCAGGGCCAAGGCTGGGCTCTGGTGGGAGACGACGGCTTCCTTCCCTTGGCCTCAGGTCTGAAAATCTCTCTCCCATCTCTTGCAGTGAGCGAGGTCTGTAGCACAGCCGGCATCCCGAGGCGCAGCAGGAGGAGGAAGAGCGTTGCCATTGCCTACGAATCTGGGCAGGGGGATGGTGCTGAGCAGGGGACCCCTGAACCCCAGCGACCACGCTGGGAGCCTAGGGACTGGCAGCAGCAGCTGGAGCGCATCAGGGAAATGAGGAGGAACAGAGATGCTCCCGTTGATGAAATGGGGGTGGAGAAGTGTTATGACAGCAGCGCACCTCCACAGGTAACAACACCCTGCTGCCCTGCTCCATCAGGCGGGCACATGAAAATACAGCCCCGCTTCCACAGCTCTCCGGCCTCCCTCATCCTCATGTTGCCCCTGGATATATCCCACTTTGGGTGTCTCCAGAACAGAAAAATAAATGCAGGGTGTATCAGGATTCTCGGCTGGGATTTGTCCCACAAGAGGTTACTGCAGAAGTGTGCATATGAGAGAAACCGTTCATCCTGCTCGAGGAGGAGAGTCAGCCGCTGCCTCTCTGGTACCGGGCTCATTGGCTTCAGACAGCCCTTGTGAAATGGCAGTGGGTGTTTTCTGAGATGTTCTGTGTTCGCATTCAGCCTGTGCTGGACATTAGAGACCAACTAGCAAACACAGCTGTGAAGCGTCCTTGTCCTCTGCTTAAACTGCTGCCGGAAGAGTTAGCAGGCTGAACCAAGAGTAGGAGCTGAGACAAAAATAGGATGATTTTGGACTTGGGAGTGAAAACCCTGACAGTGTATTGTGGCAGCGGTGTCTTCTGGTGCAGGCTGGCAGGGCATGAAGGCATATCCCTTTTAAGAGTCCAAGGAAAGTATCCAGCAAGATGGCTTTGTAATACAGAGGAAAAACAGTATGGAGAAAAGGCAAGGGGAGCTGAGAAAAAACTTTCCAGGCTGCTTTTATGCTCCTCAGAGCAGCACATAAGCATAGGCTGGCTTCCTCCCCTCTTGCGGTCCACTTTTAAGGGGATACTGGTTGAAAGGAAGGGCCATGCTGGGATGGCAATGTGCTCCCCAAGCCTGGGAACACAATCAAAGGGCCCAGATGACACCTCCCTCCGAGGGGACCATTTGCATCGGTACAAAAAACAAAGCTGACCGAGGCCGTGGTGCGGCGCTGGGACCTGGGGCTGCAGTGCTGCGCTCTCTGGGCATGGCACTGGTGTGGGAACACGGAGATAACCTACAGGCAGGCTCGGCAGAGCAGCAGGAAGCGTGTGCTCCACAGCGACCTGCTGGGCTCTGAGGGAGGGGTCTCGAAGACACAGCTGCACAGCTTCAGCACATGTAATGCTGTCCTTATTGTTGGCCTCGTGTCTTGGGCTTGGATCCATGGGGAAAACGGTTGGCTTTGACTCCGGATTCAGACAGCATCACACGCTCCACAGTCATGTGGGCTGGCACCAAGCGCAGCTGTGGGGCCATGGGGACCACAGGGCACGATACGGAAATAACTGTGCTTCCCTAGGGAAGCAAGGTTGTTGCTTCCAAGGGAAAGAGGATGTTGTAACCCTCAGCACAGAACAGCGCTCCGCACACAGTTTCCATGCACTCGGAGATTACCCTACTTCCATGCACTCAGATTTTTCCTGGCACACCTGCGGTTTTGTAAACTTTGTTTGTAAGACAGCTGGAGGAAGGATTGTATCCCATCTTATCCTGGGTCAGTCCAGGTTAGTTGCATCATCCTCCTCATTCTGGTGGGGACAGAATCCCATCTGGAGAAAAATCAATTGAAAAATAGGAGGTGAATGGTCTGGGCTAAATCCTGCATGACAGCATCAGAGGAACATCTGGGTTTAGTGTTTCATCTCCCAGTCTCTGCCATCCCAGTTCTTTAGATTTGGTTTTGTAAGGAGCTCACTGGATCCAGATACCTGGTTCCTGTTGAAGCCTATTGGGAAACAGGTGGCGTTTTCAAAAGCTGCTTTAGAGCAAAAGTTGTATGAAAAATCATTGGGTGTTTGTACTTTTACATCCTGTGGGTTCTCCTGAGAATCCCATCATCAGGAAAAGTTTTGTCTGGCCCTTTGTGGCTAAGCACTGGCATCTTTGGATGTGAGATCCCAGCAGACAGTAGCTGCTCTCTGCCCTTTTACACATACTGACTGCTTAGGTTGAAGGTGTTTCTTTTCTCCCTTTATTGTGTGGCAAAATTAAAAGGTTATGGATTATTTCTCTTGCGGCCTTCCAGTCTCTTATAGATGGATACGGCTGAACCAGGGTAGGCCCGTATTATGCACTGGGCTGAAGATGATGCTGGATGGGAGAACTGAGCCCTAGAGGCAGCCAGATCCTCTCTGAGATCTTGGGTTGTCTCACTGCCTCCTTTCCCCCAGGTTATGCGCTACCAAGTTCTGCTGTCGCTGATGCTGTCCAGCCAGACCAAGGACCAGGTGACATCAGCTGCCATGCTGCGCCTGAGGCAGCGTGGCCTCACAGTCGACAGTATTTTGCAGATGGATGATGCGACACTCGGGCAGATCATTTACCCTGTGGGATTCTGGAGGGTAAGTGCAGGATCGCAGCAGCACCTGACAGGAACGTGGAGGAACCCCTCTACCGTCCTCTGTCCCCATGCAGCTGTCTGAGAGAGCTCAGAGGCCCAGGAGAGGAGCGCAAGGCGGGTGCGGGCTTGTCCTTTGCAGGCTGTACTCGTGGCCGGTTGCTGAACTGAAAGCAGGGGATGAAGGCAGGAGGTGCGTGCAAGCCAGCCCTGCTCCTGAGAGACGCACCCACAGCTGGTATTCAGCCTGTGGCTGTGCCCTGTGGTGATTTTTCCCCTGGAGCGAAGCTGAAGGCTGTATTTTACACCAGTTTTAGCAACTTGTATTCACAGCAAGATTGTTTGCTGCAGTGCCTGGAGTATGCAGGGGAGGTTGGAGCTAATCTGGCCTCAGTATTTTCCTTTCAAGGAGAATTCAAAGATTTCTGTCTCCCCTCCGCAATGTGTGGCCTCACATGTAACGTATGCTCAGGAATGGTTTGTTTTCTGAGCTCTTTGTCTCTTTTTCCTGTGTTGGAGGGCAACTTGGATTTTTTGCCTTTCCCCTTGGTTTTCCAGAACAAGGTAAAGTACATAAAGCAGACGACAGCCATCCTGAAGGAGAAATACGGGGGTGACATACCAAGAACTGTGGAGGAGCTGGTGCAGCTGCCGGGAGTTGGGCCCAAAATGGCCCACTTGGCCATGAACATTGCCTGGGACAGCGTGTCTGGGATAGGTAGGTTGGACCATGTTTTCCCTATTCCTCTCCTAAATCCTGCCTGACCCATTCCCCAGGCAGAGGGGAAGCCTTGCGGCTGGGTAAAATGCCTGCCCCAGGAGCCTGATAGCATCACTTCACTTCTGCAGAGTATTTGGGTGGGTGAAGGATGTGACCCTCAACCACTCACAGCAGATGGGTTGCCATAGGATTTAAGCATAGATCCAGCTACTGTTTTTCCCCAAATTTGATAGCAGAGATCCCCAAGGGCAGTCCCTCCCTCCCCTCAGATCCTGGTAAGCAGTGCAAGTATTGCCTAATTGGGTAGGCATCCAAAAAGATGTGCTAGCAGAGTAATGCTTTTAAATCTCTTTGTTGTCAAGTGAAAGAGAGGTGGGGGTAATTTTGTGATTTGGGGATATTTGTAGGATAGTCTGACATTATTTTTTTCCATGGTTGCTTCTGTTCAAACAAATCTCATTTGGGATTTTTGTTTGGCAAGCCGTAAGAGGGCAGAAGCAGGGCTTAGTCAAAATTACCGTTTGAAATCGGTAATTCATGATGGATTGTGGAAAGAAATGGTCTCATGTAATCTGTAGCTATGGAATTTCTGATCTGTTTTAGTTCCTGCGGCTGGGTAATAGGTGACCGCGGGTATATTTGTTTATTTGCCATGTTTATTGAACAGAGAGCCTAGGAGAGTGCATAGCTGTACCCTGTGAAGCTGTGTGCTTTAGCAATGATTGTCCAGGAGGAAGACTGCGGTGGAGATGGGCGCAGGCCAGACCCAGGGCAGGTTGGCTCCTGCACGATGCTCGTTTGGGGAGCGTGGCTGGCAGCAGAGCTGCCCACAGCAGCCGGCAGATGGGGCTGGACAATCAGCTGCAGGGTCCCGGCGGGCTGCCCAGCCTGGGGGCCCCTGGGGACAAATTAATATTCCAAGTGTATTTGCTGCTTAATGGAGGAGCCCTGGGAAAGCTAGGAATGGTGCCACCTGATGAATGACTGCCTCCGCAGCGAGCACGCAGCCCAAGGTCAGTGCGGGCAGCAGCTGACTCCTGCAGCCCCACTGGTGACCGGCAGCGGTGCGAAATGTGGCTCTTGCGCTCGATTTGACAGCACTTGGGGTCTGTTGTTCTCTCCCTGCTGTGGGGGAGGGAAGTCTAGAGGGAGCCAAACTAGCCAACTGTTTTCCAAATAATTGTGTGCTCAGTTTTGATTTAGGAGGCAAGACTTTGTCTTCCTGTTTACAGGAATTTCCTGGGTTTTGCCCAATTAGCCATAGAGACAGGTTTATCGCTGCTGATCTAACAATAATATACTTTGCATTCAGAGCTTTTTAGCTCAAAGCACTTATAAACATTCATTTAAGCCTCACAAACCCTCTTGTGTTCGTAGGTATTATGAAATGTGTTTTCCATCTGGGTAAACTAAGGGGCAGAGATTGCAACTTGCGTAACATCAGCTGAAACACAGGGAGGAAGAGAACCTGGGACAGGCTGCCCTGTGCCTGCTAGATCAGAGCACGCGAACCTTTGAAGGAAGGCGCTGGGTCAGATTGTGCGAGCGTGTCGCTAGCTGCGTGGTGTGAGATAGCCATCCCGTCTTGCTTTTGGCTCTGAGCCTAGGAAGAAAGCAGCACGTTTGTTCTGCGAGCGAACCTCCCCTCCTCTTTTACCTACCTGTTCCTGCTGGCCCGCGGAGGAAGCCCGTGCAGGGCGCTGTACCTGGTGTGCCATGACAGGCAGCTTTTGGCTGTGCTCTCTCCGTTCAGGTGTGTCTGCCCCCACCTAAACTCTGGGCTCTCCCTTCCTAGCTGTGGACACCCATGTGCACAGGATCACAAACAGGCTGAAGTGGGTGAAGAAGGAGACCAGATACCCCGAGGAAACTCGGGTGGCGCTGGAGGACTGGCTGCCCAGGTGAGACCTGAGACCCCAGCCTGCTTCATCCACACCAACCCCCTCGAGCTAGCTGCAGGAGCTGAGCCATGCCTGCACACAATCCTGCTTATAGCACTTTCAGTGACTGCGCTTTGGGTTTCTCCTCTTTATGGGGGACTAGTCTGCAGGTGTTTCTCCTCTCCTAGGGACCTGCAGCAGCAGCAGCATCTCAGCTACTTAGTTGTTTCCTGGCTACCAGATATATTGATCACCACTAGTGCAGCCAGGTACCTGGAGGTCTTGGTGCCCGATTCTTGCCTTGACAAATTTACCATGACCCAAGCTAGGTGCTTTTCTACACAGGCCCTTGCTGAGCCTAATGGCTACAGCAATATCAGACCATGGTTGGATTCTGGCCTTCACTGATGCTTAATCTTCAGTATCAAATGCCAGCTGACAGGTAGTCTGTTGCATGTCCACATCTGGCACATGTCTTGGCACAAGAGAATGACCACAGGCACTTCATGTCCATCCTCTGCTCCCCACTCCAGTTCAGAGGGATCAGGAAAGGTTCAGAGGGCTGTTCTTAGCAGGAGGCTGGGACCCGCCTCCAGTCGCCTTAGGAAGCCAAGAGGAACAGGCAGTAGGCGAAAGGGGTCCATTTAAAAGCACGCGCTGTTCTTTAATCCTTCCGAGCAGCTGTATCCGAAAGCTCATGTTTTCTTCTCATTGCAGGGATCTCTGGAGGGAGATAAACTGGCTCTTGGTGGGCTTTGGCCAACAGACCTGCCTGCCTGTGAATCCTCGCTGCAACGAGTGCCTCAATCAAGACATTTGCCCAGCTGCTAAGAGACGCTGAGGGATCATCCGGTCTTCGTAGAGCAACAAAGCCGCTTCAGCTCAGCAGCAGCCCAGCGCTGAGCCCTGGTAAAGCTGTGCTTTGCACGGGGCTGGCTGTGTGACTGCAGGGAAACGGGACACTGCTGCAGCCAGCTCAGCATCTCTGGGGAGGGAGCAACCGCTGGCAACGGCTAAGCTCTCGAGAGGAAAAAGGGTCTTTCAAAGCACAGCAGTCCTGCTGTGTCAGTGCTGAAGGCTCCAGCCCCCATGTGAATGCCTGAGCATGCCCTGGTGGAGCAGCAGGCTGTGCCGCGGCAGGAGGAGCTGGAGAGAAATGCTTTGTCCTAGGGGACTTGCTGCTGCTTGTAACTACACATTTAATAAAGGTGGTGGGTTTTTTTTTTCTACCCACGAGGTTTGTTGGCATCTGTGCAACACAGGGCAGGGGGAAGGAGAGGATGGGTGACCTCACCAAAGTGTGAGACCATAGCAACCAGCCCCGCTGGCTGAGAGCAGGCAGCATGCGACCTGCCAAGCTGCCTGCCCGGGCAGCGAGGGGGCACTGCAATGAATAAGGTACAACCAAAGACTTCACGAGCCAGGATCAGAGGAGGCCACCGCCTGGACAAGTGACCTTTTGGTGCTGGTAGCAGAGGAGCAGCAGGTAATGCGAAGCAAGGGGGGAAGCAGGAGACAAGCCAGCATCGCTCTTGGTTGTGTGTGTGCCAGCAAGGGTTACAGTGGCCACAGGAGCCAAGCTAGCGTGTGCCTCAGAAGCTGACGGAAGGGACACCACCACCATCTCCGTTTTGTTCTTCAAAGAAAGGGCAGTGCTGACTTCATTGTAGAGCTTCAAAGGAATAATTTCAGCTACTCTTTAAACAGGCAAGGGAGGAAGCGAAGTTTATAATGTGCTAAAGAAGGCTGTAATTCCGCTCTGAAGTTCCCTACCAAACAGATGAGGAACGAGCAAATAAGTACTCAGTACATGGGAAAACGAAGTTTATTACTGACATTACAGTGTACATTATGTTTTTACAATGCAGCTGACAGCCTTATACTTTATTGATTTTTTTTTTCCAAGTTAAATGTACAGGAACTGAATAATTGCTACTGAGCTACAAGATGTCTGAAATACAATAAGTGCTTTAACCAGGAGCAGTTTCCATGGACGAAGCAGAGATTAAGATTTTAAAATCTTATCAGTACAGATTTGCACACCTGATTTCTTTTGATCTGCATTCAAAACTACATGTTCTTCCCCCCCCCCCCCCCCCCCCCCCCCAGCTACAGTGGTCCAGTCTTGAATGAGAAATGCGGTATTTACAAACAGGTCTTTGCTCTCTGACATGCATCGGAGAGCACGATGTTTAGGTCAGTGTAATGGGGAACGCTCTGCCCTGCGCAGACTGGGGCACTGCCTGGGGTTTGGCTATGCAGGCACAGGAAGCAACGTGCATACCATGAAAAAGAAGGGCTCCTTCAAAAGATTACTGATGTATAGAAGCAAACTGGGGGGGAAGGGGCAAAAAAAGAGCAGGTAGTAGTCTTTGAAGTGGGGTAGGGAAGAGGTTGTCTTGTTAATGGCAGAGTCCTGGAGGGAAGGCAAACCTCTCCGCATCCTGAGCCGTCATCCTCCTGCTGCTCTCGTCACCGATAGCCAAATACCTGCACCAGGTTCCTCTCCAAAGTCATTATTTTTAAATCTGTTCAGCCCATCAACATTCCTAAAAGATAACTTTCGTAAAAGAGAACTCATCTCCTTCACCCCTGAGACTTTCCATGCTCTCCTGCCAGCCAGCTATCAGCTATGGGCATCAGCTGCTCCCCACGGTGATGCCAAATGTCCTGGCTCTTGCTGCTGCGGATCCCCTGCCCCGCACCAACCCACTGCTGTGGTGAGCCCCAAGCTGCTGCCAAGGAGAGCAGTAAATTTTATAAGGCACCTTTTAGCTCACTACTTAGGAAATACACACAGACCCGTTACGATATCTGTAGCGCACTGACTAACCCAAAGGCCACAGGCTTGTAACAGCAGTGCTGGAGTAACGCAGGGCAAAAAATACAGCCACGTGTTTTAAAATGGTCACCGACATCCAAGTGATTGCTGCCATTTGCTTTTAGCTGGGGAAACTGGTTTTGTACACAACTGTGCTGTTGTGCCCAGTCTCTTCCCGCTGCTGCTTCGGCATTTGAGCCGAAATACCAGGCAGCCGCTGTGGCTGGGCTTGGGGGGCTGCTGGAGCGTGGGAGGGAGGGGGACCCTGCCCTGGCAAAACACCTCTGTCTGCAACCTGAGAGTGTTGTAGTTCAGCTTAGTCATCTTCCCTCATTTACAGCCAGGGGCAAGTAATAAAGAGCTTAAACGGGCTTAATTTGTAATGTTTTAAGGATACATTTTTGAGGTTCTAATAGCAGGAGACCATAGAAAGCCAAAGCAGCTGCCCCTCCATCACACCGCTGCCTGCTCCACAGCCAGCCCCGCGGAGACCCCACGGCTTCAGAAGACACCTTCTCAACGGTGAGACAGAGACTCAGTTATGCTCACAGGCTGGAGGCATCACATACCAGCCCAGAAGTAACAAACCAGGTAGGATCTGGACCCCGCTCCAGGACACAGCCGCAGCTGAGCCCCACTCCCCCAGCGCCAAGCCCGCCGCTAGAGCTGGATCCCCTCATTCCTCCCTGGAAACGGATGCTGGGATGTGGCTGCTTCCAAAAATCTGTCCAAAGAGTTTTTGTAGCATCTCGTGGCTCTTGTCTTCTTGCAAGGCTGCCGGAGCCAGGCCGGCAGCACCGCTCCTCGCACCGTGGGGCAGGACCGGCCCCTCTCCCTGCCTTCCCCCGCCGCTCAGCGCTGCATCGACGGCTGCAAATGGTGAGGCCTGTGGCATTTGGGCTGTTGGGTTTGGGTTTTGTTTTTAAATCCTGCCCTCTCCCCTCTGCAGAGCTGTCGGAGATGAAAAAGGGGCTTTTATTGCCAGGGCAGAAGTCACTGGTGGGGAGGGAGGTTCCTAAACTAACTGGAAACATATGGGACTTCATTAAAAAAAAAGAAACAAAAAAACAACAAAACAAGCTTTTTCATTTCAATAGCAAAGCCAACAAGAGCGATTTACAGCCACTGTCCGTTTTCCCATCGTGTGAGCAGTTCACGCTGCAGACAGGGTGCTGGGAAGGGGGTGCCATGTACACCCCACCCTGCGGGTCCCCACCACAGCGGGGGCATGAGGCTGCAAGATGTTTGTACAGGGGCACAGAGCATCCCATGGGGCTCAGTCTGGGACACCCGCAAAGCCAAAACAAACACCCCATTTTAAAAAAAAAAAAAAAAAAAGAGTAATAGAAGCCTAAATGATGCACGTAAGAAAAAAAGAAAAAAAGGGTTAAACTCTTCCAGTCTTTTCTCATAGGAACAGGGGACGGTGGGCAGCCAGAGCCAGGCTGAAGAGCAAGCAAGAAAAGGAGCTTTGGTCACATTTGTCTGATGAGAATCGCTGGTGAGTAACAATAATAATAATAATAATAATAAAAAATAAAAAAAAAGGACTTTAAAATACGCCTTGTAAAAGCAACCAGTGAAGAGCAGAGCACAAAGCATCTCACATGGACACTGAAGGACAGGGCGTAGGCACCTCAGAAACGTCCAAGCTGGGGCAGGGGCAGGAGAGCGACGGACGGCAGCCACCAGCAAGGCTCAGAAATTGCTGAAAATCTCTCGCTTCTTGTTCCAGTCCATCTGCGGAGCTCTCTTCTTCACCCGCTTGGCCCTCACCTTCTCCTTGGCCTCAGCAGCTGTTGGGCTCAGGGTCAGCCCGCTCTCCTCAAACGGGTCTTTCTTCTCCGCGTCTCCATCCTGTACACAGAAGGCAGAAAAGATGTCAGCTCATGGCAGCATCCCCCGCACCGCCATGAGCATGGCCATGGTGTCCTGCAGCGTTTCACCCCACACGGCCCTGGGAGAGGCATCTCCTCCAGCGTGCACAATAAACAAATGCGCAGGGGTGGGGTTTTTTTTGGAGCAGAAGGTCAAAGTCCCTCCCCCATGCCATGTCTGTGGTTTCACTGGCGGAGGCAGCATCTGTGTGGCCACAGAGTTAATTACTACATTGCGTTTTGTGGTTTGGTTTTTTTTTTTTCCCCCCCCCCTTGCCTGAAGAATGTGTGGCTGCCACGGCTGGAAGTGGAAAAGCAGAAACACAGGAGCTGCTGCCAGAGGGAAAACAGGCTGTGCCGCATGTCTGCTGAGAAAATGAAAAATAAGCCCCTGGTGGGGACAGAAAGCGGGGACGAGGGAGCAAGTGGGGTGAGCCTCAGGGCTCGCAGGGAGGGGTTACGGCAAAGCCCCCCCGTCTTCGCCTGCCCGGGCACCCGTTTGCTCCCAGAGCACCGGTGGCCAACTGAGGCAGGGATGGGGCTGCGCGGGAGGACAGCGGCGCCTGCCTGCGTGCCCAGCTGGCCATGCCCAGCACGGCCACCGTCAGACGCCAGTCAAGGCGGTATTTGCTTTGGGAACTGTATTGAAAACAGCATCTTTCCATCTGCTTAAGAAAAGTACTTCTATAATAAGAAAATTAACTTTCCTCTCTAAAGTAACTGCCACCGCGGCAATGTGTCCTCAAGCCAGGAACCCCAGGTGCCCCTCCCACTTACCCCAACCCTCTTGTTCCTTCAGGAGGTGAAGGATGGCCACCATGCCCTCAGGGTACAATTCAAGTCCTGGCCAAAATGCTTTTATTCCATTGCATCCCTGTTAGGGACAGAGCCAGCACCAGGACTCCAAGCCCCTCAAACCCCACAGGTCTGGGAAGCATCGTCCCTGCCCGGACTTAGAATCATAGAATCGTCTAGGTTGGAAGGGACCTTTAAGATCATCAAGTCCAACCATCAACCTAACACTGCCAAAACCAACACTAAACCACGTCCCTAAGCACCACGTCTACTTGTCTTTTAAACACCCCCAGGGATGGTGATTCAACCTCTTCCCCGGGCAGCCTGTTCCCATGTTTGATAGCCCTTTTGGTGAAGAAATTTTTCCTAATATTCATCCTAAACCTCCCCTGGTGCAACTTGAGACCATCTCCTCTTTTCCCATTGCCTGTTACTTGGGAAAAAGAGACCAATCACCCCCTCGCTACACCCTCCTTTCAGGGAGCTGTGGAGAGCAATAAGGTCTCCCCTCAGCCCCCTTTTCTCCAGGCTGAACAACCCCCATTTCCTCAGCCACTCCCTCATAAGACATGTGCTCCAGACCCCTCACCAGCTCTGGTGTCCTTCTCTGGACATGCTCCAGCGCCTCAATGTCTCTCTTGTAGTGAGGGGCCCAAAACTGAACACAGCACTGGAGGTGGGGCCTCACCAGTGCCGAGTACAGGGGGACGATCGCTGCCCCAGTCTTGCTGGCCACACTGTTCCTGGTAGAGGCCATGATGCCAGGACTTGGTCCATCAGAGCTGGTTTCAGCAGGCTCCATAGCAAGTGCAATCTAAAGCTTCGGCTTCATCCATCACACCCACGCTGAGGCTTTCCCAGGTCTCTGTGCCGGGCAGGGCGGAGGTGCCCGAGGAGACCAGCTCGGGGAGACACGGTTGCACCCCGGAGCTGCACGGCTGCACTCCACAAACACGGCGCTCATGTCAATAGCGGGCAAACATACAGAATCAAGACCTTCGGTTTTAAGGAAACATTTTAAAGCCTGCCTACTCACACAGCTGCCCTACCACGCGGGCAAAACTCAAAAATTATGATTTTGCAAACCCTGCTGATAACCATGGGCAGGTCTTCCACCAGCGCTGCGAGAGAATGGCTCCAGCTTTGCTCTGGTTTACAGGTGGCCTGAATGAGCACCTCAGGCTACGAGCTGGGGGGCAGAGCCGCAGGCAACCCCCCTGCCGCTCCCCAGGGACTCTGGTTTCCAGTACAGAGGTGGGACAGCAATCTCTGAAACAGCCCAAAGGCGACTCCACGGGAGGAACCACTGCGCTCAGGCACTGGGAAACAGCCTGGTTTTCCAAAGGCAGCAGCCATTGGATGGGGACATGTATTATTTAATGCTCAGAGGGAAACAGAGATGCCAGACTGCATGCGTTTGGCCGCAGCTCTCGGACACAGCTGGCGTTCGAGATGTTTTAGAGGCTCTGGGTGCTCAGAGGAGGCTGTGTGAGCGCTTGCTGCCATCAGACTCCCACTCCCAGCCGTCTCGGGACAGGGGACAGCACAAGCACTGAGAACCAGCAGAGACCCCACAGAGCACCAGCATGGAGACACTCCTCTATTTTTAGTAGAGCCTCACGCTAAAGATAAATTTTTGAGCACTTTAGAAATCCCCTACTTATTAAGAAAAAAAAAAAAACCCTGCTAAATTAATAACACTGACAGAGTACCAGTCTATGCCTTGTGTTTACTTTTGGTCGCTCATTCAGCTTGTGCAGTGAGGTCTGCCTCTTCTCCGGCCCTCTGCTGCGGTGTTCAGCCAGGCTCCACCAGAGAAACAGCCCCAGCCCTGCAGGTCACCAAAGCCACGCTCCTCCCATCTTGAGCGGCTCCTCTAAACACTGTGATAAATTCACTGTGCTCCAAGCAAAAAGCCATTTGGCTTTTGTAAATTCTGGCCCGCCTTGTTCCTGTTAGCAGCACCTGAACCTCACAGCTCCACTCCTCCCGGCTTCCCAGCCTCGCCTCCCGCCCTGTAGCTTGTCAGAAGAATTACACTTAAGATCCAAAACTCTTGTAGACATCCTTTCATCTTACGCCTCCTTTTTCAAACCGTTCAAGCACGAGTCGCTGCCCAACGAGGCACCAATTAACTTGCTGCTGTTACGCCTTAACGTTTTCCTCTGCTTGGTTTGGGGCAGTGCCACGTCCTCCCCGGGGTCACGATGCCTGAAGGGATGAGCACACGCAAGTCCTGCCAGAGCCAGGACGGAGCATGCATCCACACCTTTGCAAAACTTGTCTGTTAATACGGGACATCTGCTGCTGCCGGTAGAGGCCATGCGACCTCCGCCAGCTTTTCTGTCCCACGGACAAAGATGGGAAAGGTCATCTCTGTGACAGCAGCTCGTGCTGCTACAGGAGACGTCACCCCGAGGGTCCCAAGCCCTTGACCAGCCACACAAAGGAGTTATCGATCCGTCCCAGCAACACGGCCGCCTCCGTGCTGGAACCAGCAGCTGCTGACAGCTCACAGCTCCGTTTCGTGCACATCTACAGTGCCAGAGATGAAAGAAAATGCCGGATTTTGCTCACTGGATGGATACAAGTGTACCCAAGTCTGCGAGACAAAACTGACAACGCACTGAAAGGCACTGCTACACAGTACCATAAGGCATGTACACAGCTACAACAGTACGTAAAAGGGAGGGGGGAAGTTTGGGGTTTTTACCTCCGATTCCTTCCCAGGACTTTGAAGGTCACTGTGAGATGAAGATGTGGATCCTCCATTCAGCTAGTGGAAATTAAAAAGTTAGTCCAGTTTGCACAAAGACAGAATTAGGAAAAAGAAAAAAAAAAAAAAAAAAACACACACGCTCCAGCCCGATGCGGACAGACATTCCAGGGAGAGAGCAATGCCCGGTGTGTCTAGGGACAGAAACAGAGCCTGGAGGGGAGGGTCCTGCCAAAGGGACCCTGCACACACTCATGTGCACACACGGGAACTCCCTGGGATTTGCCGGCAGAGATGCCACTCCCGCACCGGGCAGAGCACGGTCCCCATCCTGCCAGCGCCGGGCAGCCGCTCACCTCCTCCCTCCGTCACTGGGGCCTGAAACCAGCCTTGTTCAACCCCTAAATTAAAGCTGCAGCAGGAAGCAATTAAAACCAGCCAGCAGCAGTTAATCTGAGCTCAATGAGCCTTGGGGACATTATGAGCATCCCTCTCTGCTCTGCAGGCTGGCAAGTCATCCCGACAGGCTCACATGTCACAGGTGAGAGCCAAGGAAAGCCGGCACGCCAGGAGCAAGGCCTCTCACCCCCGATCCCTCTTGATCACTCCAACATGTTCCCCTAAACTGGGCTAAGCTGGGATGCTGCCCAGCCACCCCGGCCATTGGGGCACCCTCGAGCAGGCAAGTACTCACCTGGGTCTGTGCGGATCCGTTTGTCATGGGCTGAGGTACCACACCTAGAGACCACATAAAGAAAATATGCGGTAAATACACCCAGCTGGGATTGCTGGCCTCAGGTCCAGGCAAGCACCCCTTGAGGAACCCCAACCCAGCCATCCCGAGCCTACCTTCTCCCTTGCCCACTCCACCAGCTCAGTGTGTCTTTGTCTCTGGACCGTGCCCTGTGCTGCTTCCGAACCCACGCAAAAGCCTGTCCATCCCCTTTCTGGAACCAAATTCTTTCCCATTCCCCTGACTTCATAGAATCATAGAATAGTTTGGGCTGGAAGGGACCTTTAAAGGCCATCTAGTCCCAACCCCCTGCAATAAGCAGGGACATCTTCAACCAGATCAGGTTGCTAACAGCCCCGTCCAACCTGACCTTGAATGCTTCCAGGAATGGGGCATCTGCCACCTCTCCGGGCAACCTGGGCCAGTGTTCCACCACCCTCATTTCTTCCTTATATCCAGTCTAAATCTTCCCTCTTAGTTTAAAACCATTACCCCTTGTCCTATCGCAAGAGGCCCTGCTAAAAAGTTCGTCCTCATTTTTCTTATAAGCCCCCTTTAAGCAACTGAAAGGCCACAATAAGGTCTCCCCTTTGCTTGACTTCACTCTGTTTTCATCAGAAAACACCTTCCAGGAAGGGAACCAAGTAACTTCCTTCTCTGAGCACTAAATTCAGCACACTCCTGGTTTTTTTTTTTGATTGTTAAATAATTTTTCTCCAGAAGCTGTTTAATCAGGAATCTTAGAAAACAACCCAACATCCTTTGCTGAAATCGGCATCTTGGTGGTGTCACAACAGCGTGTGGCAAACAACCCGCTCCATGGGTATCCTGGCTTTTTTTTTTTTTTTTCCTCACTTCCAACAATTTGGACTCATAGTATTCCACACAATGGCAAACTTTATGCAGATAAACTGCCAGTCACCAAGATCGAGTCATTGCAAAAAGCATTACCATGTCCCATCTGTCCCAGGCTAACAGATGTGTTAATTGTGACAGGATTAATAACTGAATTATGTCGAGCATGAATGATTCTCAGGGCAAAGCCCTCACTCTGTGCATCTCTCCAGCAGAAGACAATGATGTGGATGCACATCACTGTGTAACCCGAAATCCAGTGAAGCAAGAGCAGCGCACGGTGCCCAATGCGGATTGCAACTGCAGAAACCCAGGGCAGCTCGTGGCACGGCTCCAAAGCCATCGTCTCCCTGCACCACGTACAGACACGGCTGAGATTTCCAGTACAAAACAGGGCACCTTTGCATTTAAAAAAAATAAACTCAAATCATAATTTTGAGAGCACGCTGGTGCAAAAGTCTCAGTTACGGTGCTGGGATCCTTGAGTATTTTGTCATACTGACCATCAGACTTGTGTTTACAGTATGATAAACTCTGAGCAATGGTCATCAGAAGAAAGTCAGCTTGTAGCAGAAACGATGCTAAAATTTCTGGTATCGTAAGAAAGATAATGTTACTTAAGTGAGAAGCAAGTTTCAAATCACAAGCAATATTGAAGTGGAACTGGATTTTAAAAAAAAAAAAAAGTGATTTCAAAATTTGGCTTGTCTGGAAATATTTTTGTATTTCCTTAATCCAGAAAGGTGTGTAGCTCTTAAAATACACTCATTGGCTAAAACACTGAGGTGCTTAGGATCAGCGGTAAGACTTTAAAACTGTAAGCTTGAGGTCCAAGCAGCTTGATTAAAGAGTGCCGTTATTATTTCCTCTTACCCTGCCAACAACAGAGTTAACCAGAGCACTTTGTCATCAACACACCTCCTGTCACCGGCCAGGCAGACCCAATTCACCATCTCTGACGAACGCGTCGAGACGCGGTGTCGCGAGCAGTGGAGCCGAGGCAGGGGCTCAAGCACCCACCCGACCCGCACCCCCCGGCGCGGCCGTGGCCCTGGCTGCGTCCCCACCCCGGGGAACAAGGGCTCCTTTATCGCTCCTGCCAGCAGATAGCTCTCGCCCCAGCTCCTCCTCGAACCGACGCGGAGCATCTGACACCGCTTTCGCCCCGTGCGCTTCTCTGCATTGTTTGACCCGTTTCTTTGGACAAAATCTCCCCATTGAGCATCCGAGGGAGCCAGGGTGCAGATCAGATAAGGAAGAGCTGTAGTGGGAAACAGATCTCCCCATTCAGCCGGGACTGGGGAGGGCAGGGGGGGGCAGGACAGGCAGGGGAGCACCCTGCTCCCTCCCCATCCCGGAGCAGCAGCACAACAGGTTGGGGAGCGGACAGGCAGCTTTCTCTGCCAGGTTTCAACAGCAAGGAAATAATTTCCTGCAACAGCCGCTCCTGTGATCGCCGTGGCGTGAAACCCTTCCTTTCGCGTGCACACGGTGTTTGCTCCGGTATTTCTTGATGCACCCACAGGCTCCTTCGCTGGAGCAAAGAGCAACGGGGCATTTATTGCACTCTCCCTCCTGAGACCCCAGCTCAGCACCCCGGGCAGACCGTTCTGTTCCCCCAGACCCTGTGGGGTCCACCCACTCCGACGGCTGACACCCCATCTCTCAAGACCGTGGGTGCTGCAGCCAAAAATGGATGGGCTGGAGGAACGGCCATCGGAGAAGCTTTCCAGCCCCAATGAGACAGACCGGTCCCCACCTGAGCATCCCTCACTGAGCACCCAGCTCCCCCCAGAATCCCACCACACTTTGTCTCAGCCACTTTATGGCAGCAAGTTCCCATGTTAATTATTCACCATGTAAAAATAACAAATTGGGTTTTGGCTAGATTAGGAAGTATTCTCACTACGTATAAATAGCTGGGTGGTGCTCAGGAAACTACTGAGGGATGAGACAGAAGGGAAACATGACTCTCCCTCACTTCTGAAATCCCACCCATGACATGGTGAGTCATGAGAATAGTATAGGGTCACCCAGGGAAAGCAAGATCTCACCTTTGGTGTGTTCCTCTGTGGGGGTCACCCCCAGCTTCTTGAAGTAATCATCTGTTTCAGGGTCCACCACCAGCAGCCTGGCTTCGCTCTCCCTGGCCTTAATGTGGGAAACCACCTCCGAGTGCCGCAGGCCTTCCACGTTTATGCCGTTCACCTGCAAAGTGACAGCATCAGAACCCAATCTGTGCCCACCGCAGCAGAGATGCTGCTCCCAGCTCACAGACCCCCCTGCGGCACAGATTCCTCATCCCTTAAGGGATGGGATTTTCCTTTTTTAATTTCCATTGGGATGATAGGAAGGCCATAGGCTTCCTCCTTCCCCTTCTCAAGCCAGCCATGGTCTCCTACCACCCCCTGCCCGCCTGGTGCCTCTGCCAAAGCATCCTGTGTGTCCCTGCACGCCTCCACCTCTGCCTGCCTCCCAAACACGTCCATCAGGAATCACAGACCCCGGACTCCACCATCACCTCACCTGCCCAGGTCCTGCCAAAACACTCTGGTTGCCTTCTTTAGTGATTTCAAACCCAGCCTTCACCTTAGATGTGCCCCAGCTACCTCAGACTGCCTACGAGGTGCAACCATGTGCACAGGCAGCGGGCTGGGTGCCACCAGTGTGTCCTGCTCCCCAGTCCTGCCCAGGCAGCTGCAGCATCCCTGTGCCATTGTTCATCCCTCCATGATAGAAAACCATGGATTTCCCGTGTCCCCAGCAGGCGAGTCCCCGTGTCTGCTGCACGGATTCATTTCTCCCTTCCCTGCGTGCGAGCCGGGACCTACCAGGGAACGTGATCCTCTGCTCCCGATTGTTCCCCGAAGCGAGGGGACAATTGTGGTTTCGAGGCATTGTTCTCGGTAGGGAATGAATCACCCTTTGTCCCGCAAGGGAAGGTCTCTGCACCACCCAGCCCCTTGCTGCTGGACCAGCTTTTGTTTGATAAACTCTTTTCAGTGCTCCAGCCCGTCTGTCTCCGGCAAAGCTCAACCCACCCTTCACCGCCCATCCCGCCTTTGGCATCCGAAGGCGCCTGCCCACAGGACAGCAGAGCGATGCGCTAGTTCAGCTCGGATGGAGAAGGGGAGAGAACGCTGGTGGTACGGAGAGCGCTAGGAACGCAGTAACCTCCTCCTTTTAAAAATAGCTACTCTGTTACTGAAGCTTTCTGAAACAAATCAAAGACTTCAGAAATCTGCCCAGAAATCTCTCCAGGTATCACCACCATCAACATATTTTTATTCCTCCTCCACCCGCAGACAGGCAACTGCCTTCTTCCATGCTGGACCCTGATACACAGAGCGCACCGATGCCTGAGCTGGGGATGGAGCCCAGGAGCGGGGTAACCCCATCCCGGCAGCCCCCCGGGGAGCTGCGCCACGCCAGCGTGGCATTGCCCCAGCAGCACCCAGGACGTTGCAGCCCATCCCAGGGACACAGGACAGCGGATGAGGCTGGTCCTGGCCCAGCCATGGTCACTCTCGCTGCAGAGTCATGGCTGCATGGCAGGGGAGGCGAGCAGCCACCGCCTCTGGGTCGTGCTGAGGCTGTCAGGGGGCTGGAAACCCTCCAAAGGAGGGTTTCCAGCCCCCTGACAGCCTCAGCACGACCCAGAGGCGGTGGCTGCTCATTCCCACTTGCAAAGTGACAATGCTTGCAGAGCCTGAGCTGGGCCAGCTCCAAACTTTGGGTTCCCCTTTGCGTTTCAGATGCCTCAACACAAAGCTGGGGGAGAAGCAGGTCCTGAAGGACCAGGACACAGGTGCGAGGGCTGGGATGGAACCCCCTCCTCAGGCTTCGCATCTCACTGGCTGCCTCAGCTGCTGGGCTTGTCACCCCTCTCTGTCCCCAGCAGCGTCCTCCTGCCACTCCAGGTCACCCCAATTCATGCCCAGCGCTCACCCCTGGTTGAGTTCGGCCAAGCGGCGCAGGGCTGCTCTCCCCCCATCCCAGCACCCCCAGCCCACCCAGGGCAGCAGGGTTGGGGGCCATCAAATATTTATCAAAGCCCCAAAGAGCCGGTAGGGACAGGATCGGGTTTCCGAGCTCGCTAGCTCACCCCTCGCCGCTTTGTGTGTGCCCGGCGCTCCGCCAAGCACCGATAAATAAATAACACAACCCCTCGCCGTGACACCGCGCGGCCGCCGGCACCCCGCTCCCGGCCCCACGCTGCTCCCGGCATTAAACTTTCAGGTGCCGGGAAGAGGCAACAGCTCCCACTGGCCAGGGAACAATTATCCACGGGGCTAGAAAGCAGGAGAGTGTTTCGGTTTCAGTATTTCCCCGACTCGCCCGGCTCTGCAAGATGCGAGTGTTTTCTTCCAGGAGTGCAATCCCCATTCCCGCTCTGAGCTGACAGCAAGAGCCACGGCTTGGTCCCCACGGGAGGGTTTTGGGGTTCACCCTCCTGGGGAAGGGCCATGCATCCCCCCCCAGCAGGGGACACCCAGGTCCTCCCGCAGCGCAGAAGTGAACGGGGTGATGGCTGGCGTGCCTGGGGCACCGGCTGCCGGATCAAGCCCTGCCTGTCCCTCTGTCTGGATCAAGCCCTGCCTGTCCCTCTGTCTGGATCAAGCCCTGCCCAAAGCGCAGGCAGCTCTGGATTGGGAAACTTCATTCTTCTGAAAAAACAAGACAAACAAGCTGAAGGGAGGGTGATTCCATCAAAACTTGTGTGGTCCAGCACTCGGTGACCAGGAAGCTGCTTCCAAGAGTAGTTTCATAGAATGGTTTAGGTTGGAAGGGACCTTGAACATCATCAAGTTCCAACCCCCCTGCCATGGGCAGGGACACCTCCCACCAGCCCAGGTTGCCCAAGGCCACGTCCAGCCTGGCCTTGAACACCTCCAGAGATGGAGCCTCTGCAACTTCTCTGGGCAACATCTTCCACAATTTTGCATCTTAAAATCTCTGCAAAGCTTTTCTGCCCTCTTTCCTAGCGCTTGCCTGGCAGGCATCAGCTCAGCCGGGCAGCACCAACACGTCCCTACGCCCGCAGCAGGACGTCAGACCGGAGGGTGGCTGGGCAGGAGGCCACCCCCTCCCATGCGCTGGCAGTGGGACGGGTCCCACAGGTCCCCACATCCCTTTCACTGCAG
Organism: Vanellus vanellus; assembly: GCF_965231255.1. Taxonomy (NCBI): domain Eukaryota; kingdom Metazoa; phylum Chordata; class Aves; order Charadriiformes; family Charadriidae; genus Vanellus; species Vanellus vanellus. The sequence goes on from NC_138919.1 coordinate 12,832,095, forward strand.
AGGGCAGATCCAGCTCCAGCACCAAGCAGCATCAGGCAATGCCAACGAGCGCAGGGCTTGCTGTGCTGGGGGGATGAGATGGGCACCCATCAAGCATCCCATCTATCCATGGGATCCCACTGCCACCCTGAGCCCCCGTGATGGGCACAGGGGCAGCAGTTCACCTGTTCCGACCCTCTTCTGTGCCAGCCAGAGCCAGCAGCAGCATCTAGATTCCAGCACTTGCAAGTGCCCACTTTGCACGAGCTGCCAAAGGACCACAAAGCTGCTCTCAAAAGACCTCAAAGCCACTGCCTAAGCACCCACATTGGTCTTATGGTTCCATACTATGAAGGAACATGGGGGGGATCTGATGGAAAAGGTCACAGGACAGGGGTCTGTTTCAGCTTCAGGCTTCCCGAGGGTCCCATCACTTCTGCTGTCCCTCTCCCTGCCCGTGAGACGGGGGACAGGACCCAGCCACTCCTGCCAGGCTGGGCAGGATTGAACATCCCTGCGTGACACGTGCTGAGGAAACCCCGAGAGGCTTCCCAGGAAGGGAGGTGCTGAGCCCCCGTGCCGTTACCTCCACCAGCCGGTCCTGGGGCCGCAGCCCCGCTCTGGAGGCCGGTGAGTCGGGGTCGACCGAGCGGATGAACTGCCCCGGCCGGGACTTCTCACTGTGCAAGTTGAAGCCGTAGCCATTGGGGCCTTTCTTCAGGTGGCAGAGACGCGGGCACAGCTCCTTCTGTCCGTTTAAATCCTGATTAACAGAGAAAAGGGTCAGGGGGAGAGAAAGCATTTAATTTACAGGTCTGGTTTTGCTCTAAAGCAGATGCAATCATAAATAAAGCTACCAAGGAAGCACCATATCTACACCCCATGCTCCCGTTCCCCTGAACGGGACAGCTTAACAAATGAATTTCCTCTCATTGAGTCTATTTTAGAAAATCAATTGTCCTAAACCACTCCAGAAAAGTTAAAACAAAACAAAAAAATGCATTTCCTTCACCAGAAGCAGCCCAGATAAAGTCCACCCATACGCCGAGACCCCCCCCCACCCGGCAGCGGCCGAGCCCCACGGCCACAGCCGCGGGCAGGGAGGAATTGAACCCCCGAGCTTGGGCAAAGCACACAGGCCCATCAAGACATTGCATTAACCTTAGTTATTTATTTAAGGCAGTGCCATGCCCTTGGTCCCGGTGACACCAGCATCGCCTGCAGGTATGATCACATCCCAGCAGAGGGGCTCTGGGGTGATGAACCCCACGCCTGATGGCTCCCTGCAGCTCAGAAAGGCTGAGCTTGCTGTAGGATGAACGGTACAGGAGCACACAAGGAGGTTAGCGCCTTCCCCCCATCCCATGGAAAACGCTTTACAGCTCCTCAGGGCAGCCAGGGGAGCAACAAATACCAGCTTTTCTCCAGGTCTGCAGGACTCATTCCACTCCCGCGGATGCTGCTGTCCCCACCAGCCTCCGCACAGCCCCTTCCAGCCCACACACACTGGGCAGCACCGGCTCACGACACTGCACCGTGTCCCCAGCAAGAGCTGCCTTGGAGATACGGGTTTTCATTTTCATCTGCAGTTTAAGGAAAACACCCCCTGTGGCTGAGTTTCAATCTTTCGTTAAAAGAAATGCCGCTCCCCTCCTGCTAACAGACCTTTTTTTTTTTTTTTTTTTTCAGATCACATTTATGGTGAAATCTCTTACAGCCTTTCCTTTCAAATTAAAAACCCACGCAGCAATTCCTTCCACGTTCCCATCGTTGCCAAAAGGTACCATGAAACACCAAACCTGCACTCCCCTCCCCTCCCCGGACAGCACCGGGGCTCCTACGTGCCGTGATGGCTTTGCACAGGAGCTGCCTGTTCTGGCAGCTCCTTGCACTCACAGCATCATGGGGTTTTTTTCCGCAAAATACCCTCAATATTGCTTAAAAGCTGCTTCCTCTCCAGGAAAGGGCTGCAGGAGCCAAGGGCGTCCCCATGGCTGATGCCCAGGAGACCTGGCCTGGCCACCACCCCCATGGGGGACCCCAGGGACGATGCCAAAGGGGGCTCCAGCTGCACATGGACCCTGTGCGGCAAGAACCAAGCAAGCCAAAGGACGTTTCCCACTGCCACCGTGGAGCTGGACTATCTGCAGGGTCCTCGCGTGCCCCAGTGACGATGACAGGGAATAACTCCATTCGCAATGATACAAGGTGATTTTTGACCACTGCGAGTCACAGTGGGGCAAATACAGATGGAAGCGAAGAGCTGAATCCATTCACCAGCACCCGTTGACCTCCCGGCTCCCTGTGGGGACAGCGGTGACCTGCCAATGGCACCCGTTGGGTCAATGCCCAATTCCCACAGGAGAAGCACAGCATGCAAGAGAGCCGATTAGCGGGTGGCTGGGCACTGCTGGTGAGCTGCCAGCTCCTGCTGCCGGGGCCACCACGGCTAAGTCACTTTGGGGGCTGATCCCATCTCCTTCATCCCCTCAAGGAAGGGATTTTCCAGAGGAGCACCAGGCAGGGACCCGCTCTGCCGCCTTTCCCCTTCGGCACAGCCGCGGGGCACTGCTCCCCGCTCAGTACCTGCGGGCACCGCGTTGATGCAAACGGCAAAACACCACCAGTATTACGCCATGCACGTCCCTGTCCCCAGCTGGGCTCCCACTCCGCAGAGCTCAGGGCCAGAGGATCCCCCGGCACACGGCATCAGCCGTCACCCGCGCCGAGCACAGGCACCGTCGGTCACACAAACGCACCCAGTTGAGGGGACACGGCTGCCACTGGCAGGGGACAGAGGCTGCAGATGATGAGAGATAAGACCCAAACAATCCCAGCAAGAAATACCCACTTCACGCTACGCAGAGCACGTGTCCCTGTGCTGTGAGCTGTGACCGGGGCCACCCGGCAAACAGGGGCTCTGGACACCCCCCCAGCACCCGTGGTGGGCTTTAATGCAACAGGATGGGACCTGGGGATGGGGTGGGACCGGGGGACGGGGCGAGGGGAGGCAGAAACCCACCATGACTGCTTCACTGCGGGGGGGAATGTCCCCCTCACCCTTTGTCCGACCCCACACGCACCCGCCGGCTCGACGGGATGTAAATAAATACCCCAGCCCAGCTCTCCTCAAGCTGCTTATGAAATGCTCAAGCTGGTGGAGGCGTTCAAGGAACAACTCTGGCGTGACTGCAGCCTCCATCCCTGCGTGGCCCTTTGTTGGGAATACTAATGAAAAGAAAAAAAAAAAACCACAAAAAAAAAAAAAAAAAAAAACAAAAAAAACACACAACAAGATACCTAACGCATCACTTAAGGCCACATCTTCTCATGGCGGCTGACCACACCAAACCGCCTCCATCTCCTCCGTGGCTTGCTGCCTCACGTGGAGGAGCTCTTCCAAACACAGTCCCTGCGGGGCTGACAGCCTGAACCCCTGTGGGACACCAGCCCTGCCGAACCCCAAAGCGGGGAGGTGAGAGCAAAGCCTTCCCCAGGGCCGAGCACCCCCTTACAGCCACATGCACCCGCTTGCACGGTCCATGCCGACTGCGCTCTCCGACAGGGAGCGACGAGATCGGTCCCAGAGTCCCAGGGCAAAAAGCAGGGGGAATTTTGGCCGTGGCTGCAATGCCCAGGGGAGACAGAGGTGGATCTGGACTCAGGACCAGCTTGACCAGCTCAATCCCAGCACCCGAGAAGAGAGGGATGCGAGATGACCACCCCTCGCTGGATGCCAGGTCACAGCTACCAATGATGCCATCGCTCCGGTGCAGGAGGGGCATGTTGGCTGCCCAGACTCCTTGGGGCCAGAGTGCCAAATTCTTCCAAAAACACTTAAAAAAACCGAGAGCTGCTCTCAGCCCCGCCTGTCACAGGCATCGGGGCTCACTCGGACCAGCTGCAAACCGTAGCCGAACATCTACAGAGACTAACTTGGCAATGCAGTTTTTTTATAAAAAAAAGCACAGAGGGAGGTGCAAGAAAAGCATTACTGACTGCTCACGCACACAGGATGGAGCTGAACTTGCAGGGCACATGGATGCTACCAGGACAAGTTTTGGGGGAAGAGAGACCCACAGACACCTGCCCGGTGAGATGCTCTCGGCATCGACGCCGCAGTGGGCAAATGGGTTCTCAAACAGGAAAAATCATCAGTGCAACATCCGAATCATCAGTGTGAAACGGAGAACAATCGGTGCAATGTCCACTGATCAATAAAACCCGGCTCTTGCCAAGACCAGCCCCGTGGCTGCCGCGCTCCCAAAGCGCTTTAGCTACCTGCTGAGTAAAAGCCAGGACCTGCTTTAAAAAGTAAGTAAAAGCCGCGACCCCGCGCTCGCATCCTTTCCCTCCGCAGATTTAGCACGCCTGTATTTTTCCCATGGCCCCGGAGCGGTTAGTTCACCCTATCTGCAAATATTTCCAGCTTGCCTTGGAGTTCTTCAAAAACTGAAGAAAACAGGAAATGATTCAACCGGCCAAAGAGGGTCGGATCCGCGCGACCTTAAAGGATGCACGGGGCTCCGCGCAGCTAGGAAAAGGGGGGCACGTCTCACAAGCAGAGGGGAACGCGTCTGGGATCATCTATCTGGGTTTAAAAAGGACCTTTTTAAACCATTTTCCTCTCACTCGATTTTTACAGGGTCAGAGCTCTGGCAGCAGTGCAAAAGCATCAAGAAAAATCACCCGAAAACGCCACGCTGTAGCTGCCATCCCAGCGCGGTGATCCCCAGGGCTTGGCAGGCGGCTTAGGGGGGGGAAACACGCCGGCAGGGCCAGTCCCTCCGCCTTCGGGGGATCCCCCGGGATCACCAGGGAAATCAAATTACTCAATAAATAAACCACGCAGGGGAAAGCTTCGTCTGTCGAATCCCTTTGGCGGTGGTGACCAGTGCGGTGTCCTACACCGGCTTGTTCTGCTTTCACCACAAAATCTTGAATTCAAGGTCCTTAACTGAAATGAATTAGAGATCTTTGTTTAAAAAAAATAAAAAAAAAATAATCCCAATTCAGCATCTGTTCTGAGCAGAAATCCCCAGGCAAAACTGCTTATCCTACCGCAGAGATGATCCAGGGCTTTCGCAGGGCTCTTAAACCTCCTGACTAACGCAATCCTCGGCCACTGGAAAAAACAGGTCTTAGACCACAGCTCTACAAAGCCCCTCTCTGGGATTAAGCAAACACCGACGCTCCCTTCGCTTCACCCAGACCCGAGTACATGCTCAAACACTTTGCATTACATGCTCTGTTGACACGGAGCTGCTGCACCTCTTGCCAGCTCTGCTATTTATTTTCTTTTTGACCGGTGCCAACGTTTCCCTGGTTGTGTTCTGGGAAGATATTTCCCTAAGCTCCCGGGGGGATTTTTGCCTTTTTGTGAAACCCAAGCCCTGCAACAGTGGCACGTTATCCGGGACCCCCAGAAACCCACCAACACTCACCTGTACGCAGAGAAAAACCCTTGCAGAAACGCTACGGTATTGCTCTGGAGGAGGCTTTGCTGCCCTTTCACACACCAAGAACATAAAAGCTAGTTTAGGTTAAGTTAGATTCACACATATACTAGAAACCTAAGAAAAATTAACTTTTTTTGTCTGTTCGCATACAAAAGAAATTGCACGCAAAAACATTGCAAAAGAGAGTGGTTGGTTGTTTTTTTTTTTTTCCTAGGGATCCAGATACTACCAGTGGCTGTTAATTTCATAAATTGGATTAAGAAGCAATGGCAAGGCATGTCATAGTCCACCTACAAGCACGCTGTCTATACCCATCCACAGGTATGTGTGTGCGAGTGCAGATAAACGCTGCCTGGACGATAAGCCGCATTGCCACACCACCCCTGGAGCTGCTGCTTGAGGCAAATGATCGTCATTTTAGAAGGAAAAAGGTTTCGGAAATGCTGTTCAAGCTGGTCCATTTAAAAATGCACAAACAAGACATTAAATAACAATGAAATACTTTCAATAAAAAAAAAAAAAAAACACCCCACACCAACCAAAAAACAAACAGTGGTTGGGTGTTACCAGCTCTCACAATCTCACAGCAACTCTTGCTGATTCCCCCCCCCCCCTTAGATTTTCCAGTGCCGCTGCTGGGAGCCAGGGACACCCCTTGGCTCACTGGGGTCCCCCGGGGCACCCCCACCCCCAGCTCACTGCGATGCCACAGCACAGGCTTCGTGCCACCCCTGTGCAGCTCCCTGCGGTGCCCAGGACTGTTCCCACTTCGTACACGTGGATGTTTCAGGCACGCTCCACCGCGGCGCCAATATCATAAATGTCACCGGCTCTGATTAACAAGGGGTTTCCACGCAATTAATTAGTACCTGCCAACCTCCGTGCAAGCAGAATCCCCTTGCAGAAGCACCAAACCACCACCGCTTTGGTCTTTTTTTTTTGTTTCCTGAAACAAACTCACCTCCTGCATTTCGAGGGGCGGCGGAGCAGCTCCCCCCGCTCCGCTGTCCAAGCAAAAACCCACCCACCCCTAGAAAAGCTCCAGCACCCACACACCAGCCCCAACTCAACGCCATGAGCCGTCAGAGACCTGCTCGCCATCCCCGCTGACCCGGCCCCAAGCTCCCGCTCTGGGATGGGGCTGCCCCCACGCTCCCCCCAGCCCCTGCCCGCTGCCTAACCTGTGCCTTCAAACCATCACCTGCGGCTGGGGATGAAAAGGGGTTTTCAAAGACCTCTGTCGTACAGGAACACACTTTTAAGCATGATGAAAACTCGCCACCAGCCCGGCCCGGTGAGCTCTCTCCCAGCCCTGGACGACCCAGCCACAACAGCCGTGGGTCTCTCCCTGCCCAGGACGCTCACAGCCGGCGGTGGCCAAGTCCCAGGACCATCTCCAGCCCCTCCGCCCCACAGCTCCCCACGCTGCACAAGCCAACACATGCCCTGTAATGGGCTAAAACACCTTGAAAAGTCACGCTTTAGGGGTTTATTCCAGGAATAACACACCAGTGCCAGCATGGACACCCATCTCTCCCAGATCCTCCAGGAGAGGGGGAGGAGGGCTGATGTGGCTGCCCCATCCCTGGAGGTGTTCAAGGCCAGGTTGGATGGGGCTTGGAGCAACCTGGTCTGGTGGGAGGGGTCCCTGCCCATGGCAGGGGCGGTGGAACTCAATGATCTTCAAGGTCCCTTCCAACCTAAACCATTCTACGTTTCTACAAGCACACACACACACACACACAGCGCTAGTCTAGCAGCCGAGGGTAAGTCGGTACCATTTGCTGCGGGAGCCCAGCGGGTCCCGGCACACCGTGGGGCAGAGCAGCTCCTGCAGACCAGCGCGCCGAAGCCACGATGCTGCTGTGCACCTCAGCAAGGGGTTTTGCCCCCTGAACCTCCTCCAAGGCTGAAGGGATGCTCTCGGCACCACTGGGAAGCACGTGAAGTCCCACCGGCGGCACCGTGAGGAGAGCGGGAGCTCTGGCCCCACTCATCCCCCTGGAACAGGGATTTGCTCAAACCAAGCCAAGCTCATCTGCCACGGGCACGACGGCTGCCTTGGCCCCGTCACAGCACATAATCACTGGAGATCAGGGCTCACCACCTAATCGGCTCAATCCTGCCTGAGACCACTCCACACACAGCACTCCGCACCCGCTGGTGCTTTCAGGGCTGCTCCCAGCATCGCCTCCGTGGCCCAGCCCGGTGGGCTTTGCCGTTTCCTGGGGGCAGCCAAATAGGGTCTCATTGCTGCTGTTAGGAATCGCGCCGCCCGGACGCACTCCAGGCTCCAGATCAGCCTGCGACACGTCAAGCCTTTCCGCCTCTGCTCGGCCGAGCTGGAGAAAACACAGGCAGGAGCGTTCCTGCCTAATTTACATTGTTAACATATTTTCTTTTAAGTCAGCTCCCGTGGCGTTTCCCCTCCTTTCGCATGTGGTTTCAGTCAGAAAATGGTTCCTTTGCTCACCTGCTCCCTGCAAAGAAAACCTCCACTGGCTAGGGGACACCGGGCTCCCATCCTGTCCCATGGCCACCTCGGGACACCGAGATGTCCTGGGGGACAAGGGACATGGCTCAGGGCCTTGATGTCCATCCTTGCTGCCTTGTCTGCAGCCAGGACCTCTCCGTCCTCTGCACTTTGGCTTCCACGCTGCAGGGAGGGATGCACGGGAGGGATGCACGGCTGCCTCTGGTAGTTGCAGAGGAGAAGGGCAGCTCCAGCAGCGCAGGATCCTGACCAAAGCCTGAACACCAGGAGGCAGAGCAGCAAAGGGTGATGCTGGGAGCCGGGAAGGAGCTGAATGGGGGGAGAAACCCGCGCAGGAAGGGGACCCGGGGCTGCAGTGCCACCAGAACAAGGAGCCCATTTACACCCGCCCTGACACGGGCACCCTCCCTTGGCAGTAATGGTCATACTGGGAGCCGAACCAAGCCACAGGCAAAGATTTAATTGCCACTATTATTACTACAATTTTGTTGGAAACCCAAAGGCTCCTGCCTTTGCTCAGATTTAGGGATGCACTTAACTCTAAGCAGATGCTTATCACCCTGACCTGGGAAGCCGGGGGGGGGGTGGGGTGGTCCTCACATCCCCAACGTGAAAACCCGCTGTCTTTCATGCTCCAAAGATGAGGAAAGCTGGGAGACGTGGCAGCCTTCACCGTGGCTGCCGGCGGGACCCACAGCCCTGCTCGCCGTGAGAACCGGGGAGGCTTTGGGCTCGTGCCACAGCCAGGAGCAGGATTACCGCCTCCATTCACTGCCGTGCCAGGGAGCCGCTGCCTGCTACAGCGGGGCTGGTTTTCATTCCCCTTCCCCCAGGAATGACTCAAATTTTCCCAATAAAGCAGCACCAGAAAGGGGGCCATTGTAGCCCTGCATCCCCCCCGGGCCAGGAGGACCTCGGTGACACTTTGGGGAGGCGGGGGGGGGGGGCTGACTGCTGATGGCAAACGTCAAAGGAGCCTCAAAACCAAGCCAGAAAGCAGGACCGCCATCCGGCAGTGCTGCGAGGGGGGAGGCAGACCACCCCCAGGTCTGTGCCGTGGGGTGAGAACACGGCCACTCTCCCACCGCTGGGAAAAGCGGAATGAGGATGCTGCTGGGACTTCCCAACTCCTGGATGGTCATCAGCTCCACACCAGGATGCTGCGCCCCCCCCCCCCCCCCCCCCCCCCCCCCCCCCCCACTGCTGGGAAGGGCTCGGGGGCTCCCCCACTTTCCCTGGCCGCACACATTTCACCCAGCTCGTCTCCCAGCTCGGAGTCAGCCAGCCCCGAAACGGCTCAAAACTCCAGATGTTGGTGAAATGCTATAAATAAAGGAGGGGGAAGGGGAGAGGCGGCTGGTGGGACTCCAAGCCCACCGAAACATAAGCAGACGTTCCCTTTCCTCGCAGGGCCAGGCTGCATCCATCCACAGCTGGGGGTGGGGAGAAAGGCGGCAGTTCCCGCACCCAGAGGTGGCGAGACACCCCCCAGCACCTGCAGAAAAGGGAGGGGGGTGGGGAGCATAATTTAGAGGTTTACCACCAGCCAAGCCAGGAATAAATCCTCAGGCAGGACCAGCTCAGTAAACAACCTGCTTCCATTTTTATACAGCCACAACGCTAATTACCGCCCGCCCCATTAGCCAAGGAGGTGTTTCAGCTCAGAACCAGCCATCAAGAGGAAAAAAACAAACAAACAAACAAAAAAAACCCCAATCACTTTGTTCTTTCAGTACAGACCCAACAGCCTGACTGACACTTGCTCTTAAAGCTTGTTGCTTCACAGCATCTCCTGGGCAGCAGCCACATCACAACAGCCGGGAGAAAGTTTTGGGTCCTCCCTAAGGGTGAGCAGGGACTGCGGCAGCACCTACGGCAATCACTGCCCCAAGAGAAAAGAAGGGGCTCAAACACGGCCGAACCACCCACAAAATACCTTTTGGCAGAGCCTGTGATCACCCTGAAAGAGAGTTATCTTAAATATCGCCAGGAGGAGAGGAGGGGTGCTGCAGGTTCCTGAGGGTACTGGCACCAACCACGCCATGGTGCCACCATCCCTCCACCGACCCCAAACCGCCAGGCAACTCACCTGCCCACGCGCGCTGCCAGCCCCCACATGAGCTCTGGGCTTTTGTAGCTTATTTAAATTGCTTCCATTATTCAAATTGCTCTAATTATTTAAATTGCTCCAGCTGGGTTTGAGTGATAGAAGCATCAAAAAAATTATATATATATATAATTTATTTTTTTTTTTAAAGGACAAAAGGCATTAAGATTTGTGCTGTTCTCCCTAACAGCTGCAGCACTGCTGCCCCAGCATCCTCACGCCAGCCCGGGGTTCTCGGCCAGGCGCCCCAGGGGGCTGCTGGAGGAGCAGGGGCTGCACCGGCACGCACACCCAGCGCCCTTTGGATGCATCCCACCGCTTTCTCTGCCAACGCTCAGCACAAAGGGAGCCACCGAGGATGGCAGGCGAGCCAGGAGACAGCCGAGCGATCCCAATTAGCAGTGGAAAGCGTCCAGCCACGGGTACTCGGCAGGACCCACGGCCAAACCGCAGCTGATATGGTAATTTGGATATCTTCAGTGGGTGAGTCTCCAGCCCCCGCAGGGTCTGCTGCAGTGGATGGAAGCACTGAGTCGGGGGCTGGCTGTGCCAGACAGGGTGATGCCAGGTCCCTGCTCTGTCCTTGGTCACAGCCCGATGGATTTGACGTGCAATGGAAACTCTGTGCCCGCAGGATGACTCCTTCCAGCAGCCAAGGCGAAGGATGATGCCCACAGACGGTCACAGCGGGTACCGAGCCTCGGCAGGGACCCACCATCCTCAGGGACACTCACCCTGAGCCCTGCAGCCATTTCGGACACAGTGTGGCTTGTCACTGCTGACCCTCAGCCCCCCAGCAGCCCTTTCCAGGGCAATGCAAAAGCAATCAGGAAAAAATTAACATGGTCCTTCACTGTCCCCTGGCACTGCAGGAGCAGTGTGAAGAAGGGGTACGCATCCTCCCTGAGCCATGCACCAAAGTGTCGGGGTCTCCTCCAAGCCTGTGCACCCCAGCCAGGTCCCTTGCAGGTGCTATGGGATGCAAAGCCCGTGGGAGAGCGGGGCGGCCGTGCCAGCACCCTGCCACAGAGCCAGACCTCGGCCACGGCCCCAGGCACGACAAAAGGTTATTATCCCAATAAACTGCTGGGCAGGAGAAAACAAGAGCAGGAAGGATGTGAAGGGTGGGGAGGACGCCTGATGTCCAGCCCACGGTGACAGTGCCTGCCAGGCTGAGCTCCTGCCCTCCGCCGGGCACCGGAGCACGGTGATGGGAAAAGCATTCCACTTGCAGCCTCCCACCAGTGTTTCACCTTTAAGAAATTTGCTGCCAAAGAAATTAGAGCCTGACCTCATCAGCTGCCAATGCCCTAAGGCGAGGAGGTAAGCCTAGATTTGCCCCTCTCTGAAATCCCCAACATCGTGCCGCAGCTCCGGCTACAGCATTACGGAAATCCCTGAGCACAAAGGAGCCTCTCAGGAGAGGGGCTGCAGCCGGGGCCATATCCTGAGGAGGACCACGCGTCCCCAGTGGGGACAACCCTGACAAGGGTCACCAGTGGGCACATCCCTGGTGAAAGGATGTCAGCCCAGTGCAGCTCCGTGGGGTCAGTCTGATCGCACCCAGCTCCCCCCAGCAGCGATGCCACCGGCCGAGTTGTCCCTGCCATTCCTCCGCAATCCTAACAGCCGGGGAATTTCTCTCAGCCACAAGCTGGGAGAAGCAGCATTTTTTCCCCCCCCGCTTCGCTGGCGTTTGAGCAGACTCAGACAGCGAAGGCGGCCGTGCTCTCCCCTGGGCAGGGCTGGAGCCAGGAACAGCAGCTCAGGCTTGGCTGGGAGCAGGGAGCAGCTGGCCCAGCCCAGGGAGAGACACCGAGGGAGGGAGGATGGAGGAGACCGAAACCGCCACGTGCATATGTTTTCTTTAAGAGAGACAACTTTTCCAGCACAATCTGCCAAGAGAACACGCAGCCGGGATGCCGGCAAGCTCCCCTGCTCCAGAGGAGCAGCTCTGGGACAACACAGGGCGGCAGCGTGGGTCCTGGCAGGCTGGGATTTGTCCAAGAAGAGAAACATGGCATCTCCGTTCCGGATGCAAAGGGATCTCGCCAGATCCAGAGGGATCCGTTTTCCAGTGGGTCAGAGGGAAAGGAGTCAAAGAGCATCAGTCACTTTGTGCAGGGCTCAAACCACAGCTCGAGCCGCTGGAACAAGGGGAAAAGTCCTTCCCACGCTCACCATGAACCCCCCTGGGTGAGGGGAGGGATTGCTGCGGGCGATGGGAAGGCAGCGGGAGATGCTGGGAATGAGCTTCCCCAATCGTGCTGCAACGGAGAGCTCGTGGACCGCTGGGGAGAGATGTGCCTCATTCTGTGGCATCCCAAATCAAAAGCACAACTGCCACCCACAGCTGCACATCTCAATGTTCTCAGCACCGCTGCAAGGACAGGCGGTGGATCCCAAACGGAGCCTCCTGCCCAGGGCAGGACCCAAAGCACACCGAGCTCACGCTCGCTCGCAGCCGGAGGCTCTGGCCAGAGCCACGCACCATAAAACCACTGACCATGCCGTATCAACCTGCCCTTTGGACTCTTCAGCTTCTCGATGAGGCCAAGCCTTGAGCAATCACCAAATCGTTTGTTAATGCTGGCCCCATTCCTTGCCTTTAATGACCCTGGGTCATTAGCAGGAATCCAGTCGTACCAGCTTTGCGCTCCCACAGCGACTAGCTTGGCACCACCGATGTGGAGGGAAATCCCCCTTGAGATGGGGGGGTCTCTCGTGCGGCATGCCAGGGAGCACCAGGGCCTCGTGCGATGCACCAGGCACTGCTCCCTCCCCAGGGAACACCATACACCCCGTTACATGCAGGGCTCTCTCAGCCACAAACCCAGGGAAGGAAAGATATCTTCTCATGGGTTGAGGTTGCTCAGGCTCTTAACTCCTGGCGTTCACCCTGCGGGCTGCATGGCCCCACAGCGGCACACGTGCCAGGGCTGTGCGGGACCTGGGGGACACTGTCATGGGACCATGTACCAAACCCCACATCCCACAGCTGCTTTCTGCCCGCTGTGATCCGCTTCCCACAGGGCCCAGCACCAACCCGACCGCTGCCCCAAGAGCCTCATTTTTGGGCATGGGGTGCAGTCCCCAGCAGGTCAACAAATAACCCGCAGCCCTGCAGAAAGCCAGCTGATCGCCGAGGTGTCTAACATGGGACAGGGAAGCCAGTGATCTGCACCATGGCCCAGCAAGGATGCGGCTCCTGGTCCTCTCCCGGAGTCCCCACAGCCTCTCCTGGCCCTGGAGGAAGAGGTTATGGCTGTTGTATTTAGACTTGCAGAGCCCAATAAAGCACACGCAAGGTGGGAGAGAGACCACGCGAGCCCTTCGGGGCTGATGATCTCCCCTTGCTCTGCCACCAAGCCCACCTCATGCCCATTCTGGGGCGAGGGGGTGCAACGGACACAGGACGGGATGAGTTGGGTGCCGCCCCGCAGGTGCTTCAGCTCCGCAGAGCGCACCCCACGCTCGCCGCACGCCTTCCTCCCAGCTCCCGCCACCGCACAGCAGCGTTTCACCGCCCCAGCTGTCCCCAGCATGGGGACACATCTGCGCCTCCCCAGCCCGGCCCCTGCCCGGGAAAAGGGGGGTGTGGGGGGGAAACAGGCGCTGCTCTGTGAGCGCCGGGGAGCATCGGGACCAGGGAAGTTCAATAGTTTACTACCAATATTTGTCTTGGCTGGGCGGCACGGCTTGCTGGAGGAAACGGGGCAGGGGGAGGGCTCCAAACATCCTCTGCATTCCTTATAATGAAAGTAAAGCCAGTGCTGTGGCACCCGCGCTCGGGGTTAACCAAATGTAAGGCCTTTTGTATTTAAAAAATCCTGCAATAAAATATCCAGGGGTGCAATTTTCCAAAAAGCAGGAGGAGTGAGGGGCCTCGGTCCCAGCCCTCCGTGTGGCACACAAGCTACCTCCTCTTCCTCCTCCCCAAAACTCACCACTCAAAAGCTTTTGCACAAAATCTGCCCATCGAGCTGACCTGGACACAGCACCCAAAGCCTCCGGCTTTGTCTGGGGCTCTCCTTAACCTCCCCTCCACAACTCAACCCTCCTTCCACAGCGAACTTTGCAAAACACCAGCGTCAGCTCCATCCCACAACACTGCTGGAAAACACAGGGTCAAAGTGCGACCCGATGCATCACTCAGCCCGTACCACTGCGACGCTCAGCTCCAAAAATGACATGTTTTAAACCCAGCTCCTTACAAATGAGAAGGCCACAGAAGATGCTCCTCACTTGCCAAAGGCTGCGGGGAGCCAAGCACCCTCCCAGCCACGGCTCCTTGGGCGAGGGGCTGGTGCTTATCTGGTGGCAGCCGAACGGCACCTCCATTAAGATAAGGGGGTTTGGAGGCAGCTCTGCCAAAGCCCTGTGCAGCAGCAGGTGGTCCAGGACAAAGTGAGTTTCCAATGCAGAGCAGGAGGACCTCCCATGATAACCCCCAGCGCCAGGCTCCGGCTGCTCCTACTGATAATCGTCGGCTGAAGGTGGGTGCGCGGTGTCAGGCACACTGCGGTGCCGGCTGCGGGGCTCTGAGCACGCCGTGACCCGTGCTCATGGGAAGGGCTGAAGAGGACCAGAAAGCCACAGGGAAAGCGGCCGCCCCAGGAATGGCCATGGCACAGCACTTCCAAAACCAAAAGATGGATCCGGGTGCCCAGCAAAGCCCAGCAGCCGCTTCAAGGAGTGGCAGGAGGCAGTTTTTACCCCAACGTTCAGACTGCCCCAAGCACCTTTCCAGCACAACATGGGGTCACCCCATGTACCCGCATCCCCAGGACAGACACAGCTCACCGATGTCAGCAGGAGCCCTCCGCTCATTAACAGCTGCCAGACAAGAGCAGGGAACTCTTCCAGGCAAAGCAGACTATTCACCCTGATTAGAACTAATTAGGGCTTGTCTTAATTAAATCCTGCTAACCACGAACAACCGCAGGGCCAGAATTAACTGATTTACCTGGGATGGCCTTTGACCACTCACAAGGGACTGCCAGCGCGGTACGAGCCAGCCCTGCGCCAGCCATGGTGGCCACAGGCACGGCAAGGCGGGAGCTGTCGGGGTTTGGGAAGAGCCACCGGAGACCTGCCCCACGGCAGGGCATCACAGCCCAGGGGATGCCGGTCCAGCCGGGTGGTACGGCCCCGGCCCCGAGGGCTGCGGGAAGAGCTGCCGCAGCACAGCCCGGGGTGGGAGCCCGGCCCACCAAGGCAGGAGCGGAGGGATTAGCCCTCCCGCTGCCTTTTATGCTGCTCATTTCTTTAACAGGATTAGTCCCTGTAAATCTGTAAGAGGGTTTAATCACATAACGCCACAGGGCTCCTGCTGGGTCCGTGCAGGCGGTGAGCCTCACTTCACCGGGCTTTACAGCGGATGGTGATGGAGGGACCCAGGACCGTATCCGGACACCAACTCCCTACTGCTGCTCCCTGCCCGGCTCCTTTCTCGAGCATCCCTGGCCGTGGGGGCAGCATACAGGACAGCTCAGTGTGGGGGCTGGAGACCCCAACCAGGGAAAGACCCACTGCCTGGCAGTCAGAGCCCCAGATGCCCACAAAGCAGCCCCACACACTACTATGGCACCGGTACCTATAGGGGATCATCTTTCTTGCCTTCCCCTTGCTCATAAAACTACTTTTCAATTTGGCTTTCATAGACGTCTCCCATATTTTATCTGGTAAAACACTCTTGCACGGCTTTAGTGGGAAGAGAGAGACATTTAGCCAACAAAATCCATCTCCAAGTCTGGTTACGGTTTAAACGTACACAGCAGTGGAATCAAAACATGCAGGAGTCCAGGCAAAAGCTGTAATGAAATTAAATTACGATATGGATCTTGCCAGAAATAATTATGTCGACAACTTGGGTTTTAATTCCTTATTTATAGAGACCTGTGGATCTGGAGAAGAAACCTTTGCTGATTACAAGTTTAATTTTCTCTCTCTCTCACATCCCAAACCGGAACCTCCCGAGACCACTGCCTGTAAAATCTCCGTGCCTAGAGATAGAGCCAAGGACTGGGAGCCAAAACCATCTCGATTCAGACCTTAATTTATACACCGAGTTTTTCTATAGCACAGGGTAAATCACTCAACCTCACAGCCTCAGTTTCCCCCACCGAAGGGCAGGAACAAAGCACACAGAGGCAATGCCATGGCCATCGCATTGCACTTGTACGGCGTTAGGGCTGCAAGCAGTAAAAGGATGTTGCCTTATGGATTATAAAAGGAGCTCTTTAAAACCTCATTTGGAAGTCAGATGTGCCCAGCGCTGGCCCCCTCCAGCCCAGGAATGCGCACTGTAAGTCAGCATATGCATGGCACCTTTGCTCCATGTGTTTCCACTCCCCACGAGCAACGCCGTACCGCCAGCACCTTCTCCCCTTGGTGGGAGCAGCCCCGTGCCCGTGGGGCTGGGGAGGAGGAGGGGGGATTCACCCAGACCCGCAGCGTCACCAGGTCTGGGTGAAACACAGATGTTTTATCCAGCCACGCTGCATGGTGGCACCAGGGATAATCCTGGATAAGGAGACCTGGAAACATGCTGTGCGCCCCCTCCTCCACAACTAATTTGGGTCTTGGGAATAGACAGAGAATGCAGGAAAAAAAAAACAAGCCCAAACTATACTGTTTTAAGGTTTTCTCGACCATGACGGGACCACGAGCCTGACCAGCCCGGAGAAACTCCAAGGCACGGAGCAGTCACGGCAGAGGCTCTGTGCAGCTGCCAGGGCACATGCAGAAGGCCCTGATTCTGCCAGAAGATTTTTAATTTATCTTAAACCATTTAATATTTTTTACTATTGAACAGAATCACTAAACAGCTGGCGAGGAGCCCACTTGCAAGCGGGGCTGTTATTAAAGCAAGCTGCTCGAGCGCATCCCTCCGAGCAGAGAGGGCCAGGACTGGCTGTGCCGGAGCGAGCTGCATTTTGAATGGCTCCATTTAATACCAGTTTTCCAATCGTTTTGAGGGAAAGCTTTTGATTACTTGAGGATGCAGAAGGGAACATCACCGGCTGGACCACACGCAGCATCTCTCGGTGTCAGCAGCATCACCGCTCTGCAGCCAGGCAATGGGCTGGGATGCAAACACCGCCCCCCCCCCCACCCCGCACTCCTGCCCCCCTCCCAGGAAGGTGGCAGGTCCCAGGGGTGACCCCACTGTCCCCTCACAGGACTGGGTGTCCCTTGGGAGCGCATGGCCCTGGGAACAAAGGCCCTTGGCAGGGTGCAGCTCCTCCCGATGCTAATCTGCCTCCTGCCTCCCTCTCCCTTCCACTCGCTTTGTGTTTCACTAAAAATATCGCGGTGGAGGAAGTTTCTGCCACGGGGTGGATGCTCTCCTCCCCGGGAGGGGCTTCCTGCGCTGCCCCGGCACAAAAATAACCCCTCAGCCAAGGTCCTCTGCAGGACCCGCTGCCCACACCAAGCCTGGGCAGGTGAGCTATGGCTGGGGGACACCCGCTCAGCCCCCTCCCTCTGTCCTACAGCCCACCTCAGGCTCCCAGGCATTTCGAGTGATGGGACACAGCCACAGTCCACATGAAAGGAAGTGTTTTGCATCCAAACCCCCTTCCCCACAGCACTGGGAGGATACAAGCGTGTGGGACCTGAGGGGCTGGGAGCCAGGGCTGACCCCACCATGCTCCAGCACAGTGACCAACACACTGCTCTCTTCACCTTACAACACCGTGGGTAAGTGTCCCATCTCATATCTGGATTGCATCCAGCAGGACAGGGCTCAGATCTCTACCGGCACCTCCTCCGAGCGCTGCGGCCATACCCAGCAGACGCTGCTCCCCCACGGGCTCGTCACAACCCGAGCCCGGGCTCCAGCAAACCCCGCTGCAGCCGGCGGCACTGCGATGCCAGCCCCAAAGTGATACCAAAACCCAACAAACAGAAGTCAGAAGCTAACAGATTGCCCACATGCAAGGGGCAAGCAGACGGGACTGCACGGGGAAACAGGCTGGGGATGCCCCTGTCCCAGCACGGGGACCCGTGAGGCTATGGGATGCAGAGCCCCCCCAGCCTGCCGCCCCTCGAGGGCGCAGACCCCGCTGCTCACAGCTGCCTGCACACCGGGGTGGGGGGCAGAACTGCAACCAGCTCCTGAAGCACCCCAACGCTCACACAAAGGGGGTTCTGCAAAACCAGGTCTCCTCCTGCCCCTTCTAACCAAGCGCCAAGTCGCTGGGCTGTCAGAGGGACCAACGGTCTGAAAACAACAAAAAAACCAGTTATTTTTAGCCATTTAGCCTAGTGCTGCCTCCATGGGAAAGGGGCAGGCTCCCAGGAAAGCACAACGCTCCACGCTCCTCTGAGCAAAGCCCACGGTGTAGCAGCCCCCCCGCAGCCCGGGTCAGCACGGACCACCACCCCATCGTCACACCGGGCGAGGGGGCAGCATCCCACCACCATCGCCGGAGAGGGCCCCTCCGGCTGCCACGTGCCCCAACCTCCGTCCCCAAGATGCTGTGAACTGGAGCTGCTCCAGAGCCCACCCGCACCACTGTGACACACGATGCCGGCGAGCCCGGCGCCATCAATAATGCAGCAGGGTCAGCACCGGCACAGGGCCGTCGGCTTCCCCGCAGCTCCGCCGCACACCAGCCCAACTGCTGCCTCCGGGACGGGATTGAAGCACTAAGCCCAAAATCAAGCCTGGCTTTGCTGCTGCTCCTCTGCTGAGCTCCTGCAGTAACCAGACCTCTCGCCATCCCCGTGTAGCCCAGTGCCCACCGCAATGCTGCCCTTTGCGGGGAGGTAGGGGATCTCCATCCCCCCTGTCCTGCTTCCCAGCTCCCCCGCAGGCATCTCCCCTTCCCGGGCAGGGATGCGGGAAGCAGTGCTCCCATCCCATGCCCTCAGCCAGGCACAGCCGAGCAGCAGCCCCAGCGCAGCTCCATGCTGCGGGTGCAGAAACGGCTTTGCAAAGTGTTTTTTTTTTTAAGCAGAGAAATGCAGAGCACACGCAGTGACGGATCCCTGCCCCGATGGGGCACGCACATGGCTTCACCCTTTCAGACCTGCAGCGAGCACCGCCGAGCTGGCAGCATCCCTAAAAATAGCTGCTGCTGGAAGAGCAGGGAATGCTGCAGGGACACGGCCACAGCTCCCGGGGCTCCGCGCTGGAGGGTCCCCCCGAGCCTCTGCCCGCACAGCAGGAACCTCACCCAGGTTGTAGCAAGGAGGAGCTTTGCTGTCCTCCCCGATCACGCTCTCCCCCGCAGGTCTGAGCCTGCCACGGGGGCCCAGGGAGCGCAGGATGCTGTGGGGAAGTGCTTTAATTTAAACCATGCATTTATTTTTGGGGGGAGTTGTGTTTTGGGGTTTTTTTTGTTGTTGTTTTTTTTTTTTTTTTAATCACATAATTACTGCGGACATTTCTGCTCATGTTAGGTTTTATTACATCTTTGTGGTTATTCTACAAGCCCTAAATTTTGGGCCTCAACTGAGTTGGCAAAGTTCTCCGAAAACATCTGTCCTGAGTTACTCCCCTTCCAGCGCTCTGGCAGAAAGCTGGCGGCTGAAGATGTTGCAACACAGAGTTTTATTTGCAACAAAAAAAGTTCTTATTCCTGACCCAAACAGAAGTGTAAATATTTACTGCCTTGATGTCAGCACTGCCCCCCACACGCACACCTGCGGGTCCCAACAGACACCCAGGCGCTCGTCCATCCTCCTCCAGAACACAGGATGTCTGTCCCCAGGCACATCACCTCCTCTCAAGCATGGGCCGGTGGCACGCAGGAGGCTCAAGGCCAGCTCTGTCACAGCAAAGAGCCCATCAAAATCCCCCGTGTAGGCAGAGGGACACCCATTCTCCCACTGTTTGCAGTTCTCGCCAGCAGCAACGCTAAGGGTGACGCTGTCCCTCCTTGAGCAGGGGCTGATTAACAACCTGCCACTAATTCCCCACATTTAAATTTCTGGATCCAACTGGCCGCTTGAATCCAGGAGCTACCAAAACAAGAGGTGGGTTTGTTTTACAAAAAAAAAATAAGTGCCAGTTGTAAAGGTCCCTTTGCACACACCCCACCCCAGTCATGCTTTGGTGTGATGCGATGGAGGAGAATTGCATCACCCCGAACACTTCTCTGTGACTTTACTGTTGTTCTTGTTTCTCCTACAAACACACCTGGAGAAAGCAGTGAGGCAGCAAGTCCCAAGGACATCGCTAACATGGCTCATGAAGCTTGCGTGGCTGTAACAGGGGTCCAGTAACACCACATCCCTCCCACCACGCAGCAGGAGCCGGGGGCAGCTGAGCTGCAGCCGCTGCCTATGAAGGCGCTGCCAGCCCCGGGCCATGCTGCCTGTGCACCACAAACACACCTCCAGGATGGCTAGCAGCATCCAGGGGCTGCTAGCCCTGAGCCACACTGCCTGTGCACCACGAGCGCCTCCGGGACGGCCAGGGGCTGCTAGCCCTGAGCCACACTGCCTGTGCACCACGAGCGCCTCCGGGACGGCCAGCAGCATCCAGGCGAGCACCCAGCAGCATCCAGGCGAGCACCCAGCAGCATCCAGGCGAGCACCCAGCAGCATCCAGGCGAGCACCCAGCCCGGCCCTGCAGCACACCTGCCTTTTACACGCTTTTAGCCCAGGCATTTAATTAACAGCCCCCCACCAGCTCACACCGCCGTCCCAAAGGCACCTTGGCTATAAAGGCAGCTCACCACCGGGCACCCAATGCACCCAGAGCGGCCCCTGCCATGCTGAGACCCCCTCTGCCCCCCCCCAGCACAGCCCTGCCCGCTGCCCCCCCAAACCCCTGGGGACTCGATACTGGATGCCCAGCAGAGCCAGAGACCCAGGGAAAAGCAGAAAACAGCGCAGTAGCATGTTTGGGACATGGGGACACATCCCCTGCTGTGTCCCCTGCCAGGGGACACAGCGTGGGGCAGGCAGCGAGCAGGCAAACCCCTTCAGCGCAGGCAGGCACGGACCTGGGTGGGATGGGGCAAAGCAGACCCTGCTCCCCGTGTCACCACGGCCACGCAGGACACGAGTCCCCTGGGTGCCCGGGGATGGCAGCAGTGTGACGGGCACCGCTGCTGGCAGCCAGCCCCGCCGACCTGCTCTCGGGGCAGGCAGCCTGATTTTAAATACATGCTGAATTATTCATGGCATTAACCGTGGTTCCTGGAGCATAAGGTCCTGGACACCAGGTCTCTGCCGGGGGTGCGCATTGACCTCCCCACCCACGGCAGCTCTCCAGGGGGGAGTCATTCCTCTTGCAAAATAAGAGAGGGGGAGACTCATTCCTCTTGCCCACCCTTCTCTCTGCATTTTCCCCCCCACTGCCCACCCCGACGGCTACCCCAGGTGCCAGATTTCCCTCCTCTGTTTCAGTTGCTCGTTGCTTCGGGCTGCACCGAGCAACCCGGCCTCAAATCAAGGAAAACTGCAGCCTTTACATAAACAAATGCTGCAAGTGCTGCTCCAAAGTGAAATGCTGCTCTCCAGAGCATCGGCACCAGTTCCCACAGGAGCAGGTTGGGGCAAGGGGTCTGCAGGGGGAAAGGGAGCTGCCTTTTATCCTCCTTCACTAAACGCCTTCAGGGAAGCTACACAAAAGCCCCAAATCTGGTTGGGGACAAGCCTCTAACTGGACCCCAGCTGCCACAGCCCCGCTGCAGGGACAGAAGTCTCCCAAACAACCCCCCCACACTCAGGAGCTGTGCACCCCACGTGGGCCCAGTGCTGGTGACCTGCAGGATTAGGGCCAGGCTAGAGCCACCCCATGGAGGGACACGGCGCTGGAGGGCCGAGCACTGCAGGAACTGGGGTGCACCATTGCTCCCCCAGCCTCCAGCCATTTTGGACCTAGGAGGACAGCCGCATCACCCAGACCAAGAGCCTGGAGCAGCTATTACCGCCTTGAAGCCAACAGGACCACAAGGCACAGTAGTAGGATGCAAGTCCTGCTGCTCCGGCCACCCTTGACCCTACAGCAGGGTCACTCACAGCCCCGGCACAGAGGAGTGACCTTGGCCAGGAAAGCTTGCAGCACCCAGCTCTTCAACGAGCTGCCGCCCGCAGAGGCGGGAGCAAACCAGCCACTGACCTGAGCCTCTGCAAACGCCCAACACACTCAGCTCTGCCCACTCTGCCCCCTGTCCCCAACCCCACATGGTGGACATCACCCCCAGAGTCTGTTCCCCTTGTCCAGCTCAGGCTCCACCAAACACCAGCCCCGGCTGCGGCACAGCAAGCACCAAATGCCCTGGCCATGCTGCCCAGGTGAAGCCCTCAACCAAACCCCCCAGACCCTCCAAGGGGAAGCGCGGGCGCTTCTCCCCCCTTGCACCCCAGCCCAGCTCTCTCCCGTCCCACCCTCTCCTTGGAGGAGCCGAAACCCAAAGGCCGGAAAGGACCGTCCTGTTCCCCTCGCCTGACTTCCCGTCAGCACACGCTGTTGGATTGCACCCAGCAAACGAAACAGAGACAGGATAGGAAATCCCCAGCTTGGAAAGCAGCCCCTGGCCATGCCCAGCTGCCCCCTCCCTCCCGGGAACGGCTCCTCTCCCACCAGCCATCCTGGGGAGTGACCAACTCCCCACTGCACCGACCCCCAGGGGAGATGCACCCATCATCATCACACAGACCTTCAAACAGCTTCAAATCAAGCAATAAGTTAAAAAAAAAAAAAAAAAATACTGCCTCCAACCCTGCCCCTGCCAGCCCCAGAAAAGGTGGGTTCCTCCCAGGACAGAAAAACCTCTGCGAGATGCCAAACAGCTCTGGAGGAAGGACCGGAGGCGAGACCCCCTCCTTATCGCTGGAGATACACGTGCCTCCTGCCTCGTACCAGCATCGCCTCTTATCTGCACAGGGGAAGTTCTTCAGCTGTCACTCCACGGGGGCTCCTGAGGACACAAAGCCTTCCCAGCTTTCCCACTTACATCCTCCCAGCAGCCCCACAGCCATTTCGGGGCCAGTATCAAGCCACCACCCCACCTCCGAGGTGACAGAGACCAACCAGCCCCTGCAAGCTCCCCAGGGAAGAGGAGGAGGAGGAGGAGTGCACCCATGGCAGCTCTGTGCTGGAGGAGGCGATTGAGCAGCAGTCCTCCCTGCCCGGCAGCACAGACCAGCACACACGGGAGGGCTGCAAGGTGGGGACAGGGAAAGGGAAGGGGACAGACAGCTACAGAGAGGTGCCAGAGTCACCAGCTCAGCCACGCAACACCCGCACCACTCCTGCCACGTTCACTCCCCAAGCGAGGGCAGCGCCGGGACCCAACTCCGCTATCTGCTGAGCGCAAGGCTGCGCCGTCTCCACCAGCCCGGCCCCAGCAGCGAGGCAGCCATGGAAACTGGACAGCTTCCACCCCAAAATTCTTTCCTTTTTGGAAAGGAGTTTACCAATAAAAGGCACTTACTGCAGAATCACAGTCCAGACCCAGGCCACTTGAAAAAGAGCTAATTTCCTTCCTATTTAAGCAAAAAAGCTGAGAACACATTCGCCCCAGATGTTCCCTCCCTCCTGCAAATAATGGAGAGGAGAGAAGCTCATTCACGAGCTCCAGCTTTGGCGCGTCCCCGGTCTGTGCAGCCTGTCCCCGAAAGGGAGTGAGAGCCAGGCTGGGTCACCCGTGCCCACAGCTGGTGACATCCCACCGACCCCCTCTGTCCCAGCCCCCCAGCAGCTCCCAGGGCTCACGAGACACTCAACGGGCGCGGGAGGGGGGAGAACAGCTCAGCCCCCCACCAGCCAACGCTGTTTCAAGCAAGAACAAATGAGGCCAAGGGGTAGCTCGCCCACTGCTTCGGGACACAGTGGGGTCCAACAGCCACGTACAGAAGGTTTTCCTCCGATGGGAAGCAAGCACCCGCTCGCTCCCCGCCTCCGCGCCCAGCAGCCCCGCACGCCACAGGCTCTGCCCTCACCTTCCTGCTGCCGTGCGAGGAGAAGCTGTGCGAGTGCCGCTGGAGGCTGTCCCCGCTCAGATCCAGCTGCGGCTTCCAGACCTCCCCGTTGTCACTGCCCATTGACTTGGTGGGCGAAAGGTTGGAGTTCAACAGGATCCCGCTGTGCGCCATCTCCTCCGTGCACGTCAGGCGCAGGCTGCACAGGTACTCGTCAGTCTCCTTGTCTACCACGAGCAAGCGGGTCTCTGTCTCCACGGCTTTGATGCGCTGCACGACCTGGAAAGGAGAAGAACAACTGAGCAGAAACCCAGGGACCTCTCGGGGTGGCAGGAGCTGCACGCAAGGAGCCTCAACTCTCCCACACTTTCCTGCAGCTTCAGTCTTGCTGCAGGGTACAAGTTTGCTGTCTCTTCCAACCATCAGTGATGGGGGAGAAGGGCACAGCATGGCTTTAGGCAACTCCCAGGATAGAGTGCCTGTTGCCTGCAGCTCCAGGTGATGAAGGTGATGGCTCTTTCCACCCCGTGCCCTACAACCCACATGACAGCTCTGCCCAGACCACACAGGATCACCCCCTGTGCTCAGACAGAAGCTTTCACAGAGGCTGCTTCATTGCCCTCCCTGGAGCATCAGTAAACCCTGCTGCCTGGTTTTGTCCCTCAGAGGGACAACACAATCTGCCCCACCAAGCAAAGTGTCTTGCACACCCTCATTTCTTTGATCTGGGGGGGGATCTTTCTTCCCCCACACCCGGGGCAGGATGGAGCACCAGGGTGCACAGGGAGGCACCGTTGGGTGGCCGGGCTGCCTCTGCTGGGTGCTCCCCACCACACCGGCGTACCAAAACAACCCAATCTGCGCGTTCATCCCAGGTCTGTGCCAGGGGACAGCAGAGATAAAGGAAACCAGTGCTGGGAGCGGGAGATGGGCCCATCCCTGCTGGGATCCCGCTCCAGGCAGCGCTGAATGGGGACCATTGTCCTGCCGCTGCCCAGCTCCTTTGCGGGGATCGGTGACTGGCAGAGGCTCTGAAAGGAGCTTGTGGTATCGGCACGGCAGGGAGAGCCGGGAGGAGCTGATCCCAGCCACGGGGAGGGTAAATCACACCAGGGTAGGCTGTGATGGAAATGGGGCAGACCCAGGACACGCACAGGAGCAGGGTAAAGGGAAACCACCTCCAGCCTCCCTGCCAGCAGCCTCAGAGGGCTGGGCCACCTCCTCCCTGCACAGGCCTTCATCCTGAAGAGGAGGAGGAGGGCTGGTATCTCTGGCGATGCTGCTCAGCAGCCATCCCCAGCCATGGAGCAGCCCTGAGGACCACAGACCCATGACCAACACCCCTCCTAAAGCGTGCTGGAAAAAAAACCGAAGCAGCACTGAGCTTCCTTACAGGGGTCCTGCCCTGATCTAGGTCACACCAGCCAGACACACTGTAACCACCAAGGTTATAAGTGACAAATGAGCCTAATGCACAATTAGCTAGCATTTATTTACTCCCCTGCAAGCTCCGTTCAAGGTCAACAGAGCCGGTATCTGCAAATGTAAAAAAAAAAAAAAAAAAACAACTGACATGAAATTTATAGACTGCAGACAAGGCTGCTTGTCCTGAACCAGCTAATCTCCTGCAGGCTGCAGCCTCCGTCTCCATAGGCTGCGTCGGGCAGCAGCGTGCCGAGGGCTCCTATCCATAACCAGCCTGAAGGGTGCTATTCCATCAAGCCCCAGAAAATCCATCTGCTCCCTTTCAGATCTATTTACATGCGACATCAGACGGTGCTGCTGATAGCGGCAAGGCAGCACCTGTGCGAGGCCACTTCTCCTGGAGGGGACCTGGGAGCAGGCAGCCGACGCGCAGCGGTGACAGGAGATGCAGATGTGCGATGCCTGCAGGGAGCGTGCAGGGGAAAGATGCTGGGTCCCGCACAGCGACATCCCCCAGGCCCCACGGTTTGGGTGCTCCAGGCATTAGGGGAGCGCAGTTAGTCGCTGGCAGGGAACAGGGTCCCACAGGCACAACGAAATGCAGAGGGACCACAGAAGTGCTCCCGACCCGCCATGGTGCTGCACAGCACTGGCACGGCAGGATGGGCGAGCTGCCCCACAGCCGGTGGGGAGCCATGCTGGGGCTCAGAGCAGCGATAGAGCAAGTGTCCCCCCAGTGCCGGGGGCTGAGCCAGGCAGGGATGGAGAGCAGGCACAGAGCAGCCCCTCACCTTCTCCCCATTAGCAGAGACAAGCAGAAGGGACCTTCTGTGACAGCCTATTCAGGCAGCAAGTCGCTTTGGGGACAGAGCAGCGAGGTGGAAGGGAAAGCAGCAGCCAGGCACATGGCGAGGTCCTGCCCGAGGCGGGCAGAGCCCGGCACCCTACCCGTTTCCGAGCCATGGTCACAGCCTTGAGTCCGCAGCTTTTCTGAAGACAACACAGCCTCCGCTGTGCATCCGGCACATCGGGACCTTCTCAGCACCGGTCCCAGTCGCATGATTTCCGCAGCTCCACCCAAACAGACTTTCACCCCCAGCTACCGCAGCACCAGCCCAGCAGAGCCAGCCCGGGCCCTTCCACCCTTGCCAAACAACAGCTGCCCAGGACGGAGACTCACAGTGCCACTGGGAACAGTTCAGTTCATCCCTCCCCTCTCCGAAAGAGATGCTTCTGCCCATGTACTGCACTGCCAGCACAGACCCGGAGGCTTTCCCCGCTTCGGGCACAGCGGGAGGGCAGGAGCCCGCTGCTCTGCCCCATGCACCCACCACCCGCCGGGGCGAGGAACCGAGCAGCCAGGACGCAATTCTGCATCCAAGACATGAAACGCCCTGAGAACACATTCTGCCTTCGCTCCTTGGGTAAGGCCAGGAAAAAAACAGAGAACAAAGACACAAATGCCGCCAGCTTCAGCTCGAAACACAGTTACACCCAAACAGCAAGGCCTTGTTTGCTGCGGGCTCCATCCCACCGCAGCTTCAGATGCTCATGGAGAAGCGTTACTTATTCAAGGTCGGGGATCTCAGCAGCACAGGGAGGAGAGGCCGTGGCAAACCAGCCCCTCTAACCCATCGGCAGGAGCGAGCATCTGACCCGCTATGGCATCACCCTTCCCACGGTCCATCAGTGCTGGGTATTTTGGGGGAGGGGAAGATGTTCTTGCTGTTTTGAGGCAGCAGGGTGATCCCAGAGGGTGTCCTGGGGCAGGGCAGGTCCTGCTCACACACCACTAATGCCACCACAGCGGGAACGCAGCACGGCTGTGAGCTCCACGACACCCCGGGTGAGACACTCCATCCCATTCCCTGCTCTGCAGCAGGGAGCAAGGGCTGAATCCTGCCTCCACCAGCAGAAAATGGAAGACAGGAAAATTTCTCCCATCTTGCATGACCTACTGGAAAACCCCCGCATGCTTCAAAGACGCAGCTGGCTGCCTCAGCTCCGCTATCACCCATCCTCAGCATCCCAGTTTCAGCAGGGAGTTCCAATGGCTTCCAATACAACACAGCTCCTTACAGGAACGCAGCCCTCCTTTCTGCCCAGCCAGATAGAAGATGTGGATCCTCCTTCAAGGATTTTGAAATCGCATTCAAGACAAACATTAACTTTTACACAGCTGGTGCAGATCATCAAAACAGGCTCAGTTAGCCACGAACCCCCCCCCCCCCCCCCCCCCAAGCCCATGGAAAGAGTCCACGAGGTTTCATTGGAGCCACCTGGGCTTGCTGTGATGCCCTGGAAGGCTCTGCCTCACCTTGAACACAGCAACATCCACACCTGCCCATGAAGCCCAGGATCCCACACACCCCCAAAACACTCCTGGGTCCACAAGCTACGCAAGGCACATCCCTGCTCTGCCCCGATAAAGCACTGGCAGATAGGTCCAGCCATATGTTTTAAGTTACTAAAGCACTAAGCCCTTTAGATCCCCACGAGCCATTAGGCAAACAGGCACATTCAGCGCTGTGCCCCCACCAGGCTCCGAGTCTCTGGCAGGACAGGAGCAGCCAGAACCACATTGCTTGTTTTTTTGGCCCAAACTGTTTAACAAACACAAGTTTCGGTTTTATAAGCAGAAAATGACACGGCCTGAAGCGTGCAGCTTCTGTTACAGAGCTGAAAAAACAGCTCGCTTGGATCCCCCCAAGTCACAGCCATGGTCCCTACAACAGCCATTATTTCCCTACAAGTCCTATCTCACTCCAGCCAGCCAAACTGCTGAACATCTGCAGAGCTTTATCAGTAGATTTTAAGGCATCCTTATACACTCCAGGCTGCATAAGCAGGAGCAGCTCGCCCAAAGTGGCCAAGAAAACACATAGCAGAGCCGGAAATAAAGCCTGGGTCTCCCCATTCCTTTCCACCACAGATTGTGTAACGCAGTGGTGCCCTGCCCATACCGAAACACCTTCGCCTTTCCCACCTTTACACGATTACAACATCCTTTCCCCAGCAGAGAGACAGACCACACCACGCAACCGTTCTCATGGGAACTCGGTGTCCCAAGCATACAAAGCCCCCCTGCAGCCCAGGCCTAGGATTTCGGCCGGAGGAAGAGGCGCACCCACCCCACCGACCACCAGCACTGGCCAGGCCAAGGATGCTCCAGCACAGATATTTTTGGAGAAAACCCAAACCCCAGGGAGGCTGGAGCCGGGAAGAGCCAAACCGTGGGGGGAGGCTCAGAGCCGGGGGTGCTCAGCCCCGGGGTGAGGGGGGTACCGCGGTCAGCTGCCCACCCTGCCCACCCCCTGCCCGCACCTGGTGGTGCGTCTCCTGCTCCACGTTGAACCCGTTCACCTCCACGACGCGGTCCCCGGCCCGCAGCCCCGCCGCCTCGGCCGGCGAACCGGGCTCCACTTTGCGGATGAACTGCCCGCTCTTGCCCTTCTCGCCGTGCAGGTGGAAGCCGTAGCCGCTCTCCCCCTTCAGCATGCGGCACAGCCGCGGCTTCAGCTGGTCCTTAGCCATGGCCGGGGCGCCCGGCGGGCGGCGGCGCGGAGCGGAACGAACGGAGCGGAGCGGCGCGGCGGGCGGGGGCGGGCGGGCGGCCGCGGGGCCCCTTTTATGCGCGGCCCGGGGCGGGCGCGGGGCGGCGGGGCGCGGAGGGGCGGGCCGGGGCCGGCGCTGGGGCCGGGGCGCTGCGCGGAGCGGCCATGCTGCGCGCTGCCCCGCGGCGCCGGGAGCGCGACGGGCGGGGACGGGGACGGGGACGGGGATGGGATAGACCGGGGCGGAGCTGTAGCCCGGAACGGGGATGGGGACGGCCGAGGGACGGGGAGGGCGGAGCCGGCACCGGGACTGACACCGGGACCGGCACCGGGTGGGCGGAGCGGATGGAGTCCCGGGGCCGATGGAGTGATGATACCCGGGGCTGATTGCGGCCTCCCGGGCTCACGGATGAAAGCCACCCGGGGCTCTGCGGGCTCAGCTCTGGCTCCGGTTGCCGCGGGACACACACACCCCCCCCCCCCGCCCCGGTGCAGCATACAGCCCCCGGGCTGGGTGGGGGCAGCCCCGGAGCCCCCCGGGCCAGGGCAGTGGGCAGCCCCGCGGGCAGCTGGCCGGAGCCCACCACCCTCCAGGGCAGCCTGGGGATCGCTGCCGACACAAAGCCATTGAGCCGGGGTAGGGGAAGGGGTAGCCGGGCCAAGGCTCATCCCTGGGGCAGCAGTGCAGCTCTTCAAGAGGTGGGCAAGGACCACCCCGTGAAGGGGAGGCGATGGGGAGCAGGGCCTGGAGCAGAGGCCGCTCATCCAGAGAGACTTCATCCTGAACTGATGGGATATGCTGGGAGCCCTCGGTCCGGAGAGGGGAGGATGCAGCCCAGCAGCTCCTCTGCCCACCCAGCCCCAGCCCGTGACCACGGGGAGATGTGGAGCTCTTTGTGGGATGTCACTGCCAAGACAGCCAGTCTGGCACAGACGGAGCTCGTGGGTTGACACACTTCATACGTTCATGTGAGGGAGCTCAGAAGTGTTTTTTGTCCCCCAAAATGCCAGGCTGGGGATGGGATTCATTAGCAGGCAGGTCTGCCATTCTGGTCCCAGACATTCCTGGCAGGGAAAAGCTCCTGCTCCATCCTGGGTTCCCCTGCGGAGAGGCTGTCCAGGTTTCACCTGGAATGAGCTTGTTTTGATGCAACACAGAGATCCCCATCTTCACCCCTTTGCAGTCCTGGTCTTCATTTCCTTGAAATCTCTTACAAGGAAGAAATGACCCAGATTAGTTGTCACAGCGTTGGTCTTGCGTGCCATGTTCCTGTGTCACAGGTTTTCTAGCTCTCCTCTGTGGCACTTCTGCTTCCTCAACTGCTTCCCTACCAGGTTTTTATAGGGCTGAAGCAAATGCAGCAGCCAGCTTGAGGCGGTAAATAAGACTCCAGAAATTCATATTGATTTGCTTTTAATTTGTAGTCTGCTTTAAAAAAAAAAAAAAGACTTCCACTGCAGTTATAAATAAAGTCACTCTTCAAAGGTAGGGTGCTTGAACCTGAAAGATGCTTGGTAACGTGTCTTGGAGGAGAGTCGCTATGCTGGAAAAAAAATGGCATTATTTATCTCCAGCAGTTCTTCCCACCTTCATTTCCTATACGCAATGTGGCTATTTGGACGTGTCACACGAGGAGAGCCACAGCGTGGCTGTAGCTGGGGGACCAGCCCCGTGAGTGCTCGGTCCCTTGAGGAGACCATCACCCTCAGGCATGAGCGGGCTCAGCCCCCAGCTCAGCCCCGGAGCGAGGTCCCACCAGGGAGGACACTGGCTGCCTTTGCTTTGAGGCTCCTGTGCTCTCTGCCGCGCTGCAGAAGTGCCGATCTCAGCACAAAATCTTGGGTGACACAAGATGAGGCCAGAGAGCCGGGAAATTCGGAGACTATTTTATTTGCTGTACAAGGCAAGTGCTCCCTTGAGCCTCTTTGTGGAGCCCTGAAGCTTTTTATCGGCTAGAGGAGTGCGAATAATTGATTTTTCCACTCACTGGCCAAACCAAAAAACTGGAGGGGGCGGGGGAGGAGAAGGAATTGTTTCAAGTTTATTTGAACAAAAAAGTTTTTCTTTTTATTCAGTGCAATAAAAACACGAGGAAGAAAATCTTTTGGGTGGTCGGACAGAATATATTAACCCTTTTGAATGTCTTTTTAAAAGTGTTGGTAGTTTGCAAAATAAAAAGGGGGGGAAATATAACATAGAGGTGAAAATGGGATGTTTGAATTTTTCAAAAATGCTTTTTTTTTTTTGAGTACAAGCATTTTCTCTAGTGCAACCTGAATTTGTTAATTTTTTTCAACCTCAGTGTCCCCAAAAGGCATTTTTTTCCCAAAGACCCATCTATTCATTGTAGAGAAATTAAGGAGGGTCAGGTAACAAGTGTCAGCTGACCGGCAAGAGGATGTAACCCAGCAGAGATGCCGGGATCTGCAAACCGCTCCCGGGAAGGCTTTAGCAAACCTTCCAGCCTGAGCATCCCTGCCCATCTCTGCTGGGCGCAGGAGGCGGCAGCATCCCAGCGCTCGCTCCCTGGGGGCAGCAGGACCTCCAACCGAGCCGCTGCCGGGTCCCCTCTCCTGCAGGAACACGTAGAGGACTTGTTAGAGCCCCAACTCAGCACAGGATTGTTGCCTGCCTGCTGCTGGTCGCACACCTTGTGAGCCAAAATTGAAGCATTTATTTCATGATCCTATTACTTTGGGGACTGATGGAGCCACGCTGTGATTGTGCCAGTGCACAGGTCTGAGACGTCCTGGGATGTACAGCTCAGAGCACGCTTTGGCATGGACACGCTGTATTTTTTCACTGCAGCTGATGGAGAAGGCGTCTGCGTGTAAAGGAGCTGGAAAGAACTTGAAAACGCATTGTGCAAAGGTTCATCTTCACATGGTACAAAACCCCTCCAGTTCTCAAGGCCATCCTGCCATCTCCCATCTGTGGCCCTTTGTAGAAGAAAAGAGAGCACAGGAGGGCTCCTGCACTCACTGGTATAACAGAGCCATGATTAAATACAGCAGATACTGCACAGATGAGGTTTTTCCATTTAAATTTCTGTGCGTTTTGATTTGGGCAGATATTTAAGTCTGAATTGGGTCAGCCTGGAGGCTGAGAAAGTTCATGGGATCTGTGTGCTTACTGGCTTGGAAGGGTTTGAAGCTCTTTTTGTTTGACATCTGCTTCTAATTCCTTCACTTGGTTGAGCAGCAACAGAAAATTACACCTGTGTCCTGAACCCTGTTTGCTTTAGGCCTGATCTTGTTGCATCACTAATGCAAAATACAGATGATGTGACAAGTTTCACAATTACAAAATTTGGGCTCGACTGGCAGGCTCCCTGGTGTGTTGGAGGGAGGGATTTTTGGGGACCATAAAGTCCATCTTCATTCAGAAACTGGCAAAACCTCAGCTGATAACCCGAGCCCGTTCACACAGTTGTGGAATCATAGAATAGTTTGGGTTGGAGAGGACCTTTTGAGGCCATCTAGTCCAACCCCTCTGCAATGAGCAGGAACATCTTCAACCAGATCAGGTTGCTCAGAGCCCCATCTGACCTGGAATGCTTCCAGGGATGGGGTATCTGCCACCTCTCCGGGCAGCCTGGGCCAGTGTTTCACCACCCTCATGGTAAAACTTTTCTTCCTTATATCTAGTTCTGTTTACATCTGTTTACATCTAGTTTACATCTGTTCAGGCTGGCTTGTTTCTAAGGCGGGTGGAAGGTCAGGGTGAGGGGCTCTTTGAGGGGGAGGATGGTTTGCTGGTGAGGGAGTCGCTGGGCTGTGCCAGTGCTTCCAGAGAAAAGAGAGGTTTCACATGTGCCTTTGGGCCATCTTCTGCCAAAGAGGACGCGTGCTTTCAAGATGCCAGGAGCCCCCTGTCTCACTCACGGCTCCATCTCACACCTGCTGGATGGCTCTGGGCAGATCTTGTGGCTTCTCCATTCCCCCCTCTCCTGGGATGCAGGTTGCTCCCCTGTGCTTGTCCTGCTCGGGAATGGGAGCTTCGCCAAAGGCAGGGGGAGGGCGAGGGAAAGGCTGGGCGCTGCCAGACACCCCTCCCTTTGGCTTTCGTGAGACACTGGTTTCCATCTCAGCCGTGGGAGCAGCTGGCAGGGAGATGCTCTTCCTCCCGCGCAGCCTCCTCCTCCCCGTCAGCGCGCTTTGGTGGGTGTTTATCCACACCCAGCTTTCTGCCCCAGAGCCGGAGCTCACTGGGCTGGTTGCAGCCATGCTCCGTGGCCAGGAGACCTCAGCCACCCTTGGCACCTTCTCCCTGGCTGTGGAGGAAGACCCAGGTCCTCTACCCAAGCTCAGGGACGTGCCCTTGTCACCCCTGGTGTTTGACGGTCCCCGCTGGGAGCTGCAGAGAGCCGTTGCTACTGCAGTAATTGGCTCTGACTGTTAATAAACGAAGTCTTGGGAATTCTGCCTGGCATGGATGTGGCCGTGCTCATTCCTCCCTCGTATCACTGTCACTCAGAGTGGGGCTGCTGGGTCCCGGCCGCTCTCAGGGGCAGCGGCTATCACAGAGTTGGGAAAGGCCGATGATTTATTTGCGCTGCCGGAGGAACTGGGAATGAGAGGAGCGCTCATAAAAAGGACCGTCTCATTTTCTCTAGGCCTCTGTGTGTGGCACTATTGAGCTGTGAACATTTTCCAGGTTAGATTTCTAGAGATAGAAGGAGAACTGATCATTAGGAGGATTAACAATAAGCTTCACGGGTTGTGAAAGTCCAGAAAGTTCAGTTATGCCACTGAGAGCTGGGAGATCCCTCTTGCACAACCTGGCAGGTAGAAATCCACCCAAGTCCTTTATTCTTTGCAACAGAGAGCAGTGTGATAGGTACCGAGCCGGAGCGGGCCCGGTGGGACTTGGTGCTGAGCAGGCGTGGAGCTGGCGATGGTCCCTGGCCAGGCTGGGCTCACCTGAGACCTCCCAGTGCCAGCGCACCCACGGACAAGTGTGCAAGCAACGATGCTGCTCCCGCACCCCGGCGGCGTGCATGCTGCCTTGCTCCGCACCCACCGTGCCCCCGCAGCACGGGCACCCCGCTGTCTGCGCCGTGCAGGGTCACAGACCCGCTGCTGACCACCGTTTTACCCTGGAAGAGCCGAAATTTCCCTTCCGGCAACAGCCAAACTACACGAGTAATATGACTGCAAAGGGGCTTGCTCCTGGAGAGGCTGGTGTTGGCACAGCCCTTCCCTGAGCTGGGCACCAACTGGTGCTGGTGCCAGTGCCACACTGGTGTGCCACTGTGCCTGCCACAACAAGGATGTGGATGTAAGAGCAGCACTGAGCCATCCAGCTGGCTCTGGGGTCCCCTGTCCCTGGGAGCACCCATCCTTGGGAGCACCCATCCCCAACAGCACCCATCCCTGGAAGCACCTGTCCACAGGAGCACCCATCCTGGCAGCACCCATCCTCAGAAGCACCCATCTCTGAGATCACCCATCCTCAGAAGCACCCATCTCCAGCAGCACCCATCCCTGGCAGCACTCATCCTTAGAAGCACCCATCTCTGAGACCACCCATCCCCAGAAGCACCCGTCCCTGGCAGCACCCATCTCTGAGATCACCCATCCCCAGAAGCACCCATCCCCAGCAGCACCCATCTCTGAGACCACCCATCCCCAGAAGCACACGTCCCTGGCAGCACCCACCCCCAGCAGCACCCATTCCTGGGAGCACCCATCCCTGGCAGCACCCATCTCTGAGACCACCCATCCCCAGAAGAAGCAACCATCTCTGGCAGCACCCATTTTTGAGACCACCCATCCCCAGAAGCACCCATCCCTGGCAGCACCCATCTCTGAGACCACCCATCCCCAGAAGCACCCGTCCCTGGCAGCACCCATCTCTGAGACCACCCATCCCCAGAAGCACACGTCCCTGGCAGCACCCATCTCTGAGACCACCCATCCCCAGAAGCACACGTCCCTGGCAGCACCCACCCCCAGCAGCACCCATTCCTGGGAGCACCCATCCCTGGCAGCACCCATCTCTGAGACCACCCATCCCCAGAAGAAGCAACCATCTCTGGCAGCACCCATTTTTGAGACCACCCATCCCCAGAAGCACCCATCCCTGGCAGCACCCATCTTTGAGACCACCCATCCCCAGAAGCACACGTCCCTGGCAGCACCCACCCCCAGCAGCACCCATTCCTGGGAGCACCCATCCCTGGCAGCACCCATCTCTGAGACCACCCATCCCCAGGAGCACCCACCCTGGGTGAGGTTGGCAGCAGAGCAGCGCAGCTGAGCACATCCACGGAAGCGCCAGCGTGGCGAAGGGGACCTCCCTGGGCAGGAATGCACCCACGAGGTCCCTGCCAGCGCCCAGCTGGGCTGACAGCGCTGCCGCCCGAGGAGACCATCGGCATTCATTCACGCCGCGTTCCACCGCAGCCGCCTCCTCTCCTGCCAGAAGGAGAAGCAGAGCGGAGGCCCCACGCCGCCAGACGTGGGAGCTGGACCCGAGCCCAGGGGTGGCGGTGGCCTGAGCAGGGAGTGGCAGAAGCACCTCAAGAGGCTCTTGCAGGGCTGGAGGTGGATGAAGATGGGGGGGGGAAGTTTGCGGCTTCACCCAGCTGGGACACCTTCTCCGCCAGCCCAGCCTCAGCAGCCCCGGGGGGTGGGAGCGCAACTGGTCTGCACTGGTATTTTAGCACAACTGTGCCTGGATTTAACCGTGCCGCTAAAGTCCTGGGCCAGGCTAAGGATTTTGGAGGCATCAGCTCTTCTGGTGTGTCCAGCCCTGGATGCCACCCCAGCACCCAGGGGGACCCGCGAGGGCTGGGACCAATCCTGCAACACCTTCTTGGCATGAGCAGAAGGGCTAGGACGTCCCCAGGGACCTTTGCTGGCCCTGGAGGTGTTTGCAGCTCTTGACGGGGTTTGGGGAGCGCAGTTTGATTAAGGGGCTGTTTCTCTTGCAGCAGATGCGTGGCCGGGCCGGGGGAGGATGGCTTCCTTCCACTGCCCAATGGGGCTGCAGCTGCGTTTCGCTCTCTCCTGCACACATTAGAAGAAATATCCACCAGAAAATAAGACAGGGGAAACGCTCAGGCCTGGGAAGGTGCCCGTAGCCCAGTGTCTCATCACCCAGGAAGGGGCAAAGGGGGGATGGAGGGGACCCCGAGAGGACATTTTATCTTTGCTGCACCACCAGCCGCTCCTCTGTCGGACCCAGCGGGGTGTGTGTACACCCCCGGGTGAGGGGCACAGGGTCCGGCAGGGTGCCCAGGGAGCAGGCAGAGCCGGGCAGTGCAGGCAGGGCAGCTCCGGCACGGGTCACCTCCGCTCCCGGCGGCACATGCCCACGGCAGGTGAACTGCCCCAGCGAAGCAGTGCGGGCGCTCCCCAAATACAGCCCTGTGTACAGTCAACATGGGGGAGGCGGGAGCTGGCACAGCCCTCGGGACGCGTGGGGGGAGGCTCAGGGGTGGGAGCGTGGGGGCTGCAGGAGGGTCCGGACCTGGTGTTTCCCCTCGGGTACCCCGGGAATAGCCCCACGTTGCTGCAGCTCAGCCAGGAAGATATCTGCCCATGTCTCTAAGCTGCCGTCACCTTATCAGCGCGCTGGACAGCTTGGAAATAGGGAAAGCAGCAGGCACAGAGATAACGTTATCTCCTGCTCTCTGCAGCTCTTACCCCTTATCTCCAGCCTCGGTCAATTCCCTTGGGTGGCACCAGCGTGAAGGTGTGGACAGCCCAGCGGGACGAGACCCTTGGCAGATCCCGGCTCAGCGCTGGGTTCTGCAGCCCGGGGGTCCCCACAGGGATGTCTGGGGCCATCACAGGGACCATCCGGGGTACCCAGTGCTGCCCAAGGGCTTTCCATCCCCAGCCACCACTACTCCAAACAGGGGCCACCTGCCGGAGAGGGGCTCAGACCTGGCCCAGCTCAGCCCTGGCTGCAGCCGCCTCCATCCCAGTGGGGTGAGGAACAGCTTCTGGGCAGAGCCGACGATGGAGGAAATTCCTTGGGGAGTTTTCTTCCTCCTGGTGCACGCAGGAGCCCTGCAGCCATTGTATGTACAAGAGCCAGCCCCGGTGTGAGCTCACGCCGGCTCCCCCGGGGCTGCCGGTTCCTGTCCCAGACGCTGCCCGACCCAAAGCCCCCGGCCCCGGCGTGCCCAACTGCCTCGGTGGATGCTGCTGGTCCTCTGGGAGAGGCTGGGGAGCCGGGAAGGAAAGGGAGCCGCCCTGGGCTCAGGCCGGGTCGGGTGGGACGTCTTCCTGCCCGCCACAGCCCCTGGGATTCGCCCGCCTCTTGGACTGGAATAAAATGCATCCTCTGGCACGGCAGGCTGGGTGATGGCGCACCCCGTCCGGGAAAGCCTGGCTGCGTCAGCCAGCCCCAGCTCCAGCCGGCGGTGCTGGATCTGCAGAGCTCCCAAGCAGCACCTCGGGGATGGATCTGGACCAGGGGCAGCATCCAGATCCAAACCCCACACGTGCTGCATGGCGACCCAGAGCCTGGGAGCATCCCCATCCCTGGGTGGCCCTAATCCAGAGCAGCGGGACAGGCTTTAGCCCAGACCTCCCATCCCCCCCCCGGGCCCGTGGTCTTGGCCGGGGCTGTGCAGACAGAGGGGCACCCGTGGGGGCAGCTCCCCGCTCTGTAAGGACGCGGGGATGGGGACATGGTGGCAGGGCTCGTCCTCACCCCTGTCGCAGCTCCCTAGCCCCCGGCATCGGTGTGGCCACAAGGTGGCATGGCAAAGCCACCTGGGTGCCACCCCCCCTACTCCCGGCACCCCCTGAACCCTGCCCACCACCCCACAGCCTCAGTGACTTGGTGGAACATGGTGGGAGGGAAGGGGTGACATGTCCCACTGTCGCCTGGGGGTTTCTGAGCCCCCCACATCTCCCAAAGCCCAAAGAGGTGCCGGGAATCGCCCTCCTCAGCTGCAGTTACCCCCCACAAAGCTGCTCTGCGGGGGTCAGAGGGCACCAGGACCCTGAACGGGGCTGATGTGTTGCTAGCATGGCCTGTCCATGATCCCCTCAAAAGCTTTTGTTTCCCCACTTTCCTCCCGGGAACAAACCCAGCCCATGGTGGGCAGGGACCCAGCATCCTCCCCAACAATTCCTGGGGCTGCACTTCAACTGCAGTTCCCCCCGGAGCGAGGGGGACGGGAGGCAGACTGTGGGGAGCGCAACATCTCCCCCCGGGGGACCAGTCTTTTCAAAGGGATCGGATTAACGTTCATCAGGGATGGCTGGGTCCTGCCCCAAGGCGAGAGGGGTAATTAAACGCCTTTTTAAGCTTTCTTCCGTTTTATTTGGCTTGTTGACCCCCAGGGAAGGCCCAGACATCTCCGGAGAGCTGGGAGCACAAAGGAAATGATTTTACAGCCCCGGTGGGGAATCAGCTCATGCTCCTCAACAGCAGCCGGAAAAATTATTTTACAAGGTGAGAAGTGAAGGGCTTGTGGTTAACTGAGTGTCTCGTTGGTTCTGCCCCAGTAATTGGCACGTAGAAGTGTTCCTTTCCAACAGACGAGGGTGGAAGCGCACACTTGAGTCGTGTCTCTCATCACATCGCCCCTCATCCCCCTCTCTCTGCACACACCCCCCCCCCTGCACAAAGCTGACCTTTACATTTTGTGCCTCATTTTATCACTTACCTCCATCAAGAACGGCAATCTGCCTCAGCGGCCACTCCACAGCCTGATTGGCACCCTGACAGGTACACGGCCCTTTTCAAGAGCAGCTGCCTAATGGGTTATTGGCAATCATGTCTCATTTGGCCCATCCGCGCCCCGTGCTGCACTAACGAAGAGCAGAAATTGGAAAATCATGGTGGGGAAGGGAGAGGGGACATGGAGGAGAAACGGGTTGGGAATAAGCTGGGAGAGAACAATCCTTCTATGTGTTACAGCACCTGAAATCCTCCCCGAGACCCCGGCTGCAAGGGCTCAGCGTGTGCCTGGCTCCCCCAACAAGCACCACGGGGTTTTTTTTTCCCTTCAGATCCGTACCAAAGGCAGCACAAACCCTGCTGTCCCTGCTCCACAGCAGGCTGCAGGGCCTTGGCAGGAGCAATCAGTTCATGCAAGGTGGGTACAAACGGCTCTTTTTTTGCCAGGTTTCCTGCAAAATCCGCCAGTGCTGGTGGGTGCAAGCTCAGCAGTTCAGAGGAACCAGATTCAGCCCCCAAACCTCAATTTTCTCTAAAGCCCAGATCTCACCCGCTCCAGCACACCTTCACCGAGCGGTCCTGCACGGCCCCGAGGCTTCTCCCTGCTTTAATGGGCAATAACATTTATTTTCATCAGCAGAGACATATATAAAATTAAGTTCTAAGCAGGCAAATGAACAACTAGAACAGTGAGGACTCACAGAGACTCAGCCCAGTCCAGGAAAGATTTCTAACTTTGTCATCTTAATTGACACTTAGCCTGGCAGTAACTCCCCGACAGGCAGTAAAAGAGATTTACTGTAAAGCTGCAGAAGAAACCGTGTTAAGGAGTTAAATCATGTCAAAAAAACCTGGGAGTGACCCAACCGCTGAAGTGCCCGCCCTGTGCAGAGCCGTACCAGGTTTTGCTTTTAAAAAAAAAAAAAAAAAAACCACCACCACAACGAAGCCAAAGTTTCCTTTGATCAATTCTCATTTTAATGAGGGCAGGTTCCTAGGAAGCAAACAGTACATGTTTGTATCATATTGCAAACAAGCTAGTACAGAAATCTAAAAAAAATAAACAAAAATAAATATCTTCCCTGTTTATTTCTCCCCAAGTTTATAGCACTAGGTTGACCTGAAAACAAGATGAATTTACCACTGCGCCTGGACAGCGGCCACAAAAAATCAGATTTTTTGGAATGCAATTGTCTATATGGTTTCAGAGAGGTCAGAGTACCAGGAGATCCGCTGATGAGACTCTTCCTCGCCAGCTAGGGTGAATGGTTTCCACCTCGGGCAGTCGATGCTCCTCTGGCGCTTGAAGCATCTCTGCCGGGCCCCTTCAGCGGATCAGAGCCACGTCTTCAAGTGGGAGAAGCTGAAAGGAGATGAGGGGATGGGTTATTTCAGAGCCTCACCTGAGCATCCAGCTGTGCACCCGAGCCCTGCCACCACCTCCCTCCCCATGTGGGACGGCATTGCCCCTCTGTACAGCGCTTAAACCACCGCTGCATTCGCGATATTCATGAAATAATCTCCTCTGCGGGCTCAGATCCAACCTGTAGTGACTGCAGACTCCCTTTCTGCCACTGTGCACGCAGATAAACCCCATGCAGACACGCAAAGACCGGGCTTGGACCTGCCTGCCAGGCTCTCGTGGAAATTTGGCTGGGAAATCAGAGGGATGCACGTGCATGCACAGGTCCAGAGCCACGACCGCGGTACCGGGACTGCTCTGCCCGCGCACAGCCAGGCTGCGGGAGGTAACGGGGCAGCGCAGACGTAGCGCTGGGCTGAGCGGACCTGCCTGGGCTTTCCTAAAATGATACTAATCCCAGATTTCCTTAAAAAAAGGGAGGGGGGGAAGAACACAGCTACGTGTTTCAGGGGCTGATCCAACAGCTAAAAGCCTCCGTGGATTTCAGCTGGATGTTGGCTGCAGCTTTACA
The DNA here is from genome assembly GCF_965231255.1 of Vanellus vanellus. Classification (NCBI taxonomy): domain Eukaryota; kingdom Metazoa; phylum Chordata; class Aves; order Charadriiformes; family Charadriidae; genus Vanellus; species Vanellus vanellus. The sequence goes on from NC_138919.1 coordinate 12,872,584, forward strand.
TAAGAGGGAAGAGATTTAATGTCTGGAACCAGCCCCGAGCCAGTCCCATGCAGCCTGGCTGAGCCCCAAGCGGGCAGGGAGAGGGGTCCTGCGGAGGGGCCATGCTGGGAGCATCTCGGCATCGCCAGCCTGCCAGTCCCACTGACACCCCTCCTGGCGCTGGCAGCCTGGTCCCACTGGGTGCAGGTTTGTGATGCCCCAAACAGGGGTCACAGAAATCATCCATCTCCTTTTTTCTGCCTTAACGCCAGAGTGCAGCTCCTCCAAACGCATCCCATGGGGAGGAGGAACCACATCCCCTCCTCCTGGCCCGCTTTGTTGGGTGCAACAAACCTTGTGGTTCAAGTTCAAAAATGCGGCAGAGACTCAACTCGTGCAGTCACACTCATGCAGTGGTGACGGGGCTGTAAACCCTCCAGGACCCGGGCTGTCCCATGGGGTCACGGCTCCCCTCGCTCCCCCACACCCTCCCAGCCCAATGGGGACTGGGGTGCACAAGGTGGTGTGGGTGTCGGGGGGCAGCTCCCCACATCTGGCCGATGCCACGGGGCAGACAGCTCTCTGCTGGGGGCACCCCGAAACCTTGGTGCCTGCGGGATGCGAGACCGCAGCAAGGCTCTGTGCATCCCAGTTACCTGGGGAAACCCCTCCAAGGCTCCGTGCACCCCCATTTACCTGGTAAAACCCCTCCGTGCACCCCATTTACCTGCTAAAACCCCTCCATGGCTCCGTGTTCCCCAGTTACCTGGCAAAACCCCTCCAGGACTCCATGCACCCCCAGTTACTTGGTGAAACCCCCCCGTGCACCCCATTTACCTGCCAAAACCCCTCCAAGGCTCCATGCACCCCCATTATGTGGGGAAGCCCCCCTCCAGCACCCCAGGGCGTCGCAGAGAGACCGCAGCACACCTCCTGCACCCCAGGCACGAGTGTCACCCCCAGCACCAGACCATGCCCCTCCGGCCCGGTGACACCCTCGGTGACACCCCCGGGCTCCAACCACCCACCCCCTCCTCCGCCCGCCCGTCGGGGTTACCTGAGCTCCGCGGGGGCCGGGCGGGGGCCGGGCGGGGGCCGGGGGGGGACCTCCCCAACCCCAGCCCCGCCGGAGCAGGCGCTGCAGGAGGCGGCCGGCACCGGGCGACGGCGGCGGCGGCGGGGCGGCGGGCGGCGGGGTCTCCCCGGCGGGGCGGCCCGGGGGCGGCGGGGCGGCGGCGGCGGTGGTGGCGGCTCCCCCGGGGCGGCGGGGGGGTTCGGCCGGCAGCTCCCGGCGCCAGAGGTAAGGGGAGCGGCGGACGCCCATGAGCAGCCCCGAGGCGCGCCCCACCGTGTGGTACCGGGGGCTGGCGACGTGCTTGTACCAGGCGCCCGCCGGTGCCGCCGGCAGCATCAGCCCCAGCAGCACCAGGGCCCCCCAGGCGCCCCCCGACAGCTGCCCCCTCGCCATGGTGCCGGGCTCCGGGCGGGCAGGCTGCAGGCAGGGCTGCAGGCAGGGGTGCACCCCGGCCCCGGGCGCCCCAGCGAAGGCTGCCCCCGCGCCCGCGCCCCGCCGGTTTATACCACCGTCGGGAGGGGCACCCCACGGCTCCGCCCCGGCAGCCCCCGGCCGCCTGGCTGCCAGCCCCGGCCCCCCGCACCTCCTACCCGCCGCCCCCCAGCGCCCCCCGCCCTCCCCCTGCAACCTCCCCCTCCCGGGAGGCCGGCATCCTCCCCATGGCCCCGAGCATCCCCCTGCAGCCCTGAGCATCCCCCTTGCCTCCCCGAGCATCCCCCTTGCCACCCCGAGCACTCCTCCCATCCTCGAGCATCCCTCTTGCTGCCCCGAGCATCTCCCCTGCAGCCCCGAGCATCCTCGAGCAACCTCCTTGCAACCCTGAGCATCCTCCTCATGGCCCAAGCAACCTTCCCCTGGTCCCCTTTGCAGCCCCGTGTATCTTTCCCCATGGCCTTAAGCATCCCCCACAGTACTGAGCATCCCCCTGCAGCCCCACAAACCTCCCCACAGCCCAGCATCCTCCCCGGCCCCTCAGGACCTGCTCAACAGCAGCAGGATTTACTGCTGGAAGAAGAGATGTTATAAACTGACCGCAAGGGAGGACATTCAGAGCGGACCTGCACCCCCCTCTCCTTCAGGTACGACCCCCAGCCTCACTGCCTAGAGAGCGACCAACTGCAAGCACAGGAACATGCCCTGGAAGAACTGTAAGTAAGTAAGAACATATTGCAATGATTTTCAGCAAAATTCATCCCAAGTGGGGTACCAGACGGAGGTGGGTGATGCAGATTGAAGTCCTGCTTTGGTTACCTGCTTCAGTGCAGAGACGATGCTGCTGCTGAGGGGGGAGGACAGGGCCCACATGTCCCAGGGAGCATGGTGGTCCTGCTGTGCAGAGCTCGACTGGCTCCTCTCCCCCTTTGTACAGCCCACCAAGTGTTGAGAGCTGGATTTTACTCCCCTCTCACTCAGCTCAAACTAATATCCCACCCGTAGCGTGGGGGTCCTAGTGCCCATGAACTTGCCTTGGTGCAGGGCGTAGTCATGACTGCTTAAGAGGTGCAAAGCGATGGGAAGAGATGAGACACCAAACCCGTGCGGGGCGCCCAGATGGCTGCTGTGCTCCTGCACAGCTCACGCCCACGCGAATGCTACCCCCGGGATCTCCGTCTGCTCTTGGTCACTTTTCCATCACAGTTAAAAGCAGCCAGCTGCCCGCCTTCCTACCCGAACAGCTGCTTCAGTAACTCCTGCTCTTCCGCCTCTTCTTTAGGAAAAAAAAAAAGATGACCCAGGAGATGAATACCTGATTCCCATGGGACGCCTGCCAACTTGTCTCCCTCTCACTGAAGCCTACTGCCTTCATAATCCAGAGAAATTACAGGATCTGGTATTTCCAGCCCCTTCCAACACCCCCTGGTGCCACTTAAGAAACAGGAGGGTTGGGGATTCCGTAACACCATCCCAGATGCCTCCTACTGAGAGCCACTTAATGTTACCGGGGTTGAAATCTTGTGACCACACAATGTTTTGCCCATAGATATTTTGGAGGGAGACGGTCATTCTGCTCCCTCCTGAGATTCAGGAGCCTGCAGCAGACAGGAGCAAGCAGCCGCTCTGCACTTTCTCCTGCAGCGAAGTGCTCGAGATCATTTGCAGTGGATTTGCCAGGCTGCTTCCCCTCCTCTTCTGTAACTCAGTTCTTCTTAAATAGGATATTACCATTAATTTTGCCATTCCAGTCAGGTGACTTTTCCCCCCAGGTTCCTTAATAGAACCAAGCAGGTCAAATTTATGCTCATCAGGGAGCAATTCCAGTTCCTCTTGTTTATTAGCCAAGTTCTTGGCTTTATACACTGAACTATGACTAAATAATTTCTTTTTTTTCCAGTCCACACAGTAACTTGATTAATTTTATTCTCCGCATCTTGCATGCTCCTGTGTGCCCATTTCTCCTTGTTGATATTATTTTAACATGCTCCCGATGAATCCGATCACCCTGCTTCCCACCGTCAGGCTCCCCAGCTCTTTACTGGCATCCATCCAGCTCCCATCTTCTCATGCACAAGTTCCCAGCAGTGAAGCCATCTCCGTCAGCCCACCTTGCACGCCTCGGCATTTTGTGACCCTCTGTCATGGGGACACATGGGGATGTGTTGGCATGTTCAAGCAGGAGACAGACCCATGCTGGGGACACCTTGGCGTGCGGGAGCAGGTTCTGCTCATCTCAGCCAAGCAACAACCTCCTCCTGTAGGAACCAGCCCCTTGTCCAGGCTGGGGCCAGAGAGAGCAGGGCTGGGGGGACAAGGGAGAAAGGAAAAGAGCAAAGCAGCAATAAGACAGCGGTAGGTATGGGATGGTCAGGGCAGGGCCTCATGATTTTCCTCTTCTGGGAAGGCTGGGAGTAAGTGAAATTCCCAGTTGGTAAGAAGAGGATCCCAGCCTTTTCCCGAGCAGAGTGCTGGAAGTTGCGTGAGTGCAGAGCATGACAAGTTCCAGGTAATGAACTGGCCCAGAGAGTCCAACTCACCCACAGCCCTACTTCTTGGAAGCACCTGGACTTACAGTAAGAGTGAAGCCAGGCTCCCATCTCCCACCAAGCAGATCATTGACAGGTGGGCTATTTTTGTCACCCTTTGAGTGCTCCGGACATTGAGAATGGCCTCACTACTTTCATGTTTTAATAGAGCCATTAATGAATGGCATCGGTACAGCACACAGACAATCACATCGCATCCCTCCCTGCTCACCGAACCCCAGTTCACGACAGGACATGCACTGCCAGGTTCATTTCACTCAATAAAAAGCCATTATAATTCCTTCTGCCCCCGAGAGACGGATCAATTCTGAACGACCTGATGCTCAGTCTGGAGAAGGCAGAGGCTTGTTCCTACCTCTGCCCCCATTCCCAAGCAAACAGGCGCTTTAGCAGCTTATGTTTCGCTGCAGCGCGACACCAACGCGGGCTCCACCTTCCCACCCAGGAGTGGAAGATTTTCTCATTCCTCGAGATCTGCCTGAAGTGTCTTTTACGTGTATTTTTGGCATGACTTGAATAACTTGTCACGCTGATAAACTCTCCGGGAACTGAACTGAACTCTTTCCTCCCAGTGCACTGAATGATTCCTGCTTACAGGCAGCCTGTTGTGTCTGCGAGGTGCTTCGAGATCCTTCAGGCTGATACAGTAAGGCTCCGGATCTCAAGCAGAGTGCATGTTTCCTCTCCCAAGTATTTTTAAATATCTTTCGAATGAACCAGCTGACGAGCCATTTGTCTTCTATTTATGTTCTGAGTAGCTAAAATATAATTTTAGGATTTCTATTCCTCTCGCAGAAGTTGATGTTCCTGCAAACACCGTAGCACATCAGCGGACACATCGCACCGTGCTGCTCCGAGGTGGTCTTTGTGCCGGGAGCTCCTCCAGAGGAACAAAATCCTCATTCTTCTTGGTAGATAAAATGCTTTTGAACAAAACCTGGCTCCTATGGAAGTTTTCTACAGACTTCCCCGAGATTAAGATTTCAGCCTCTCGAGTCACATCTGTAACCTGCAGGTGCAGGTTCACCTAAGCGGAGTCCTGCTGATCTCAGGCCCTTCCAAAACCCCCACTTTTATGTTTTCACTTAATAAGTAAATGCAGTTATTAGCTCCAGCATCACATTTACCAACTACATGGACAGCGAGCTGAGACTTTGCTCACATTCCCCAGTGCTCAGACAAACCCTTAATGATGTTATTCCAAATTTGTCAAGGTGAAGGGGAGTGGGTTCTCCCATATGGCTCTACTGCTGAAAGGATTTAAAGTCTTTTTCTTTCATTTTGGCACAAAAATAACCTTTTTGTAAGAGGAAGACTCTGCTGTTGGAAGGGCCCCGGCTCCCAGTTGCTGAGGAGGCAGCTGCAGCTGCTGCAGCTCCCCATCCCGCTGGATGCTCGGGCTCTCCAGGAGGCACCTCCCTCTTCGCTGCTGGACCAGCCACCTCCACCACAGCTCTAAGCTGAGATGCCAGAGCACGAACTGGGGTTTCAGTCTGAAAAACTGCACAGCTGGAGGATGAGGAGGGTGAGCAGCTGGAGGCATCACGTCTTAAACCCCTGCAATAAACCCAGCCAAGCCCTCTTGTCAGAGCCCTGACTCTCTACCCAATTTAATGTGCGTTGCGCTCTCGCCTCCCACCACACGCATTACTGCACCCATTCAGGATTTGTGGCTTTTGAGAATGATCTAAATGAATTTGATGTCCCAGAAAGAGGCACTTGAAAAATAAACTGGTGTGGTTTAATGATAGCATTTTCCACATTTTTATTATAATGACTCTGGTGTTTATTGGAAGGTTAGCGACTCAGCCGAGCATGAAAACAAAGCAATTGAAGAGGCCAGCCCTGTGATGGGGTCTCTGCACGCTCGGTCATTAATGCTCATTCTATACATGACATTTTTTGGCCATTTGGTCTCTACAGCATCTCCCTGTGGGAGTATGGTGAGAGGATGGAGTCAACATCATTTTGGATGAGGAGCCTCACGCATGCTGGTACAGAGCCTGCCTCCTCCTCCGGCAGTGCAGCGCTCCACAAACTCACACCGCCTTTGTTGATTGTGATCATCCCAGTTTTCAGTTTGGGCAACTGAGGCCCAGAGAGTTCAAGTGAGTTGCCAAAGACCACGTAAGCGAATGGCAGGTCTGGCCAAGTAACAGAGGACTCCGAGGTCCTTCACCTGGAGACTCTGCCTGGCTCTGCAGGGCGCAGGTTTGCCTCAGAGAGACGGGAACAAAACAGCCAAAAGGCATATTTCACTGCTGTGAAATATGCTGGAGGCACAAAAAAAAGGCAAAGGAGCTGAAGTCTGAGTTTGCACCAGGGACGAGTTTTGCTGCCCAACCCCTACCAGGCAGCGCCACGCTCATCCTGAGCCGGTGCAAAGCCCGGTGCTACTGTAGGCGGTTGTCCTTCAGATAAGGTTCAAAGCTCAGCATTTGAGCGACCTGGTACAGAAGATCCCACGTGAAAAGGTGAATGTGATAAATACCCTGCCTGGCTGCCCAGGAGGTCAGTGGTCTGGGTCCCTGCCACTCCATCTCTGCCCGCACGCTGAATTTCTGTGGTTTACCCTTCACCTACTTTCCCAGATTCACATCCCTGCTGCCTCTTGCATTACTTCAACCCGGGAGTGAGTGAAGTCTTAATGGCAAGAAAAAAATATTCCCACACATGTGGCTCAGCAAACCCTGATGCTTTCCAACGCGCAACCCACTGCTGAGTTTTCTTGGTGAATCAGGAGGAGTGTGTTTTTGCTCGGGAGTGGGGATAAGCCACTTAGCGAGCGGGACCCAAGCAGGCTCAGTCCCACGGGTGCCGCGGTGACAGCACCCCAGGCAGATACTCCCAGGAATAACAACCTTTGCCATTTTCTTGCATCTAGAGTGTGTCCTCATGTAATAAATTCAGATTACGGAGCTATTCCTTTCACCAGTGATTCAGAACATGCTGATTAAATGCTATTTCTTTGTTCCTCTGAAATAAAGGAACTGTAGCTGATACAAACAAATTACGATTTCAAACTGCGAGGCAAGACACACCTTGACTCCATGATAAAGCTGCTTCATATTTTGGTGGCTCTGGAGAGCAAGAGGAAACAACAAGTGGTGCTTCCTAATGCTGCAGATCTTCTCATTAAAGTGCACTAAATTAATTATTTTACTCCTAAGAAACGACGAATTCCTCACTATTTTTAGACTCATGTACTATTTTAAGAGATTTTTTTCCAGGGTCCAGTCACATGGAAGTTAAACAGCACGCAGTCAAGTCTCCAAAGGATAATAAACTATCTCAAATTACTTTGCTAATGGAACAAAGAGTACTGTAAATGTCACACACGATATAACAAGAGTGGTAGAAACCTTTACATGAAACAATGGATCCATTAGCACTAAGTTAAGAAAAAAAAACAACACCCAAGCAGACTCGCGATACTTTTGCATAGTTGCATGGAGCTTGCTGCTCCAAGCCAAATGAACTTGTTTGTTCACTCGAAGTCTGCAGCTGAGCTCACAACGTGGCAGCCAGCTTACTAATCACGCACACTCTCAAGGCGTTGATCATTTAGGATTTCAAAGCCCTTTATAGACAATAATTAAGCCCCATCGCACCCAGCTGAGTCAGTGGAATTATTTCTGCTTAAAACTGAGGTACGGAGAGGGAATAGCTGAGTCACTGATTGGAGACCAAAACTAAACGGAGGTACAGACCCAAGCCCTATCCACCAAACTCCACCTGTCGGTCCTCTCCTATCCAAGCTTAATGAAGTAGTCCATCATCTCACAAGCTATGGGCACGATCCCTCACTTCTTATGTGACTCATCAACTTGAGAACCTGACTCTGATGGGGCTACTTGGGTGAAAGGATGGACAGTCAGAAACCATTGCATCGCCCATCCATCCAGCCCTGTATTTTGCTTCTAACAGCTGCGGCTGGCAGAATACTAAGAGAGTCTCTGAACATCTCAAAGGCTGAAGCAATGTCATCACAGAGTGGCTTGGGCATGACATAACACCACCAAAGAATCACGATGAAAAAATCACAAGGATGTGGCATGACTGTTGCCTTAGAAAAGCAGCAAAGACAAAAATCTGAAATGCAGAGAAAAGAGCAGGGGGGAAAGATGCCATCAGATGGCTGTCTCTAATGCAAGCAGATTTCTCAGCCCCCTCCGGTCCATGATTCAGTCTTTCTCCTGGAAGTAATTTACAATAACGAAAGCGAGCTAATACCCAGATGTGTGAAGTACAGAGTATATTTGGCTCTGATCTGAAGCATGTTTACTGTAAGGAGGAAGAGTTGTGAGATGAATCTTTTCTTTGACAGCTCTGAGATCTCTTAACCAAATCCCACACAACCCTGAAGTGCTCTCCTATTTTCTTCAAATTTAATTAGGTGAGGCTACGTTGTACACACAATCATATACGTGTAAGATAATTGGAGTAGAGGGCTCTAAGGCGTGTAGATGAGAACAAAATTTGTCTTCAAGCAAATCTGCACAGGTAGAGTATGTTTTGCTTAGCATGAACTCTTTGCTGGATTAAGAGCTATATTTGTAAAACCCTCTGAGATATCAAAGAGGAGGCACATTAGCAGTCCTATTCCTGGACCAGCAATACAGCTAGAATTAAATATGCTACAACTGTGTTGCAAGAAGCACAATGCTACAACAAGAAGCCCAATGTCCCACACTGACCACGTGCAACTCTTACTGCTGTTTGTACAGTCCCCGTAGGTGTGAGACTGACACACCACCCCCCCCCAAAATCTAGCAGCACACACCAAAAATCAAATTATTCAGAGCAGAGCGGTTGGGCTGGCAGGGCGCCAAATGGGGAGTCAGAAGCTCCGAGCTGCGCTCCCGAAATCATCAGGTATTTGTTCCCTATCTCTCCAACTTTCTGAGCCTTTGTATTGCTCAATACAGAAATGGGGATGAAAATGTTTTTTTGTCATTTGAAGAGCACTCCCTCGTCACCCGGCAGAAGACCTTGCATTTGCCAAGTCTCATGCTGGGTTGGGTTAAGTGTGGTTAAGGTTTGGTCCCAGCCTGGCTCCAGAGAGGCTCCCACCCTGCCCGGAGCATCCCGCAGTGCCCCATGCTGGCTGCCCCATGCCCTCTGATGTGCCCCAGCACAAGCTCTCCTCCCCTGTTCAAAAACTGGGGCAGGAGCAGCAAGGGAGCTCTTCGCTGCTTCATTTCTGTCCATTGACGTTAGCTCCTGTAATGTTATTTGAAAATCGAGCTCTCTTGAGGTCCTCATCCTGTTCTGGGAATTCGCACGTTGGCGCTTCACCTTGAAAGCCTAATGCCGTTTCTTTCCCCCACTGTTCCTTTGAATTCCCATCTAGGTACTATATTTTCTGTTAGCTGCACTTAACCCTGCTCTCATCCTCCAACGAGCCGTTGCTAAAGAAAACTCTATCACTAGACTAATGTTTATGAAAGCCTTAAAATACAACTCGGCTTCCCAGCATGTGTCTCTCTTTAGCCTTTAAGGATCCTGCCCCTCCCTCTTCATCCTCCCCCTCTTTAAGGAATCGCTACTTTTCAGCAAAGCTTGTATCACCAAATTACATTTTTTTCACAAATAAGATCTCGGAGGAAAAGTCTCTCATCGAATCTGAAGCTGAGCATTGTGCAAAGTGCATTGTGCCTGTTGATAAACCAAAGGACTGCAGTATGCGTATGCCTCTCTACAGCTGAACTTTTAAATACAAAAACATGCTTTTGTCTAAAATAAAAAAGGTAAATAATTAATGTGATTAGTAATAGCAGGCTGGAATATTTCTTAAATGCAGGAAAATAACAGACTGCCTTCCTATCTGTCCCACAGACAGGGCTGTCGGTGTATTTGATCCAAAACCTCGCAGGGTGCAAACCCCAGCGCCTGTTGGAAATACCACAAGCTGGCTTGATGGGACACAGCACCGCAGAGGATGGGGGGTCCCAGGGGAAGGCAGCGCTGTGTGCCTGGGACAAACAACGCTTGTAGCAACCTAAAATGTGGGTTTCGGCCTTAGACAAATAAACTTTAAAGACTATGGATGGTCAAGGCTGTAAATTTAAACCTGCCCTCAAATGAGGTACCTGTGGGAAGCCACAGCTAATAAGAGCGTCTGAGACTTACTTATAAAAAAATAAATAAGAACCCCTGAGAAAATTATTACTTTTAACAGAAACTTTGTCAAATGAAGGCAAATTTTGCTATTACGCACTAAGTATCTCAGCTGCAAATGAACTGCATCCGCATCAAGCTGTGAATATGAAATTAATCTAAGACATAACCTTTAGCTCTACACTTTGACAACGTCTTAGTGCTGAACTATAAATATTTGATCTGTTGCTCTTCTGAGTAAAATGGATTTGTTGTGCTCATCTGCAGAGTTATCAGTTATTCCAAAGTATATTTATTGCTGATTAAATGACATGAAAAGTGCCTTTTTCTTCTGATGTTATTATGTGATATTTAGCAAGCAAACATGGAAATTAACTATCCCTAGCATCAATATTAACCCTTTATCTTGGGGAGAAAACATTTCCTGGCTGACAACACATCAAACTAAGTACCAACCAAGATATTTACAATACACACTGGAGCCTAGTTAATTATATATGATTATATTTCTTTATGTTTTGGGGTCACACTTAGTGCTAAGATCCAGCTTCCATTTGCAATCACTGGAGAAATAAAACAGCATCCTTAAGTCATCAGCAAAGAATGATTCAATCCATTGAAAGAGTATTATAAAAACCTCTTTGGACCGCAAAATAAATGAATCTAAACCCATGACTCACATACAGCGGCAGGATGATTTTTCAGAAAGATGGTAAGTTGAAAACAAGCTTTGGTGAATAGCTTGAATATTGGCTTTTTAGCAATTCTTTGCTTCCTGAAGGTGCAGACATGAAGAAGGCAGGAGTGTCTTGTGATGATATCAAAATGGCACAGAGGGTTTTTTTTTGCATTTTACACCCATGCAAAGACCTGGCACACCACTGGAAAAGCAGTGTTAGAGGCAGAGCAGTTTGCAGAAGGGCTGTTCAGACCTGCGGGGAGTGAGAGGGAGAGGCTGGAGTGATGGAAACCCAACCCCTGCTGAAGGGTGCCCCAGCAGCGTGCCAGAGCCTGGGGGACTGGGTGGGTTTGGGTCATTTTATGGTGGCACGTAGAGGCTGGGGCTGGATCTGGCCTCCCAGCCTGCACTGACAGGATTGATAACCTTACACGTTCTTTGTTCCAAATAAATTTCCTGGATCTAGTTTAAAATTGAGGATTTGGTGAGAGTGAGAAATCTGGCTGGTGTGAGCTTTCACTGCTGACGGAAGTTTAGCCACACCATAAAGGGACACGAAACCTTCAGCGGGTTCGCCCTTCAGACACCAATTGTAGTAAATATTATCTGAGAAGCAGAAAGTGCCCCATCTGATGCGTTGCCAGCAACGCTGCCTGCCTCCAGCACCCTGGAAAAGAGCCAGCGCTTCCCTTCACCAGGAACATTGCACACGCCACCCCTGGGAAAAACACGCAGGTAGGAATACACTTGGCAGGATCAGATCCTCGGCGCTCCCGGACCTGCAGGCAACGGTCCCACCAACCCGCTCCTACCCACACAACTGAAATGTGAAAAGGACAAACTCCGGTTCCGCCCAGTTGCTTTGTCACCATGTTCCTTGTGATGAGTAATGTCACTTTTAAGCCTAATTATGCAGGTATATTTATTATCCTATGCTTGGCCATAGTGCTGGGGTACTTGCGTAATTTCACAGACGAGTGACACTTAAGACAGCACATTACTGTCAGCAGCCTCCATCTCATTTCATGCTAATTGCTCTCCAAAATCGTGTGATGCAGTTTTGACACAAAAACATTTTCAACAGTATCATTAATTTGTGGGGGGGTTGAGGGCGGGGGAACATTTCCTGAAGTAATTACAGCCAACATCCTCAGTCATTCCTAATTATTTAATACAGCCCCACCCAAACACACTTTAATGTTGATTATCAGAAAGACATGTATTATCTACTCTACTTTGAAGTGTGATAAATGGGTCTCTTTAGGAGAAAGTAAATATTACCCGTTGTAGCAATGATACAAAATGTTGAAATACTTCATTTACCTGTTTTCCAAAATACTTAACAAACCTATAACTTAATTTATTTTACGGCACAGATGTTGTTAAATGATGCTGGTGTTCGACTAGATAACATCATGACACATTTTAACTAACTCACTATATTTTATATGCTTCTTTGTCCTAAAATGATCATTTATGCCTCAAAGAAAACAAAGAGCACGTTAAAGGAGAAGCTGCTGCCCAAGCATTCACACCCCATCCTAGTCTGTTACTGGGTGACTCCAGTGAGCCCTTTTGACTACACACACACACACACTTACTCTCAGGTGTGGTCCTTCCACAGCAGTGTCTCACACGTTGGCTTTTATAAAAATAAATTTGACAGGGTCAGCAGCAGGGTCAGCCGCAGCTGGGTGCCTCCAGAGAGGAACATGGAACAAAGAAATCCTCGGGCAATTATACCCTTGCGATCTACACACCCACCCTGGCGCGCTCTTCATGCACCTTTCAGTCCAATGGTGATTTTTGGTCTGGGGATCTTCTAGGACCTTCTTGGATTCTCTCTCTTTGTCCAGCCAGGCCGGCCCTTGACTGCTCTTCTCTTGCTGAGTTGCAGTCTCTGCTGATGGCTGTCCCCTCCTGATCTTCTGGTTTACACTTCTTGTGCACCTGCGCTCACTGGCAGAACATGGGAACTGAGAAGTCCCAGACTTAGGGAAAAACACTACCAAAACATCAGTGTGTTACCCACATTTTACTCATACAAAAAGCCCAAACACAGCACTGTACCATCTGCTAGGAAAATTACTGAGAAAATTAACTTTATTGCGGCCTAAAGGCTTCAGCAAATCTCGCTACTCATGCCAAGAAAAGCTAAGCAAACAGCATAAATCACACCATATTATAACCCTAAGTAATTTACTGTAATTAAAACTTAACTTATTTAAGCTAAATGCCTAATATCTCTCAAGAAGCATCTTTTCACCCAAATGACAAGGAATTCAGTGAAAAGAAAGCAGATCCAAATGATAAGGATGCTGCTCATCCAATCTTCCAGCTGCCACGATGCACACAAGTAGATCCCAGGAATTTACTGTACATTTTAGTGTGTAATTTAACGTGCTTTGTCTCCATTTCCTTTCCTATAAATTTTAGTTTAATTTGAGATGTTTTGTCTTTAAGGGTTATCACATTGTGCCAGTAACCCGAGCATTAACCTGTTTCACTGAGGCATGGTGCATCCTGGAATCAGTCTTCGATCATCCGCTAATACCAGCTCTGCAGGTCACGGGAGAGGCCCATGAAAAATCGGGCCACTTACTTTGTCATTTCTGGGACAGATGGCAGCCCTTGACTCAGGGAACAGGACTCCAGGAATGTTTGCTAAGTGGAGTGACGTGCTGCTCATCGGGTGACACACACGATGATGTGGCAGAACGAGAGCTTCATGCCAAGACCTTGGGGTTTCTTGAGAAGTTTTAGGTAGATCTAGAAGCAGAACTTTCCTGTTTCACAGGGATCTGCTCTGATTTTTCACACGTGGAAAGGGAAGTGACCCCACATTGGTCATTTAGTGGGAATCTGGGAGAAAAAAAGGCGGGAGATCCTAAAGTTTGAAAAACTGTTTCTGTCTCGTCCTCTGTTGTCCCCGAACAAGCTTTTATGCTTTTTTACTTTACTTCCAGAGGAACATGGCTGCTGAGCCCGTGTTAACACTGTTCTCCATGCTCCTGGAGCACCCTCTTCTGTTTGAGGAGCTGCAATTCTCATCTCTGAGACCCAGCAACACACAGACCTTTAAAATATGCAGTCAGCCCTTAAAGCAAGTGCGGGAACACATTTCTTTACCAACCAAGCAGGCACATCAACAATTAACTCGAGTTCACCTTAACTCGCTCTGAAAGCCCAGACAGCTGTCACATGCTCAGATACTGAATGCGTGAATCACAACCTGTAGCACATCCACAAAGATGATTTCTGTAACAGACTGTGCTCTTGACATACTGATACTAACAGAGCCCTTTTGTGGGACTGTTCTAATGGATGCAATATCCTATTTTACACAGTGTACACTTTCTAACTTTTTTTTTTCCAATCGTACCTAGTTTACACAGGCTACTAGATGCCTTTGTTATAAAATCAGATCAAGATACACAGCTGTAGGTCCAATGCATCCATTATGGGGCTGTTTGCTCCACCAGGGCAGGTGTTTGCCTGTGGAGAAAAATGCCATGGAAACTGCCATCCTGTTGCCTCTGCTGCTGGCAGGCCACCACCACGCTGCCACGTCTGAGGAACACCAACCCCACCACACACATTGTACCCAAAACGCCTTTTCCAGGGGACAGCCGGTGCCATGCTCCTGCACAGCTGCCCACAGCTGCGGGGCTTCGAAGGCGGAGGGCAGCACCCAGAGGCGCCCCGGCAGGGCCTGGGGTCTCCAGTCTCCCCACAGACACGGCCTCCAGCTCCCCGGGGGCAGACCCCGAGGTGACACAGCGCAGGCCGCAGCTGCCCGGCCACTCCTCGGCTTCTGCCGGGGCCTCCTCAGCTGCCACCGGGGCCTTCTCAGCTGCCACCGGGCAAACGGATCCACGGGCCGCCTCCACCTCAGGGGAGACCCCAAAGAGTCAGCTAGAAAGGGTCCGCCGCGGAGGCGCTCCGGGGAGCGCTTCTCTATGGTCAGAGGCCTGCAAGAGCGCGGCTAGCGCGGCGCGGGGGGCGCTCTAGGCTGTCTCTCTATGGTAGAGCTCTGGAGGACACGGGGTGACATCAGGTGGAGTGACGCCCTAGCGGTCGTGGGAGCTAATGAGGGGGAGCGAGGTGCCGCTCTAGGCGGAGACTCTATGGTCGCCGCGTCGGGGATCGGCGAGGGAGGATCTCTATGGTCGGAAGTCAGGCGGAGAGTCGCGTGCCGGTGCGGGCGGCGCTCTAGGCCGCCTCTCTATGGTGCGGGCGGTTGCTAGGCGGTGCGGGGCCTAGGCCGCGGCGGGTCGGCGCCGCCATGGCCGCCTCGGCCTCCGGCGCGGCGGCGGCGGCGGTAGGGCCCGCAGACGGGTCGTGCGTGCTGTGCTGCGGAGAGCTGGAGGTGGTGGCCCTGGGCCGCTGCGACCACCCCATCTGCTACCGGTGCTCGGTGCGGATGCGGGCGCTGTGCGGCGTGCGGTACTGCGCGGTGTGCCGGGAGGAGCTGGGCCAGGTGAGGCCGAGACCGGTGCCCTCGCAGCCGGCGGGGCCGGGCCGCTTCCCTGGGCCGGTGCCGGGGTCTGGGCTCGGGCCGGCTGCCGTGGGGAGCGGGGCGGCGGGCGGGGGGAGGCCTCGGGCCGGGCTGGGGCGGGAGCCGGGCCGCGGAGCAACTCGTGGAATCTGCTGAGCGGAGCCGGGGCGGGGAAGCGTCCCCCAGTCCGGAGCTTTCCGGGTTTATCTGCCGTTTACTTCGCTCCCGGTGGGGCGACTGCCGTTCAGAGGAGACAGGAGGGATGTTGGAAACGAAATAGGAAGAAAATGGAATTTAAAGGGAATATTTTTTTGGTTTTTAAATCAGCAGGTCTTACTCTCCAGAGTTGGCATTACGTGATCTCAGATGACTCTGTCATCCTGCCGAATTCCTGACTTGGTTTTAAGCTTGAGGGAGAACATATTTTGTGTTCTTTCAGGGCTTGCTCATGCCTTGCTTTACAGTACACCACGCTGCCTTTGCCCCCAGTTCCTGTTAGCGTGAGCCATCTCTTGGGCATATGCTCAAAAAGTAATTTCCCCTCAGATTTAATTTTTCTGATAGATTTCTGTTTTCCTCACGGTCTGCTGGTGCGATAGCACAGGGCCCTGTTGTGGAGCTCGGGGGAAGTCACTCTGATGCTGTGGCTTGGCTGTGCGGAGGGAACCAAGGATTTGGTGCAGTGGTGAGCTGCGTGAAGAAAAGTTGTTCAAGGATGTTTATAACAACAAATCCTCATGCATGAATTTGTTTTTGCAGAGCTGACACAGGGAAAAACAAACCCTTTAAGGAGAAAAGAATTGATACTAGCAGTGAAAGAAATACACTGAGATGGTTTAGGAAGTGAAATAAAGCAAATATATCGGGGGGAGGGCTCTCCCCTTGGTGAAAGGAGGACACCTCCCCCCCCAACCGTTTGCTTTGTCTGCTTTTCAAGTTATTCAGATAGTTGGAGGCACTGAAGTTCTTAGGCTGTGCACTGAAGATTCTCGGACTTTGTGGAGGCCAGAAAGGTCGATGTGGTTTTTTAGACTGAGCTTACTGGCACATGAGTAGCCTCTGTGTACAGAAAGAGACTGTGAAAGTAATTTTGTCTCTGATCATCCTCTGAGGAGCTGCTGCTCTGCTTCTCCTGTCTTAGGAAGAACCAAGCTGTTATACTGCTTTTCATCTTTATAAACCTGTTTATCTTAGGGTCACAGATGGACTGTTAATTTCAAGGGCTTTTCAATTCTGTAATGTTACTATATGATGTGGCCAGAACTTTGGTTCATTCAGCTATCTTTCTCCCTCCTTTATTAACTGTTTAAAATGGTCCTTTTATTATAATTGACTGAGAGGTCATTTTTAATGGCTGTGCTCTTTCCCCTTCTGTTGTCTTTAAGTGCCACTATAATACTGTTCTGTCTGTTCACCTAGCAGCCCCAAGGAAATAAAAAAAGATATTGGGTGGGTAAATCACATTAAAACTGCTGTTGAATGAACTGAATGTATATGTAGGACCTAAACCTGGGTCTCTTAATTTGTATAGTGTGGGGGGACTTAGCAGAGGCAAGTACAACACTACCAAATCTCAACTGGTGGTGTACAGAGTAGTGTAGACCGAACTGGTGTCACAGCAGAATTTACAAAGGAAATATAACTATAAAGATGAGTGTCAGCACAGGACATGACGGAGGAGAGAGCAGGATATTCTTGTTATGGTAATTTGTGCTTTCAATGATGCATAATTGTTGCAGTGAAGTTAGGAAGGATTACTTGTTGACCTGTAAACTAACCCTGACGTATACTTGGTTCAGGTTCAGAGGATCTGTCAGTGTGCTTGTTATATATGTGTGTGAGATTGTTCTTGGAATTGCTGTAGGAAATTGTGTAGGACTCCTGTGATAAAATCTACTTTTCAGCAGGCCATTCCTCTGTTCCAAAACTCACTTTGAGCTGAAATGAAATGTTAATACAATTTTACGGAATGAAATTTTTTAAATAATTGGACTTAGACATAGTTGTCATCTGACAAACTTAAACTTGCATTCTTGTTATTTTAAGCTTGATATTTCAGCAAGTTTGGTATATTTTTTGTTTTGGTTAACAGTAACCCCACTGTAAAGAAAGCTTTTAAAAAAAAAAAAAAAAAAAACAAAAAACAAAACCAGACACAGAAGACTTATTCCATGGTATTTCACCCCAGCAAGGGAGGAGGAGCGACAAGATTAAACTGCATGTGTATTATATAATTGAATGGTTTTATTAAGGTTGTAAGTATGTCTAGATTTACAGTGTTTACTGTAAGAACTGAAAGGTGATTACTGTGTTTGTGTCTCAGTCTTTCTGAGCTGGTGCAGGTAACTCCAGCTGTTTCATAAATGTTGCAGCTACCCCAGCATTTCCCAAACTGGGAACGTGTGCTGGAGCAAACCAGCGGTCGGTGGCTTCTGAAGAAGGATGTAATATTGTTAGTGGCTGCAGTGTGAGACGCAGGCTGCTTAGAGGTCAGTGGGAGCAACTGTGAGCAAGCAGGTTCCCTTAGAAGGGGGATGTGGTACAAATAATTTGGGAAGTGATGTAGTATTTTGTTTCTTGCTTTCATGGTAGTTAAGGAAAGAAGAAACAGTGATTTCCCAGTCAGACTGAGTAATGTCACTTTTCACGTAAAGACTCTAGGTTTCTGTGTGATCTCCGACCAGGAGATAGGAGGGAGCTGAGTGCAGGGCTCTTGACATGCATTTGCTGCAGAGAGGGTTGAATTGGTTGAAGATATTTACTCTTAGCGCAACTTCGGTAGCAAAACATACCATAAAGGAGTTTCCTAATCTGGTTCAAAATCCAAAGACCAGGCTAGTCTGATCCACCTTTGTCTAAGCTGGCTCACTTGCTGGAAGTAGATAAGGAGCAGTCGCAGTGGCTTTGCTGACAGTTGTGGCAGTAACCGGGGGTGGTGGTGAGCAGCTGGGACTGGCACAGAGCTCTGCAGGTGTTGTCCAAGCTTCAGGCTATGGTGATTTCCCTGGCAAACAAAGTTTGTGCTGAGGAGTTTAACTGGAATTCCAAAGATTGTGCAGCCTCGGTGTGCTCTTGCTGATTCTTGTGTTGTGTTGCCTGCAGGTTGTATTCGGACGGAAGCTTACATCTTTCTCAACAATAGCACTTAACCAGTTGCAGCATGAGAAGAAATACGACATTTATTTTACGGATGGAGAGGTTTATGCACTGTACAGGTAGGTACTGGAATCCTTTCAGTAATGGATCCAGCGTATTCTTATCTGCGTTACGTGGCAGGAAATGCGTGCTTTAGTACAACAGTGTGGTTTTGTTTTGTGGGAATAGAGTGGCTGCCGTGCTGTGTACATTGTCACCATGCAGTGCAGGTGGCTTTGGTAGCATGAGAGGCTGGACCAGCGCGGTTGGTGTGAGTGCTCTGTACCATGGTTGGCAAAGGGAGCAGTTCCTCAAGGCTGGAGTGTTAGATTCACCAATGCATAATACAGAAGCATTGCTCTGTTAATAAAAATTGTTTTTTGCTTCTTTATCAACAGCAAGCTTGCTGAAAGGCTTGTTATTCATTGCATAGCTGCTCTGGAAGTTGGTAAAGACTGAACTGCCATTATAATTGTATTTATTCCTGTGCTGCATAAGGACCAATCAAAACCAATTGTAGCAAACATTGTATGAAAAGAAGAGCAACCTTGTCTGCCCACAAAGATCGTGATTCTAAATGGGAGAAAAAAAGGTTGAAGTAAAAAAAACATGCAGAGTAAAAAAATGGGACATCAGCATAATTTTCCAAAAGTATTTTTCATAACATGCTTAATTGGGAGACTTTTAAGATAATTAAAAGCAGTTAAAGGGAAAGAAGAGTGGAAAAAAGGATGAAACTGTGCAGGCAATGGTACCTTTTTCTTGGAGAACTGTGCATTAAATCCAACCTGATTTGGGCTAAGAACGTAGCTTTGCTGATTTACAACATTTACAGTTTTGTGTGACTTCATATTTATGGAACTGGGCAATGGGTTTAGTGGGCAGAATCAGTTGGAAGCATGTTCTGATTAATTATACACCAGCTCTGGGAATTGCTTTTGATGATATGATTTCTGGACAGTTGCTGAGATTACAGTTCCGTGGGCAGCAGTCAAGTGCGAGGGAGTGGGGGCTACCACTGAAACCAAGGTTTTGTCTTAAACTCTTGTTGGGAATCATTGTGGGGGTTTTGTTTGTCCCCCCCCCAGCCCTTCCTTTTCTATTAAAATTTTTTATCTCCCTCACTGTATTCTTCAGTTTCTGACAGTAGAAAATGTAATTAAATTGGATGTGAATGTTGCGCATATCAGCTGATAAGCAAGGGGTTTGTTGAATGGACGTGTTACAGTCCACTCAGAATTTCATAGTGGCAGTGCATTACTGTGTGACTGTTCAGCTTTTCCCTTACAGTTGAAGCCTCTGTGTAATTTGATTCTGTTCTGTTCTGTTCCTGACAGATGACAAAATATTCTTGGAATAAGCAGGACACTAACCTCATTACAAGTTGCTGGGGGATCTATAAAAATGCAGCCTTCTGCCACTGAGGGAACATTTGTTTTTTGATAACGGTATCGGGTTGCTGAGAGGGAATCAGATAATTTTTAGGAAATCTTTCTTTTCCCTTAGGAAGCTGCTGCAGCATGAATGCTCTTTGTGTCCAGATGTCAAGCCATTCAATACCTTTGCAGATCTGGAACAGCACATGAGGAAGCAGCATGAACTCTTCTGTTGCAAACTCTGTGTTAAACACTTAAAGGTGAGCTAGTACTGTGTTTTAATGTGTGGGGAGGAGGGGTGCTTCCTTATATGAATTGCAAGAGTACCTGGGCAGGTAGGAAGAAGGAAGTGGCTGAAGAGCGCAGATTTATTTTTTTAAGTTTCCTCTGTCTGCCTGCAGTGAGGCCAGTTGCTTTGTTTTAGATCTTTCTGCTTCCATAAACTGATTAATGAAGAAGGCCTGAAGGTTCTTAGTGGATTATATTTTAAATTAAGCATAGCCATATTAATATAACCTTCTGATCTTAGCTTCTGTGCCACAACGTGTGTAAATACCAAACCCTAACTGTCTGATAGGAAGTTAATCGTGAGTCGTAGGCAGACTTTCTTACAACTGTAACAGTAGAGATTTGATGTCTGTTGAGACTTTTACTCATAATGACTTTGTGAGCTAAAACTGTAACTTAAGAAAATATTTGGTGCAACCTCAGAAAGCAGAATGCATCATGGAGTGATGGAATTATTTCTCAGATCAGAGTCAATGTAGCATTTACAGTTGGATCATGTACAGGATGAAGAATCCATCTTCCTGGTTTAATGAAACATTATAATTATTATTTCATTATCTTCTTTATTTGTTGTTGTGGTTTAATCCCAGCCAGCAACTAGAACCATGCATCTGCTTACTCACACGCTCCACCACCGCCACCTCCAGTTTGTATGGGGGAGGGAATCAGAAGAATAAAATTGAGGAAAAACTCATGGGTTGTCATAAAGATAGTTTAATAGCCGTGCACACAAGCAAAGCAAAACGAGAAATTCATTCACTGCTTCCCGTCGGCAGGCAGGTGTTCAGCTGTCTCCAGGAAAGCAGGGCTCCGTGATGTGTAATGCATACTTGGGAAGAGAAACCCATAACTTTGAATGTCTCCCCCTTCCTTTTTCTTCCTCCAGCTTTATATACTGAGCATGATGTCATGTGGCATGGAATATTTCTTTGGTCAGTTGGAGTCAGCTGTGCCTCCTTCCAACTTCTTGTGCCCTCCCTAGTCTGCTTGCTGGCAGGGTGACATGAGCAGAAAGGGCCTTGACTGCTTAGCAACAATCCAAAACATCACTGTTTTACCAACACTATTTTCGTCCCAAATCCAAAACATAGCACTATATCAGCTGCTAGTAAGAAAGTCAACTTCATCCCAGCTGAAACCACATTTGTTCAGAGCAAATTTCCTGTATCTTGTTGGCTTGATTGGAAAATGAAACTCACTGTTGCCTGCAATTGAGGTCTGCTGTGTTTGATGTACACATGTAGAATGTGACATGGGGCTATTTTAAAATGTATTTTATAACCTGCTAAAGATAAAACAGTCACTGGAAAGCTGAATCGTCTATGTCTGAAAAGGTGATGTGTATTGAGTCTTAAAACTACTCATCTTACCATCACCACCATCATCCTTTGTATTTTTTTTTTAATCCCACCCAAATTTCACTTAGAAGGGCTGGTGTTATGTCAGTCAGAAGATGCTTTTTCACAGTCTGAAAGGCACAATTCCACCTTTCCCTGGAGCTAGAGTGGGTATTGTGTTTCTGAATTACACATTGGCCAAAATCAGCAGTTCCTGTTAAATGAATTCTGGCGCTGCTGACCTCTATGTCTAATAGTTGTCAGCATTCCTTATTGTCGTAGGAGGGAATTTAATGCATGAACGCATATTTTTTTTTTAGAACTCATTACACATGGTTTTGTATGTGTGTTTGTTTTTTCTGAAACCAATTAAGTATCAAACCAGAGAAATGCATTTATTCTGTGGTGCCAGTTGGCTTATGCCAACTGAACAGTAGTTTGCTGTCGAAAGGGACAGGATCCAGAAGTGGTCACCTTGGCCTGAATGAACACTAATGCTAATTCAAGGGAAGTAGGCAAGACTGCTTCTTTTGGTTGCTGTGTCCTTTAAGCTCTGGTAAAGAGACGTTTCTATGGTTAGCTTAAGTAGCCAGCACTAGGGGAACTTGTTTGTTGTTGTCTCTCCCAGAGAATTCCCAAACAATAGTAGAATTTGTTGGCTTTTAATTTCAGAACACTGCAGAGATTTTTATTTCACAGAAGAAGGTTCTATATTACTAGTACCCACTGAAGGGAAGTTCTTAAACTTGCAGAAGCTTCAGTCCGCCAACCCTAGCTAAGCCAAATGAACTTTTTCCCAGAACAAGTTAACACTCCTTGTCTAGGCGAGAAATAAAGGGTGGTCTGTTCTCCAGGCTATGTGGATCTTTTTGGCATCTTCAGAACTCTTCCTACCAAAATAGCTCGTGTGTTAGTAGGGGCAGAAGATTGTCTTATAATGCAAAATTTATTCTCTGAACTGTATCCTTTGTATGTAGCTATCTTGGTAGTTACTGTCTGAGGAAAGTAAAACAGCTCACTTCTCATTTATGGAGTTTTTTTTAGTTCAACTGTGCAAAAACTGTATGTTCATAAATACATGTTTAGGATTTTTTCCCCCACCAGAGATTATAATTTAGTTTGTTGCATTTATGCTAATGCACCACAAACAATGTGAAAAGCAAGAAGGTGAATTAGATCTGTTTCCAGTGTTAAAAATGAGTGAAATGCAAGTTAGTTTTAATTTGGATTTCGCTTGAATTTTGTTTCCTATTCACTGAAAATTTTGTGTGTTGGTTATCAAATTGCATCTTTCTGAAGCAAATCTTCCACTCCCACAAATGAACAAGTTGTACACACACAACCGGGCTTATTTCATTTTATTCTCTGTTCACAAAAAGTAATACTTTTCTTTTTCTTTCAGATTTTTACTTATGAACGGAAATGGTATTCTCGTAAGGACCTTGCCCGTCATAGAATCCATGGAGATCCAGATGATACCTCTCATCGTGGGCATCCCCTGTGTAAATTTTGTGATGAGCGTTATTTGGATAATGATGAGTTACTGAAACACCTAAGACGAGATCATTATTTTTGTCATTTCTGTGACTCTGATGGTGCTCAGGAATACTACAGGTTTGTGAAAGCAGTTTATTTTTGTTTCAGTAGCTTAAATTTTGAGAAAAATTGAGTCTGCTTTGAATTTTGGGGAAAGTAGTACTTGAAGACAGTGCAAGAATGTGAGCAGGTTGGCTGCAGTATCTTTTGTTCCTCAAACCAACAGCCGCAATAATCACTTTCTGTCTAGTTCATGCTTTAAAGTTTTCTTCATTAACGTCAAACATTAAAAGTTATATTTTGCAGCATGAAAGCAGATGTCTAGTGTGTTGACTCTAATACTCCACAGTTCATGCGCAATGCAGATAGAAGTACATTTTCTTTTATGAAATGCATGCCTTATGTACAGCTGGATGTGACGAGTACGAGCCAGTAGGTTTAGTTTAACATCTGGGATCATGCATTAAGGTCTATGTCGACTGTACACAAGTGGTTTCAGCTGGAAAGCTTGCCTGGGGATACAGAAAGAGCCAACTGCCTAGGCTTGTCTTCACTTCATTTTGTAAGAGTAGCCATAAATATGTTGGGAAGGTTGCAGCTCAGCCTCTTCTCTCTTTCCAGTGATTATGAATACCTTCGTGAACACTTCCGCGAAAAGCACTTCCTTTGCGAAGAGGGTCGGTGCAGCACAGAACAGTTTACCCACGCGTTCCGCACAGAAATAGATTATAAAGCGCACAAAACAGCCTTCCACAGCAAGAACAGGGCAGAGGCCAGGCAGAACCGGCAGATAGACCTTCAGTTTAACTATGCTCCTAGGCACCAGAGGAGGAATGAGGGTAAGTGTGGTTGGGGGCTGGGGTGGACAGAAGCATATTCATTCTTACTGCTTTGAGGGTTTTCAGGAACATCTGGTGGACATTTCCTAGCCGGGAAGAAATTATTTACAAAGATGGTGGGTAAGCCCTGGAACAGGACCCTGAGAGTTTGTCCTTGAAGATAATCAGAATTTGACCAGACAGGACCCTGGGCAACCTAATGTAGTTTCAGAGTTGGCCTTGCTTTGAGTGAGGGAATAGAGCAGATGACATCCAGAGGTCTCTTCCTACCTAAGTTGTTTACAATTTTTTCCCCCATGTGTGGATTTAATGATGATAAATCATTTTAGAAAAATTGCTGACTGACTTCTCCAATTAGTAATTATGTGAATGACTTATATTACAGTTAATACAAAGTAGCGATGAACATGGAACATGAGACCAAGAGTAGCATATCCGCTTAGGAGTGCAGAAATTGACATACGTACAAACTTTTCTTCTGCGTGGAACTGTATGAGAGTTCTCTCTGCATAAGGAGGGCCACGAGAATGATCCGAGGGCTGGAGCACCTCTCCTATGAGGAGAGGCTGAAAGAGTTGAGGCTGTTCAGCCTGGAGAAGAGAAGGCTCTGGGGAGATCTTATTGCAGCCTTCCAGTACCTAAAGGGGGACTACAGGAGAGCTGGGGAAGGACTTTTTACAAGGGCATGTAGCGATAGGATGAGGGGGAGTGTCTTTAAACTGGAAGAGGGCAGGTTTAGATTAAACATTAAGAAGAAATTTTTCACTCTGAGGGTGGTGAGGCACCGGAACAGGTTGCCCAGAGAGGTTGTTGAGGCCCCATCCCTGGAGGTGTTCAAGGCCAGGCTGGATGTGGCCTTGGGCAACCTGGTCTAGTGGGAGGTGTCCCTGCCTATGGAACTCGATGATCTTCAAGGTCCCTTCCAACCTAAACCATTCTATGATAAATACAAATTACTCAAAACTCACATCACAAGTTACAATACATCAAATACTGTAAAATATATTTTAGTGTAGCAAGATTACGTAGACTACTTAATCATCAGAAAGAAATCAAGACAGATTTGTTTATACTAGTATATTTTTGCTTTTTTTCAGGCAGAGTGTGATGCTCAGATTAGAGAAATAACTTTGAGAGTAATCAACCATCCCTCTTGTTTAGGTGTTATAGGTGGAGAGGACTATGAAGAAGTTGACAGGTATAACCGGCAAGGGAGGTCAGGCAGATTGGGTGGCCGAGGAAGTCAGCAAAACAGAAGAGGCAGCTGGAGATATAAGAGGTGAGTAGCACAACATTTTGTGGATTTTTAGTGCTGTTTAGTGTTGATTTTTACTTACCAATTAACAATGTTTTGGTGGACCAGTAGGCAGGAAGTCAGTGCAAAATTTGAAGCTTCCATAATGAATCCTTAGTTGAGAGTAGAACTAGCTTTCAGTGTAAGCCTGGGTGCTGACTACGTGCTTGGTCAAAGTGAAATTATTTTGTGTGAAGTTTCAGCTCTCTGGACTTTACACAAGAAGCAAGCAATGTAATCTTCAACTTGTGGGTTTAATAAACTCTGAATCCTAAATTAATTTCAGCAACTGTTTTTATGCTAGCTCTTCTAAATAGGATTTTCTGAAGTAAGTGACAAGTCTCTGCAGGTTTAATGGACTTTTTGGTCTGAGTAATCATGAAGTTCCTATTCTAAGGACCATGCTTTTCATTGAACTAACAGATCTCTGTGTGGCCAGACTGAGTGCTTTGGAAAAAGAAGAGGGTTAAGTATTGAAATGGAATTTTGCATTTATATGTCTCTTCATCTACACAAGACCTGAGCGCTTTGTACATACTGCACATTTATTTTTCTTCTTTTTCTTGTTGGACGGTCAGCTGGTCCATTACTGGTGATTTCACTGGGGGAAAAAGTCCATCTCTAAACACTTATATGTTGGTGTCGCATGTGGATCGTGCATGTGTTGAGAGTTCATGACAAACCATGTTTCAAAGAATTACTGTGGCCTACAAGTATGATTTCATACGTTTGAAAATGAATGGGAGAGACAGGTGTCTCCATGCATCCTTGGTACTGTCTCTCCCAGTTCACCCTGGTTTCTTCTGGCTTGGATTGTTATTACCACATGTAGAACTTGCAAATACAGGGGGTGGATGTTGCCTGTCTCACCAGCCAGCGCCAGGGTGTATTGGAGTGGTGGGTTTGCTTTAGCCTTCTCAGCAGGTGGCAGCACAAGATCAGGGACAGTCATCAGAGCTGACACTGGAGAGGTGAGAGCTGGAGTGAGACAAAGCTGCTTGGTAATCCTTACTGTTTGACCAAGAAAATCTGCCTTGTCCTGTAGGGAGGAAGAAGACAGAGACGTTGCGGCAGCAGTCAGGGCATCTGTAGCAGCTAAACGGCAAGAAGAGAAAAAACGGGTAGAAGACAAAGAGGACAGCAACAGTAGAGGTAAAAAGGAGGACTTGAGGGATTCTGAAGTGCTCAGCTCCAAACGTGTGCCCAGGTCTTCAAATGATGCTACAGGTTAGTGTTGAACACGTTCTGCAGCTGCAGAGAGACATGGTGGGTCTGGAGATCAGCCTGGCAAAAGGGAGGATCACCATGCATTGTTCTCAAAAGCTGGTGGATGTGGATGGAGAATCGTAATCCAGCAACACAGATTTGCAGTGAAATGTGTCTGAATGGGCTGGGATTCCTGCAGCAGGTTTTACTTGAAATGGAGCTGAGTAGATATATCAAATGAAATTAACATACAGCAGTACGTGTGCTGTTCCATCCAAATGAATATAATCTTAAGAATGTGCCATTTCCTACTCTAGCATGCAAGCACTGATTTATTGTGATGCTTGAGCTGAGTTTCCCCTTTTTTGAGAACAAGTTATTCCCAGTAAAGGGAATACTGGGTGAAAGCAAACCTTTAATTGTTTTGAACCACATCCAGTTTGGGGCAAATAAATATGATGCAGTGATGTTTTGATATTACTGTTCTCCAATCCATTTTCCACTGCTTTATTGCTCCTACAACAGGATTCTCACTTAAAGATTATATGCTTTCATTATGAACTGAGAGCTGCTGAGAGCTCTGTTTGGGTAATGGGTACAGCTCAGTTGGGGATGACAGGCAAGGTTATCTCCCCCAGCTGCCTGCCCAGCTTTTGCTGCATGCATGCCAAGGCTGTTATCAATCTGTCCCTGAACTGCTGCAGTCCACAGCACTGGATTTGGATTTTAAGGCAAATCTAAATTAGGAATGAGTTATGTTTCGATGTAAAATGACTGCCCAGGAGCTAATTGCTGAGCAGCTCGGGCATCTGTGCAGCAGAGGTGTGATGAACAGCTCAGAGGAGCAGCTTTCCTAGAGGAGCAGCTTTCCAAGTGAAGCATCAGCATACCTCAGTCAGAGCACTGAGGCTGTGACGAGCATCCTGACCCTGTGCAGGCAGTTGAGTGCTAACCTCTGGTAGAAGCATGGCGCAGACAGCTGGGGGCATTGGCATCTCAGGGCATTTGCATCTCAGTCTCTAGAGGCTTCCCTCACAAAGTACTTATGTTTTGCTCATGTTAATTATCATAAATTTCCCGTATGCTACAGCCAGTACACAATGACATAATAGTGAATGCAGTTAATTGAAGGAGTGATGCATGATTTAAATTGTCCTTTTGGAATGTCACAGTTAATGACATCATCAGCTGCTGAAAATAAGACTTGTTAATGCTACTGTCATGTTCATTGATAGCTTCTACTCTAAAATGAATGGATTTTAGTTGAAAACATTTCTTTGTTCTTTTTGTCAATACTCCAAAAGAAGCAGCTGCTAACGGTGCTTTAAGCCAAGATGACTTTCCAGCAATTGGTTCAGCAGTGGGACCTCTACAAGGGTAAGTTTGTGCAAGGCTGCAGCAGTGAGAAAGCACCTTTAGAAACTTCCTTATGTTCTGCATTTCTGGAGAAAATAATTTTACAGATCACTTAAACTACAAGTACTTCCTCCCTGCCCTGGCCCACTTCTTCCTTGAGCTGTTTCTGTGTTAGGCACCTGCATGAATAGCTTTGGTTCTTGCTTCATTTCATGGCTTGATCTTTTGGTGTTGTAATTTCAGGGAAATTCTCAATATTCTCCATTCCAGCCATTTGTAACTTGATAGCTTATCTTGAAGGAACTGTATACTGTGAGTTTTAAAATTCATCATCTGCTGAAATTGGTGATGATTGAATAGTGTCTCTGCAGGATGTGGCAGCTAGAATGTGTGTGTACAGCTTGCTGGTCAAGGTGAGGTGTACTAAGACAGTACTGATAACATAGCAAGGCCAGTGTGACTTCTTTGAGGGGACCCGTTCCAGACACAGTTCACAAGCCTGAGGGTATTTGCATCCTGGTAACAGTTGGGTCACTTGTGCCACCCTAAGTGATCGTTTGAGGAAGAGTGCAGACAGGTGTGGAGCTTGTTCTGCCTGTTGGAGCTGTGCTGCCTCTGCAGCACTGGTAACGGTGTACTTTTCCTTTCTCACAGCTCTGCCCAGCTAGCAGCGGTTAAGCTTAAAGAAGAAGATTTCCCAAGCTTGTCATCCTCTGCAGCACCCACCATCTCTTCTGGGATGTCTTTGACATATACGGCGACTGCAAAGAAAACAGGTTTCCAAGAGGAGGATTTTCCAGCTCTAGTGTCCAAAATGAGGCCTAACAATAGAACAGTAACTAACATCACATCTGCGTGGAACAACTGTTCCAGTAAAAACGTGGTCAAAGCCATTAGCAACCCCTGTGTAAACCAGATAGCCAAAAAACCATCCTCCTTGAATAGCACTAAAGGAAGTAAGAAGAGCAATAAACTCTCTCAGTCAGATGATGAAGACGGTGGTAGTGGCTTGACAACCCAGGAGATCAGAAACACACCAACAATGTTTGATGTATCATCCTTGCTGGCAGCTTCTACCTCACAAACTTTTACGAAAGTGAGCAAGAAAAAGAAGATGGGCATTGAGAAGCAGAGACCGTCATCCCCACACCTCTTACAGGAGACATCATTTCCCAGGTCATCTACTGAAAAGCTGCCAGAAGCAGAGCAGCCATCAAATGCGTCCTCTGCTCTTCACGCCCCTGACAGATCCACAACTGTCATGAATGGTCATTCGGAAAAATCATTAGGGATCTGTAGTACACCCAAAGAGCCCCCTGGCCTTAAAAAGCCCACAGTGACTAACAAATGCCCTTTACCTCAGGAAGACTTCCCAGCTCTTGGGAGCTCAGGATCAGCTAGAATGCCCCCGCCACCAGGTAAGCGCTGCAGGGCACAGCCAGCTTTGCTTGGAGCTAGCTTAGAGAAATGTGGCAAGTGGATGAGATGTATGAACCGCTCCTTCTGGCTCTCATGTGAGGAGCAGTTCTGCCACCATGTGCTAGGTTAGCCTTTGAAGTTCAAAAAGACAGTCTGGAGGACACGCATAGGCTTGAATGTCCTCTGTAAATCACGGTTGAAGCGGTGGAAATGTTGGGGTACTTCTGCTCCATGCAGCTGCAGGTGTCTGCTCTCTGGGGGTGGCTCACAGATGAGCAGCCGGGCTTTACCTGTCACTGCTTTTCTGATGAGTCATGGCTGACACATGTCTGTGCTTTTGTGCTTTAAGATCTAGCTTGGGAGCCCCTTCGGGCAAAGGGAGTCTCTCTTTAGCTGTGACCTGTGCCTGCTGGTACTTGTCAATTCGTTTGATTGGTCACTTTTGTTCTGTGCTTGCAGAGATTTAATGCCCTTGCTTTTAGAAGTGCCATAGTCTTGTAAAACT
Organism: Vanellus vanellus; assembly: GCF_965231255.1. NCBI lineage: Eukaryota > Metazoa > Chordata > Aves > Charadriiformes > Charadriidae > Vanellus > Vanellus vanellus. The sequence continues at coordinate 12,902,207 of NC_138919.1, forward strand.
GGAGTAACATAGCAACAAACGTGACTTACAGTGGTTTTAATGAAAGCAGCATCGCGTCAGGAGATGCTTGCGTAGCTGGTTTGTTCCGTGCTGCTCTGCAGATATTGCTAGGTGGAGTATGCTAGAAATACGATGCCTAGTGCTGTTGTGACTTCTGGAATGATTTCTGTTCACTTTAATAATGTAAAAGTGTTTTTCATTGAGAGTTTGGGTGTTGGTTTGGTTTTTTTTTAATTATTTTCTATTGAAAAAGTAAATTAATTGTTAAAGTGCTTTTTCTGTAGAGTAACATCAGCCACTATGAAGTGCTTCTTGACCTGATTGTTAAGGCAACAGATTTACACCTCTCTAATTTTTAGGTTTTTTTCCAATATAGTGATGTCTGCACTGCTGACTCTTGCTTCTTGGTGGAGTACTTCTGGAGAGTACATCACACCACTGGTGTTAATTTTAGACAGTGGTATGTGGGTGTCACAGATATGTGCTCTAACTTCCTGCCTGTTCTCTGCTTTCATTTAGGCTTTAATGCTGTGGTGCTATTAAAGAGTCCTCCTCCGCCTCCGGGACTGTCGGTGCCTGTTAGTAAACCCCCTCCAGGTTTTGCTGTTATTCCATCCACTAATATCTCTGAACCTGTCACTACATCTTTGAAAGAGTAAGTAAAAGTCCTTTGCGTTAGAGTTACTTTACACATCACATCTTAGTTGTGTCATACAGGCTTCAAAGAACGCATGAAATACTCTGAGGGGATTATTCTGAACAGGTGCCACTGCAGAGGCCAGCCACTTCATGATTCCTCTTGGGGAGTCCTGTGGCCATTGTATGCTTTTGTCTTTTCTAGATTTATTTGGAAATCTGCAGCTTCAGTGTATTTCTTAACCTTTCCATTGATTCTGCCCGAGTCCCAGAAGCAATGTGCTGAAGCATGTGTTTCTTGGTGATCTCGTTGCTCTGATCTTTCCAGTAGCTGGCCTCTGGCTGGGGCCCTTCAGGGCAGGAGACATGAGTTTATGGGAAAAGCCGAGGGGAAAATTTGTGTAAATTTTATACAGACATCTGTATTAATCTGTTCGGTTTTATTCATGGTGCGGTCTTTGTTGCTTACATCTTTTTAGTGAACCTAGATTACAAAACAGCCAGTCGAGACTATGTTAAACTTGCATTTTAAATATTCTGTCTAGGTAAAGCTGGAATCCCACAGGGCACTCTTCGTCGTCCTTTGAAGACACCTGTGTGCTGCTTATCATAATTGCATGTGTAGTGGGGTGGAGAAAGGGAGTGCATCCTATAGACGAGAATAGCCATATAATATATATCCCACAGCATCTTTGTATAACATGAAGCAATGTCAAAGTCACTTTTGGTCTTTTCAAATGCAGGCCAAAATCCTCTCACGGATCATACTTGATACCTGAAAACTTTCAGCAAAGGAACATTCAACTAATACAATCTATTAAAGAATTTCTTCAAAGTGATGAGTCCAAGTTCAATAAATTTAAAACTCATTCTGGGCAATTCAGACAGGTGAGTGGGCAAGAATCTTCAGATTCCCGAAACCTTTCTCTCTGTTCACTTCATGTAGTCCATCTGTCACTCTGCTGTCAGTGAGTGGACTAGGTAGAGATTTTAATTTCTTTTTTCCCCTCTCAGCCCCACTGTAGCTCTTCTCTAGTGCTAAGGTAGCAAAAAAGCAGTGAGGATGGTGTGAAAGAAGCGAGGGTGATGTGGCCTGGGAGAAAGTGAATTCCAGTGGGATTTTAATTTTTTTTTCTGATTATTCTAATTCTCTTTTCACTGAAGGGTCTGATTTCTGCAGCACAGTATTACAAAAGTTGCCGAGAACTGCTTGGAGATAACTTCAAGAAAATATTTAACGAATTGTTGGTGTTGTTGCCGGACACAGTTAAGCAACAAGAACTGCTTTCTGCTCACAATGATTTCAGAATCAAAGAAAAACAAAGCTCAAACAAACCCAAAAAGAACAAAAAGAATGTTTGGCAGACGGACTCCAACTCTGATCTCGACTGCTATATCTGCCCAACGTGTAAGCAAGTACTAACTCAGCAGGACGTTGTCACCCATAAAGCTTTGCATATTGAGGATGAGGAGTTCCCTTCCTTACAAGCAATCAGCAGAATCATCAGTTAGCTTTCCTGAAGACCAATAAAACAGTTTCTGTCTATGAATATGCACTTTTTGGAATGAGGTTTGGCAGTGTAGTGTGGCTGAGAGCCGGTGCCAGTTGAGTAGTCGGGTTACTGTTAGAGAGCCCTCTCAGTGCTGTTCATAAATACTGTGCAAAGGGATCACTGGACTGCGCTGTAGCTAATTAACATCCAAAGTCTGAGCTTCCGAAATGCCTGAGTAGAATTAGGCTGAAATTGCAGGGTGGGCAGGCAGGGGGCCACCTTCCTCCTGTAACATGCAATAGCTGAGAAAATACTTTCTGATCTGACGACTGACAGGGGACACAATAGGGGAATAAGCATCTGCTTTGGGTTTTTTCTTTCTTTTTTTCGGGGGGTGGGGGAAGATTATGAATCACTGAAATGAATGGAAGCAAAAGTGGCTTCCCTTATAATATTCTGATTTTTTTTTTGTGCTATTTCTGTGACCACGAAGATCACAGTAGTCAGGGGTACAAAGGTGCAGAAAAGGAAAAGATGCTACTCGCTGGTGAGTAAGACCGTTACAGCTGTGTGTCTGTAAACACTGGGCTGCTCATATAACAAAGAGAATTCCTGTCTGAAAATGGAATTAATTCTACTACTTGAAGAATTGGACTGATCTGTGCGATTTAGTTGAACGTGAGATTTGAAGTTGCCTCTGACCTTTTATGTAACATGTTCTTTAAAGAAACTTATTTTGTAGCACTGCATGTAGAATAATAACATTGAGGCTTTACTTTCTGTAAAGCACACTTCACAGTAATTTTATTTAATGACTGCCATGTTTCTAATTTCTTGGATGTATTAATGGTGGTAGCTCCAAACAACAGCATATTGGGACATTAAATGCTGCTGATCACTGACCATGTTTATCTGCAGTGCCTTTAAGTGCATTTATCTGTTTACAGTGGTCTGCACTACCAAGGATCATTTGTTCATTTGTATGGAGCGTTTACATCCTGCACCTCCCTTGGTGATACCGGTCTGAAGTAGCTTTGCTTATGTTGCTTGGCATCTCTCAATTCCGCCTCTCAGAGACAAGAGGGGAATCTGTTCATCGTTGGAAGTAACTCCTCCAGCAGCAGCTGTGACGTGATGGAGTGACAAGAGTCCTCCCTGCAGTGCACCTTCATGGCTGTAATTCAGTGTCTGATTCTCTCCCTGGCAGACCAGGTTTAGTTATTTTTAACATGTAGGCATAAAGGTGAAATTAATTTATGGAATTTTTAGTGACAAAACACTGCTTTTATGTAAGCATCATTTCTATGAAATCGAGCTCAGAGTATTGCTGAAGAGCTAGTGCTGGCTACAGAAAGTTTTCCTTGCCTTACACTTTTTATTTTTGCTTGCTGTCAGGCTGCAAAGTGCTTTTGGTTTCTTTTCCAAATAATTAAGACTGTTTTGAATACCTTGAGCGTGTTGCGTTCGGCACAGGGGCCAGGCTGCACGCCCTGAAATGGGGATAGAGAGGATTATTTGGCTGCATGGCTGTTTGTAAAATGCATGAATACGTGACAAGTAGTAACGCTTCCGTGTTCCTGCTTTGAGTCAGGTTCCTCTGGAGCAGAGCGGGGTGTAACGCCCGTGACACCACCACGATACAACCCACTGCAGCGGCGCTTCGGTTTCACGCCAGCTGCCCCCAACACTTCCAGTCAGCAATTGATCTATGGTGTCAGGTCTCTTCCCTGTCTCTTCCTTTGGTTTGTAAGGTTCAGGGGAAATGAAATGCATATTCTCTGCAGGAGTATCTTACATCTTCCCATGATTTTCAGGTAATTTCTTCTGTGTTAGCAGATACGTAGTTCCCACCGGGCGGGTGCTGCTGTAAGTTTCCTCAAGGCAATTGATCTCTTTGGCCTGATGATGCAGTTTCCTTGTTCCTTGTGCTCACCTGATTAAATAAAGTATTACCAAATTTTTTTCAGGCCGCTTATATTCATTTTTAACTCTTTATTGAAAATAAGTTGCAGTTGATACACAGACACTGAAAATACATAATCACAGATTGTTCTCTCAAAAGATATTTTTATATATATAATATATACAAAAGTTGTAAACATTTTAAACTTATTTCCATACACGGTCCACTTTATACTACAATGCACATAAGATTAGTGACAACTGCAACTCTTTGAAGCGGTCTGCTTATACAGAGGTATCTGCAAAAAAACTTAAATTTGCAAACCACATTTGGTATCAGTTTGATATTAAAACTCAAAGAATCTGAGGTTTAAATGCATATTGCAACAAAATACAGGCAGCTGAACTTGGGTTTCAAGTTGATACAGTGAAGGCTGGTTTTAAGCCTCACTGGTGGTGGGAGAGGGTGTTCTGACACACACAGCCTCAAAACGCTATCTAGAAAAGTACTAGGGATAAACCAGAGTGGAACGAGACCATCCGCTCTCCCCAACGCACTACGGGGACACAAAGGTGGCTGAAAGAAAACCTGCATATACAGTGGCTGTTATCAAGAGAAATACTGATTCCACAAAAGTAATGATGTCATTTAACAATGAATAGACAAAGACCACAGTTAGCTTAGTTTTAAGTGACCTCATTAGCTGTAGCAGGCAGAACTAAGAGCGAGCCAGCCCTATGCCATCTGGGGGGTTGGTTGCAGAGAGAGAAGGGTACGAGTTACCCCGGTAAGGAATTGCTGCTCGACAGAAGTAGCAAAGAAAAGCCATAGTTGTCACTTGCTGTCGTAGCATGAACTGACGGGAAACTCATCCTACAAAGTGTCCAGGCAGAACAGCCCGTGAAATCCCAACTGCTGGTAGATGTGACTTGAAGGGGGGGCTCTGCTCAAACTGCATGAGATACAGAAGCTTGTAGTGGGGGGAGATGTTTTTACTAACTTCACTTAAGCAAAACTTCCACTTCACTAGGAATAACTTAAAATGTTGGAAAAAAAACCCCAATTCTTTCCAATCTTTTAATGTGCTTAAAATAAATATGCAAAACCCATGATGTGGTTAACTTCAGTGCTGAGAAATATCTGTTGTCACAAGGGAACCTCCTGGAGCAAAGTGATTTGGCAGAATGCATCTCCAGGAAAGGTATGGGGTTGTTTGAATTCTATTCTTTATACCCAAATTCAGTGCTAACGTTATGCAGAAGCTTTCGGCACGCTAGCCTGAGAGCAGCACGACCCTGCCCTCTGCAAGCTCGAGTTGGCTGCTGGGCTTCTGAGATCTCTAGGAGAACGGAGGATATATTAAGCAGCTTGCGAGGACAGCATGGGGGTAGCAGCTGGCATGGCACAAAGTCACAGCGCAATCCTGGCATGCTTTTGGGACGTGGTCTGGAGGGTTACAAGGAAAACCGCTAGTGCTACTGTACCACAGCAAATGTGCAGGGAGGAAAAAAAGGCGGGAGAAAGAAGTACGAAGGACGATGTTAGGAATACTTGAACCCCAAATAATATACTACAGTTATTACACCGATGGATCTAATTCTCTAACCATAAGCCCGTAAGGTTATATTTAGTTACAGTCCATACCTGCATACACTAGTCTGCCTGACGAATCACGGACACGCTGATGTGCTACGACAGTTAACGCAGGGCACTGCTGACACCGAACAGCGAGCGGGGACGCTGCGGGGGCTCGCGAAAAGAGGATTTCGTACAGCGGGCAGGACGTGGCATCGCTGGCCGGGCTGGGGGCCGGCCGCTCGCCCTGCCTCCAAGCACGTTGTAATTCAGCAGCGCCTCGACGGCTGCCAAGCTACACACGGCCTCGCTGGCAAACCAGAACATGGGTTTTGTTCAAGATGGACAAATGCTCGTTCCGAGGCGTGTGTGTCTTAGGCGTTGCGGTAGCACGTTAATTACGGCTTGTCAGGTCCTGCCTGGCTGACACAGCCTCGGTGGGGCAACTACATACATAAACCCATCACTATTGCCTGGAAAAAAAGACAGCAATTGTGGGCTGCCTGCCGCTGCAGACCCGCTCCTTCCCAGTGCCACCCCGGCAGGGATGTCCTCCCCTCCACCAGCGGGGACTGACATTTTTGGTGGCAGAGGGAGCAGGGTTAAGGTTCCTCGAGGTGTCTGTTGGTGTGGCTGGACACGTTATTCCCGGCTCCAGTTTAATCAAAGAGCAATCTGTCCTGCCTTCACGCTGCCAGGAAGCCTCTCGGGCGCCCAAGCCCCTTCTTCCTCCTCCTCCTCCTCCTCCTCTCCTGCCCAGCAAAACGCAGCCAGGCCCTCGCACGCTCACCCTGCCGACTGCGAGGTAAAGGTAATACTGACTTTTGGGGAGCTGTAAAAAGCTGCTGACCTTGAGAGAACAACGGTGCCTCAGCCGGAGGTGGGGTGAAGACATGCTGAAGCTGTCCCCGTTTCACCGTTGCTGCTCTTAAGGTGGGGACTGGTGTGAGAGCGTGCGTGGGGTGTGCGTGTGTGTGTGCGTGTACGTCCCTTCTGCATCCCACCGCTGGCGGGTGGGAGGAGGGGGAGAAAAGAAAGGCAATGCAGGCCTGGGTGCGTACATTCAGATGTTGTAATATTCAGCATGGTTACACCAGGGGTCAGGACACGTCCCGCAGTCAGACAGAGCTTTAGTTCTTTACGGTTACAAGGAAAAGTCTGGAACAGTTATATAGTTAGAAAAAATACAATGTACTGAACAAACATTATCTCACATACAATCAATTTAAACATTTAAATTGATTATAATTTTGCTAAAATATTAACACAAGTACTGTTTGTGCTGCTAAAATTTCAGTGTTCCCTCTAAGGAAAATATTGCTACAGTTCTACCGTACCCTGTGTTAAAATCCTTTGCCTTTTTCCCCACCAAGACCGACTCTAGAAAAATCGTTAAGGGTCACGTAACTAATTCAGGCTTATACCATAACGGGGTTTGGGTGTCCCTGGTCTACTAAATGCAAGGATGTCTCACTGTTCACCAAGCGCTGGTGGCACGGGCCACCGGCAGATGCCCCTGGGTCACCTCTTCCTTGCTCCTTGCATGAGCCGAGCAAGTGACACCTCTGATGAAGCAGTGCAGCTCCCTCCTGCTCATGCTCATGCTCCTGCCTCTGCCGCCACCACGGGCAGCAGGGCCAGGCAGCGGGGCCGAGCGCTACGTAGCCCGATAGTGTTTGGACCTCAAAGCGGGTGCGAAGGTGTCCAGAGGGTGAGACATCGCCTCTGCTATCGCTGTCGGGCAAGCCCATGGTGGGGACCACGGTGGGACGGCAGGTCTCGGTGCCACCGCGTGCAGCCGCGCCACGTGGGGAGGTTGCAGCGGCGCGGGAGGAGTGTGCGAGTTGGGAAATGCTGCCTGAAAAACCCTGGCGTGGCTCTGGTGGTGCCAGGTGAGCGGGAGGAGCTCGGCGGCAGCGAAGCTCAACCTTTGCTGCAAATGCACGTTTTAACCCGGCCTGAATAGTAGGGGAATCAGGGAATGCACTTTGTCACTGATAACGACTGCTCGCGATGAGATTTGCTGCTTATTAATTAATGCATTAGCAGCAGAAATGAGCTGTGTTAATGATGACCAAAAAGACCCTGCTGGGTGGTTCTGCTACAAGGAGAGCTGGGGCAGCGTGGTAACTATTGCTTGGCACGAGGTCAGAAGGCAGCAGGCAACTTTTGCCGGCGTAAACCGGCAAGGCGAAACCCCGGCTAGCCGGGAGCCTCTAAGGATGGAGCTGCCACTGAGGTGGTTGGGAATTCAAGTTTCAGCTCCTTTGCTCAGTCCTTAGTGACAAATAGCTCAGATCACTGCCACTGCGCGGGCAGGGAAAGCAGGCAGGTTGCTGACACGGATCTACTGGATTTTGCACGCCGAGTTGTTTTTGGCAAGGCAGGGGTTTTGCACTGAAAACCGAAACTCAGCCTCTTTCCCAGGCATTTTTCATGCACTCTCTTCTCCCACTATTTGCAAACACGGGACCGTGAGCCCCCACACGATGGACTTCAATGCCTCTAAAGTCTTGTCAATTCTCTGAATTCCTCATTTCCAGAGACCGCGGGGTAAAATGTACATCCGCACCTGAGGTTGTGCTGCAGCTGGCGACCAGACGGTGTACAAAAATACAAGTTCAATGCCACTCCTAATTGACTCGGACTTTTGAGTCACGGAGACACCCACCCTTTTTTGTGTTGGCAGCTCAGAGTTTGAGCATAAGTGTTCAGCATTGCCAACCAGAAACTACTTGTAAATTTGCAAACTTCCCCCCCCGCCCCAGTGAAGAAGTGGAACTGCAACGTGCCGTATTTCCCGCTGATAAAAGGCTATTCCTAATTAGCAGCCAACTATTGCTGAACTGGTTTCCAGTCTCAAACAGTAACTTTTTACAACCTCAAGCAGAACCCTGTTGAAGCACAGAAGCAATTTGGATATTTAACTTAACCCCCAACCCTCTGTGCCCCCCCGATGCCGCTTGCATCCTAAACTAAGTTTGAAACACCTGTTTGGATTTTTTTTTTTTTTGTACAGTTAGTATATACAAATAAAAGTAACACAGACACCGCTTATTTCTTTGCGAATTTGGCACTTTCCATGGAACATGTACAGGAAAGCTCTGCAGCGGGAGCGGCACGGGGCTGACCTCCCCAGCACCGCCCACCCACCCTCGCCACCACGAGACCGGTTCTGCGTTAGCTCTGGAAGAACGAGATAAATAACAACTCCTCAGCTACTGTGTTTTCTAACAGGAAAAGGTATTCTGGGCTTTCCCGGGTGCTCAGCAGAACCCAACCACCGGCCGCCCGGTGTCAAGCCTCAGAGAGGGCATTTAGTCATCTTTCGCCACGTGTAGGTGATGCGGTAGCAACCTTCCTTCCTTCTGACTTAGAGGGAACACTGCTTTTATAAAACCCTTGGACAGGTAAGACAAGAACCAATACCACTGTACAGAATTCACTGCACAACTAGCTAATAGTAAGGAACCCAGCACTGACTTGCCACATTAAGGAAATGGGACTGAATACATTTGCAATCAACCGGTTAAGTGTACTGCACCGTAAGACTCGGTCTCTTGGTACGCGGCCCTCGCCCCTCAGTACGCTGGCACTTGGTAACCTTTCGGGTTGGCGTCTAAGGTCTCGGTGAAGGGGGGGCTCTGGTAGGTCTCTGTGCTCTCGATGCCGCTGCCGGTGGGATAGCCGGGGTACGCCGCGTTGGGGTCAGCCGCGAACTGATCGGTGGCAAAGAGCGACATGTCCGTCCCCAGGCGGTATCTCTGCAGCGCCTTCACCGCCAGCGCGACCTGCCGTCGGATGGAGGAGGGTTAGGGGGGGATGGTAACGCCACGGACAAGACCCCGTGTCCTCCCAGGACCCCGCGTCCCCCCCCCAGCTCACTGCAAAGCGCCGAGCGCATCGCAGCATCCCCGGCGGCTGCAGACCCCGCTCCATTATAGCCGAGAGCTAAAACAATCCGAACCGCAACCCCTAATGCTGAGGATGCCATTTCCGTGTGATAGGTTGACCCCCGCCAAGTCTTTGTCTGGGGTGGGGGTCGCAGCCTGGGCTCGGGTCCCCAGCCGTGCAGATTTGGCACCGTTGGTACCAATGAACCCATCTGCTGCGGGGAGGGAAAGCTGCCAAGTCCCGGGCCGGCAAAATAGGTCAGTTCTGCCGAGACTCCTTCACCCTCTTCCAGGTTGCCAGTATTCAGGTCACAAACCGTGGGGAATGCAGGTGGCAGAGCTGCGAGCGCACCACGCTCGCTCTTATTTGAGGAGGTTTCATTAACAATTCAATTAGTTTATAAATGACAGGCTCGGGGAGGGGGGGGAAAAACCCAACACCCACAGACAGTGAGAACAGCTTCCCAATCACTGCCCAGCGCCTGCTCCCCGGCGCCGGTTGTGTGCTGATCCAGGAGAGCGTCTGGCATTAACGGTACCAACGGAGGAGCTCCTGGTGAGACTCCACAGCCTGGCCAGGCCCCATGCTTGTGGCAGGGGACCGGTGTCCCCACTGCCCTCCCTGGGGTGGGAGCAGACACTGCTGGGATGGGGCAGAGCATCCCACCCAGCTCCCGTCCCTTATGTCCGCATTAAATGGTCAGTCTGGCAATACAGCCACGGAGAAGGGCTGTGAGGGAGTCGGGATTAAAAGAGATTTATTTGGATAATAATAGAGTAGGGAGCAGTTAAACTGGTAACTGGAGACAGACCTGCTGCTGGAAAGCCTCGGACTGTTTTTTGCCCCAATTCTTTTAGGGCAATATGGAATTACCGCACATCTTGGGTGCTCTCTGCCCATGAAAAGCCAGAGGGGGAGTGGAGACGACACAGGGGCCATCCCTGCTCCTGCACATGCGGCCTCTGGAGCAGGAGACCCCCCAAGCAGTGCTGGCACCCCCAGGTGCACACAGGGTCCAGCTGCGGGCAAGGGGCGCTGCGGGGTTCTGCACCCCCCTGGCAGACGTCCCTCTGCCGCTGGGCGGCCCCAGGGATGCACAGAGCCTAAAAGCAGGAGTAAAGGGGGGTTTCTGCAAGCCCCTGCCTCCGGGGTGGGCAGCAGAGGAGCCAGCCTGGCGTCCCCCGAGGGTGAGTCATGAGCCTGAGAGCTCCCAAAATCCCCCTGCCATCCCGTGAGACCGGCTCATTGCGGTGATCTGCTCCCGGGGACTTTGTTCACTTCCAACCAAGCTGTTCCCGGGGGTCTAATGAGGCGCTGAAATGAGGGCAGCTCGTGGCTGGTGACACGTTTTCGATGGGAACGCAACTTTCCAGCCGCAGGATAAGGGAAGTCTGGAATTCCCCAGCGAGAGGGGACCAGAGCTGATGCTTCCTGGGTAAGAAACCACAGGTTTCATCTCTATTTGGAGGGACCGCCGGTTTCCTCAGTAGAGCCCCTTGCTGCCCACCAGGATTCACTTCTCCAAACTGTGCCCCAAATTCCTCCTCCCAGCTCAGCACTGAGCCCAGAACAGGTTTCGTTTCTCCTCTTCCCACCTTAGCTCCAAAGCCAAACTTACCCAGACGATGATGGAGAAGAAGGAGAAGGTGATCGCTGCCCGGGCGGCATCTGCTCCTTGCAAAACCCCTATGCTCATCGTCGTCCGTTGCCACTGGTTTGCTAGGAAGCAGAAGGCTACAAACCACAGGAAGGACAAGAAACCTGAAAGAGAGCAGAGCTGCTCAGTGCTGTCCCTGCCCACCGCCTCCTCTGCTGCGAGGACCCCCTTTGCTGATGCACAAACACGCTGCCGTGCAGATTTTCAAATAGCAACGGTGCTTTGGGGTGCCTCGGCCTGTGCTGTGGCCCAAACAGAGCTATTTTAAAAGAGGCTGATTTGCAATCACCGGAAAAAGGAGGAACGGAAGGAACCTTGAAGGGTCGCCCAGTTGTTGCCTGCCTGAAGTTTAGCTCACCTACATCTCAGCCTGCTCTCAGAGACCCACAGGGACAGCACAGCCTCTCCGGACACGTGGTCCTCACAGTCTGTGGGATTCCAGCTCGCTTGCAGGCGTCAAGGCGCTACCAACTCGGTTCCAGCACGCCAGTGCGTTGACCCCACCATTGCCTCTGCTCCCTGGACACCACCAGCTCTTAGAAACCTTGGGCTCGATACTGCAGACCTCACCCAGGAAGACGCCTGCGCTGCTGGGAGCAGCACCAGGCTGCTCGGCTGACGCAGGAGACGGCTTGACAGCTGTTCTGCGATGGGCTATGCCATCGTGTCCAAGGACACAGCCGGAGATTAAAAAAAAAAAAAAGAAAGGAACAATCAGCCAGGAGTAGGGACAGGCTGTGATTAACCCCTGCTCCGAACACGGGGATCAAATGAGTGACCCTGGGACATCAGTGCATCTCACGAGCGCAGCAAACGAGCAAGTGCTCATCGTGCGCAGGGCAGGGACGCAGCAGGGCTGCCCACGGAGCAGAGAGGCGCAGGGGCTTCACATGAGAGAGCTCTGCTCGTCCCTGCTGCCCTCCGCTGACTGCGCTCCCGTTTTCAGCCTCTCTGGGCTCCGTGGGATTGAGCGAAAACGCTCTGGTGATTACTCCTTACTGGAACCAAAGCTGGCTGAGCAAGATAGGGCTGCAGCTCCCCTAATTCAATCACCAGCCAGCAGCACTGCCTGATGCCAAGGAGCTCAGAAAACAGTCAAGAAGCAAGCCATAAGCTCCCCGTGTAAGGAGCAGCGATGCTTTCCAGCGCTGGGAAGGGGAGCTGCACAACCTGGAGACTTCCGTGATGCAGTTTTAAGGGTCTCTCCAGTTTTCTTGAGCATCCCCAGCACAAAGCTCCCCCCACCTGCCGATTCTGGGTGTCCGTGCACGCAGGGATGCTGAGCTCCCCAGCATCTTCTCAAGGATGGTTAGCGCATCAGTATGAGCAGCCACGCTGCCGGTCCCATGGGGCAGCCGGCTGCAAAGCACAGTCTGACTGCAGGGAGAGGAAAGCAGCTTCCTTTATTCCCCTTTATCTTGCCAGTTGTTCCTAAATACGATATAAAACGCACGCGTGTATCCACATCCCATGTGAGAGTTACAGGGCTCACCGCACACCTCGCTTTTAATTCAGAATGTGCTTCTAAATGCAATTGAAGAAAAGGCACTCCACATCTCCTCCTGCATGATGGGGCCTGGGGCTTCCCGACCAGCGGATGCTTTTGTCTGCCTGGCCGTGCTTGAGCCCTTGAACTGCCCTCACAGCAACACAACCTCCAGTCAGGACCATCCAGGCCTTCCTTTTCCAAATTATAGATTAATACAACAGCCCTTTTTTTTTCTGAATACAGCTAATGCCTGCCACCAAAACCACCCCAAATCTCTGCATACGTATTTTCACTTCCCTTTAGGATGATCCACTTGTCATCAGTGTTAAACAAGACATCTGGGGCTTATTTCTCAAAGGTCATCCTCAGGGCCAGAGATGCCTCTAGCTCTCCAGCTCTTTATAACAGGGCTTTACCAGCCGCTGTCCTCCCCCCGGGGGAAGCAGATCCACCTCCTAAATGTGGACACAGGAAGATGCACACCCAAGATATGGCAGTATGTGGTGACCCGTATGTGGTGACCATGGTGGGTAGTGGTCCCCAGGTCTCAGTGCAGGAGATGCTGAACTGCATCTCCAGATGCTGAACCGCTGCAGCGCTCCCACCTCCGGGTACCCGGGGAGCAAATGCCATGGTAGCGGGGAACACTGCCCGCCCGTGCTGGAGGAGCAAGCCTCAGTCAGGAGCTTCTCGCTCAAAACCACACTCTTCTGGAGACAGCGGTGTTTGGAAGTTGAAAAAACAGAGATGAAATGTAAAAGCAGCTCCCAAGAGGTTAATTCGGAGCTGCACTGTGGGGAGCAGAGGGATGCTCAGGGACAAGCTCTAGGGCCACGCAATGATGGCACCAAGGGACACAGGGGCTCTCCAACAAGACTAGGTTGTGTCACTGGTTTGTAGAGGGTGAACTTGTTCGGGAGGACTGTTTCTCTGTTTAACACTCGATCTAGTGCAGTAGGTCCTCCCTCCTACGCTTCTGGGCAGGACACTACTGCAGAGCACGAGTCACAGCCGTGCCACGGGGACTGCCCGCCGACCAGCGCCACAAAGCCCCATCTATCACTGGTGTCTTCTAAGGGTTTTCAAGAGTTAAAATGACATCATGCACATCTCCGAATGTGCAACGGCTGCGCTGGGTATTGCAGTTATCGGCTTCCTCTGCAACACTGAGATACGCAAGATGCTGACCTTCCCAGTGCTAAAACCATTAGCTTCTTCAGCCAGAAACCTCTAGCTGGGGTCACTTCTGCTGCTACCCATGTGGACTTCCCAGAGGTTTCAAGATGCAGAGACAAGCCTTTCCCCTCCACATCCAGCTCCAGCTGGATCACTGGGAAGAAGAAGGATTCCCTCCAGTGCCCTGGGGAAGAGGGAAGGCAAGTAGTGCTGCCAACAGAGGAGATGGGGTGAGGCATGGGGAGCATCTCCAGTAACACCAGCCAGGCGTTGTTCAAAGTCTGGAGGACTGACACATGCCTGCGTGTGCGATCAGACCTCCCAGGGAGCTTTATAGGAACTATTTTCGTTTCTGTACCAGCGCTTATTTTCATTTGTGATCATGTTCACTTTCTGCTAGCATTCTTTCGAGATGAGACTTTGCACCCAATAACGTGAATTGGAGATGCAGGATTGCAGCTGACTTCCCTCGCACCTCACCGGGAACACGGCCGTGCCCTCGTCCGGCACCCGCACGCTCCCGGTCCCGCGGGGGGGCTGGCAGTGCCTGCTCCCAGCCCCAGGTGTATTTGCAGCATCAGGTGTAAGTGGGCGTTTTGGAGGTATCTGTCGCTACCCACGAACTAGAAAACCTCACAAGAGGGCTGAGCTGACAGCAGCGTGGTGATGCCACGTGTGCTGGTCCCAACTCCAGCTGGAAACAGGCACGGGAGCAGCTCTGCACCCTCCAGCACGCTGGGGGAAAGGAGAACGCCAGGAAGCACAGCGAGAGCCAGTGGATAATTATCGTTTTAGGATCTGCAGACAACAGAGTGCAAACACCAGGAAAGATGCATTACAGCCATAATTACAGCCTGGTCCCAAGCAAGCGCATGTCTACAGGAGCAGCTGTAAGAGCAGATGGGAGAGAAAGTCGCAAATGCCGTTTGCACAGCACCGTGGCCCTGCCTGCACCCCTGCCTGCGCCCCTGACTGCGCCCCAGCATCACCTCCCAGCTGCCTCGGTGGCTCTGACCAGCCACTGATCCAATGCCCAAGTCCTCAACCCAAGTTGAGGGTTAACGCTTTCATTAACTGCCCCCCACAACCTCCAGAGACAGTAACTGCCCGTTGACATCTGCTTTGCTGGCAGCCAGCATCAGGCTCCTGGGTGACCCGGGCAAAGGGCCAGAAGCGACCTGCTTTGCTCGCCTCCCTGCACTCCGCCTGGTTTGCAACGCTCCCTCGTACCCCAGCATGTTCCTCACCCCATTGTTCCCCAGATGCGTTTGCGGCTTTTACACCAGAGCAAGCAATAATGCAGAGATCACATACGGAGAGAAAGGATGAAACAGTCACAAGGAAGCAAGAGGAAACCGAGAATCCCCTCCTTGGTGGGGAGGAAAAAAGAAGGGGACAGTGTAAGAGTCCCACAGGGGAAGTCTCCGGGGGTTATTCACATGGAGTTAGTTAAACAAGGCAAATTACGCAGGTCAGCTCTGCCTCCTGGCAGGTTCGGTTCCCGAGGCTGCTGGGAGCAGCGCAGCGGGGTACGGTGGGCTGCGATCTCTGCGACTGCGGAGGCTTCACGTGCCAACGAAACCCTCCACTTCAGCTCTGCTGCGGGATCTGCCTGTGCCGACGCTTATTCGGGGAGCAACCAACTGCCCGGCATTTCCGTGTGAGTGGGTGTACAGGCTACGGCAGTAGGGCTGTAAGAAAGGTTGGGGGCAGCCACCATTTGAAAAATGCGAAGGCACAGAAATAGGATTGGGATAAAATATGCCGGGCACATGTGGGCATTAACCCACCCTGACATCTCCCAGTGAAATGAACCCATGGCTCGCTGTCTATCCAGCAGAAGGGTGCTTTGCACACCAAGCATTCATGCAGCTAACGGCTCATGCCACCGCTTGAATCACTGCAGGATTTGGGTGGGAAGGGACCTCCGGGTGCCAAATTTCTAAGCCACCGCTCCAAGCAGGGTCAGATGGGGAGGGGAAGGATCAGGCCGACCAATTCCTCCTGCCGGACCTCACAGACCCACACCCTCCCCTGGGAGCCAACGGGGCAACTGCATGTCAGCAGCATCTTGCCAAAATTTGGCTTAGGAGATGCAAAAGCCAGACCTAGGTGGAGTTGTGTTTACCTGAGACCATGGACTTTGTTACAAGAGCCCCGGACAACGCTCCTGTTTATATCAGCACCAAGCTGGATTTCAGCACAGCATTTGCTAGGCTGCCCTGCGGGAAATGGTTCCTTAACCGGGGAAAGCGGGATTGCACAAGAGCAGAGAGAAAGGTAAGGAGCTGCTGGCGGGGAGACGTACCGGGCAGCGTGAACAGAAGCGATGCCAGGCTGGAGGGGAACTATGGAAGACCGCTCTTTGCAGACCCCGATAAGCGACACTGTGTCGGTCACAGGCTCGCATCCACACGACCTGCACATAAGTGATTTATTTGTTTTACCAGCAGGGAAGCAGCGTGCCTGTTTTCCACCAAGCCCGCAGAGGGGACAGCCCCAGGGAGCAGGACGTCTCTGCCCGGGCACAGGCTGAAGACATGATGCACCTGGAGCAGACACTGACCCAGGGTGATCTTGGGGTAATAAAGCATCACCGCTGGCAGCACAGCTGCGTTGGGTGGATTTACCAGCGCAGAGCTCTGGTGCAATACTGCAGCCTGTCCCCTGGGCAGAGCACAACCCCTGCACGGCAGAGGCTTTGCAGGGCAGAACCTGAGTTCTCCAGCTCGCTCCTGAAGCCCGTGAATGCGCACGCGACGCACGACAAGAGCATAAGAGAAATGAGGCGGAGATTGAGAGTGGCACCATTTCACACGTGCCTGGCAGCGGAGAGGATGGCTGTTAAGAGGCAGAAGGCAGGAAGGATCACAGCCTTGCGCCGTGACATGCAGCATCAGCCAGAAGATGGATGTGATGTTCCCCTTCCATTTGAATCGAAGGGTTGCAGGCACCGAGCCCCACCAAAGGGGCTGTAAATATCATCTAACGAGGGCTGGACGCCGGTGTTCTAGCACCATAGAAATAAGCTTTCCAGCAAGGAGAGAACATCCTTAACAACAGGCAAATGCGGGGAGGCAATGACAGATGTTTTCATTTGGGACCAGAGAGCCATCAGCCACGCTTGTGCTGGATAAATCACCTTCAGACTTTGCTAACACAAGAGCCTGGAAATAGAGAACATCAGCTGCAAACTCAGCCAGGCAGCTCCCACAGCAGCCGAGTGGAGGATGGCCTTTCCCAGCTCCAGGCATCCCGTCAGCTCATGTTCACACAGATGAGCCCCAGGTCAAGGGGCTCAAGACAGCACAGAAGAGCCATGCCAACCCTCGGGAGCCCCAGATCCACCTGCACACCCCAGTCCTGGAGGCAGCGGGGGATTACAGTGGTGTGCAGAAGCAGGTTTCTGCTTTGTTCCAAAACACACATGCACAAAGTGAAAACAGACCCAGATGTAACTGATGAAACAACATTCGCTTGAGCCAGAAAGAGGAGATGTGGGAGGGTAAAACACCCCGTCTGGTCTCTGAGATGCAACCACCAAGCCTCACTTCTCTGGGTGGCCCCACTGAACCCAGCTCAGTGAACATCTCTGGTTGCAGAAGTGACACAGGCGAGCAGGACAGCCCACCGTCCCCAGCCTGCCACACACCGGCTTTCTCACTGCTGCCTCTGAGCTCACGGCCGAATGGGACAAGCCATCTGCCACCCCTCTTCTCCCAGACTGAAGCACATGAGTCGTGCCATGCCGTGGGAGGAGAAGGGAGGACTCAAGCGTGGAGCTGCGGGGCCCAGCAACAACCCTGCGCTGCCCACGGAGCCAGCATCGTCCTTCGCAAGCACAGCACAGCCGGAGACGTACCTGAAAAGCCAAGGTCCAGCAGGACGGCCCGTTTGCGGTCCTTCACGCTGCTGATCTGCTGAAAGTAGAGGTCCACGACAAAGAAGAAGATACAGCCAAAGAAGGCAATGACACCCACGGCGATGCCGTAGCTGCAGGCACTCTCATTCTCATTGAAGATGCAGAGCAGCTCCGGGCTGTCCTTGTTCACGTAGCACTCGTTCACGATGGAGCCAAACACCACGATGGAGAAGATCTGCAGAAGGAAGGAGAAAACACAACTTGCTGCTGTTTACATTTAACTCTGTTTTCCAACAGCAACGTAATTGGATTCAATCCCGTCTTTGACTCCATGGCAACATGGCATTTGTTAGACAGATCCCGACTCTCGCCTGGTTGGTAGCCCCAAGCAAAGGGCCGGTGGACGGTACCTAGGTCCTCCTTTGCTGTGAGCCTGTCTGCCTTTCAGTGGCTTCGTTTGCAGAGTATTTTAAGAGATGTTGTTCTCCAGCCAGGCTAGGGAGGGAAAAAATAAACAGATGGGCCAGGTCTCTGCACAGTCTTTCTGCTTGTGCTGTTTTCCGCTGTCAGGCTGTGCTCGATAAACCCCCCTGTGCCACTGCGGAGCGGGGAGAAATGAAGCTACGGAGGATAATTGAGTTGCTGAGCAGGCTGACCCGGGGAAGGACTGGATGCGCGGTGGAGGGGGGGCGGCACACGGCAGCGCGGGGAGGTGGGGAGCAGCTCACCTGGGCACCGCTGGGCACCGCAGGGCAGGGGGAGAGGCCGCCCTGTGAACGACAGCGCAATTTTTCGCCTGGCTTAGCAGGGGTTGAAGGATGCAGCGCCTGCATCCATTATCCAGCGGGCCGGTTTCGGCCCTGCGAGGGACAAAAGGGCAGGGGGGTTGCTGGCGGCTGCCCAGGTCCCACCGCTGGGACCCGAGGGTGTTTCACGTCCCTGCAGGCAGGGAAGGAGCCGGGTGGCAGCACGCAGCCAGCTGCCTAAATTAATACCATTCATGATGCCGCATGCTAAAGTAATTCCCTTATCCCTCCGACACCGGCGGCAGCAAGCAGAAGCCACGGGACCAGCTGCATTACAATCCGCTCCGGAACCCGCTCCCTTCGAGCCTGGAAAGCGCAGCACCACCGTTTGGGTTTCCGGGCTGTGAGCAGGGAGGGAAGCAAGGCGTGCAGATGCCCCTCCATCAAGCTGTGAACCTCTGATCTTGTCCCTCGCTGCCAGCGCCAGCTCCCCGCATCCCTGCACGCCTCCCAGCCCCGCTGGCTCGCAGGACACAGCTGGAGGCCACGTATGCAGGCGGAGAGATAAGAGGCTCCTCCAGCACACCCCGGTGCGGCGGCCGCCTGGGAACAGCTGGGGTCTCGGGGAGTGATGCGGCTCCCGCTCTGGATGCCCCCGCTACATCTTCTGCAGGAACAGCACGACACGAAGTGCACGAGACCGAGACAGGCGACAGACAGGCAGCAGCCCAAGAACCATGTGATAAGCTGCAGCCGGTGGCAAAGTCACCTGCGTCTCACCCCCAGAGCTGATGCCCGGCCGTGGGCCACCTCCTCCAGCCCCGCGCTCCCCGAAGCGCAGCGTTAGCAGAGCTGGGTGAAACGGAGCAGAAGCCACCATGAGCAAACCATTCAGAAAGCTCTCACCACTCTTCAACATAACATTGTGATATATATTTTCTCCCGTATACTGGCCGGATATCTCGCTCTTGCCTGCCCGAAAGGATTTCATCCAGATTTCTCTCCTCCAAACTCCTTCCAGCTCTGAGGTGAAGCTGTGCCACAGCTTCTGTCTGAAGCCACTTACAAATGCAAGTGTCCCATTAGCAAACATGTCTTAGACAGTGCCCACTAACTCTCCCCCAAGTTGGAGAGGACAACAAAGAAATGGATCTGCAAGGGACTGAATTACTAAAATGTGAAGAACTGGTGAGGGCTTTTTTTTTTTTTCTCTTCAGCGTTTCATCTGAAATAAATGATGAGCAGAGAGAGCCTCTGGAGTACGTCTCACCTTAGGTGTGCAGGAGCTCCTGCAGGCAGCTGCCCCAGCAGCCCAAGCCTGGGACTTTGCCACCAGCTTCTCATGCTGCTATCTGCAAGCACGTGATGGACGAGCAGGTTGCACCACGCTCACTCCCACCTCCAGAAACCCACCAGCAGGACAACCGAGGGCAGGGCTCATCTTTAAACTGTTCTAGCCAGGAGCTCTGTTAGTGACAGCAGACTCCTATCGCTTCTAGCACTTAAAATTCAGGCCAGCAGTGCTGGGTGGTGGAGATGCTCCAAAACCCACTTGCTAATTTAGCTGGCATCCCTGAGCAACCCAAAGACGTGCAGGAGGTCCCATGGCGAGGCGAAGAGGGCAGAGCTTGCCCTCAACACCCAGTGCTGCCGACGGCGGTGGCTGGAGAGAGTGGTTGTCTTGCAAATCCCCCAGGGATTCATCTGCAGGTCCCAGCAGCAGCTCTTTGGGGGTCTTTCCATCAAAACACCTTGTGTACCTCCCATCGCTGCTCTAGGCCCCCACCAGCTCTCTGCTGGCCCATTCTCTCCATGGCCTGCTCAGCCGAGGGGATCAGCATCTCCACCCTGGCAGAGGCGAGCACGTGTCCCTGTCTATGCGACGGGCAGCAGGAGTGGGTTTCTGCCCCAGAAACACGCTCCTCAGCCCCAGGAATTAGCCCGTTCTTGAATGACACCCTCCTAGAAACATGGGTTTCCAAATGTGCACCTGCAAAATTCAGGTGCAACCTTTGATTTCCCTGGGAGCATTAACAGGGGATAGACAGTACGTATGTCCCACAGACCTCTCCAACGGCTGGCACAGGGTGATAATCAGACCTTCCTCCTCTTCAAGTTTAACCACTGCCCGGGGTGCTGCCCCCATCCACCCTTGGCTCTTCCCAGCTCCGAGCACCACCCGAGTCACCCACTTGCACTTGCACCCTCTTCCCCGCGCACGCTGCACCGACTGGCGCGCTTGGCTGTCACCGCGACGGGCGCATCATCATCATGATGCAAGGAACAAGAGGGTTGCATTGTAAGAAAGAAACAACAACAAACAGTAATAATAATTTTCCCAGAGCTCTGGCAGCAGCTGTAATATCAGCGGTTGTAAAAATCTGTTCATAAATAATGCAAAATTGTTATTTACCATCAGAAATAGCAGCAGCATTTATAAAACAGGCCCTGGAAGAAATAATGTGATTCTGGAAAACATGAATAATTGAGAACCTCTGATTCCACGGGATTATTCCTCTGGCAGGCCAGTGAACTTGTACGCGGCTTCTCCAATAAGTGTTTTACTTAGTCCTCCCAGGATGAACAACCCGGACTACCTCTCTGTGCTTTCGGGTGCCAGTTTCAGTGGGTGAGGGAAGGCTCCCATAAATACGATTAAGGACGTTACAGGACGGGGTGTCTGGCTGCCCGCACGCCTGGCACCGTCGACGAGGATGCCCAGGCAGCGCTTCTGGGATGGAGACGGAAAGAACAGACATTTCTCTGCTTAACTTCAAACTCTAGAAGGTTTTGCAAAGCAAAGCATCCTCCTTGCCGCCGGACGACCCACGCAGCTCATCCCACAGGACCCCCTTGGCCGGGCGCTGCCCACAGCGCTTTGATGCAGGCAACACGGGACACGCGGCTTCTTCTGCGGAGGCCAAAACAGTAACGAATGGCAAGCGCACGCGCTTGATAGATGCGCTCAAAACATCGGCGCTGGCTGAAATACTCCTGTCAAAACATGCTTTTCAGTGAAAACAAGTCTTTCCATGGGTTTTCTTCCCCCCTCCCGCTGTGATTGAAATTTTATTGTTTTTCTTAAAAAAAAAAAAAACAAACCCACAACAAAAACAACTGGTGCTGCTAAAAGATTTTAATGAGAATAGATTTGGTGTTGTCTTTCTAAGCATAGGTGAAGAAAAATTATTTTGAGAAATTGTGGGGAGATGGGGAAAAATAAAACCCATATGATTTTTTTCAAGTTCATGCAAAACGAGTGACGTTTTCCACTGACTTCTACAAACCGCACTTGCTCAAACCCACAACCAGTTCATCAGAGACTTGAAAGTGAAAATACAAGGTCAGATTTTCCACTGCGAGTGAGATTTTGCGGGTCTGAGCGAGGATGCAGGAATCCTGCTCTCCGGAGGCGCTCCTCAGACTCCCGCCTCCTCCTGCCTGTCAGGTCGGTCCCCAAAATCGCAGTCCCTGTGACCACACAGGGCAGTGACAGCACTCGGGACCAAGCGCCAAGGTCACTGGGACACAGAGCACAGGGTCATCTGCTGCGCAAGCCGCCGTGTCCCAAGGCCATCCGCCCTTCTAAGGAGGCTCTTCCATATCTCATGAGCTTTGCAAAGCAACCTCAGCATCCACAGCGCACTCCATTTTCCAGCTGAACCACCCAACGCAACACGCAACCAATTTTGCTCTCGCTGGGTGAACCGGTGCAAGACCCAGTAAGAAAACTGGATTTCTTCCAGCCACCCCAGTACAAAATGGCATCCCGTCTGCCAAAGCTGTCCCATCAATGTACCTGCAGCTCGGGGGTCTGGTGGCCACCAGCCCGGTGTGCAGGTTGCTCAGCCCTGCCTCTCCTCGGTGTCAGGGAGCGGCTGGGAGCCCGCGGCACACGGCTCCGGCAGCTCCGGCGGCACGCAAGACCATTAGTGCTCCTCTCCGCCTTCAGCTGCCGGGAGGGATGGGAAGGAGGAAAGCCGTCTTCTCCCATCCTTTCCATTAAGACTTGCACTTTAGGCACACAAAGGAGCTCCTGTGCCTCAGTCACACCCAGGGAGGGGGAACAACGCCGGTCAGGGAGATGCGCGAAGGGCTCGGACCCACCATGACGCAGATCAGCTGCTCTTGCAAGTGCAACGGGAGCGCCCGTTACACCAAAACCAGCGAGAAGCCAGGGACATGGCTTCTTAATGAAAGCCAGCTGCCCAGTTCCCCCAGTTTAAAGCTTGCTTCCAAGCAAGAGAGAACACCTCGCCAGGCCAGCAAGCACTTCTGTAACACAGGGCAAAGGGACAGCGATCGTTGATGGGGTCTGGGTACGCCAGCCACGACGGACTCTGGAAAACGGCTGGCGCAAAGCCGAAACCAGAGGGGTTTTGAGTATCACCCTAAAATCCTGGGGGAGCACCCTAAGGACGGTGCTTCCCCGAGGCTGGGCAGGACCCTGCAGCTCCGAGGCTGCCAGTGGTACCCAAAGTGCTGGAGACTCAAAGGCACATCTCGCCTGCTTTCTGTGCTTGCTGCCCACCTCCCATTTTCCCCACTCACTATATTTTAAGCAAGACCCCTTGCCTCTTTTACCCTCTCTGGCAATGGCTGTTAAGTGCAGGGGACGGTGCCCAGTGCTGGTGGATGCCTCGGCCAGGGCTGTGCTGGGGGGACAGGGAGGTGATGGCGCATGGCAAGCAGGCTGCTGGCAGCACGGACACACAGGCAGCAGGAGCCCAAGTGAAATCTCGTTCTTTTCCCCCAAAAAAGGGAAGGGGAGAGGGCAGGTTCCTTGCTCGGCAGTGTCCAGGCACTCATGCCCAGGCTGCCGGACCCACAGCCACCGCCAGACACTCGCAGGAGCCCCGGGTGCCGGGGACGCCCGTGTGCCCCATGATGGAGACACCATTTTCGGTGCGGCTGCCTTCTCTGCACCAGATTTTTACCATCTGGAAGAAGGTGGCTGGCCAGGCTGCCTGGCTCCGTTCTGTAATTATACTTTGCAGGTCCACGTTCCCTCCCGGGGCTGGAGCCGGCTGGACCCCAGGACAAGCACATTCTTCATCCACGTTGCTTTTAGCCTTCTGTAGCCCGGGCACCTAAAATGTGCTTCGGGAGACTTTGCGGTCTGAGCACAGCCATGGCACAGCAAACAAAGAGCAAGTAACGTAAGAGAGCACAAGCTGAAAGCTTCAGTGTGTGAACTGTCAGCCATTTTAAGGTGAGATGTTTCCACTGCTGATGCACTGTACTTTGATTTGGGACCTATAAAAAACATTACCAGAAGGTGTGGGGTTGTAGGAGACTGCAAAACCTTGCTTTGATTACACACGCAAGCAACCATTAACGTCAACATCAAGAAAATTTAATGCATGAAGAAAAATAATCCACTGCTAATTTGCTCTGCTGTAGCTCACAGTCAACGGTGTCGGACACAAACCGCATGTACAGAGAGCCGGTACTGACGTCTGGGTGATCCTTCGCCACTCCACCGCGAGCATCAGTGAGATAGATGCTGCCCCGCTCCGCACCCTCCTCTCCTCGTGCCACCACCCGGCAAAGGAAGGATGGACTAGCAGACGAGAAGGGAAAACAATTAAGGTCTAATCAGCACAGGCCAAATCCTGCCTAGCACTGAGCGTTTTCGTAAGCCTCCGTTAAGCCCTCGCCTTGAGTCACATACGTACCTTGTGCAGATACTCCGCTCGGGGATGAGTTAGACCCTTGGCAGAGGGCCAGCCTCCTTCAACACCCACCAAGCTCAAATTCTGGGGGAATCGGGTCCTGTGTCCCTCTCCAGTTTATCTTTACAGTTGTCAGTCACGGGGAAGTTTCCAGCACAGATCTGCATAATTTATTGGAGGGTGTGAAGACTAAAGAACTACTTTAAGCACTGCCAGATCTCCCACAAGGGCTATGGAGACGACCACAAAGGAAAGACCTGACGCAGTTTCTGGCACGGAACGAGGTGGTATGATGCTGGCCGTAATAGGTTTATGGAGATGTCTACCAGGCTAATCAGCTTGGGAAGGATGCATATTGATGACCACATGACCGATTTTTACTGAATTACTTTTTCTAATGTGGCAAGAGATGCTGGCTGAAACACAGCGCCCATTCAAAGTTCCTAATCTAGTAACGCAATCTGAGCACATGGCAAGCCAGCAGCGTTTTCAACCAGTGATGACAGGAAAATGATAATGCAGAAGCATTTTAAGCTCAGATGCAGTGAAACTTCTGTATAATTCTATTACCAAAAATGTTAAATTTAAGTTCTGCCTTTAATCTACAGCCCACAGAAAGAGCAAATTAAGATGGAAATCCAGTGACCCTACTGAAAAGCAGCCAAGACCAGACAAAGTCCAGAGCAGCTAAGATCACGCTAATGATTCTTAGCATCGCCGTGGGCTTCTTAAGTGCCAGACCCGCCTTTCAGCTCTCCTCTAAGAGCCCCCAAGTGCTCAAGAGTCAGTGAAACCCCTATTCGGAGCTATTCGGAGCTTACAGCACCGGGGCTCCCACCTCATATTTCTTGTTGATGTCTCCCGGGGTGAGCTCGGTGCTCGGCACGCCAAGGAGCCACCTCCACCTGTGTCTGCAGGACACTCGGAGAGGGCAAGGTCTGCTCCAGGGGGGGACCTTTCCAGGCTCCAACTCCAACCCTCTACAAGAGCCGTGTGTCACAGCCCTGCAAACCCAAACATACACCTCACAGCACCTCAAACCAGCACTCCCGCACCTTCACCCCGGGTGTGAAACTCCTCAGAAGTGCTCTGTCCTGAGGGTGCAGGGTAGCGACAACCCTACAGCCATAGTCATCTTCGTTTGCTGCCTGGCTCTTCTGCTCCCAAGTTTGATTTTTCTAATAAAAATAAACACACCTTTTACCACGAGCACAAATACTGCCCTCTCCATCCCTCTAGAGAAACAGAAACCTGGACCAGGAGGGAAAGGGCACGCTCCCTCCCTCCCTCCCTCCCTCCCTCCAAGAACCACCACCTACTCCTGGTACATCAAACCACCACCCAGCACATCCCTTACCAAAGTCACAACCTGGCGAAGCGCGTCCGCCTTGCTGAAAGACAACGATCTGCTGCTGTATTATGGGGCTGAGACCCATACCCGGTCGGTAAAGCCGAGCTCATAAAGACTTTGCTGGATCTGAGCCGAAGTAACCGTTGGTCAGAAAAGTTCCCTACCACATCTCCAAGGCTACAGGGACTGCCACTTTGCTGCCATGCCTCTGCCAAGTAATCAGATTTGGCTGCCCTAGTCCAGTCCCTTAATAAAGGTTTTTGCTCTTAAAAGCATAAGATTATCTCAAGGAGAACCCAAACAAAATACTGGGACTAATGCGATAAAATACTGCACAGGGGAAGCTCTCTCCAGTGATCCAAGTGAGGAACTACAAATTCATTCAACTTTAAGAAAGAAGAGATAACGGCAGCAGATAGGGTCGGGCAGCTGCCCACGTGTCGGCTGCAGGCAAGGTTGTCCAGCTCTGCAAGTCATGCAGGCAGCAACGGGGGGGGGGGGAGTGTCACTGGAGCAAGAAACAACCGTTTCAAAGAAAATACTTCAGTATTCCTCAATATTGTAGTAAAATAGGGATCTGATCGCCTGCTGAGCTCCACAGAGGCAGAGGGAACAGCCGGGTGGGCAGAAGGAGGCGAGAGTGACCCAACCCTTCCGAGCAGGCTGCACCGCTCCCGCGCTTTTCCTGATGCTCTTACTGAAATTCACGGGAATTACTGAAAGTATTTTCCAGAACTGCTTTTAAAAGTCAAACCTAAATGGACGTTAAATGAACAATGCCCGTGCAAAGCTCCGTGGCCACTTGAAAGTCCAGCTGGTGCCGGCAGTCACAGAGAAAGGAACTCATGATTCTGCGGGTATCCTTCGTGAATACCAAGTTTGTTTTGCTGTGCAAAAAATGTCTCAAAAGGAAACCACAAGAGTGATCACATCTTCATCTGACAAACTGCTTCAGACGAAGGGGGAAGAGATGAATGAGGAACTGTTAAATGGTTCTTTCCAGCTTTTGATTTTACAGCTCAAGCCAGGAGTGTTTTTTTCCCTTCAGATACTCAGAATTACTATATCTGTCAGGTAGAGGTTGCTGTGTGAGATAGAATCAGGAATCCCCTTTTGCCACCAGTTACACTTGGGGATTTCTACACCGTTCACCCTTAGATGTCTGCCAGCACACGGCCAGAACCCACAGCCCCAAAGCAACCACCGGAGTCAGAAAAAAGAGCTGGACCCCACTTTGGCGGTAGCTCATCGTGAAACCCCAGCGATGGCCATCAGCCAGATAGGCACCGGCGATGGTTCTCCATCACCCATACTCCCACCTAAACCAGCACATCTCGGGCAGCTCCCTCCTTTTCGCACCGAAGGAACATAACGTCGTACATGCAGCAAAGGTCACATCTCTGAGGTTTGATCCAACCGCACAGGTTAAACACGTTTAAAAAGATGCAACACCAAAGCACAGGAAGGAAAACTACATGAAGAAAACCCACCCCAACACCTAAACTCAGTCAACCTCAAAGCCTCAATCCAGAGCTTTCTGAATAACCATCCATGGCCGTGATGCGCAGGCACAGGCAGTTCGGCTCCCCCGTGACGGCCAGGAGGAAAGCCCGGGAAGGTTTCTGTTTGCTTTGTGAATCAGGGAGCATCATGGTGGGGTGTCGGTCCGTGCCGCCTACCTGGCCGCAAGCACGGTGCAATAGGGAGCAGATGCCACATCCCACGGCACTGCCACACTCTCCCGGGGCAACAATTATGGGCGGCAGGGCAGAACAGAAAGGCAGCAGGGACCTCGCAGGAAAACCCTTTTGGCTGCCTCCTCCGTCCAAGCTCTCCATCTTGACATGGGTACCATCTGGCAAGAGCAGCAGAGCAACTGCTCAGAAGGAGCCCTGGGCATGCTTCGTTTTACAAAACCTGCAAGAAATAGCGATGGCCACGCAGGCAGGTGGGAAGGAAACCTCCACTCGTACCTTTCACCCAACTAAAATCCCTGCTCGCACTGGAAAGAAGCCATAAATGCTGAACGGGTTAAAGACACAGGTAACCGGACTGCAACAGCCGAGCGAAGGTCAGCCGGGGCGCCGAACCCCCAAGCTGGAGCAGCGATGGAGAAGGGTCCCTGACAGATCTGCCAGCAAATATGAGACCTGGGAAAAGTGGTCCAAAGGGCTTTTAAGGTGAGCTTCCACAGCCTGATCCGCTGCCCACTGAAAACTGCGAAAACATCCCTTTGAGCTCAGTGGGCTTAGAAACTGACTTTCAATGCTACAAATGTTTATTCTTGGGAGGGCTCTGTGCATACCCCAAATTTGTCCATGTCAGTGGGTCCCTGCACTTGTCTAGAGTTAAGTTGATGTGCTTCTGTAGTTGTAAGCACTACATTTTCACAGATCCTTTGTGAATGCAGAACCATGAAACGAGTGACTTTGCCATCGAATAAACCAGCCAGCAAATACGGGCATGACTATTTTCTAATCTGGAATTTTTATTTTATCTCCATGTTCCATATTCTTTTCCTGCTTCCCAGCAGCCTCCAATGCCCTTCTCTACAACAAGGACGGTGAGCTCTCTGCGTGCGTGGTGGCAGATATATTTCATAAGATGCCTAACTCATTATCAGTGGGCCAACTAACAGTTTGTCTAACCAAGCCAAAACCAACACCACTGCCAACAGTTTGCCATTGCCACTCGAGACGGATACAGGTGGATCCAGACCAAGTTTTTGGGACTAAGGCAATGCTTCCAGGAAACGAATGCTGCCAGGTGCCCGAACCTTGCCCAAAACACCCCATCCATCCCAAGCTGGATGCTCCAGATCCATACCTGAACCCCCATTCTTCTCCAGTAGTGGAGTTGGGGGCTTTCTCAAAGCACTGGAAAGTATGCCGATCCCCACCCAGCAAAACACTTAAGCGTGTGGTTTAACTTTAAGCATGTGATTGCAGCTGGAATTGTTCACGTGCCTAAAGATAAGCACGCGCTCCTATGTTGTGCCGTACAGGGCCTCAGCCGGGGCACCCCACCCTGGAGAGCCCCACAAACGCACCCGCCGTGCCGGCTGGCAGGAGGGCGGCCAGGGGGGCAGCACCTTCTCGTCACACCTTTCCTTCACTTACTGCCTGCATTTGGCACTGCTGAAGGTGACACAGAGCCAGCGCGGGCGGCCGAGGGCCTCCACGCACAGCATAGGCACGACACCGACCAGGATGAATCCCTCTTCTCGCTCGCAGCCTCCAGCCAAGCACCGGAGCCAGGGGCCGGCCGCGGTGACAGCCAGGCACATTTTCCCCACGGTGGGTTTTTAGGAAGGGCCAGGCATTGCCGACCTCCCTGGGGCCAGATCTCAGCAGGTAAAAGCCAGGCTGGAGGGGAGGCGCATCAGTGGCTGTCCTCAGCCCTCGGGCAGCCCGGGCACCACGGCCCCAGCGAGCATCACTGCGCAGCTTCCCGTGCCGCTTACTGACCGACCACCGGCGAGCCAAGCCTTCCCGGAGCGGCTGCACTCCTGCTCTCCGCTCCGCGACAGGAACCCCCGTACATGGGGAAAAAATATGACATCTTTTAAAACACCCGGGGGAGCCGGGCAGGGTCGGCTCTCGGATTTCTTGTTCCACAGGCAGAGCGTGGAAGGAAGTAAAATGTCCTCTGCCTCCTGATTTACACCCCATCCCCTCGCCCTTTGCTCAGGCACTAGGGCTGGTAAGAGGCAGCGGCACATCCACCCCACCGCACCTTGCCCCGTCCCCGAGGAATCTCCCGGCGAACGCCCACGGGAGACGACAAACCCCGCCGCCCCGGCCAGCCCCCCGCCGCACGGCCGGCCACCCCCCGCCACGGCTGCGGAGCCGCCGCACATGGAACGGAACGCAACGCAACGCTGCACCGGGCGCTGCACGACGCCCGGGCACTGCCCACCGCACCGCCGCTGCCCGGTGCCCCGGGCGCTGCCCACCGCCCGGCGCCGAGCCCCGCGGCCCCGTTTCCCCGCCCGCCCGGCCCGTTCCGCCTTACCCAGGTCGTTACCCGGAGGATGGTCTGCGGCTGCTTCAGGAAATCCACGGGGTCGATGGCCCCCCCCGCCCGGCCCGCTCCGAAGGAGGCTCCTTCCATCTTCCCCCGCCGCCGCCGCCCGCTCCCAGCCGAGCCCAGCCGCGCGCGCCCCGCGCCGGCCGCGCGCCTGCCCGCCCCCCGCGCGCCTCCCGCGTGGGCTCGTCCGCAGCGCCGCGTGCGGGCAGCGGGAGGAACCACCCGCCGGGCGCGGGAGGGGGAAGGGCGGGGAGGGGGGGGGGGGGAACCGGCAGGTGCGCGCGCCCGGCGCGCCGCCCCCCAGCGAGGCCACGCACCGTGCTGTGGCCGTGGGAACCGCAGAACAGCCGTGGGCACCATGGGCAGCCAGTGTCACCGTGCTGTGGCCGGGGACACCACACTATGGCCACGGTCACCGTGCTATGGCTGGGGACAGTGTGCCGTGGTTGGGGACACCACACTATGGCCATGGCCACCATGCTGCAGCCAGGGCCACCATGCTATAGGCACAGTCACCGTGCTACGGCTGGAGACAGCGTGCTGTGGCTGGGGACACCACGCTATGGCCATGGTCACTGTAATACAGCTGGGGACGCCATGCTGCAGCCAGGGTCACCGTGCTATAGGCACGGTCACTGTGCCATGGCTGGGGACAGTGTGCTGTGACTGGGGCCACCACGCTATGGCCATGGTCACCCTGCTATGGCTGGGGACAGCATGCCGTGGTTGGGGACACCACACTATGGCCATGGCCACCATGCTGCAGCCAGGGTCACCATGCTATAGGCACAGTCACTGTGCCATGGCTGGGGACAGTGTGCTGTGACTGGGGCCACCACGCTATGGCCATGGTCACCGTGCTATGGCTGGGGACAGCATGCCGTGGTTGGGGACACCACGCTGTGGTTGGGGACACCACACTATGGCCATGGCCACCATGCTGCAGCCAGGGTCACCATGCTATAGGCACAGTCACTGTGCCATGGCTGGGGACAGTGTGCTGTGACTGGGGCCACCACGCTATGGCCATGGTCACCGTGCTATGGCTGGGGACAGCATGCCGTGGTTGGGGACACCACGCTGTGGTTGGGGACACCACACTATGGCCATGGCCACCATGCTGCAGCCAGGGTTACCATGCTATAGACACGGTCACCATGCTACAGCTGGAGACAGCATGCTGTGGTTGGGGACACCACGCTATGGCCATGGTCACTGTAATACAGCTGGGGACGCCATGCTGCAGCCAGGGTCACCATGCTATAGGCACGGTCACCGTGCTACGGCTGAGGACAGCGTGCTGTGGGTGGGGACACCACACTATGGCCAGGATACCTTGCCACAGGCAGGGTCACCACGCCATTCCAAGGATCACCGTGCTACGGCCACAGTCACCACACTGCTTCTGGGGACAGCGTGCTATGGCCAGGGGTAGGGTGCTGCTGCAAGGTCACTGCGCTATGCCAGCATCACCGTGCAATGGCAAGGGCTACCTGTGCTACGGCCAGGGCACCCCCTGTGGCCGTAAGTACCGGTGCTGTTGGCAGGAGGGAGATGCTGTGGAGCGCAGGGAGGTCACCACACTGCTCAGCTCACCTCGGACGCACACCTTGCTGCCCCTCAGATAAACACCCTTTCTCCGCCCAGCCCCGCTGGTATCAGGGACAGGCAGACGTAACAGCAGAAAGGGCTGCTGTCACCTCTGCTGGGGAGCAGGAGCGTCGGAGGCCCCCGCAGCAGGCAGCCTATGGCACGAGCGAGGTCCTCCACCAGCAGCTCGCTCGGGGCCTTTGGCTGAGAGCAGGCTGGTCGCGTGGCAGAGGGAAGGGTTCGGCAGCTGCTGCACAGTGAGGCACGTGGTTACGCACCCATTAGCTGGTGCAAGAAAAGGGCAGACTGAGGGGGGCTGAAGCTCTTGCTTTCCTCGTGCAGGAATGGAAGCGGCCAGAGGTGCCGCGGGATGGGAGGAGGCCAAGTCCCTGTTCCTGCTCCCTCCCCAGGGACAGTAGAAAGGAGGAAAAAGAGAGGAACCTTGCAGAGGGAAACCCTCAATTACTGCAAAGGGAGTTCCCCCCTGCGGCTCCAGGACCATCTCCTGAGTTAGTTTTTGTAGCACCGTGATGATGATCCCGGTTCCATAGATACCGATGCCATGACAACTCTGACATCATCTCTGCTTCGGACGGGAACTGCAGGGAAAGTCGCAGGGAGGAGTACGCATGCACTGCTGGCATGGAGCAGGTCTCCCCTTGGGGCTGGGGGGCTCCTCATGGCTCCACCACCAGCTCTCCTCCCGACCTGCTGTCCATACAGCTCCGATTCCCCGTGCAGGGTCCGGTGCCGCTGCCATGAGATCACATGGGGTACGTGTGTAGCAGGCATGTTAATCCCCTTACACACAAAATGCTGTAACGAAGCGAAGGATTCCCATGTGCTGGGCCCCATCTCCAGCTCACTTTAGCCTTTTGCAGCTTTGTTGGTCTGTTCTTTCTGGCAGGTGGAATCGGGATTTAACTGTTAAAGCTCATGATGATGCCATTCAGTTTTTCTCAATTACAGGTGAGTCATCATCTCCCCAGATCTATTTCTGACTCTCAGCAGGAAAAGCAGATTTCAGCCTTTCGTTCCCCAATGTCACCGGCTCGGTAGAAATTACATTTTACTAAGCAAAAAAAGAAATGGCTACGAGAAGAACGCCAGGTTGGTCCCTCTCCTGCTTTTTTCTGGCAGGGTGTCTCATGGGGCTGGCCAGGAATTGCACCCCACTGACAAGAGCATTACCAGCTCATCCCTGAATTGCAGATTTAAGAACAAAGACCATATTTACTTGAAGGGCTTCCCATAGGTGAGATTTTTCAAACAGCTTCAGCAGTTTTGAAGCAGCTGTTCCAGTGTCCTCAAAAATCATTTTCACGCTTTGAGAACAAACCATCCTGTATCCATCAGCCCAGAGTTACGTAGTGGGGTGAGAGCAGCCAAGGGTGGCCAGTGCCAGGGAGGCTCCCTTGTCCAGGTTGGGCGGGTGTCCCATACAGCCATTGCCACACCATACATCCCAGGTGGGTCTGTGCAACGCCAGCAGCTTGTCTACGTCAAAGGCAGTGGACAGACCCTCAGAAAACCAATGGCATTGAGAAAGGGAATGTCTCTGGAGACGTTCAAAACCCACCTGTTACCCATGGTTACCCATCCTGCACAACCTGCTCTGGCAGGAGAGTTGGACTAGATGATCTTCAGAGGTCCCTTCCTACCCCTACCATTCCATGAAAGCCATGCAGTAGGATGTACGTACAGGAGAGCAGTGTGCTCCCGGGGCTACTGCGCAGGGACTCATCTAGACCTCTGGGGTCTGCTCTTGGTTTTCTGATGACATTAGGAAAGACACTTCAATCCTCCTTTCTAAAATGTCTTGCCCAGCTCATCTGTCCCAACTGGGACAGGCATATTTTAGAAGATGCAAAGCACAAAGGACCAAGATACTGCCTGAATATTTTAGATGCTACTGTAGAACAAATCATAACTGTTTCCAGAGAAATGTTTTATATGCTTCAGAGCATGACCACGATGCATCAGGCAAGATCCCCGCTGAAATCCCTGCTTCTAAACTTGTCCTCTTTCTTCGAGGTTCGTCTCTCCAACTTCTGCTGCGTGCAGTATGTTTGTACAATCATTTTTCACGTCATGTTGTGCTAGCTTTTTTCCCCTGCTACAGCGCAGATAAAGCACAGTAGCTATCTCCAGCCTACACACAAACTGTACTTCTGTTTCACTTCCTATTGCTGCAAATAAGCCAACAGATACACTGAGCCAGCCAGTAACGGGAAAGGATATTGCAGCTCGAACATTTTCCCCATCTAAAGGGGGAAAAGAACAGCCTTTAGAAATAGCACTTTCCAGAGCATTTGTTCTGTTAGAACAAGTTCTGCCTGCATTCCCCATTCCCCCTGGATTTCAGTGACAGGGAACAAACAGAGCGGCACGCAGACAACTGCCCGAGATCCATCCGTGTTTTGATTTTACATGAGTTTAATTAAGTGTAGTGGAAGACGTGTTTGCCTCCTGCTTCTTGTAGTCACTCTGACTTCTTAATCTTTGTCTCCAACACAAGAAAGCGGTCAGGTCTTTACCCAGGGATAAGTATATGGATGTGACAACCTTGATGTGGGGCGTTCTCCTTCTTCAAAGCCAGTTTGACTCAGCCCTGCCCGCTCCGCTAAGGGCTGATTTCAGCTGCCTCTACAGAGCTAAGAGTGGCGGTGTTTTTCATGGGCATATGGCTGAACATAACCAAGTTATGAAAGCTTACCAAGGTACCTGTTGTCAGCTGAAGGATCGTAAGCGATGCTAGCATTACTCTGTGAAGCAGAACATATTTGCAAAAATTTCCAAGCAGATGGCTGAGGCGAATGCACCCTGCTTCACAAGCCCGGCGCTGCGATCGCTGGGATTGGGACCTGGCCCATAGGAAGCCCAGTAATGGACAAGATGAGTTAATACAATTTCTTTAGCAGGACCGATCATATTTTCTCTGTGGCAGAGGGTAGCCACAGAGGGATGCTCCTAATCTGGCAGGCAAAACGATCAGCCACACTTTCTACTTAACTTCCCTGCAATAAAATAGTGATGTGAAACTGCCCTGCTCTCAGAACAGCTTTGACAATGCATTTATAGTGAGGCTGCTTCGGCTGAGCAACCCAAACAAGCTGAAAGCAGGCTCTCTGCAGCACGCAGCCCGAGGGAGCCAGCCAGGCTCCGGCCATGGTTTACAGCCCACCGACTTCAGCAGCTCCACGAGGTCTGACGCTGTCTTTTCCACAGGCCTGGGCGGTAAAACAGCTTGCCCTTCACATTCCCCGGGCAGCACGCGCGAAGCAGTACTTTGATATGCGTTCATTTACTTGCTACTCTGAAACGCTTTGCTTGACATTCATTAGTGTTTGGCTAATATTGCTTTCAGCCATTACTCTCTAGAAAAACATAAGAGTTGATGGAACTATTTGAGAGGTGCTTAGAAATTCATAATGTCCAGTAACAGAGAGAATGGACTTCCTGATTAGCAATACCTTAGCATCCTACCACTAGAAAGCTACTTAATGCCCCCCACCCTAAGAGATCCAAAAATATCTGGAAGATCATTTATTAGCCGGTTACTCATCCCCTTCTGAAATGCAGCCATTCCTCAGGTGGGATTCAGCAGTTACCATGCAAGTATAAATGCAAGATAAGTATGCCAGAAAAAATGCAGAAAACTTCACTAACTGAAATCACCGAGGGAAAATCTGGATAGCAGAATTCAATTAATTGAGATAGCATTTGTTTTGAACGGAGGAGTTAATATCTCAGTACTTGCATAAAACCCGAACTGAACAAAAACCCCCAGAGGGTTTCAAAATGCTTTCCAGTAGTGCAATTGCAGGCTTGATGTCTCATCTAGTAAACTTACCCTTTGCTTCTTCTCAAAATATTTCATAGCACAAAAAGTTTGGGGTTTTTGTCAACCCAGTAATCTAATCTGATTCAGTCACTGGGCTGAACTCTGCTACATGAAGGTGCACAACACCTTGGGAGGAGCTAGACGAAAGGGAAATCAGATCCCTAGCTGTTTCCCAAACTGACCTCCTTAGGACCACAACAGCAAGTCACATCATGTAGGGCCTGACCAACAAGTTGACTTCGGTGCTTGTCATCTGCTACCTGCTCGGTGCTGCAGCTAAGCAGGCACGGTAACGCCAGCAGCGCTGACAGCTACAAGGACACGCGGCAGCCTCTGAGCAGCTCGAGCCATGCTCTGACACACAGAGCTTCTACGATCCTCATTTGAGCTACAGCAAGCTTTGCTGCCAAAAAAGCTCTCCCAGCTCCGTCCTTTTGTTATTATCATTTCTGTTCGCGTTACACAACAAAGCAAGATCCACAGCGCAAGTTCTTGGGGAAATAAGGGCCACGATGTTTGTGAAATGAATGTGGTATTTGTAGCGATATACTGAAAATAAGAAACGGTTCATTTCTTAACTGAGCATAGCAAATACTAAACAGGACCTCAGATTCAAAAGAAAGATGTAACCTGACATAAAGGAGATTTGTGGGATGGATTGAGATGAGTAATTTTATTATAGTGAACAGTTTCAGGCCCAGGACTGTGCAGCACAAGCACATTAAAACAGCCTCCCTGAAAGAGATTTGAATCTAAATAGGAAATACAGGCAAAGGCTGCTGAAACCACTATTTTTACCCCCATTTTGCAGAAGGGGAAGTGTGGCTACAGAAGATGAAGTGACTTACCTGGAGTCTAGCAAGAAGCTTATGGCTAACTACAAACTGAATTTTGATCTCTTGTCTCCAACCACCTGCTCTAGCCATAGAGACCTTGTCTTACATACCTTGCATATCCTTCACCCCATCTGAGAAGCACAACATGAGGCACAATCATGGAATCCACGTTTTTGCACTAGTGGTAGCTTGGTCCAGATGTTGAGGATGGAAGAAGCAGGGAAAGCCCAGCTTTGACCACGCTCGGCATTTGAAAGGAAAGTCCCCTTCCAGCACCACCCTGTATGGGGACTTGAGTTTAGACCTAAAGCTTGGTGTTCTGGTAAAAATGGAAGCTTTGAGGGACTGCACGAAATAGCTATCTGGTGTCTGTTGTGGGAAAGACATTCATTTAGCACAGCGGTTTTCTCTCTCACAGATCTGCTAATTCAAAGCAAGGCTCCCATCAAACTCTGTGGGATTTCTTCCTACCTTTTCCCATGCAGAAAGGCTGGGTTGCATCCCTGCATCTCAAAAGGAACAGCTTTGCTCAAGTCATGACTGTCTTGTGATCTTCCTTCCAAATCATCTTTCTCCTCCATAAAGTATCCAGAGCAGATGACAACCATGCCAAGTAAGTTTGATCCCTTCTCTGACTAAAAATGATGCCTGTTTCATGACTTCTGTGTGCCGTTTCCCTTACCTGTGTCTGGTCTGCGCAAGAGCCCACACGCGTCTGCACATGCACTAAAGAGATTGTGTGTGGCCCAACTGAGCTGTGCCAGCATGGACCAGCTCACCTTTAAGCAAGGCACACATCTGGCTCCCGTCTGCTGTTGGCTTAGGCCGCAGGAAGAACAAAAGCCACAGGATCTAACCCAACACAGCCCTTGCCACCAAGAGGACCTCTGAAGGCCGGCCACAGCTGAAGGTGCTTTACTACAAGCAAGCAATGCCCTATGTTACACACCCAGTGCCCTGTATAAGAAAGTGACTGTTAACAAAATTATCATATAAAATTAATTCACCCTTTCCCACCTGTTAATGACCTGATAAAAAAAAGCCAGAACTTATCCATATATCACCAGCTATGGGCTGAAGATCGGGTAGGAAACAGGCTGGAAACAGCATCGTTTTTTATGATACTTTCAAGTGCAGATTTTAGCTGCAGGCAGAGAAATAACACATCCCTCATTTAGCTAATTACACAGGAGGTATGGCACACTAGTTTGAAAAGTAACTGAAGTCACCAAAATCTCCTCCCAAAAATCACAGGAAAGGGACTAGCATGAAGTAAAACATTTGATATCTGGAGCAGTTTTCTATTCCAGAAAGTCAACGAAATACGTGCTTTGTTGCCCTCTACTGTTTACTCACTTAAGATGCAAAGCAAATTTTCCCCGAAGCTTCACCCCTGTAACAGACAACAGAAGCCAAGAAGCATGATGGTTTATGATATATGGGAAAGAAAACCTGGGACCAGGAAGAGGCTTTTGCATTAGGAGTGCTTTAAAGGAAAACCAACAGCCTGCAACTAGCACAATGCACAGCAGCAGAGGGCACCTTTCCGCAGGAAGCAAGGTGATGGGAGGCAGGTGCAAAACTCGGCAGGCCTGAGCACCAGGACCACTGTCTTAAGTGCTAGACCGTGCCAGATGCTGCGAGCACAGACAAATCCCGGTGTAACTTTCCAGGCTGTATCTGCTACCCTTCATTAGCCCAGTATGTGCAGACAGGATTTTCAAACACCAAGGTCAAAGGTTGGCAAATACTAGTGCTGCTTGTTACAACTTTACTTCCAGAAACCTTAAGAGTAATTACAAAAATAAAGAACTGACAGCAATAACAGATACCCCAGCATCAGCACAGGTAAGGGTACCGAGTCTCATTTATCCTCAGATGGTAGGAACCAGCCTTTGTTCCAGAGTTTTGTGAGTTGTGGCAAGTTTTCTGATGTGCGGTAGATGCATGCTGAATGCCAACTACCACCATCTCCCAGATCCCTCAATTGTGACTTAATTGTGCATCGGTGCAGACACACCTGAACTGGCTGTGTTAGCCAGCTCGGGGCCATCACACGTTGTTCATGTATGCTTCCCTGTGGGACTTGTCAATCCGGGTCAGTGTTCCAGCTGACCACAACAGTGAACCCCATCCCTTCGGACAGTCC
The DNA here is from genome assembly GCF_965231255.1 of Vanellus vanellus. Classification (NCBI taxonomy): domain Eukaryota; kingdom Metazoa; phylum Chordata; class Aves; order Charadriiformes; family Charadriidae; genus Vanellus; species Vanellus vanellus. Next base: position 12,940,112 of record NC_138919.1, read on the forward strand.
TCTACGTTCTAACTGCTGATTTGCCTACATGCTATTAGCTGTGTTTGTGCTTTACTTGCTTTATTGCATTTCCTATTAGCCTACAAAATCGAGAGTTGACTTTGCACACAACTGCTGAATTGTTTATTCCTGACTACACAAGATACCGAACAGCTCCCCTCCATCATTCAGACAAAAAACCTGAACAGCCACTCCAGGAATGGGGAAAAAAAAAAAAAAAATTAAAAAAAAAAAAATCAATGCTGATAGGAAGGGGCAAAAAAACCCCACAGCAAAATCCAAACCCTACCCTCTCCAAGCCTGTAAAACTCCAAGAGGAAGAAATATCACACACTACCTGTAACAGTCTTTTGCTGCAGCAAAAGACACATGCAAGCAAAGCAACTCTTGGGAATCTTACTGTAAACAGGAGACTGTATACACCCAACACACTGCAAAGGAACAGCTAATCCCTGGAAAAATGTTAAAGGCATAGTGGTGCTTCCGCCAACATCTGCACTTGTTACTTGCTTAAGCAACTCTGCCTCCCATTCATGAAGCGGACAATTCCCTTGCGGCTCCCTGCTCTTTGCTTTCAGGGGGAAAAAAAAGGAAGGAGAAGAAAAAAATACAGCTATGAATGCAAACCAGTCCATGAAAACAGTAAGTCCTTTGTGAAGCTGAAAGGTTAGCCAGGCGCCTATTACACAGGAGCAGCTCTTAAGGAAGGTGCCACAACCTCCTCAGGCAGTACCTGGTCCTGACTGTGCTTTGTCTTGCAAGGGCTCCTCATATTGATAGGAAGCAGCTTCCTCTTTCTGGCAAATGTGATGGGATGTGCATGGTTGTGCAGTGAATATGCAGTTAACAAACGCTGCCCTTCAGTAGATAACACCCTCTTCTGCCATCCTGTTCAAATTCAGCAAGATTTGAGCTACTCCCAACTGTAACGCTACCCTTAACGCTGTTAGAAAAATAGGACAAAAATATCAGTTGAACCTCAAAAAAATTCCACTGGTCCCCACATAAGACCAAACTCCAGTCTGATGGGCAAGTACCTTCTGTACAAAATCACTGCATTTTTGTAGCTTCTTGGCCCACAGAGAATTCTGTCAATTAAGCAGCACAACAGAAAAGGAACAGTTGCAGCCCCACCTTGTCTGATGAATACAGACAGAATCACACAACCTCAGTTGAGCAGTCAAGCTTAGACAGTAATATATTGGCATGTGAAGGTTATGCACACCAGCACAATACGATGCCTTTTCCTAAGGTTCATGCAGTAGGGAAGCCAGGAATGAACTCAGTTGCTTTATTATTTTCACACCAACAGGAAATATAATTTGAATACAGATATTTTTTTAAAACTAGATTTAATCAAGTGCATTTAGAATAGAATTCACAATTTTCTGTACACAAATACAAATATCTTCAATAGAAATTCCTTACGTAAGATTAAAACTTAAGATGTGGTACAAATGAGCAGCAAAAAAAACCTCCTCTCCCCACACAGTCAAGTCCACAGAGATAATGATATGCCTGAGAAACATCTAAGTCAAAGCTCTTCTGCAAAGCCATAACATGGGAGAACAGAGTGCAAGCATAGATTTTACCAAATGGTGACTTAGAAAAGTTACAAACAGCCCTAATAACATCCTAGCAGTCACAGCTGGCGGCTTCATTATTAGGAAGCATTTGCCAAAGACCCTGACTTCAGCTTTAAGGCTCTTCCCCTGCCCTCGCGCCACTGCCAGGACAGCAGAACAGCACATGCTGGCAGAAGGGGCTTTTCCTTCTGCACACATCTACCACCTCCTTGAAAAACACAAGGCGACAAAAATTTTGTGTTACCACAGCTGCTCCGCCTAACTTTGAGCAGGATACACATTTATTTTCCTCTCTACACTCCTAATATCTGGACATATGCTGCAGTACAGGAGAAGGTTCCCATGCACCTGCCTATCACTGACCGCTTGCCAGCACAAGACAGCAGTGGTCCCAGGACTCGGCTGCAAAGATCAAGTGCGCTTGCATGAGTAAGTGCACCTCACTGACCTAGCCCATTTTCAATATTAAGATGAAAAAGGATGAGACAGGTCTCTTACCAATCTGCTCATTTACGCTGAAGCAAATTAGGAATAAATCTCATCATCTGCTCTGTGGGCAATGAAATTGTAACAGAAAATAGTCGAGGGCAGATTGGAAAGGAACAGTATATTCCTCCTCTAGCACAACCAAATCCAGAAGAAAATACCTCTCCACACCCCCAAGTGCTAAAACTATCCTGACAGAACTGTGTAATTTAGGTCACGCCTGACAAAAGGGCAGGGCTACAGCCTTTTTGTTGGTCCTCTCCCCACTAGTGGATACCAATATGCTTTGTTTTGGGGACTGAGTTTATTACCTAAAAGACAAAAACCAAGGGCTGGAATTTATTTGTTCTAAGAACCTCACTCAACATGCTAATTGGGAAATTTTCTGAGCGCATTTAATAACCTGAATGATACCTTCAAGTCATAAGTCAGATTGCACACTTCATGAAATACCTTATCATCTGTTTTGTTTGGTTTGTGTTTAGAAACGTTGTTACGTTAAAAAACTTCAATAATAGCTATCCATAAAATTTGTCTCATACTGTTTTAAAAGGTCCGACTTGAAAGAACTTGAATACACCATAAAACATTAAAATGTATTCCCAAAGTTCTTACTGCTTTTCTAAACACTAAGGAGCCCCATGACACAGATCCGAAGATCAAAGTTCTTAGATACGAGCTGTCATCACTCTAATATTATAAAAGTACCATTAACATTTCCAGGTAACACTCACTCTATCAGCTAGAGTAAATTTACAAATGTACAGTAGTGCATGAAATAAGGAAGCTCACTAAAACACACAAGAAAACCTCAGCAGGAAGTACAGAAAGAAAAAGCCTACTACTGTCATGGTTTGTGCAAACTCCTGCAAACTTTTCACTGCCAGAAATGCAATAAAGGCATAATATCACCATCTACTTTAAGAACTTGAAATTATTTTGACTTTTTTTTTTTTTGTAAGCTGCCTCTTTATAAAAAGAGACGTGTTTATATGCATTGTGGTGTAAATCACTTATGCTGCTATTTCACTTGAATCTGAAATTCACATTTATGTATCAATACACTGATGCAGTATAGCTGACCTAGGAAAAATATACATAGAATGGATTCTGACCAGTTTCTACAGAGGGAATCTACCCTAGGGACTCCTTTGAGTCGCCTATGCAATAAATACCATGTAAAGCTGATATCGCTGTCTTAAGCAGGACTCAAATACTGCAGGAAGCTTGTAAAGTCCTTTTGTTCTAGAGAGATTTTTAGCCTGGGGATAACACCAGATCAGGGGATCAACCAGGTCAGCAAGTACCAATCAAGAATTCCAAAACACAAGTGATATCTCAGAAATACTGTATGCTGAACAAAGCTGAATATGCTTCATATCACAGGGATCGGTCTCAAGCTGTTTTCACAACAGACAAAAGTTCACAGCAGAGATGAAGAGGTTATCTGCTTTAAGAATAGGTAGTTCAATAGAACTTATCATTATACCACTTCTGTATCCAAATAAAATTAGCAACCAAATTAAAACATTTGAATTTCACCCAGTTGATACTTCGTTCCATTCACCAGGTGACAGTTATTTTTTGTCCTGCTTTAGTTTCCCTTTGTACAATGTCCTCTTACATGATAAGTTGAAACACAAAAATAAACCAAGAAATCTGGGCTCCATAGTTTTAGTATTTAAATTAAATATACCTGCTGTCAGGGTTTTTATCAAAGGAACTGGATGCAAGCTTAACAACAAGCATTGGCAATCTCGGAAAGAGAGACCTGGGGGTACAGACCTGGCACTAAACACAGCATGAGTTTTCTCTATCAGAACAACAGAAATGAAAATTACAATCAATCAGATGCATTTTCTAAAGCATCAGGATAATGCCTGGAGATAAATGTAAAATGCCACAAGGCAGCCCTCTACAACTGTGTTCACGGAAAACAAATTCTAGTCGGAGAAATAAGCAAATGTCCCTAAAATAAGGAAATGTCATAATGAAAAAGGCTCCACAAGTTTGCCAGTGACTGAAGCTCACATGCTTCTGGCAATTCCTGCATGAAATGTAAGGCCTCAATCCCTCAGGTAATACATTTATGTAATCTTTTATCAAAATATTATTAGCATAAGATTTTCAGATTTACTTTTAGAATTGGTTTACCCTTACTTCCACAAGCCATATCTGTCACACACCCAAGCACGCAAACACACAGTTATTTACTCGCACATCTCCTTGTAGTGACTCAACACCATACTGAATTGGTCTGTTATATTTCCAAAGCAGTCTCTATGGATTAATCGCAACTACCATCTTTCCAACCATCTCGCCAGCGTTCATCCACACGAGAGCAATCGAATTCAGATTTCCCCAGTTTCCTGTTCACTTCATTATGAAGAAGACACAACCACTGGGAGAAGTTATTTCTGTTGCTAGTGTCAGGCTGATTTGTACGTAACCTGCAAACAGGGAAGAGAAAAAAAAAACATTACTTCTTTAGAGTCACCAACTTCAATACCCAAAGCAGGCACATAGCATGCAGACAGACAGAGTTGCCTTTTCTGCTATCGCAAGATAAGTCCCAAAGAGAACTCAGAAGAGAGCACACAGAGATCAGCGATTATCAGAGGCAAAATCTCCACTACAAAATACTGATGGCTGCAACTGGCTTGGTTTCATTCACTGCCTAGTCTGGTCAACTGGAAGACACGGGAGTCAAACAGCTTATCTATGATAAAAAGCAAGTAGTACTTAAGTTCAAAACACTGAATTAAAAAAAACAATAGAATAATAAATGGAAAAAACAGAGCAGTTGTTTTGCCAGGTGATGTCTGCTAGGTCAATAATTAGGTTTCCAACTTTTTTTTGCGTGTTCATCATCCAGAAAAGAGGAGTGGAAATTTTTGAGAAAAAAGCTGGGAGTAACAGGAGTAGAAAATTTATCAAACATCACAGCCCATTTCGGTCTTTGCCTCCAGTGCTGAGGTTGCCAATAAAGGGTATTTTCTGGGGTAGAAGAACACTTGCCTCCTGAAAGCCAAATTGTTTCAAGTCCCAGTCTAATTCCACAACTGAGCACAAGTCCAGTTTGAACAAGAAAATCCCGAAATCGCCTCAGGGAGATTATGGAGGCAGCACACAACCTAACTGCACGGGAAAAGGTATTTGTTTTCTGAGTAAGTGCATATCCGATTGATGCAATAATGGAAGAAACCAGTTCAGGTAGCTACAAACCCCAACCGCAGGAAGAGCTGCTGATATGCAAATAGTTGCTGCAGCCCAGCATTTCAGGCTAGCCCCGTTGGCAACAGACAACCAAAAAAAAAAAAAAAAAAGGATGAAGCAACTCACCTTTCCCTCAGATCCTCAGCGCAGTGCTCGCAGGGGTAAAACTTAGAGAAGAGGTTGATGAACTCCCTCATCTCCTTCTGCTGGGCACCAGTGGGGTGGTCGGGGTAGTACGCTGCCATGGTGTGCAGGAACGCCCAGGTGTTGCGGCCCAGCTGCTCGCTGTCGAGGGGACAGTCCGGTGGTGGCTCTTTCTCCTCCGCAACTGCCAGGTCCTGGAGCAGGAGAGAGGGTTGTGAGGGGATGCCAGTGCTTAGTATGGAAACAGCCCCTTTGTGCTCAGGCAGGAAGCCGAGATGGGGCAACACAGGCCCTTCACACCTTCTGTGGGGGGATAACGACTGAGCCGCCCTTCACACCCAGTGGGGAGAAGATGGAGCCCCCCTTCACACCCCCACAGAGGTAAAACTCTGCCCCTGGCCCCTTCACACCCTGAGCAGGGGGCCACACAGCCCCATCACACTTGCGGTGGGGGGGGGGGGGCAGGATGGAGACCTATCTCACAGCTCTGTCGGGGCTGGAGGTACGACAGCCGCCGCCCCCTCCCCCCCCCCCCCGGTCCCCGGGGCTGACAGAGGGGGCTCCCGACGCCTCCCACTCCCCCGCGGGAAAGCCGCCGCCGCCTCACCCCGCCGCCCGGGGCCGCCCGCTTCCTCTGCTCGCGGAGCCAGCTCTTGAAATCCGTGCAGGCTCGGCACGGCTTCTTAGACGACTCCTCCGCCCCGGAGCCCGCGGCGCCGTGCGGGAGGGTGAAGGGGAAGGTGAAGGGGCCACTCTCAGTGCCCGGGAACGGGGAAGTACCGCGGCCCGGCCGACCCTCGCTGGGCGCCGCCATCTTGGCGCCGCGGTGCACCACGGGCCGGGGCGGCTGCCGCGGGAGGCCGCCATTTGAATTGTCCCCGGTTTCCCTGAGGCGGGAGAAGCGTGAGGGGCCGGGGCCGGGGCCTCGGGAGGGACGGGATGGTCTCTCTGTACCCCCAGCCAGGCGCTGGCTCGAGGGACGGGGCTTTTCTTGGGTGTGGATGAAGAGTCTCAGCCCAGGAATTCGCTGTTAAACACCACACACAGAAGTGCATGTTTCTGGTGTTATTTTTTTTTTTTCCAATACAGCAGCAGGCACTGGGTTTGAATCTTGTGTTGAAGAGAACAGGGCAGGTTTTCCTTCACACGGGGCAGTGATGTGAGCCTCCCGCTAACGCTTGTCCACCTTGCATCTGAATGTGTGCGTGTGTGTGTGTGCATATATATATATATATATATATATATATGCTGTGTGCGGCAGAGCTCGTGGCACGGAGCAGTCTCCTACATGCTGGTGGTGGCAAAGGGCACCTCAGTGCTATCTCCAGCACAGTGATACAGTCTACAGTGTGATTTAAAGAACAAACAACAGGCTGAGAGAGTTGGGGTTGTTCAGCCTGGAGAAGAGAAAACTCCGGGGAGACCTTATTGTGGCCTCTGAGTACTTAAAAGGGGCTTGTAAGAAAGATGGGGACAAACATTTTAGCAGGGCCTCTTGCGATAGGACAAGCGGTAATGGTTTTAAACTAAAAGAGGGAGATTTAGACTAGATAAAAAGAAGAAATGTTTTACCATGAGGGTGGTGAAACACTGGCCAGGTTGCCTGGAGAGGTGGCAGATGCCCCATCCCTGGAAGCATTCAAGGTCAGGTTGGACGGGGCTCTGAGCAACCTGATCTGGTTGAACAGGGGGGATCTGCTTGTTGCAGGGGGGAGTTGGACTAGATGGCCTTTAAAGGTCCCTTACAACCCAAACCATTCTATGATTTTATGACAACTTAATTCCAACTTGTGCACCTGTAGCAGAACATGCCCGTATCAAATTTTACAATTTTGGCTTGTAAAACTATATTGAGGAAGGGTTTACTTATTTTTTTTCTGAGAGCGTTTGCACGTGTTACACAATGTATGTGGAAGAAGTGAGCCCTCACCTGCAGCTGGGTGCAGCTGGGGGGAAGGAGAGCCCTGGCCTTGCCCCAGCTCTTCAGTCTCAAGTGGTCATTCAGCAGATCTCCTTTTACTCCTGGCAACCCACAGGCTTTGCGAAGATGTGAGGATGGTGACCCAGCTCCAATCAAACCTGAGTGATGCTCCAGTATGGCATCAGCTTCAGAGCTGGGTCTCTCAGCCCTTCAAAAGGTTGATTATCTACAGTTTGGCAGCTTGCTAAAAGTGCAGATAAAGCTTTTGGCTGATTTGACCACCTGAAGCGCAAGGGTGATTCTTGACAGGGTTCAGAGGTTGAAAAGTCAGGGGGCAGCACAGACTTGCTCTTTTCCTTCTTTTTGGCTTGATGCTGTTGTGCCATTAAAGGTTTTGAGGCCACAGGATAAGTCCTCCACTGTGACAATTCTAGAACGTGAATTTTGTATCTCCTTTTCCACTTTTCACCTCTTCATGTCCTGCAGGTCAAGTGAAAAATATGATTATTTTGTTTAATGTGAACAAATATATGTCCAGGATGGAGGTAGACCAAGATATCATCTTAAGAAATCTTGTATTGGCTGGCTGGGATAGGTTTTTGCCTCCCTTCCCTCCTTCTCTTCCCCTTCAGGCAGCACCAGCCCTTTTCCTGCCCCTTAACACCTCCTGCCCCTACAAAGGGCTGTACTTCTCCCCATCCTATTCCTTCCAGGCTGTTTCGTAGCCTATTTGAAATGCATCTTGAGTCTTTTGCCTGATGTTAAGTGCTGTTGGGCTGCCAGTTCTGCAAAGATACAATTTGTATGAAAGTTGCTGGAAAAATACTGCTCATTTTCAGCTGTTATCCTCTGATATACTTAACACAGCATGGTGTAAAATGTTTAGTGGGTAATGCATCGTTTTAGAGAAATGCTTCAAAGACTTGCCCTTGAGAATATTTCAAAACTTAGTGTGCTTTACATGAAAATGACTGATCTGGTTCCTGGTCTGTGTAGAACTGAGCTGAGGATCTGGATCTCTATCTTTGGTCCTCCTATTTACCAGTGCTCCTTTTTCTATTGTTATTTGCAATTTCATGAGAACATTTTTTTGCTGCTATTTGTGAGGGAGGGAGAAGAGACATGAGTAACTGATAGGAACTACTGAAATGGCTTTGTCTAAAGTTATAGGCAACTATACATATAAATTCTACACACGAAGAAAAGATCAAGTAGGGGAAAAGACATTCTTTACCCACCAATAAATATTTAAATGGTGTTGATGACCTCGTTCTTTTTTTTTAAATAAAAGAAAGAAAGGCATGCTGGTATCTGGAAGAAAGACCCAGGGAATTCCCTACAGTGCTTTATTGCTTAGCCTTCAAGCATTTAAATAGTTGCGGATATGTTTCTAAGTCAAAGCAATCTCTTGTTTGGCCGTTAACAGTCTGTTTGCTTCCTCGTTAGTGATTTCATTTATTGAGTTAGTTAAAAGATAAGCATGTTTTATTTTTATTTAGAAGGGAAAAGTTCATAACCTGGAAAGAAGCTGTTGCTTGCAGAAAGATTTGTGCTCAGTGTTGCTCCCCCTGCCCCTTTTCTGGTCGGCTGTAAGAGCAGAGCTGGCTCTTTAGGAAAAGGTGCTCCCAGTTTTCTCTATTTGGCCTCACAGCCAGCATTATCTTGTTTCAGAGCATGCAAGGAAAAAAGCATCTGAGAGATGCTCAGATTCAAATCAGAGAGAGGAAATCCACTTTCCTGTCTCTAATTGAATCTAAGCGCAGAGCCTAATTAATTCCATCTGAAGGAGGGAACATGGCGCCGTGCAGAGGAAGGACGCGACAGCCCTCCTTCCCGTTCTCCCTTGGGCAGCCCTTCTGTTACATCCCAGCAGGAGCCTGGTGGATGCCGGTGTTCAGCCCTGTGTACCTCACCGGGACTGTGTGACACTGGAGCATCCCTGTGCATCCTTGCACCGCTGCTGCTCCCAGCCTGCCCGAGGGCGCTCAGACCATGCAGAGAAGCTGCGGCACGGTCAGGCAACGTGAGCTGTGCAGGGACAGAGCTCTGGGGCTGAAGGAACACATGGTGAGCCCTGGCAGGCTGGTGTGGTGCACGCTCCCACCTGGCCCTCTGGTTCCAGCACTGTGATTTAGGAGCTGGCGGTGTGGTAGACCCTGTTACCAAATGAGCTCCTAGTAAAGACCCCTCCTAAGAGCGGCTGCGTGCTGGGGGCAGGGAGCAAAGCACACGGCTCCATCCCACACTGCCCGGCCGAGGCTTCCATGGTCCGTGGTCCAGGCACCTGCTAACAGTGGCACTTTGCAGTGCTCCTGGGCGCGGGTGCTGCCAACAAAGTGCCTGTTAATCAATTACTTATGTCTGCGAGATTGGGCTCGCACTACTGAATAGGTGCCTCTTCCTAACAGCTGCTTAATCTGTGACCGGAATAGGGTAATGTGCAGGATGGCAATGATCGTAATTACCAGGAAGCATTAGTAAAACCTGCGCTTGGGAAAATGAAAAGGGTGTGTTTGCGTTTCTCAGAGGAAGACTGCTGTTTGATATTCTGCTCTTACCTTGTTAAGCAAGAGCTTGGGAACCGGCAGCTGACGTTGCATGGGGAAGGAAGAAGAAATGGGCTGGCAACGGGAGATGACCCGTACTCGAGGCCAGATACACATCCCTCTGCTTGCTCTCTAGTGCAAGGGCGGCAGCTGGGGCTGGACACCCCCATGGTCCTCTGAGCCCAGTGGCACTGCGGCCAGAAAGTCGACTCAAGATGGGCAATGCATGGCACAGGCATACCCAGAGTGGGTTTCGGGTGAGGACAAAGGCTTGAGCTTAAATGCAGCTCCTGAGCAAAGGAGGGGTGACCCAAGGAGGGGTAGCCCCAAGAAGGGGTGACCCAGGGAAGGGTGATCACAAGGAGGGGTGACCCAAGGAGGGGTGGCCCCAAGGAGGCTTCACGCAGCTCTTTTCCCAGCAGTGTGACCCCAGGTTATAGCAGGATGCTCATTTACATATGGGTATGATTATATCTACAGAAAGGCTGCTAATTTTCAAAGATACCTGGCTTAACGAACAGAGAAGACAAAACTCTTGCTGTCTGCACAGCCCACTTTGTAGGATGCAATGGGATTGTACAGAAACGTAACAGCCTGCAGAACCAGTGAGCCCGGATTACCTGCTGGCATGCGTTTCTCTCCATTCCTGCAATAAAAAGTTAGATTTTGACCAGAGAACAAGGAATAACATTCACGAAGCCTTCTGCTTCATTTGGGCACCTAAACACCACCAACTTTTCATTAATTTGTTATTATTAATTTATTTAAAGTTCTTTGGAAAATACCTCTCAGGATTCTTACCATGGGTTTTGTGATGGTTTTATAGACAGCTCCAGTTGAATGTAACTGTTGCCCTCTCCAGGGAAATACACCAACAGGAAGCTGACACGTATTTATAAGTAAGGCTGAGAGCCTGAAGTCCAACCCGTTACAAACCCAGCATCGGGAATTAGTCATGCAGTTGTTTGTGAAATTACAGTCAACTAGGAAATAGCAGCATCAAAAAATAATGTATATTTCCAGGTGAGTGAATCATATTGAACAGTTTTGCTTGTATACAAGAAATGCATCACCTGCAAAACTTCCCAAGGCATGAATGTCTCCCAATTATCAGGAAGGTGTCTGCTGCCAGACTGACGCACTTCACCACAAGTGAATGGGTGAGACTTCGATCTCAGTTCAGATCTGTCCAGAACTATTAAAATCTGTTCAAAACAGTCCGAGGTGTAAGACTTCGCACAGAGTATACCAAGTCTCTTCCTTGCTCAAATCTGGGGGTCTATACCCAGGGACTGCAGTACATTATTTTAAAGTTTCTCCCGTTTTTACATGTGTGTGGATCCTCTTGCTGATTAAAATGAGAATTCAGAAGTGGTGGTGTATATATATTTGCAATGGTAGGGCTAGGGAGAAAACCAAATTATTTTCTGCAAGGTGATACAGCCAGTGCTCTGATGCTTGTGTCCTGCTCCGGTCTGTCTCCTACACCCCAGACTTTCTCCGAGCACCCCTGGAATCAGTTAATGCGTTCTGAGAACAAACACAGCAAAACTGGGATTTTCCTTTTGTGCTTTTGAAAAATAAAGCACAAAATCTTCAGCAAGCAACTCCCGTTCCTCTTGGCTTTGTGAAAGAAGCCTGGCCCGACTGCCCTCTGTGAACAGCAGGAGAGTTCAGGGTGGGCTCCAGCATGGACAGGGCCTTCTGCTGCTGCGGCAGAACCGACCACACAATAGGAGCACCCTTTATTTTTGTAAGAAGATGCTATTTGAAGTTCATTAACAAATGTTGGACCATGCTGTTTCCTATGTGGATTTTGAGGGTCCTTCCTTATTAAAGACTCCCATTTTCATCTCCTAAAAATTAATGACCCTCTTGTTACGAGAGCTGTGCTTTTAAAATCGCTTGTCCCATACTGGACAGGTACATCTGGAGGTTTCTGTCTTTTTCCTCATCCATATACAGCTCTCCATGGTTGTCAGGTGATTCCTTTTTCTAGAAGTAGGTCAAAGCATGTGGACAGGAGTAAGTCTCAATCAGTGGTGGAGGAAGAGATTTTTCTCAGCTAACAATTCCTATGAGAATGTGTTGAATCGTTAAGAATTAAACATTAACGAAACAACACTTCTTCCACATTACTCTTCTCCCTGCCAGGCTTTTGAGTGAAGATTCAGTATTGTTTTTCCTGTTTTCTGAAGTGGGAAAGGAACACAAAGGTCTTGTCTTCACTCCAAAATAAAAGTGAACTTTTAACTTGAGCTACCAGTGCTGGTGGAAACAGCAGGAGAGATAAGGCACTTTGCATATTCTGCTTATTGATGGCAGTGCGGAACGAGGAAAGGGTAAGAATAGCATGAGCGTTTCTCTGACTAATCTGGGAGGAATACAACGGTGTTGTCTCTGATCAGACTTTACCGTATTTAGCATGAAGTAAGAATAGATTTTGCCCAAGTGAAAACAGTATTTCTGCACGTTCACCAGCGCTTGCTTCGCTTGCTGTGGCTGTACAGGCTGTGTCGATGGGGTTTTCCCCTGACGGATTTCGGAGTGTGCGGGGCAGGCTGTGCACTGCAGAGGCACAGCCTCCTGTGGGCTGAAATCCCTTGGAGACTCAGCCCTGCCTTCTGTCTCCCTTTGCATCCCGTAGACGGGTCCCAGCATGAACACACGCTATGCTGGCCTCGTAGTATGCAATGCACTCATCAGACGCTTTTTTTTTTTTCTCTAGGAAATGACGCGGGAAACTTTCTCTTGCAGGGGCTTAAGTTACATTCTCATCCTTATTGGAAGTTTTCTTCTTGAATCATGCTTTTGTCCTTTGCGTAACCTTAGAAAAACATGCCACTTTTACAAAGGAGCTATGAAATTATTGCAACAAGTGCTTGGTAAACAGGGGCCTGTCCGTCGTGCCCCGGGTGGTGAGCAAACCTCCCACGAGAGGCAGCTTTCTCCCTGGGCTGGGCAGCTGGATCCCAAGGGCATTTCAAGGAAAATTTGCTCTGTTGCTTCCACCCCTCTCAGCCAGCAGACGCGAGGTTTGAGGGAGTTTGATGTGCTCCCGTGATTTGATACCAGCCGCCTGGCTACGGCCGTGCTGTCAGTGACCCAAGGGGGACGGGATCCCTGTGGCTTGAGCCCTGGTCTTCTGCACGGGGACAATAACCAAGGATGCCCCGGGCATAAATGCGTCGCAGGTGATTGCAGATTAAAAGGAGTGGGACTCATGCTGAGATGGGAGGGTGGCAGAGGACAGCAGAGCAGAGAGGAGAATGGAAGTGCCCAAGGAAGCCAGCCCTTCTCCATGTGCTCTCCACAGCTATCACGTGCAGTTTCCTTGTGGAAAAGGCAGATTGAGGGCTTGTGGAAAACGAACACTGTCTTTTCCCATAGGAGGGAATTACCATAGGAGGCCTTGCTGGCTGGGACTGTTTCTAAGATAGCTCAGGTAGGAGCACTGCAAAATTACCTTTTTTTCCTTCCAGCAAATGCTGCCATACCAGTCTGGGCTGGTGGAGAACAGAGAAACACGCTCAGCCTTAGTGGATCTTTGGTCTCACTAGCAGGAGAAAACTGTTACGAGCTGCAGCAATTCACTGTGATCTGAATGAAAACTCAGCTTGCGGGTATTGCACAATGCATTCTTGGTGCTGTGTACACACAGCAAGTTCCTCACCTGGAAAGGACAGTCCCGCACACAGTCCCGGTGTAGATACCTACCGTCCAGCTCCTGGTATTGTACATACAGTGCTGGTTACCACAGCTTTTCATAGAATCATAGAATGGTTTAGGTTGGAAGGGACCGTGAAGATCATCCAGTTCGAGCCCCCCTGCCTTGGGCAGGGACACCTCCCACTAGACCAGGTTGCTCCAAGCCCCATCCAGCCTGGCCTTGAACACCTCCAGGGATGGGGCAGCCACAGCTTCTCTGGGCAACCTGGGCCAGTGCCTCACCACCCTTAAAGTGAAAAACGTCTTCCTAATGTTTAGTCTGAACCTGCCCTCTTCCAGTTTAAAGCCATTCCCCCTCATCCTATCGCTACATGCCCTTGTAAAATGTCCTTCCCCAGCTCTCCTGTAGCCCCTTTAGGTACTGGAAGGCTGCAATAAGGTCTCCCTTAGAGGCCTTCTCTTCTCCAGGCTGAACAGCCCCAACTCTCTCAGTCTGTCCTCACAGGAGAGGTGCTCCAGCCCTTGGATCATCCTCATGGCCCTCCTCTGGACACGGTCCCACAGGTCCATGTCCTTTTTATGCTGGGGGCTCCAGAGCTGGACACAGTACTCCAGGTGGGGTCTCATGAGAGTAGCTCATGCTCAGGCCCTGTCTATCATAAAGTAAATCTGCCTATGAGCAGTTAGTGGACCCCTGCGCTGAAGATGGACGTGCATCTTCTGAAGCGGCTGCAATGCAGCTGCTTCTGGGGGTGGAGGAGTGTGGTGCTGCTGTGCGTGCTCAAAGTCTTTCTGAATAGGATTCCACTGCCACCGAAAAATGCTTCAGCAGCTGCTGAAATTAGGAAGAAATGAAATACCTTCTTCTGGATTAGTTATTGCAAAATCTCTCATCCCAGCCTGTGTGAAAGTTCAACTGCTTCCTTTGTTTATGAGGTGAAGGATATTTTCGTGAATGCCAGTGTTTGATTTTTTTTTTATTTTTAAATAAGGGTCTGTTTCTTTATTTATTGGAAGTCTAAAACTTCTTTGTACTCTTAAAATCAGCTTTTAGCAGCTGGGCTTTTCATTAAAGGTGCTGATAGGTCATGTATTATCGCAGGTGACCTTCAAGGACAGCAAAGGGCAGGTTTTGATCCTGAAGGTGATGGTGGGAAAAGATGAAGGTCTCCTACCGGCGTTGTTCCAGGTGAGGGCCCCCCTTGGCTGTGCTCGTGGCTCCTTTCCATATATCTTTCTTGCAACCGTAGTATCTCAGTGGTGGTTTGAGGATTTTTTCTTCCTTTGCCTTCCCTGGTGAGTTTGCAAGAGGTCAGTGAGTCTAACCGCTAGCATTTCCTCCCATTCTGGGCATAGAAAGAGAAATGCCTGATTTAGAGTCCCACATATCTACAGCCACGAGATGTGCAGGTCACTAACCAGCCCCAACCTGATTTCTGTATGTGGTAAAGGCTGTTCGTAACACGCCTCCTTCCCTTTTTTTTGTGTGTGTCCATTTGTGACGAGACTGTTGCTACTTAGACTTGGAAAAATGGCTGTGGTGGAACTGGTGAAGAGGTGCCTTTGGCTACCCTCAAGCATCTGCACGCTCAAACTCTACTTCTGGCTCATGTCGGATGTGGTGAGGGGTTCTTCCAGGCACTTGTCCTACCTAGGCTGTGGTACGCTGGGTAAACACACCGGATTAAGTTATTCCTGAAATGAAAGAAAAGCAGACCCTAATTGTTTATTGGTCATGGAGATTTTACACTTGGTGGAGGGAAGCTGGTCTTGTAATGGAAATAGCGCAGGAGCAGCCCGGGTGGCTGGGGGACTCCCTGAAGCCACTGGATGACCAACCCTGTCTTTCAGACCGTGAGCTCTTTGGGACAGGTACTCTGGTGTGACTCCCCATGACTATACCTTAGTCACTTTCTGTGACACAAACAGTATCTCATAGGCCCAGAGCAGCTGTTTATGGCCGTGGTGATGCTCCTCGAGCAGCGGGAGGCAGAGCTCCAACCTTGTGCGGTGTGCGTGACTTTCTTGAAGCAGGCTGCAAAACGTCCACGCTTATTCTGGAGGAAAACTTGTGTTGACTCGGTCTTGTCAAACCTGGACAGTCCCCTCCTATATATTACTTGTTAATTTATGATCTCTTTTGTACCTTGTAAAACAGCTACAGAAAAAAGTAACTGCTGTCCTCAAAACCCGTGTAAATAAATACTGGTGATGAAATAGCAGCTCCCACAATACTGGCTGGGTTTTACTTTTTCCAGGCAGACCACTCCTACCTTTCAGTTAATAATTACACATAGGAGGTACCAATTTATGGCAGGATGATATAGTTGTAGAAAAGACAAAGTAAACTTGATGTAATGTCACTCAGGAAAATGGTTTTGTTCTGGGGCTTTTTTAGTAAGTGTGCTTGAATGTATCCAGCAAAGAAGTGGAATTAATGGCCTCTTCTAATCAGTTATCCCTCCTTCCCAAAGAAATGGCCCTGACCTGTCAGGGTTTCGCGAAGGAGGAGCAGTAACGCTGCTGAGGAGTACTTGTGCCGATCCAGAGGCAATTTGGCACAGACCTTCCTTTGGTTTCACAGATAGCGTCACTTTAGACTGATACGCCGTGACTCATTAGGTCAGTCTCTTGAGCAGTTTCTTGACATCAAACTTGACAACAACAACAAGCCAACCATCATTGATACTCAGTGATAACAGCTGCAGAGCCTCGAACAGAGGTCTCTGGGATGACACCAGAAGTGCTGTTATCCCTGAGCAGCGCCTGGCCATTCTTCCCCTCTGGTACCTCTGGTCTGCACTGCAGTGACCTTTGCTTCTGCGATATGCTTTCTCAATAACTAATTATTGAGTTTTGAGTAGTTTTGCTCATACTTCGCTTTATCCAAGATCCTTGTCACCAGCCAGTCTCCCCCAGAAAATCAGCTCTCCAAACTGCACGGCTGGCCCTCCAGCCTCGGGTGACCTGCTAACCTCCAGGTAGTTTCACCTTCACATAGTAACGTTTCACTGTCTGTTTTCCACGCTGCACTTCTGCTCGAATTCCCTGAGAATGGCGAAATATGACAAAGCCTTTGGAACTAGCAACTGGCAAAACCAAGGCTGTTTCCTACTCTTCTTGCTTTCACCGGCACCTGCAGTGCCTGCTGATTTGGAGCGAAGTGCTGGCTGAATCTCCCCCGGCCGTAAGCTCCTCTAAGATCTTAATTGTCTTTACCCTTTCCGACTACGGGTAAATATGTTTAAACCTTTACGCTTTGGGAAATACATTGTGCTTTGTGTTTACTCTGAGACGGGAAACCAATGAAATGTGCTTTGTTGAGAGTCTTGGTTCCAGCGATCTCTGAGAGCCACCGAACCGAGCCATGCGAAGGTGAGCTTGGCCCCGGCTTGGCTGCCAAGGAGAAGCCTGTGAGCGTGGGTGAGATGACAGGGAGTCGGCAAAGGGTTTTACCACCTCAGAGACTGGTAGCTTCTAGATAAGCACTGTCATAAAGAATAAACTCGCTGGATTAAGCTATTTCCTCTCTGTCCATAAAACAGTTACCTTTAAGCCAGGTAGATATAACAGCACGTGCTTTTGGTGGACCCTTTGTGAACAGAGGGATGGAGGGTCCGATTCCAGGGCTGTTGAGGACAAGGAGCTGCTTTGCATCACCTTTCCGCGGGGCAGCTCCCGCCTGCCTTCATGAGCCAGGAAGTGCCCCGGAGATGCCATCAAAGGGGTTTTCCCACCAAACCCGCACACAGGACCAAAGTGTTCTCTGTATAACCTTCTCTTCCCAATGGAGGGCGGATGTCCAGCAGCAATAGGTCAAACTGCAATAAAAACATTTCCTTTGTCCCCAGAAACTGCCATTCTGCTGTGCAGGAGCAGCCTCACGTGCTCATGAAAAGCAAACCAAGGCCCTGCTCACCATATTTTCTGGCCATCCAGAAGGAATCTTCTTTGGCTTCCTTTTCAGATTCTGGGTTGAGTTTTTTTGGTAGATGAAAAATCATCTGCAGCTGTTGCTGAGGGTTTTGAGACACCAGGTGTAACTAGAAAATGAAAGGGAAGGCAGGGCTGAGCCTCTCGATTGGGGCTCCAATAATGATAGTTATTCAATTTAGGCTTCATCAAAGAAGAGGGGGAGGGAGGACAGAGAAGGCGGTTTGATCACACAGATGCCCATCAGCCAAGTCATAACCTGAGGCACGCTAAAGGCAGCAGTTCAGTGAAAGGACAGGCTTTCCAGGGCTGTAATTACCGGTCCTGCAGTGCCTCCGGGCAGCGGGAGCTAGTCCGTGGGAAGAGCTGTTGGTTGCCCTGGGTGGGTATGGACACCTGGCTTGATGCAGGGCAGAGCCCAGGGCACTTGGAGCCGAGTCTCCATCGTGTATGTAGACCTGAGAAGCTTTGGGACTTTTTCAGTTACACACCGGGGATGGGTTTGTTCATCCTTTGCTCCAGCAACGTTGGCATCAGCATCTCCCACTAATTTCTGAGAACATTGAAATATTGATATAACTACCAGAAATCCATTTAAAGTTAAGTATCTCAGCAGATGGGACAGAACAGTAAAGAAAAGAGATTTGTAACAGCTTGCACACACGTCAAATTGTGCCTGATTGGTGCTTTACAACAAACCATGCTCTTAGTCAGTTTTTGGGATGGGTGTGAGCGCAGCCTGAGCTGCAGGCAACTCCGACAGGCACGTCCATGCAATAAAGCCATAAACACAACACGTCCATCCCTGGAAATGTACTTCACTTCACAGCAGGTTTTGCTGCCCCAGTGACCTCTCTGACACCCAGGGATGATAACCGGACCCAGCCACGGGGCCAGGCTCGCTTACCAGCATTATTCTGGTAAGGATGTGATAAGATGCTTCTCCTCCCCAGCTCTCTGAACTATGCCCCTGCCATCTGCCCGTGGGAGGATTTGTGTGTTAACAGCAGGGGGGCGGGTAAAAGGCACGCGGTAGTTTGCCAAATTACGGAATTTCTGCCAGCGTTACTGGGCGGAGGAGGAAGCGCAGAACACCTGCGCCCTGCCTCCTTCTCCAGCGTATTTAACCACGGGAGTCGTGCCCGCAGCCACATCTCCGCTCTGGGGAGGGAGGAGCAGGCTTGGGGAAGATGAGCTGCAGCAGGTACCCAGTGGATGTAAAGGCTGTAGGCTTGATGCAATGCAGAAAGCAGAAGGTACTTTAATTATTTTTTTCTTTTGTTGGATCTTTTTTTTCTCCTTAAGTATTTAAATCGGGAAACTGGAGGGCTTTTTGAGTTACTCTCATAGGGGTATACTTACGCATTTCCCCATAGTGTTGGGATTAGAGGCTTGTGATCTAGGACAGGGGTCCTGGACTTGGTTTTTTAACGGTTTTAATATCATAAGAAAATGGTTATCTTGGATTCTGCTGTCTTTATGTTCACAGTATCATAAATTTCTTTCAGTGTCATAAATTTCTTCTGGTTTTAACAATGCTTACCCACTTGGGGCCTTAAAATTAGGGAAAGATTTTTGTAGGTCTAATGTTTTACTTAATTTTTTAATGTGACAGTCTTGCAGCCTGAAGCCAGAATTAAACCATAGGTCCTGGCAAATGCTGATGCTTGAAAGCATCCAATATTGAATACTTAAATTAAAAAAATGCACTTCTTTTCCCTTTTATTTTTACAGAACTACATGATGTTTGTGTCTTGGTCAGATCAGAACAAAATCCTCATTTACCGGACATTTGAAGACTTCAAGAATTTCCATGTAAGTGAATATTTCCCTGAAAATAAGGTTCCCGTCCTGGGGAGAGGGGAAGGAGTCCAGCCATGTGTTAGGGCTGCAAAGCATCACTTTTGTCTCCCCCTCACTTTTAGAAAGAGCTGAAGAGAAAATTCCCCATTGAGAATGGCTCACTCAGGAGATCTGACCGGACAATACCCCGGTTTAAAGGTAAGGAGAGCAAATCCCTGATGGACCAAAAAAGATGATAGAGACGTCAGGGACAGTCATAGCTGATGACACAGACTTCAGTCTCTGAGTCTGACATTCCTCTGGAACAGCTTAACAGCTCACTCCTGCTCATGGCACAGTACTGCTGGGTTATATCAATGCCCTTGGGTGTATTACTGACTTAAAATAACCCAGAAAGACTTTTTTAATAGATAATTGTGCTTGGTAAGTTAATATTACACTTTAAATATTGACCCAAAGCTCCTCGCAACATTTATGTGTGAAGAAAGATAAATTTTAGATATTAGAAAGTTGTATTAGGAGCTATTAAAAATGACAGGGAGGTGGAGACAGCTGCTGCCTCGGCTTTGTAGTTTGGGCTTGTGTGGGGAAGGGCGGTAGGTGAGGGCACGTCCATCCTCAGGCAAAAGATGATGCTCTCAAAGCATCCAGATCCATTGTTGTCTTATACCAACTTTGCTTTTGTTATTTTAAAGATGTAAATATGAAGCACAGGAAGAGTGGGAAGCTGAACAGGTGCCTGGAGATACTGAAACTGCTGGAAACTTACTCCCAGGAGCTGCTGAAAACGGATGCTAAGATCTCCCAGGGTGAAGATGTGATTCAGTTTTTCAAGGCACAGACCCAAGACCTAGATCCCTCCTTTCCTGAGAACAGGTGTGAAATCATATTTGTATTTTTTGTTTGTATGTGTCTTCATGAAACAAGAACATTATAGAATACAGACAGATGAGAAACAAGTTACATACCGGGGCAGCAGAGCAGGGAGGTTCTATTGAATGCTTTAATGTATGTTGATGTTGTTTCTGATGCCTAAACTTTTCTTAGCCTATTGCATAGATGATTTTACCAAAATTAATACTAAACTCAGCCTTCCACGTGAGTTTTCAGTAAACTGGTATTAAACTTTGCTTTTCAGTGTTGTGATCATGCCATCAGAAATTGGAGGGGGAAAGAAAAACCAGCCACGGCAGCAGCTCTCTATTACACACCCTCAGGCATCCCAGAGCTACAGATGCATCGAAACCTTTGAAACCAAAGACACAAAGAACAAGACTTTCAAAGTCGCTGAGAAGGAAATCGTTGAAGTGTTAATCAAGGACATGACTGGTATGTGTGATAGGGATTCTTCAGTCTTGGGGATGGATGGCGTAGATTGATTCATAGCTTGGCAGATGCCAAGTCGGTAGCATCACGGGTGCAGTGGGTGTTTGTATGTGTATGTGCTTACCTGGATTTACATGGGAGGAAAGAACCAAGTGTCAGCACAGCATTGGCCAGGGACTGAGCTGCTCTGCAGAATGTCCCTCTCTCTTGTGGCAGAGCAGCCCCTACCCAGGGATTAGGGTCATTGGGCTGTTAAAAAAAACTTTTCTTTGCTGTTTGCTGCAGGATGGTGGCTAGTGGAAAACACAGACAAGCAGATAGCCTGGTTCCCAGCCTCGTACCTGGAAGAGATTGATGCCCACAAGGATATCCAGAATGCCTTTAGCTCAAATGAGGAAGGTAAGTCTGCTTCTGGCTCCCTGGGACACCACATTCCTCCTTCAAAAAATAAGTTTTGTAAAAATCTCACTGCTTTAACCATCGCTTGGAGTCCCTGCCTGGATCTCTGATGCTTCTGATCAGCTCTGCCATCAGCTGTGGGTCTCTGAGCAAATCAGCCACTCACAGGGACACTTGCCCTGCAGCTCTCGCTTGCTCCCCAGGGCTGCTGAGCTCGTGGTTGCAGGAACAGAGACATTTTCTCTGCAAGGCAAAATCGACCTCCCCCTTCTCTCCGCAGGCAGCCTGTACTTTGTTGTGAGGGCCTATGAGTCACAGAAGGCAGACGAGCTCTCGCTGAACAACGGCGTGGTTGTGGAGGTGGTCAAGAAATCTGATGATGGCTGGTGGCTGGTCCGGTAAGGAAGTTTTTTCTGAAGCTCTTGTTCCCTGAAGGAACTGCTTACCTGCTGCAGGCACTTCTTGCCTGCTCCTCCCCAAGCGGGGTGCAGAGGAGCTCTCCCTGAGCTGACTGCCCTCGGCTAGGGATGGTTTTCCCCTTCCTCATGCCTCATGTACAGCATTGGGCTGAGTCCTCACCTGCTTCCCCCGGGGGCTCTGCTCCCTCCCCTTGGTCTGAGCTGGGAGAAGAGCTCTTTTCAGTGTTGCTTTTCATACTTCAGATACAACGGCCGTACTGGCTACGTGCCCTCCATGTACCTCCAGCCCTACAAGAATCCTCACCACAAGCTCCAGACCATCATAAGCTGCGGGCTCAATGTCTCCACTCCCAACCTCTCCTCCTCTCCGATGGCTCCCCAGCCCCAGGGTGAGGCCACGGGACAGCACAGGGTGCAGGCTGGCTCGTCCCTTGACCAGACTGAAAAGGACATGAGCTCTGTGAGAAGCAGATCAAGGTCTCTGCCCAGGGCCAGCTCCACCCCGGACCTGGAGTCAGACAGCTCATCCCTCAGCTCAGGGAGCAGCAGCGAGCGGGACGGCCGGCTGAGCTGGAAGCCTGAATTGTCAAGATCTCTGCCCGAAGTGGAGCAGGCCAGGAGCTCTCCCCTGGGCCATGCCTTGGCCATGCACAGTGGCAAGTCTCCACACCTCACCCACAAGGACAGGAACGATTCTGGCTTTGTGGAGTCATCTGCAGCTGATCTAAGTAACTCCCTCACTGACCCAGACTTGGCCACTTGTGTCCCCAAGGTACCCGTGCGCCCCTCAGCCCACGAGATCCTCCAGAAGTGCAGCACCATCACAAAGCGAGCCGTGCAGCAGTCTTCATCCCGGCCTGCTCTCCAGGCGCTGCTCCCTCTCCCAAGCGTGCACTAGTGCCCCCAGGGCAGGCACAGACCCGGCCCTGGGGCAGCACCACCACTGAGAGCCAGGCACCCTCCTCGATGACATCCCACAGGAGCAGTGGCGTGGGGAGTCTCAGGGCTTGGGACTCGTCGCTTTCCAAGGACGTGGTTAGATTCTGACAGAACACACGTGCAAACGCAGAGTTAGAGGGAGAGGATTTAGTGGTTTAACTCACCAGGGGAGCCATGGCAGCTGCAGACCTGGCAGCTCCTCTGTAAGTTAGCGGTCACTTCAGATGCAGTTAATTCTCCCTCAGGCAGGTATTTACCCTGCAGTGTAGTATGTGAAAGTGTCACAACCGTTCCTGCGTTACTCCCCACGGCGGGGCTAGCTGGCAGAGTGCTGCAGCCACCCTGGAAAGCAGCGGAGTGACACCCAGACAAGAGTCAGTGACAGAGTCACCCGTGAAATCCAGAGCTACAATTATTGGTATGGGGTAGTGATGGGATGTTGCAGCTGTGTGAACATCATTTATTTTACCACCTATTTTATATATATATATTTAAACTATTTTATTTTTGGCATTTGTTTAGGGTTTGAGGGGGTATTGTTTTGGGTTTTTTTAAATGTTAGATCAAGTTGGGTAGCGGAGGACTGGCCATCAAATATAGGAATTGGCTGGATCTGCTGAATGACTGTGAGTCCAAAAAAAACCTGTTGGCTAGGAACCTCATCTCTGATGGTTCCCTACAGAGATGTCTGTGCAGGCTCAGAAACAAAAATGGTAGTAGTACAGCTTGTTTCCCAACTGGGCAAGGGAGCCAGAGCTCATTTTTATGAGCACAATATTCCCCTTTCAAGGGGGTCTGATAGTTACTGAAACTCACAGCAATTCTCATCCTAAACTCACTTGCTAGAATTGAGTTAGAAAAATAGTTGTAGGAAAACTTAGACTTTTATATAGATTGCTACCTTTAATTTTAGTTATTCTCCCAGGTGTCTGTTAATTTTTTTTAAACAAGCTTTTTATGCAACTTGTGAGGTGTTTATGTTGTTCTAAATTTTATACATTTTTATTACATTTATTTTAGAGACTAAAATAAAATACACATAAAAACCTATGAAGACTGTGTGTTTTTTATACTTCAAAAATTTGCTAGCTGGGGAATTAAAATTGCAGTTATCTCCCTCCCAGGCACTAACATTCAGGACAGGCACAGGTGAGAGACCTGCCTTGGCCCAGGCTGCAGTTTGCCCAAGCAAAGAAAATATTCAATGACACATCACTGATGAATACACGCTGCCTAGCTGGGCTTTGGGATACAATCGACATTGCCAGTAGTGTCTTCCAACTCCAGAAAGTCTTTAAATCCCCAGTAAAGACCAAATGCTTGTTCAGAGCCAGGTTCTGCCTTTTCTCCAAACTAACTGCCGTTTGAGTGTCTGGGCCTGAAAATTCAGGGTGTGAAAACAGAAAGGGAAACCACAGCTTGGCCAAAGGAACAACCCCTTCCCCTCACTGAGCCCCAAGAAGACTGAATGCTGAACTTGTTTTAGAAATTCAAACTTTAAAATTTTATTATAAAATACAGGAATAGTCCAGTTGCCATACCTGGTGGGAAGGCAGTTCAGACTCTCCCCTCCGGTAAGGGCAACTGGTGGGAGGAGGGTCACGAAGTCATGTCCTCCTGGGCTGCATCAGCCAGCCTCATGTTTTGAAACATGAAATCAATAAACATGGAGGCCTGTAGCAATCGGCTCAGTCTCTGAAAATGGCGCTCTGCAAAGACAGAAATGCAATGATTAGCATCACGGGAGAGAAACCTCACCAGAATGGAGCGCAAAAATCTCCCCTCTCTTTAGACCAAGGCAAACAGGGAAGATTCACAAGACAGGAGGAGATGTCAGGCTCGCAGCCCGTCCCTGCAGCGTGACTCACCGGTGTAAGGCAGCAGGGACTCCACAACAGATTTAATGCCCGAGTACTGCAGGAGGCTGTCCGGTGCTTCGTGCTTCAAAAGGGTTTCAATGACAGCTTGGGCCTCATGGCAGTTTCGAGAGTTCGTATTCCACGTCACCAAGAACGCTAACACCGCCTCTACGGAGGAAGGACAGTTTTATAGGTCAGCCGTGCCACGGGCGCTGGCACACAGGAGACGCAAAGTTAGACAGCATCTCTTCTGTCTTACAGAGGGGTTCAACTCCCACACACCGCGACTGACGAGCCCAGAGGGGCAGAACAACTATGCACAGAACCATTTCTTGAGCTATCTCAGGAACATCCTAAACAAAGGGGTGGTAAGGCCAGGCAAAGCCACGCGCACACAAAGCCATTCACACAAGCTCAGCGCAGCTGCTGGTGTGCACCGTGAGTAGCACCGTAACAAAGAAGCTGACCTTGGGCACCAGTCCTGCTTCAGTGTGGTGGGAACTCAGTGGTAAATGCTGAGTCTAGAGCGATTCTTCTCCTTTTAATTTTGGTTGAGTAAACAAGACCCTAACCTGAATGGTTTTACCACTTTAAACCATGTTGCAACAAACCTTTCTGATCCTTCCGCAGCCGAACAATGTTCTCTTCCAAGTGCTTCCTCCCATCAGTTTCCTTGAGGATGGCTGCAGAAAAGAGAAATTAAGAGTCCATGCATGGCCCAGCCCATGCACCTATGGGCTGAGAGCAGGGAGACCATTTGTTATCGGGGGTGATTTCACTTAGGAAAATGGGAGTCATCAAAGGGAAAACTGAGACTTTCAGCCAATTAGACTTTCTAGTCTTTGTCTACCTGGAAGAGATGCTCTGGAAAGCAGAGAGGGCAGAAAAAGGCCTTCAGAGCACAACGTGGACTCACCTTTGACCACCATTAACACTGTGTGCGGCCGATCCAGAGAGATTGCCAACCCTAAAGCTTTGAGATATCTTTTCTCATGAAGCAGGTTAGAAAGCTCTTGCTCCCTGGAAAACAAATCACAGTCAAGTAATCGAGACAAATATTTGGTTGGTGGAAAAAAACACTATACAGGAAGAAGCAGATTTGGCAATAATAGCGTGCAGAAGTTTAATGCCAAGAAGTTAACACCGCTTGCCAATGAATGCTTCAGTGCCCTCATTGTGCAGATAATTACTGTGGCACGTTCAAGGGCTCCCTGAACTACTCAGTGCTGGCTGAAGCAGGAGTAAGTGAAAGTAGGTTTTGGCAGTTTGACTTTGCTTATCTTAGCAGTGCATAAACAAGAAACTAATCAATTGTCAAGCTGACAGTATTATAGCAAGGCTTTGCAGGAACTAAAAATAAACTACAAAGAAGAAGAGACTACTGTGCCTCAACAGCCTCTAAATAGCTAAATGATGTAATATTCGGATTAGATGGAGCTGGATGGCTCTAGGTGGGGACAGTTTCACTGGACAGGGGTTGCCTTTCACAGATCAATATTGCACAGGATCAACTTACTTCATAATCTGCTCCTCCTGTTTAGCTTGTGCCTCTTTCTCTTCAATTTCAGTGACATCCTATTAAAAAAAAAAAAAACAGAATATAACTTTGTTAAATCTTGCTTTAATAGAGATTGATTTTTATTTAGCCATCAGGTGATTAGGAGACCAGATTTTGCAGCAAGATCTCTAGGTCAAGTAATTTAAGCGTTAAATCCAGCAACTTGCAACTTCCCTCCAAACCACCTTTGGAACACCAGCACTGGGCAGGCTGCTAAGGACCATCTGCTGTTCTTTTTACATCAACTAGGGAAATACAGCGTGGCCAAAAAAAACCCCACCAACCCCCAAACCCCAAGATATGCCTTACAGACCCAATTTCAAAGTGCAGAAAATAAGGAGAGCACATGTCATGTTAGAACAGTGACGAACAAGCCCCTGGGATTCTGAGCTCTCCAACTGCATTCTGATTTCTAACCCAAAGAGGAAACCCAGAAAGACGCCGTACTGTACCTTCCACAGCGTGATGCAGGAGTCACTGGATGCTGTCACAACCATATCGTCTTGCTTGTTAGAGTGAAGACCCCAGATTTTATCTTCATGACCATCTAATGTTTTCACACACTCATTTGTTTTAATTGTCCAGAGTTTTAAGAGACCATCAGAACCGCTTTTGGAAGAGAAAGAAACAACAAACTTCACTCAGAGAATCACTGGATAGATCCATTCTCACTCTGCCCCACCTCAAACATCAGATAAACTTGTCTCATTCCAATGCCTTTCAAACAGGAACAGAATTAACCAAAAATGTAAAAGGAGCTTAAGAATTTCAAACAAGTAGTTGCCAGTACTACCAGCATTCCTTCAGGCAGTTCCTTCTTGGGAAATCCTATTACCTATGTTTCCTCATACGCTCTGGTGGTGTTTCCAGGTACCAAAAACTGTTTCGCTCTGGCTGCTTTGCCCTCAGCAAAGGCAGTAGGGTGAGGTGCACCCTTAGCTCTGCCTAACTATAGTGTACGTCACCAACCCAACAATTCACAGCAGCTGACTAGAATCCACAGCATAACTGGAGAAGAGGAAGGTAAGTTAGCCCCTGCAGAAAGCTTGGCCTAAACATGGCATCTTCCTATCAGTCTTTCCAAAACTAAATCCACTGCACAAGGCTCTTCTCTCTTGCAGCTGATATCAGCTAAGAGATTTCTCTTCTGATTAGGTTTGACGTCTTCCTCTAGACTCCTGGTGTAGGTACTCACCTGCTGAGCAGTTGTGTTCCTCGGCTCACAAAAATGATCTTCAGTACAGAGGCATCATGACCTTCAAAGGTCTGGAAAACAGCAAGGATGCTCGGAAGTGTTAGAGTTGTTGCCAGGCCTTTCGAGAAAGCCCTCTTTTGAGAGGATAATATTAACTCCTAAAGCCCAAATAGGTAAGTTCCAAAAAGCAGCCTCTATCCTTGGGACTTTTACTATAGGTTAAAAGGGCAGTAGAAAATGATTTGTCCCCATACAATTTCTTCAAACCAGCCTGCTTAAAATTGTTGCTCAAGGTCATATTGCAAATGGTCTGAATGGTGAGGCCAACTGCACAGGCTATCTCCCCAAAAGGTTGAATCCCCTGCCGCTGCATGAAGCGCCCGTTCAGTGAGGTAACACTGCTGGGCAGAACACAGGACAGAGCACCAATTGCCTTCTCATGGTCTAGTGAGACACTACTGGACTGGAAAGATAGTTCTTTTATGAAGAGAGAGCTCGAAATTTAAATGTGTGTTTTTCCTTCATGGACACAGCTGTGTCAGACAAAGGCAGCTTTCCTTCAATAGCATGAATGTGCTTTTCCCCTATCATCAACCATGTTGCTCACTGGTTGGCTAGAAAAGAAAGATCACTCGAGTACTGGGCAGATGCTCTTGCCCCGGAGCTTTGCATGTGGCTTACACATCCAAGATCTTGGAGAACAAGGCCACACCTGGATAGATCTTCCTTCAGCATGGCCACATTGCTACATTTCAGCTGCACTGACTAGTACATACTTTTTTGAAACAGCCTTAATCAAGCCCTGTAGCACACAAGGGTTGCCTGGAGCAAGGGGCAGTCTGAGTTCTCATTACCTTCAGACAGCTGAAGTCCCGAAGACCCCAAAGCTTCAGGGTCCCATCTGCTGAAGAAGTGGCCAAGATCTGATCCACTGGGGAGAACTGCACACACCAGATTCCACGCTTATGTCCAGTGAAGACACCCAACAAAGAGCAATCAGAACAGGACCACAGCTTGGCCAGCCGATCCTGCGAGCCTGTGGCAATGAGCCTGTCGTTCGGAGAAACTGCCACGCTGTTTATGTCCTAGAGAAGTCACACAAGCACAGAAAGTGCAAAGCAGTTTAAGTCTTTGCTCTAGCTGTCAGACAGGCAATAAATGTAGGGTACAACACAGGAAAGATTTAAGTACTAAAAGCATGTTCTCATGTCAGGTGAAGCTCTACCTTGTTATGACCCCTCTCAGTCACTTTTGCATGAAGGGTTTCTGGACTGGAGATCAAGACTGCTTTTGTTTTGGAAGTTAGGGATTCCGGGATATTCCAGATCTTAATTGTGCAGTCCTGGCTGCTGGTTACTATGAAGCTTTCTTTCAGTCTGAAAGGAATAAAAACGTCAAGTGTAAGGAAGCAAAAGAATGGCTTCCCCTGCACTGAAAAAAGCCTGCGCCTCCCCCACCGGGATCTACACACATTCAGTCACTCTGTTGGGATGCGACACAAAGTGCTTTAATGTTTTTTCAAGCTGTGTTTCACTTTACTTAGGTCCCTGGGATAGCCTCCAACAATTCAGACATTAGGCAAGAGCACTGCTCACTCTCTTCATTTACAAAGGTACACTGAAGCTCTTGAACAGGCAAGCTGGGCTTCCAGACTGTTAGGCAGCATGAAGAAAGGAGAAGAGCTGACAAACAGACATGCTATTCATGCAAACACCTTCACAGACACATTCCCTTCACTCCCCAACCCTTCTCTCCAGATCACTCAAGCTTTATCTGGCAACTTATCCAGCTGCTGCTCTGTAAGGCAAATGTGAGTTAGATTAGCAAACTTTACAACTTAAGGATAGACAGCTGCGCATTAAAAAAAAAAAAAAAAATAAATCCTTCCTTCAAACTCAAAGCACCATGACAAGAGGGACCAAGAATGAGAGACAGCAAGGCTCAGAGGCAGGCATCCACCGAAACATTCAGCCTGAGGATCAGCAAAGCAGCCGTGACTCATGCTTGCAAAGGTAAACCCTCGTCTGTTTTTTATTACCTTGAGCAAGAGACAGCGCCTACCCCATGCGCATGACCCAATCCTTGGGCAACACAGATCACCCTTCCATCTTTGGTCATCCGCCAGACTCGAAGGCTTTTGTCCTGTAATGGGAGAGGACATAAACTGCTGTGTGTTTTTTCGACAAGCGATCAGCTCCCCATGCGCTCACCACATCCGCGAACCTGACTATTCAATTCTCAAGCTTGAACCTTTGCAGACATTCGTCAGAGCGGGTGAGGGCACACACAGCCAGACACGGTGCACGGTGCACTGCAGCCTGGGATTCCAGCACAGAGGTTTATTTCTGGCTGTATCAGGGCAGTTGGCACCCTTTCTTACGGCAGTTTTTATGCACAGCTCCCCATCAGTCTCACACTAATGACATCTCTGAACTCTAATGCAAGTGCAAGACACTTGGAGAATGAAACATCTCCTTTTAGGCTAATAAAATACAATCAATCATGTTTCCCCAGGGACAACACTAAAAATGGGTAGTGGAAGAACCTTATACTTGGGGGATATAGCAGGCAGGAATTCTGTCTGAACTAAAGCCCTTTCTGGATCTCCAAAAAGAATACAAGTCTGTCCATAAAGATCACTAGAAATGAACAGTTTCATTAAATGAAGAAAACTAACACACCTTAGCACAGCTGACAAACATCATGCCTTTTCTGAAGACATCCAAAGCGAGAATTGTTTCTAAACGGAAGAAGAAAAATCAGCTGGATGCAAAGGAGTACTGATATCAGACAACAGAAATGCATGAATTAATGAGTCCACTGCTTACTGACTGGGGGACGGGTTTGGGACACTCAGGAACATACCTACACTCACTGCAGAGTGACTGACTGCTTACGGCATTGGTGCGAGTCTGTCACTTGCAGCCACAAAACTGCATTCAGAGTTCGCACTCAGCTACCAATTTAAATTGATCTCACTGTTAGTGAAAGGGACTGAACTGACAGACCTGGAAAAAGTAAATGAGTGTTTGCAAAATCAGGACAGCATAATACATACTTTCTCCACACAGCTCCAAAACTTGTTGTGATGCTGTTCCAGAGAGAATTCAAGGACTCTAGTCTCCACATAAGAGCTGTGAGAGAAGCTGGATAGAGAAATACTTTCACATCTCCCACCAACCCACATCAGAGTTGACCACACACACCTGTGTGACCATAGAGGATCTGGCAGTGTGACGTTGCCAGTTCAAACACTTTCAGCTGAGGGCTGTTGGTAGCCACAACAATGTGGGAATCGCCAGGTCCAAGGAATTTCACATCCAGAACCTCATCATTGTAACCTGCAAGCTGAAGATGGCAAAACAAACAGTTTAATAGGGAAAAGTCAGCTGGTCCGAGAAGTACTGAATGCCACCATGCTCAGTGAGGCTGCATTACTGTTACTTTTCATTTAATACTGCACGTAAAACTCTTAGACATAAGCTGGAGCGCAGGAGGGATTTTTGGCTAGGCCTGCTCTGCTTTCTTGTTCTATGTTTGCGTCTGTCCAATATTCCTCCAAAAAATCTCACCAGTGAGATTATGGTTTGTGACCAAGGACCAGTTCAAGAACAGGCAGGAGAGGAGGGCAAAGCTTTCACCAGGAACAGAGTTGATCCTAAAGTATGGATAAAGGAAGAGGAAAAGGGAGGCTGAGGGTTGTTACCTGTTTCCTAAGCTGAAGAGTTTGAGCATCATATAAAACAATGTTGTGTTCAACGGACACTGTGACAATCTCATTTCTCTCAGGCACAAGCATGCACTGGGTGAGACTGCGCTCGCTGGCCTCCTCCTTCGACTCAAAGGGCACAGGCTGGGTGTACACACAAGCAGCTGTAGCAACTTCCCAAACTTTCAGGATGCCTAACAAAAATGATGATATGAATGATCCATCAGAGCCACTGTTTTAGACAGCGATTGTCCAAAGAATATAAAACAAACTCTGGCTTTGCCTACTGGGAAAAGCTACACTGCTTAAAGGCAAGACTGTGAAGAGATCCAGTCACAGTGGCAGGAAGGGCCACAAAGTTTTTCTTCTCCAGCCCAAATCAAACTTTTTTGTAGTTTGAAGACATACATAGTTAAAGCTCCACAGCATGCCTGATCAATCCTGCTCATCCACTGCTGTCAGAGGAACTCAGAATCAGGCTCTGCTCTCCAGCCCTCAGAGTTCAGCCCAAGGCTTCTGCCACACAAAAACCAACCATCCCAGGGATAATGGCAGTGCATTGTCTTAAGTACAGCCCTTCCTCAGCCTCCAAATCTGGCAGCGACATGCCAGGACGCTCACCTTTGCTACCAGCTGTGACAAAGTGCAACCCTTGTTTCTTCACACCCAGTTGAGAGAAATCTCCCTTTTCAGGTAACAAGATGGCAGTTTCCACGCTCTGCAAGAGAGTTGGCCAAACACCAGCTGAGTGCAAGGGACTGGAATCCCATTTCAGCAACCAGTTCACTAGCGCCAACAGGCGCACACACACACACTCCCCACACTCCACTGCCCCAGACTGCATGGCTACCGAGGACAGGCAGGCAGACACAATGTGAGAACAATGTTTTTCCATGACTGTCCTTCCTTCCTTCTCCAGCACTGGGGCACTGGAGGCATAGATTTCCTCAAGCTGCCCAGATGTGACCACACCAGGCAAGGAGAGAAAGAAAATAAACAGCTTTAGACACAGAGTTTTAAGGCCTCTGGAAAGTAAAAGGAAGAGAAACACGATTTCACGATATATAAGAATATAAAAAGGGAGAGGTACCACACAAACTGTGACATAGAAACTACAAAGGATCTCAAAGGAATAAATGAAATGTAATTTCACCTCATAGACAGGGACGGTTCGTTTACTTTCTCTGGTTTTCAGGTCCCACACCATGCAGATTTTATCACGGCCAGAACTGCAAGTTAAAAGAGCAGTTCCAGTGTTAAATCCATTCAACTCAGGCTCTGAGTGCAAATTTGGAATTGTGGGAAGAGGCCCATATGAAAGAAGGCGGCAGCCTTCCATGTGACAGCATGGTATATTGCCAGAAACACAAGTACTGACACCCTCAGTCACTCGCTTGTGTAGTCAAGCAGAGACTGAATGCTTGTAGCAGTCCTTCCCCTCACAGGACAACCTACAGAAAGACCCGGTCTCTGGCAGAAGGCAGGGTGAACGGGAGAGAAAGGCTAAGCCTCTGCAAGTTTTTACCTAATGAGCGTATTTCCATCTGCAAATGCCAGTGAGGTGACAGCACTGAAGTGGCCGTCCAGCATAGCAACACACTTGCTGGAATTCAGGTCCCAGATGCGGATTTTGTAGTCAATTGAGGAGGAGAAGAGTTGCAAACGGGAGATATCAGGGTGGAACTCAACAAGGCTAGACAGAAGGAGATGCACTTGAACAGGACAGGAATAAACTATATGGCATGCTGATGTTAGCCCAACATTTAAATAAATACACATTCTACACAAAGAGTACAACAGATCAACTAACATGAATTTATAAGAGGACTTGGTAAGACTTCATTCCTCTGCCACCCACCAGAAAAAGTTACAACTGATCTTTGCCAGTCTTTCTATGTTCTTGATGTACATAAGTTAGTAAGCACAGATATTCCATTTAGATCCCAGCCCAGCCCAAACCACGACACAAATTTATTGATCAAAGTTTCTCCTCTCTGGACTAAATTCACTCATAGCCCTGCTCCTTCATTAGACATTTCAAAAATCAGGGAACAGAAGAGCCCAGAACCTGCTCAAAATGGGCCTTTACATTTCATTAACTGAAGACATTTCACATCAGTCCCCGTGTCCAAGCATCACACTAATGCCAGTGACTGGCAAATATGACTCGTCCTTACTGTACAACTCCTGAAGATCCTTTTAGGTTGTGTGTGCAGTACTGTTTGACCATATCCCAGATCTTAATGGTGCTGTCACAGCCACCTGGGAAAAGAAGGGCATATAAGAATGAACTACAGAGGAGAGACACACCAGACGGCCAACATATCAGCAACTGTAAAATTTCATGGGTTGCAAAGGCAGCACAAAGAAAAATGAATCTGATAACAACCTCCCACACCAAGAGAAGACCACAGAGCACCTTACGCTTTCAGAGAGCTGGGCAAAACCTGACTGCTCACAGACAAGAACCCTGAAGTACAACTGTTACAGGTCATGCCTGTCCTCTTCCATCTCCAAGAGCCCCAGTTTTACACTAGGATAACTACACCACCCTGTTGCATAGGTCTGATTTTTATCACTATTTTACTAAGCATATTTTAGATAGAACACTAAAAGGATCCCTTGTTATCTGTCAAGACACCACTCTATCTAAGTAAAACCTCTTCTGATTGTGTCTGAATTCAGGAGATCACTACCTCAGGCTGTGTCCATCTGAGCTAAATCATTCAAAAGCAGAAGGGCCACTCAATATCATTCCCGTCGCGTGACACTGAAACAGGGTTGTACCTGTGGCTAACAATGTTGAAGTAGAGTCAAAGGCCATGCTAGCAACCGGTGCTATGTGCACAGCTTTCCATGTGCGAACGCACTTGTTCTCTCGCCAATTCCACTGCTTCAGCAACAGGGCTCGGCTCCCTGTCACCAGGATCTATGCAAGAGCAAGGTGAAGGAAACATCGTTAACTACCAATTAGATTTCAATTTCTTTCAGTGCCCACAGGCAAAATGGAGAAATGACAGTTGCTATGAAACTCTTGAAGCTCAGTCTCTCAGCATTCCTTTGCCGGATTTGAAGCCAGAAGGGGGGACAGATGGAAGTGCCTGAGAAGATTCTGCAGAGATGTCTGGAAATGCAGGGTGCCTCCAGGTGGAGCAACCTTCAGTGTTCACTAGCTTTTATCAGGAGGCCATCAGGAGGAGCACAGAAAACCACAAAGCAAACACATACCTCATCATCGGGGCTAAGAACAAATGAACTAATATCCTCTTCGTCATCCTATAAAAATGAAAGGAAAAAACGCAGTTAAGCCCCCTGTAGAGTGGTGTGCTCTGAGAGCTCCCTTCTCTATGTGCTTCTGCTGACACTGAGCGCACCCAGCAGCTCCTAGTTGTGCTCAAGGACAACACAAATAAGATCAGTCTGTGTTTAGAGCAATTCCCATCCTACCGTCCACTTCTTGCTCTTGGGAGCTTTAGAATAACATTTGGTGAGAGCAGAAAAATGCCCCAAGAGCCTTGGAAAACCCTCAGCAGTTTCACCACAGAATCACAGAATCTCCTAGATTGGAAAAGACCTGTAAGATCATCTAGTCCAATCATTAAAGTAACACTGACAAGCCCACCAGTCAAGAGACACTGGATCTCATAGAATGGTTTGGGTTAGAAGGGACTTTAAAGATCACCCAGTTCCAACCCACCTGCCATGGGCAGGGACACCTTCCACTAGAGCAGGGTTCTCAAAGCCCCGTCCGACCTGACCTTGAACACCTCCAGGGACAGGCTATCTACTACCTCTCTGGGCAAGCTGTTCCAGTGTCTCACCACACTCGGAGTGAAAAATTTCTTCCTAGTATCTAATCTAAATCTCCCTTCTTCCAGTTTGAAGTCATTACCCCTCGTCCTATCGCTACATGCCCTTGTAAAAAGCCCCTCCTCATCTTTGCTGTAGCCCAGCAGGTTCTGAAAGGGGCTATAAAGTCTCCC
The DNA here is from genome assembly GCF_965231255.1 of Vanellus vanellus. Lineage (NCBI taxonomy): Eukaryota > Metazoa > Chordata > Aves > Charadriiformes > Charadriidae > Vanellus > Vanellus vanellus. The sequence continues at coordinate 12,974,803 of NC_138919.1, forward strand.
TGGAGCCTTCTCTTCTCCAGGCTGCACAACCCCAACTCCCTCGCCTGTCCTCACAGCAGAGGGGCTCCAGCCCTCGCAGCATCTTCTTGGCCTCCTCTGGACCCGCTCCAACAGGTCCACGTCCTTCTCCTGCTGAGCACAAGCACAATCTCCTCACCTGCTGGAGGCTGTGGAGGGCTCCCGTTTCTATATCGATGACGTTTAGTTTGTTCCCACAGGGGCAGAACATGAACTTTCCATCGCTGTTTATCTGGAGAAACGGGAACGGAAACCGGGAACGTTACGGAGCTGGGAGACGGGATATTCATGCCCAAACCTGCCCCTCGCTGTCTCAGTACCTGGACTCGCCCTCCTTTGTAGAAAGGTTCGATTTTCCTCGACACGGCGTAGCTGTAAGGGAAAGAGAGAGACGCGGACCGGCGGTTAAACGACAACCGCGGCGGCCTGCGAGCTCCCGGGGCAGCGCCGCCACTCGGACCCGAGCCCGGCCATCCCGGCCGCTCCTCACTTGCTCTTGAAGCGCACGGGGCTGGCGGCAGCCGCCTCCATCTCTCAAACCGCCGGGGTCCTCGTGCCGGCCGCTTCCGGCGCTCTCGGTTGCTACGGCGCCACTTCCGGCGCAGAGAAGTGACGCGCGGAGCTACGCTAAGGAGGAGACGCCGCGCCCGCCATCTTTGGTGTGGGTAGCGGGCGGCCCCCGCACACCTCCGCGGCCCCGGGGACGCAGCAGCCGGTACCGCCGGGCCCGGCGGAGCCCCCACATCGCCGCCCAGCGCTCCGAAGCTTCTTCCAGCAGCCTCTTCCCTCCCTGCCCCAAGGAAGCGACTTCCAACCTCCAACCACAGGAAAGTGGGATTTTTTAAGACAACAGAAACGACAAATAGAGACTTGACAAACGAGCTTTCAAATAATTCATCTTTTATTGCACATAAACCTACGTAAGTGAATAATTTCAAAGCGTTCCAGCTGTGAGTACTTTATCATCGCCCGGTACAGCATCCCCTTTGCTATGCACGGCTCAGCTTCATGAACAGCGAAGGCTTAATAATCGCTCTGAAGGTGTCAGACACTCACTACGGCGCCGCACTCGGCGGGGCCCGCAGCTCCCACGCGGGAAGGCAGGGCGGAGCTCAGCAGCGTAGGCAGGGCAGCCTCACGCCCAGCACCACCGTCCGTCCGGGGCGGCCGCGCTCAGCACCTGCTGGCAGAGGAAAAGTTAACTCTGAGAAACAGCCATTACCTCAGCACGCGTTATTCCTCGGTATCCGCTCAGTGCGGGGGTTATAGGAACATGGGTTTCACTCCCCACGCATCACCGTGGGCAATAAGCTTTATGTTCCCTATGCTGTCGGCACAGTTATCTCACCAGGGGCCACAAGAGACCCCAAGTGATTTTCAGACCGCGCCTGTAGGTAAAGCGGCCCCCCGAAGTCCCCCTCCCCCACCAGCACGCCACCCGGCTCAGGCAGCGCCGTAACCGCACCCCAACACGTTTTTTTTTTTTTAATGCTCAAGAAGTGCAGAACGCAGGAGACACCACGTACCCCGAACCCACCACACCTACCTCCAGCTCGCTAAGCACTGAAAGCAACGCGCGTGCGCGCCCTCTAATATACTGAGAACGGGCGCATGCGCACGGCTGCCAACGGGTCTACTCGCCCCACACCCTGTATAAGTCAGCGGACGGCGCCGCTCGGCACCGAAGTGTATTCGTCATTCAGCGCGCGGGGCTCGCCTAGCCGGGTGGTGCTCTCGCGAGACCTGGGAGTATAAATAGCGAGCGGCGGGGGGGTGAGGCCTTCTACTCTAAGAGATCACGTAAGTGGTGGAGGTGTGCGGGCGGGATGGCGCCGGTGCAGCGGAGGGGCCTGGGTTCCATCCGCGCCCATCGGGACCTCCGGTGGCGCGGGGGCAGCCGTGCCCGGCCGTATCGGCCGCCTCTGGGCTCTGCCGCCGTGCCGCCGTTACCCGCCGCGGCGGTATCCCGGCTAACGCGCCCCTCTCTGCTCTAGCAAATGGCGGACGACGCCGGTGCTGCGGGAGGTGCAGGAGCGGCCCGAGGGGGCTTCCGTGGCGGCTTCGGGACCGGGCTGCGAGGCCGCGGGCGCGGCCGCGGTAGGGGCCGAGGGAGAGGCCGCGGGGCTCGTGGAGGCAAGGCTGAAGATAAGGAAGTAAGTGGTTCCCGGGGCCGGAGGGGGCTGGACGGGCTGTGAGGGGCCGTCCCGGGTGGTGGGGACGGCGGTGGAGCTGAGCTCCGCGAGGGGCCGCGTCTGCTGCCATGCCGAAAGCTGGAGCGGAAAGCGAGCCGGTTCCCTTGGGATGCTGTCAGCTGGTGCCGCCGCTGACCCTTTTCCACGCATTTCTTTGCTAGTGGATTCCTGTCACCAAGCTTGGTCGCCTGGTCAAGGATATGAAGATCAAGTCTCTTGAGGAGATCTATCTCTTCTCACTTCCAATCAAGGTAGGCTTCTGTGAACGCTGAAATAACGTGCAGCAGAGTCTTAATTTGAAATGCGGCGTTTGCTGTAGTTGTGTTTGTTGCTTGGGATGCTTGGGTAAAGCGTGTTCGAGTTAAAGGCATAAGCCAACCGAAGCTGAGCACTGATGCAGTCGCTTGTAGTAAAGCGTGGTGGGTTTTGTGTGTTGCAGTGTGCCTTGTGTGGAGATGGCAGCATGTTGCCTAAGTGTGTCTGTAACAGTTCTGCTCAGTGATGGGAAAAAATGAAAGTTTATTTGCTATGTTGCTATTCTGGCAAGGTAGAATAAGTTTACGATGGCAAAACTTGACATACATAAGTACCTATTACTTAGAATACATGTGTATGTGATTGTTGAAATTGAATTGTAGGAACCTTACTAACTGTGTTTATTTAAGAAGCGTGGCCTTGTGAATAAACGATTGACTCTTGCAGGAATCAGAGATCATCGATTTCTTCCTGGGGTCTTCTCTGAAGGACGAGGTTTTGAAGATCATGCCTGTCCAGAAGCAGACTCGTGCTGGTCAGCGTACCAGGTTTAAGGTAGCCTTTTTCTTCTGCTTTCTCACATGGTAAATTTTGTTTGTGTTGTCTGCTGCTTTTTTGGTATCATATTGATAAATTAGTTCAAATACCTTTATTTTCTTCTGCAGTATCTAGTAAGTATTTTGATATGGAGATCTGCTTGTGTAGATTACCAAATTACTGTTTTAACTTTGAAAACATAGTAATATATTCAAGTGTTACTTGAAACAGCTTTAGCACAAGATTAAGTCACACTTGTGCAGTGTTGTTGGCTATTCAGGAACTATCATGGAGAAACAAGTTTTAGTTGTTATGAAGCAGTGATCTTTAAAAGTAATTAGGATGTCTGACCAGTATGAGGCTGTAGCAGCTAACTGAATCCCAGTTCTTCAGATGTAGATGTTTTTGACTGAAGGACAAGCTCTAAGGGGAAAAATGGGCTTCTTGAACTGTGAGCTCTGCTGTGCAAGTTTTAGCAGGTGGTGGTGTGATTTGTACTTGGAGGGAGCTGAGGCTTTGCTGCTGGGCACACACCTCGGGTTATCCTTGGTGAGGGACCCTGATGGACTTTTTCTGCTGAAAAAGTGTTCCCATGCAGCACAGCCACCACTGAAAACTTTTCTTTCTTTCAATTGTAGGCTTTTGTCGCAATCGGGGACTACAACGGCCATGTTGGTCTTGGTGTTAAATGCTCTAAAGAAGTTGCCACTGCTATTCGTGGGGCAATCATTTTGGCCAAATTATCTATCGTACCTGTACGACGAGGCTATTGGGGCAACAAGATCGGCAAACCGCACACGGTGCCTTGCAAGGTGAGAATGACTCGCTGGGCCTGGTCTCAGTAATTGTGCTGTGATGTGTTTTTTGGGAGCTGTAACCCAGTGTATTTGCGTAGGTCACTGGCCGGTGTGGATCTGTCCTGGTGCGTCTGATCCCAGCCCCCCGTGGTACAGGGATTGTGTCTGCCCCTGTCCCCAAGAAGCTGCTGATGATGGCTGGTATCGATGATTGTTACACCTCAGCCAGGGGCTGCACTGCCACTCTTGGCAACTTTGGTAAGCTTTAGGTTTTTGTGTTATAGTTTAGCTGTATGTATTGCCATTTTTGTCATTTGGGACATAACGTAGCCATTTCTATAGTATTTTTTAATCTGTGTTGAACCAAAAGGTTCCAGCAGAAGCAAAGACATCTGCTTATACCTTTTACAGTGCAGGTTAGTCCTGCTGTAGATGATCCTGAAGTTCTGTAAAAGTTAATTAGAAGAAATTGTGGGTTTATATGTGCATTGATTAAAAACAAACAAACAAACAAAAAAAAACAAAAAAAAAAAAAACAAAAAAAAAAAACAAAAAACACCACAAACCAAAAACTCTCCCAATCTGCGCGATTGCACTTGTTTGAAGTAGTGTAATTGTCGTAAATGGAGAGAGAAAGAAACTTGACTTTTGGGAGTATATCAGAGAGATCCTGCTATGGTCTCTCTGTTCCTTCCTAAATTCTACATTTTTTGGAGCTGTGTGGGTGTGTACTAGCGAGCAGGTTTCTGTAGCAGTGATGTGCAATGTTTGACTTCTGTCTGTAGCTAAAGCCACCTTCGATGCCATCTCCAAGACCTACAGTTATCTGACCCCTGACCTCTGGAAAGAGACTGTGTTCACCAAGTCTCCTTACCAGGTAAGAGCATTTCTGCATTTTGCAGCTCAAATCTTACCCTTCCTACCCTGTAAACTTCAGATGCTGTATCCAGAGTTTGTGATTTAGTAGTGGGAGAGTACTTGCAGTTAGAGTTGACTGTTGTGTAGCATGTGATTTTTCAGCATGCAGTTTTGAGTAATACTTGAAAATGGAATTTTGTGGACAAAGGAAATAGAAAGCTTTGAAATACTCAGTGAAAAAAGAAGTTGTAGCTGAACTACCCCAGCCAGCCCTCGCGTACGCACCTTGTTGGAAAGGGATGCAGTGCTGAGAAACCCGTGACAGTTGCTCAAGAAAATAAAACACTGCTTTTTTTTATATTTTTTTTGCAGGAGTTCACTGATCATCTGGCAAAGACCCACACCAGAGTCTCGGTGCAGAGAACCCAGGCAGCTGCCGTGGCAACGACTTAAGTGGGTTTTGTACAAGACAATAAAGTGATCAGTGAACAAGAAATTGTGATTGGTTTGACAGGATGGTTGATGCATTGCGCAGACGGATTAAATCTCTGCTGGGGATTTGAGTAGGTTCACGTCTGTGGGCCAGAGCCTGAACATCTGGTGAATGAAACAGTATGTTACGTTACACTGATCCTTGTTAATCGTGTATTAATCCTAAATGGGGTCTAGAACCAGCTCTGAAGATTATTTGCTGTCCTACAGCACGTAATCTTTACCCTAACTGAGGGAATTCTGTGCTGGGGCTGGGCAGAGCAGCACAGCATCTTTCTGTGGGGAGAGCCCCTGATGGGCAATGCCAGCTAAGGCAGCCAGGGGTGCCTGGAGCGAGGGGCTGACCGTGGTTCAGAGATGGTAACTATCTACTGGAATTCAGAGCTGAAAAGGGAAGAATTCTGTAAACGTTTCAGATCTCTTCAAAGAATGACTCTAGATTCTGGTTGTATGGCAGATACCTGGGTTGCACATTTATTGTAGAGGTCACCAGCGTTAGAGTTCAAAGATGCAACATGCACTATTCAATACAAGCACCACGGAGGTGCTAACCATTTAGATCTACTGAGACTCATTTGCTTGTGCCTTCCTCTCCTCCATCATCCTGTGCTTCTGCTTCATCAGGCACGTCCTTGCATTTCCGTGGACGCCAAGATCACCATCTAAAAAGAAAATAAATGTCTGAAGAGTGCCCTTCAGCACCTAAAAAGAAATAAGCCTCTGTTCCATGTGAAGCTGTGGCTGCCCCATCCCTGGATGTGTTCAAGGCCAGGTTGGATGGAGCTTTAAGCAACCTGGTCTAGCTAGAGGTGTCCCCTGCCTGTGGCAGGGGGGTTAGAACTAGGTGATCTTTAAAGTCCCTTCCAACCCAAACCATTCTATGATTCTAAGTCTGGGAAGTGGTTTAAGACCCACTTTCCCTGTGTGCCGTCACAGCCGCAGCAAAGGCATGCAGGCTGTTGCCATACTCACATTTGTCCTGGTATGCCTTGGTGACCTGTGCCAGCAGTTCCATCTCTTTGGCACAGTTCTGGAATTGGTTGGGTCCTTCCCTCTGCTTACACGCACCCAGCCTCTCCCGGATAATCTCCACTATTTCCTGATCAACCATCCTGCGGGAAAGATGATGATGGATGCAACTGCAGCTGAGATGACAGAAAAGCTAAACAAAGGGGTGACAACACCCTGTGGAAGGTCAGCTCTGGGTTTTTACAGGAGAGTGGTCTGTCCTGCAGCAGTGCTGTAGGAACCAGGCAGTGCAGGAGGATGTGTCCTAATGCCACCCTGCTCAGCTCAGGTGTGCTGCAGGGGACAGCAGCACTAAGAAATGGCTGTTCTGTAATGGGGTGTGCAAGAGGTGCTGCCTCAACATCCCAAACTCCAGGAAAATGCTGTAAGTTCAAGCTAACTGCAGCGGTTCCCAGGGCTGACTAACCAGAGCAGCGACAGCCATACCTGTCCCTCCTCCACTGCGCTTCAGCTTCAAAGTAGCAGAGGTAGTCGCCCTCCAGACACTCGCTCAGGTCAGGCACGCGGCGAAACTTCTGGTGATAGTAGTAGAACTTGTTCTTGGCTTGCTGGCGCTCGATCCACTCTGCAGTGACAGCCCCGTGGTCAGACACCCCCGGCTAGCGAGGGGCAACACAGCCCCAGCGCCTGCCATGGCCTCGCTGCCTGGTCCTGCTGCCGCCTTCCCGGGCTGCACCGCAGCAGTGGGCTCCACGCGTGTCTAGCTTGGTGTTCCCCATCCCTGTGTCCTTGTCTGTGTTCCATCTCCCTGTGTCTCTCCCAGTGTCCATGCTGTGTCCCATGTCTATCCCAGTGTCTGCGCTGTGACAATGTCCCCGTGTCTGTCCCAGCATACATGCTGTGTCCGTGTCCCATGCCCCTGTGTCTGTCCCAGTGCCCATGCTATGCCCTTGTCTGCGTCCGATGTCCCCGTGTCTGTCCCTGTGTCCTTGTCTGTCCCCCATCTCCCTGTGTGTCCCATCTCCCCGTCCCGCTGTCCGCGCGTCTTTGCCCCGTGCCTCTGAGTGTCCCCGGGCCATGCCGGGGCCCGGCTCCGGCAGCCGCTGCGCACCGCGGAGCGGCGCTAGCGAGGAGTGCCGGCCGCCCCGGGACGGCGGCGGGAGCGGGGAGGGGCTCGGCCCGCCGGTACCTCGGACGAAGGTGACGGGCGCGTCGACGACATAGTTGAAAGCGGTCTGCAAAAGGGCGACCGGGTTGGGCACCGACGTGGTCCTCTCGGAGACGGGGGTGCGGGTCGGCGGCACCTTGTACGCCTCCCAGTCACTGTCCTCCGGCATGACGGCGGCGGCGGCGGGCCCGGCGGGCGGCGCGGAGAAGATGGCGGCGCCCCTCACAACCCCCGTGGCGACGGCGGGGGACGCCGGGGTCAGAGGGCGCCGCTCTGCGCATGCTCCGCTGTGCCCGGTGCATGCTGGGAGTTGTAGTCCGTGTACCATCACCCCCCTCCCGCGGGGCCGGGCCTAGCTGAGGAGGCCCCAGGCCCCGGCCTGGAGGAGCAGCAGAGCCGCCCTCACAACCAAATCGATTGCCTCGACCTCTTTTCCACTCAAAATCACAAACTCTTTCTTGCTTGGGCTGATGGAGGGATTTTTAGTCTGTCTCTACCCAGAGCTGCACTGAGTTCGGGGTGCCCATGTGGGCGTTGACGGCTCTGGGTGTGGGGTGGCCCGTCATGAAGCTGTCCTAATTCTTGCCATTCACGTTCAAGTTGTTTAGGAGGGAGAAGTGTAAACTGAGACACTGGCAATTGACCTTTATCACACCGCAACTGTTATGTCCAACCTGCCAGCTTGGCTGAGCATGAAATGAATATAGCAGCGGGTGAAGCTAGCAGCTAAATTTGTGTCTTCAGACCGATAACCATCTTAAGTATTAGACAGGGGAGGCACTTACTGACAGTCTCTTTCTGCGGCTGACCTGGGCTGAAGACGTCCCATGGTTTGTACAGCTGGGCTCTGCTACCTTTCCATTGTGTGCGGAGGGACGGTCGGCAGGGCTGGGCCACCAGCGGTGTTAGTGCAGCTGAAACGGGGTCGAGCTCAACAGAGCTCCACTTGGGCTGGAAAATAAGCTTGGTGGAAAGTGCAACCGGGTGCCGGGACTGATCTTAGCAAGGAGGGAGTTGCAGCGGACACAGATCTAACCCTTCACTGCTTGGGCTGACACCCCAGTTCCCCTGCCTTGAAGCCAATTGTGTGAGAACTTGCCCGTGTCTCTAAAGCGCTGTTGCTTTCTCCATGCCTGGCTCAGCATGACCTTGCGATTGGGGTTTATATATTTAGCTCTTCTAATTTGGTTCTAAAGGTGCATATTTAACCTGCGCATGTTCTTACTCCTGATTCCTTTGGGCATCCTTTCCTGTTTCTTCTGATCGTTAGCTGTGCTTGTTTGGTTCCATCTGCCTTGATGACACAAAGCCCATGAATTCTGAGAAGGCCCTTTTGGTACTGCAGAATACAAAATAAGTCATTATAATTAACATCACAGACGGGCAGATCTATTAAAGAACATATTTCTCCTTCAAAGCCCTCAAATAGAAGGAGGGAGATCATGTTTGAGTATTTTTAGTTAATCATCATAATTTGTCCAGAAACTTACTAAATTCTTCCATGCACGTGATAGAAGCTTGAACAAAATCCCTTCCTGTTAGTTCTTTCTCTTGTGTTGGAATCGAGGAAGAGTGCAGAATCCCTGCAGCTGTTAAAAGGGGTATTTCCCATTGTGGTTTGGGTCCCAGCGTCTTCTGGGACCTGAAAGTGAAGCTGATCTTTTCTGTTCTTCCTCTCTGCAGTCCCACCGCAAGTTCTCTGCTCCCAGGCATGGCCACCTGGGCTTCCTCCCCCACAAGAGAAGCCGTCGCCACCGAGGGAAGGTGAAGACATGGCCTAAGGATGATCCCAGCAAACCAGTCCACCTGACAGCTTTCCTGGGCTACAAAGCTGGCATGACACACACTGTGCGGGAGGTGCACAGGCCTGGGCTCAGTAAGGCTTGGCTGATGGAAGCGGGGAGGCACATCCAGGAGGGAAACAAGGGAACAGACTTGTTGGTGGGAAAGGCTGCTCCTGGGAATGTGTGGTAGAGCACACAGCTTCCAAGCTATCTCCTGTAATGCTGTCCAGATCTTGGATGGCCAAAGGCCACTTCATGGCCAGCGTGAGCTGAGTCGGGGGGTTCCTGGGAAGTCCCCACACTGATATGGTGACTGGTAGTTTGTTGGATCCTGCTGGCTGAAGGACCTTGCAGGGTAACTACCTAACAAACCCTGGAGCATCTTATAGTGTTAGGAATTTTATAGTGTTACCCTCTGGGATGCCCACAGGGTTGGAGCCAAGCTCCAGGGCAAGAACCATCCAATGTACTGCTTTCCCCAACCCAGGGAAGATGAGTTAAAATGTGCTGTGCCACAGGGTATAACCTGTTCAGTGTCTAGGGATTAAACCCCGCGTGGTCCTCCAGCAGAGCTTGCAGCCGTGGGAGATGGAAGGGCTGAGGCTGGCTGTAAGAGCAGAGTGCAACTTTGCCCCCAGCACGTTGCTTGCTCGCTGTAATAGCACGGGCCATGAATGGCTCCAGGGAATGATCTGATCCTAGACGATGCTGAGCACCATTTCCCTTTGCTGTCTTGCAGAGGTCTCCAAAAGGGAGGAGGTGGAGGCCGTGACCATCATTGAGACCCCCCCAATGGTAGTGGTGGGCGTTGTGGGGTACATAGAAACACCGAAGGGCTTGAGGAATTTCAAGACTGTTTTTGCTGAGCATATTAGTGATGAGTGCAGGCGGCGCTTCTACAAGAACTGGTACGTGCCTCCATGGCTGAGGAAGGTCCCTGGGGCACTGCAAGTGGGGAGTCCCCGCAGGCTGTCTGTGATGCCCAACTGTTGCAAACAGCTCAGCTGCTGGCAGCTGGCTCTGAGGTGGAATGAAGCTGCTATTTATTTAGTCATGCACAGAGATACTGCAAACAGCTTGATGCTGGGAATCAGCATATGCATATGTAAATTAATTCTAATAGTTGAAGTAAGTTAGCTCTCTCCACAATATCATATGGCAGGGCGTGCTGCAGGTTCGTTTTCCTTTGTGTAGGTTGGGCCCTTCTTCTCTCCATTAAACTGGAATACTTGAGCTGAGGCACCAAATGGAGGGGGTAAAACCAGATTTGTCAGGGGAAAAATTGATGCAGAATGTGACCCCCTGGCCCTTCTGAAATTCAACACCCCAAATCCCACACCAGCAGTGAGGAAAATGGAAACATGAATTTCTTAACTGTAGGAATCGTGTCTCCTGTAAAAATGCCGTTGAGATCCACCCACCACATGCCTCTGATCCCTGTCGGAGCCTGTTTTCTCCTTTCTCCACTTAGCTCTGATTTTGCACTTGTATTTTGATGGCACTGAGCCAGTCAGTGGGAGACAACTGGATTCCTCATGAAAAAAGGTTTGAATTACCACCCCTTTTTCACAGACCATTATTCACTTTCCTCTTCGCACCTCAACACCCTGTGTCATGGCCCCGGTAGCCAGGCAAGGTTTGGGTACCCACAGGTACTTTGTGCCTCCGGGGAAGTGTCTGGCAAGATGATCAGTCTCCCCACGCTGCGCCTTCTCAGGGCACAGCAAAGTGCAGAAGCACTTCACCATTCAGCTCTGCTGGATGTTAAACAACCTATTTTGTTGTAGGCACAAGAGCAAGAAGAAGGCGTTCACCAAGTACTGCAAAAAATGGCAGGATGAGGATGGCAAAAAGCAGCTGGAGAAGGATTTTGCAGCTATGAAAAAGTACTGCAAGGTCATTCGTGTCATTGTGCATACGCAGGTCAGAGCTTCACCCCGGGGGGTGTGCAAGGGGGGCTCAGGGTCTTCCTCAGCTTGGGAGCATGGTGAGGTCCTGGAAGCGGGGATCACAGAGGTGTCTTGGTGGGTCACAGGAGGCTGAGCAGGCAGACGCCGGTCAGAGGGCGTGGGACAGGGCATGCAGGCGATGGGAGGTGCTGGCTGACCTTTCCAGCTGCCTCCTGACGCCAACCCTGTCCCCTGCTGGGGGGATTGTGGGTCTGGCATGCTGGGGAGCCCACACACCCTATGGAGGAGAGCAGACTTTGCACAGAGTCTCAGCAGGTGGTGAGCACGGTGTCAGCAAGGGACCTTAGGCCCCATGATCACCTCAAATTAGCAACCGGTGTCAAATGTTTGGGCAAAAATAACCCATGGGCAGGCACAGTTTTGCCAGATCCTGATTGCTGGATACACGGGGCCCATTTTCATGCTGATCCCTGGAGTTAATGGCTGCTTTGGAGTCTGGTGCAGAGCTAAGCTGGCTCAAGGCTTCACTTGTGGCTGGCACAGACGCTCACAGTCCTGCTGTGGCGATTTGGCAGGGGCTTTGCACAGGAAGCTGGGACTGGGATAGAGCAAAGGCACCTCTTGGCGGGAACTAGAAATAACTGCTCAGTCTGGAAGCAGAGGTGGAACATGACCAAAGGAGAGGCACTGACTGGCTCAGAGCACAGAGCTGCATCCTGGCTTGTTACAGTATTGAGCCTCAGAGGTGCTCTGGTGATGGGCTCCTCTGGGGCATTTACCGTGGCTATTACTACTGTGCTTAACTCTTGGGCTAGGATGAGGCTGACATGCTCCTGTGCTCCCTGGAGACAGAGTGTGTATCAGCTCCCACCTGGAATGGGAGCACTGGGGTGGCTGAGCTCAAGGACAAGGAGTTGGGTCCAAGAGATATCTAGGCATGCTGACCCAGGTCGCTGGCTGTTATGAAAGAGGTTGACAGAGGGGTGGTGAAGAGCTGGCCCTGCTCACCCTCTGTCCCCCCTACAAGTGGTGGGTGATACGGCCCTGCCCTTACATTCATGCCTGGGAGGTAAGGGGCAACATTTTGCCCTAATGCACTGTCTAATGCAGATGAAGCTGCTCCCACTGCGGCAGAAGAAAGCCCACGTGATGGAGATCCAGCTGAATGGCGGGACGGTGGCTGACAAGGTTGACTGGGTTCGTGAGAGGCTGGAGAAGCAGGTTTCCGTGCATAATGTCTTCAGCCAGAACGAGATGATCGATGTCATTGGTGTGACTAAAGGGCATGGGATGAAAGGTACAGAGCAGGGAGACCCTTGCCAGGGGCTTGGTTCTGTCCTTCTCATATGGCACTGCCCGTAACTTAGTGTTGGTGGAGGGGAGCGTTAGCCATGCTGAGAAACCACCGACTTAATCACAAGGAGTAGCAAAGAGCCTCTGGACCTCAACCATAACATGCAGTTCCATAGTAGCAGAGCTTGGTTACTTTAATCTCAGTAAAGGCCATGTTTTCTGCTTTGCCCAGAGCCCTCCCAGGAGGCTCAGAGGCACTGTGCCATTGCACTTCTCATAAACCACGTGTGTGGAGGTGTGGGTGTTTCTGTGCATGTGCGTGGATATGCTCAACAGGAACATATCACAGTCTGATCAAATCCATGGGAAGTGAGAAGAGTTCTGTGGTCTGGCCTCTTATGGTGGTGACAGCTCTTGGTCTCCTTCCAACACAGTGTCTTCCGAGAACTGCAGAAGAATGATGATATTCTCCCTTCCCCAGCACTCAGACACCAGCTCTGACTCTCCCTGGTGTTCTCACTGCCCTGTCTGGTCACACTTCCAGGGGTGACAAGCCGTTGGCACACCAAGAAGCTCCCCAGGAAGACACACAAAGGCTTGCGCAAAGTTGCCTGCATTGGGGCCTGGCACCCGGCCCGGGTTGGCTACTCCATTGCCCGGGCTGGCCAGAAGGGCTACCACCACCGCACAGAGCTCAACAAGAAGGTATGGACCAGGTGGGCTCCCTCAGACTGCTACTGTGCCTTCCTGCATTCCTTCCTCCCATGCTGTCACCGTGCTTCTTTGCATGGGGGCCTCTGTTCCCCCCAGCTTCTCAGATGTTCCCCTGGAGATCTGTGGTGCTGTTGTTCATGTCTTTCCTGGTGCTTTTTCCCTGCTCAAGGGACATATCACAGAGGGCACATCTTGGCAAAAAATATGTCCTCCCCGTGACATCCATCACTGAGGGGGTTGGAAAGTCACCATCTCAGTTTCCTTTCTGTTCCTAGATTTACCGCATTGGCCATGGGATCCACGTGGAGGATGGCAAAGTGGTGAAGAATAATGCCTCAACGCACTACGATGTCACAGAGAAGACCATTACACCTTTGGTAAGGGCTGAGGGGGTAACAGGGCTGTGACTGGCCTTGACTACAGGAATCGGAGCCAGGAAAGTAATTCCTTGGCTGATGGCAACTGCATAGGAAATTATTTGAAGGAAATTCACTGAAAGAAATGCAGTGATTCCTTTCCTCGTATTTTGGACATGGAAAACCATCTCTGTGAGGTGTTTTTTTAGGCCCATCAGTATACCCCAACATTTCATTTTCAGCTGATAACCTGGGCAAGAACTGACAACTTTGTTTAAAAAGAAAAAGAACTGTAAGTGACATAAAAAATCTGATACTTAACAGATAAATGCTTGTTACTTGGTTTAAAAATTCACTTTTGCTTCTTAAAAACTGTTAACTTGGGGGTCTAGCCAACTCGCTCTCTTTTCACCCACATCCTCCAGGGAAGGAAGCAGGGTTGCTGGTTCCCCAGCTCTTAGGGGGTGCTCCTTAGCTGGGATCATGCAGTCAGTGTGGCTGACATGCTCTGGTGGTCCTGAGCACCAACCCGAAGGGTACAGAGTGTTGTAAGCTGGAAGGGCTGTCAGTCACTACCTTCTCTTTCCCTAAAAAAAATCACCTGTGGACACATCTGCTCCTATCCTGCTCTTCTGCCTGCCTGCCAACCCTCTCTCTGCCTCTCCCCACAGGGTGGCTTCCCTCACTATGGGGAGGTCAACAATGACTTTCTCATGCTGAAAGGCTGCGTCGTGGGCACAAAGAAGCGTGTGCTCACCCTCCGTAAGGTGAGAGCGCAGCCGGCACTGGAGGGGGAAGGTTTGTAGCTTTCCACGAACAGATTCGCCATGTGGAGAATGTGCCTCCAAATGCTGGTCAGGGAGACTGGTCAGGTCCTTGATGCTGTGTTGCAGAGGGCGTGTGGCACATGAGCAAGGTGCTCGTCGAGACCATTCACAGTTACATTGTTTGTGGCAGTGTGCAGTCAGATCTACTCTCTCTGGAGACAGAAGCTGCAAGCCTCTATGGATGCAAAACCTTGTCCATAAGCAGATTGTGAGGAAATTAAATGCTAAGTGAAGAGCAGGCTCATTTTAGAGCCTGCCACTGCAACACCAGGGTGTTTCTCTGAGAAAGTAGATTTTCGTGGAGATATTTTCTAATGGATGCACCTAGGATATTTCAACCCTCCTTCCATCAGAGCAGATGTCCAGATTTTCTGTAAAGATAAGCCTGATGCATTGTAACTCCTCTTTTCCAGTCCCTTTTGGTGCATACGAGCCGCCGGGCTCAGGAAGCCATTGAACTCAAATTCATTGATACTACTTCCAAGTTTGGCCATGGCCGCTTCCAGACAGCTCAGGAGAAGCGGGCTTTCATGGTGAGTTACGGTCTGTGCCAGCTTCAGGTCCTGGGCCACGCTCGCAGCTGGGGCTAAAGCAACCGATTGACTCCAATGAAGCATCTGCTTCTTGATATAACAACAGCCAAATGAGTGATCAGGGCTGTCTTGCATAAAAGACAGGCATGAATTCAATTCACACAGCAGATATCACGTGAAGGAAGAACATGATGGTTGTGCAAGTGATCCAAGACAACCCAACTAGCAAATAATATACCATATGGCCAACCAGTTTCCATTCACCACAGGATGTTTTAAACAAGCAGTTAACTTGGCAGGCACTGCCTTGGACATATGGTCCCTTTCACCCGTAATTGTGCACTTCTTTGATTTGTTTGGAATGATTTATAACTTTAATATTCTTAAGAGGAAAAGGTTGTGTCAAATTCAGTCACAAATTTGTGATTCTTTTGTCAGGAAGCTTTCAATAGGCTGAGCAGTATATTTTTCTTAAATTTAGGGGGGAAAAAGAGTTTAAATAAATCCAAAACAAGCGGAGTTTCTTGAATAGTTTTGCAACCTAGACCAGGCTGGTGCATAAGACTGAATGTGAAATTGAGGAAGCGTTAAGTAAGCCAGCAGAAATTAAAGAAATAACTGCCTGGATACCATGCAGACGTAAACCGTATCTGGATCTGGCCTGTCAGCTACAAATCCCATGTGAAACTGGCTAAGCCTCCTTAGCCCTGGGAAGGGGGATTGGCTATGCAGTGCCTTTGCAGAGCTCTTTAGAGGTTAAGCTGTTTTCCTTTATCTCAGCGTTAGGAGCTTGTTCTGCATTCCACTCTTGCTGTTGCTGCAAGTCCTGAGTAGCTGTGATGGGGACCTTACTGACAGGAGGTGGTTTTACCTGGTTGCAGATGTTTTCTTTGCCATTTTCTACTGTGGGCTGAGAGTTCCCTCCATGTATACTGTGGTAAAACTTTACATTTGGCTGGAAGTAGAGACACATAAGTAATTCTTGCCATCTGCTCCCGCAGGACTTACTTGGTCTGGGACAACCCCATTTCTTAGCTGGTGGAAACCCCTCAGGCTCCGTTGAGTTGGCTGATGAGAATCTGTGCCTTTGGCTGTGGGAGGCCTTGCCTCCTCCAGGGCTCGTACAGCAGCTCAGAAGTGCTCCACCACAGTGGGCTCCTGGTAGCATTCATCAGCACAATGACTGCTCCCCTCCATGGCCCCTGACTGTACGCCAGCCACTGGCTTGGAGCAGGTCACTCGTTGACACTCTGGCCGCTTTTGTTCTGTCCAGAGAAACAAACCCTTTGTGCAAGGGCAATGGTGTTCTGCTCCCTATTCCTGCAGGGCTAGGGAGGCACCGGGGGTGGCTGGTGAATGGTGGCACAGAGCTCCCAGCTGGAAAGCAGAGACCAGGAGCAGCCTTGCACAGCAGAAAGGGGCCAGACCTACAATTTTGCTCCACACAGCTCACATGCAGGCCAGGTTTGTCTACCACTAACACTGAGAGCTCTCCTCTCTGCTCTCTTCCAGGGCCCTCAGAAGAAACACTTGGTGAAAGGGAAGCCAGGAGTGCAGGAAGAGCTATAAGGACTGAGACACGCAAGGCTACATAGCTGGGCACCTTCAATAAAAATGCTTCAAGCCATGCCTGCTACCTGTCTTCCTTCTGGAGGGGTGTCTTACCTGTATTCAGTGCTGCCTGTGGGCAACAGAATGTCCTTGAGGCTCCTCAGCAGGTGAGGATGGCACAAGTAGCACTTTGGGCTGGACCACATAGAGAGGGACTAACTGGGACATCCAAATGTCTGCTCTGTCTCTGGATCCTCCCTTTCCCTTGCTCAGTGAATTTTTTTCTACTGCCTGCATTCACCCAAACCACAGCGAAGATTTCCCTTCCTCTCTTCCAGAGGACAGCAGAGCAGGTACCCCAGTTTCCGCTGGGAATACAGGCCCTTCCCGTTACTTGCCTCTGCCCAGTCTCACTGACCATCTCTCCCCTCGCCGCCTGTCACACGCGCACACCCAGGCACTACTTTTGCTGAGCTGAAAGTATGACCTGTGGACTTCTCTCTGCACAAAGCCCCATGAGCCCAGCTGGCATCCTCAGCAGATGTGGGAACTTGTGTATGATAAGATGGCTGCTAGGTAAGACCGGGCAGTGATGGATTTATTCAAATTTTGGACTCATTTTCCACCCGTGTTTTCCATGCAGTCCAGCTGCGGGGAGGGTGTGATGCGTCTTGGAGCTGTGATGTCTTGGATCAGCGGTGATCACAACTCCTTCAGTGCAGAACCATTCTGGGTATGCTGCATCCTCTTTGGGAACAGACGGTGGAAAGCCCAGCCCTCTGCTGGTCCAGACCTGCCCCCTTGACCAGGAGTCCTGGGAACCTGGTAGGAGGTGCATGAAGTTCTTAGGTCTCCAGCAAACCCCTTGCCCTAGGTCTGGTTCTGCTCTGAATGTGTGCTTGCGGTATTTAAGGAGGAGGCTCATCTACAAAAGTACTGAGGATGAGATGAACCAAGAAGCTCAAACCCCCTGGCATAGCCCTGGATGCAGTCCGTGGCCGGGCCCTGGCTGGTTCCGTGTCCCAGCGAGGTCCCTGAGCTCTGTGCAGTGTCTCTGCCCTCCCCATGGGGCTGTGCTTCAAGGCCTCTTCTCTCCCTTGGCTGGTAGGTCCCTGGGCAGTCCCCCAGTGGGTGGCTGAGGATCCAGGCCAGAATGCATGATGGGAATGATGAGATCGTCCATGTTTGGCATCACCAAAATTTTCTGAAAGGAGGAATCCAGAATAAAAAGTAAGTGGTTTTGAATACCACTACCTGACTGGTGACATATCTGCCTGGAAGTGGCCTTGGCGGGAGCCACGGGAACTTGGGTCAGAGACTGGGACTGTGAACAGAAGGTCCTGGACTCCCATCCCCTCATCAGCAGCTGACTGTGCCCAGCCCTAGAGGGTTACCAGCTCTGGATGTCTCAGGGTGGGGACAAGCAGGAGCAGTTTTTCTTTGCCCTGCCCACCTGTATGGCTTCAAGGATGGTCATGGCAGAGGGCAGGGAGCAGCACTTTGAAGTTGTTAAAATGGCAGCTCTTTGGAGGGGTTTGGGTACCTAAATTTCTGCTCTTTGACTAGAAGTCTCAAAGGTGAGAGGCAGAAAACAAACCAGTGGGTACCTTGTGATGGTAAGTCTCCCAAACATCCCAAAACCAGAGTGGATGGGTGAATTCAGCCCTTCTCGAAGGTGTCTGCCTGGGACTTACTGACATTCCTGTTCCCCCCTACTTGGGGCAGGGCTGCACGTACTGGGAGAAAAACGCTTTTTCTCAAGCACTCTAGTGCTCAGAGCACCATTGCTCGGAGCTGGTTACTCAGGCCATGTTTCTTGACTATCCAAAGCTGGACAGACCAGGTCAGATGTTGGCTTTTTGTAGACATAACCCTAGCCCAAACTGAGGTCTGATTATCCCTGATTGCAGCAATACCTATGCTCCAGCAGGGTTTGCTGAGCCCTTTAACAGACCCAGACCTTCATGACAGGCACCTGAAATTCATGCTGCAGCTTCTTCTCAATCCACTCAGTGACATGGAGGAACGTCACCTCCCGCTCGCCGAGCTTCGGGCGCACCTTCAGCTCCAGCTGGGGCGGGACTCGGAAGCTGTACCTGTGAGGGGAAAGGAAAGAGGCAGAAAGCATCGTGTCCCAAAGCCCCAGAGCTGGCTCCTTGGCTGAGCTGCTGGGAGCAAGGGGAGCTGGAGGGAGGATGCATGTGTGTCCCCACGCAGGAGGAAGAACTAGTACCAGACACGGTCCGTTGGCGGTGGGGGGATGTTCACAGCCAAGGTGCCTGCCAGCTCCTGCACCTCCACTGTCAGCAGCAGCGGTGTGTTGGAAACCTCCTCGATCTTCTTTTTGATGAACTCGTTTTCAGTGGCTTTCTGGAAGTACTTGGACTTGGCGATCTTATCCACAAAGCGCAGGATCTTCCGGCTTGTGCTGTTACCGCTGACGTGACTAAAGTGAGGGGAGCCGCAGCTCCACAGCGGGGTGAGACCCAGAGCTGTGCTGGGTTTCAGCACCCCCAGCCACCTGCCGTGAGCACCCCACGGGGACAGGAGTCCCCTGTGAAGGGCTGCCATGATGTGCTGGGGTGCCCGTGTGTGCCTTCCCAGGGAAACCAGCCCCGAGCCCCTGTGCCTGCGTAGTGCTGTGCCTCCCCCAGCTCCTCCCCATCCACCCCACGGCACAGTCCCCAAATGGCCCCTTACCCCTCAGTGCCGGGCAGTGGGACCCGCTCCCCCAGGGCTCCTGTGGCGTCTGCAGTGGCAATGTCTTCCTCGTCAGAGGAGCCGGCGCTGGACGACTCCGCGTCGCTGTCTGCCAGCAGGATCAGCCGAGGCCTGGCCCTACAAGCCCCAGGGAGCATCATGGGGGTGCCCTGGGGCCAGCACCCCCTGCTCAGGCAAGAGGAGGAGGAGGAGGATGAAGCCCAGCCACGCAGTCTCCTTACCCCTCTCCGCCTGCCTCAGCCGGGCCACTCTCCTCTGCAGCGCTCTCCTTCCCCAGCTTGCAGAGGTTCATCTTTGTCTCAAGTGTCATCTGCAATGAGCCGCTGTAGGTGACCTCCATGTCCACCCAGAGCCCTGCCGGGGAGAGGGATGGGGCAAGCCCCTGTCAGCACCGCAGGGGACGAGGGCTGCTCGCGTGCCTGCCAAAAGCTCCCTGCTTCAGGGACTGGGCTGGTGTCTCGGTAACAGCTGCCGTGGAGCCAGCCCTGGGGCCCCTGCCACTCTGCAGGGATCTTACCTTGGTCATTGATGGTGGGGTTGGAGGCGCTGAGGACCGAGGGGATGGATGTGCCCATGTCCAGCTCCGTCAGTGTCAGCTCATTCATGAAATACGGGAGCTGATGGAGAGAAACCACATGGGGATGGTCACCGCAGCCTGGCACCCACCGTAGGTCCTCAGGAAGGGGATGGGGCTCCTCTCAGTGCTGTGATGCTCCTGCCCCTCACCTTGATCTTGCTCAACTTCTTCTGGATCTTGTTGGACACTTGCTCGGCCCAGTATTGCTCCCGGAGGAAGTCCCAGAAGATGCGCCCCACCAGCGCGTTCATCCAGGCCATGCATGCCTCGCTGCGCCTGGTCATGTCCTCACTGAGCTGTGGAGGGACAGAAGCCATGAGCACCTGGCCCAAGGTGGCCCCATGAGAGGTGGGACCTGCTGGCTGGGTGCTCCCCTGCACTACGGCTTGGCTGCCCAAACCATGGTGCCAGGAGGGAGGAGAGAAGCCCCAGGACTGGAAGTGGCTGCACACAGGGTCCATCAGCCTCCACTTAGCACTCACATTCCACTCCCAGTGCTGGATTTGTCCCACTCACCTTTGAGAGTGTGGGGCTGCCCAGTGCTCCGTGAGAGGGGCTCCGGTCTGGGCTGCCCCCCGCCTGTGCTGGCACGAATCGGGTCATGTAGGTGCTGTAATCCAGGAAAATCTGTTGGACGCTTCCCACCAGGTCCTTGGGTGGGATGGCAGAGGGGATGTCCTCGGTGCTCCCTCCGCTGCTGCTGCCACTGCTCCGTGGAGCTGGTCCCGCACCTGGGCGACACGAGGACATGAGCGGGTCAGGATGGCACGAGAGGTGATGTGCCGTGATGCACATGTGGTGACATGCTGCCCATCCACGATGCCAGTGACATGCCACCCACCCTATGCTGGCGAAGGGGTTCCTCCAGGCTCTCCCTGCTGCTGTAAATGCTCTGGGCTCTGGGCTCCTCCATCTCTCCCCACACTCACTGCTGCCTGGCTTGTCCTCCCAGCACACGTGCAGCTCCCACCCCAGACCAGTCCCGGAACAGAGTAGAGGCCACAATGGCTGCTTCTTACCTGCCCTGGCTTCACCACGGTGGCTGCTGGGGGTCCCACGGGATGCTCGCACCAGGTGCTGGTACCACTCCTCCTTCTCCCTCCCCGTCCGCCCGAAGAGGTACAGGCACTTCTCCCTGCAGTCCCCTGGGATGTCCTGCCCTGGCACCGGCACCTTCTTCGTCCCTTCGTCCCTCTGCAGCTCCGCGTCATGCTCCTCACTGCTCCTGCACTCCGTGTCCACCGGGTCGCGGAGAAGGACGCAGATGGGGTATTTCTTGTTCCATGTCCGCTTTCGGGCCAGGCTGGGGGGGCAGAGGAAGACCTGCAACAACAAGAATGGTGGTGAAGTGAGGGCACTGGGGGTCCTCACAAAGGGAGAGTCCCCCCACTCCCACGGGAGGGTCCTTGGCACAGCCAGACTCACCTTGGCATCAGCCAGGTCGTAGTAGCGGTGGCTGACGAAGACAGTATCGAGGATTTCCTCCTCAAAGGTGGCTCGGCGTGGGATGTTGCTCTTGGGGTAGGAGAGCTTGAGGGTGGCCCCATCCAGCGTGGCGAGCACTGAGTGCGTGAGCGAGGGGTGGAAAAGCTCAGGGTCGTAGACGTGCAGCTGGTTCATCCACCCCTGGGTGGGAAGAGAGGGAGCCATCTGCTTCCCGCTGTGCCATACGGGATGGCAGCCTGCACCCACCGTGGGCTCAACACCCCCTCAGGGCTGCACCCCAAGCCCCGGGAACCCCTCCAGCTGCCACCCAGCACCCCATCCTGGACCACCCATCTCCTACCTGGAGGTGGTGGGTTTCCCACGGCTCCCCCAGGAGCAGCTCAGGGCGCAGGTGGCCCCGCGGTCTCCGTGCCACCGGTGGAGGCTTTGGGACGAGGAGGAGGACAGCGAGGAAGCCCAGCACCAGCCCGCAGATGAGCCCCAGGCAGAGGCCGGCAGCGTAGGGCGGCAGTGGCAGGATGAAGTAGCCGTAGGCGAGGAGGGCGATGGAGGCAAGGGCTCTGCCCGGCACCGTGCCCCCCGGCCGTGCTGGTGGTGGCTCCTCGGGGGGTGGCAGGCAGGGTGCAGCATCCCTCTGCGCCACCTCCACCACCTGGATCACATCCCCATAGGAGCAGATCTCATAGCGGCAGTTCAGGGTGGGCTCCCAGGGGCTCCAGTCCCGTGCCCGGCGTCCCCCAGCCCCGTGACCCCCTGCTTGCCCAGGGTTGCCCCCCGCCTCCTGCCCCCCGCTGCCCGCCTTTGCCCGGGGCGCAGGGCTGCTCTCCTCGGCCATGAACCGACTGAGCCGGCTGAGGGGCTCCTGCACGGCCTCTGACAGCCGTCTCTTGGTGTCCTCCAGCCTGGCCTCCCGCAGCCGGAGCAGGGCAGTGCGGCTCTCTGATGGGGAGACGCTGGGGGAGGACGGGGCCGTGCGGGACTTGGCCGGGCTCAGCCGGGGCTGGGGGGCCCGTGGGAGATCGGCCAGGAGCATCCCCCCAGGCTGGGGTGAGGGGAGAGGCTTCGTGTCACCGTCCATGGCGAAAAGGAGCCCACGGCCATCCCGGCCACCGCTGTCCTCCCTGGTGCCAGTGGGATGGGGTATTAGTCCATCGGTGTCCCCACACCGGGGTGAGCCTGGGGACGGTGCCAGGGTTGGAGAGGCGTCCGCCGCCACTGCAGCCTGGTCTGCCATCGCTCGCATCGCCGATGGCACCGGAGCTGCCAAGGAAATGGGGGGAAGCAGCTCAGCTCCATGCCACCTCAAGGCACAGTATGTCTGTGCCCCGGTCCTGCCTTCCCCATCAGCATCACCATGAGCCACTGAGCAGAAGGACGGATGCTACCGGGGACCCCATCACTGTGGGCTGGGCTCCTATTTCGGGATGCTCTTGGGGCCATGGAGCTGCTAGTGGACAGGCAGCTCGTTGCTCTCCCTGCACTTCCCGGCAGGGATGGGATGGAGAAAGCACTGTGGTAAGATGAGGTCAATGATAGCGTGTGGGGAACTGCTTGTATAATGAGGATAAACCTCATCCAGGCAATTAGCAAGGGGGGCCTCCAAGAACCCTGAGCTGTGAGCCAGGTCTGCAGCGAAACAAGGGGGATTTTCCCGCACCAGGATGTTACATTGGTCCCAGTGGAACTACGGGGGCTGTGAGGAAGGATGCATCGCCAGCAGGCGGGACTCTCTGACTCCTCCAAATGTTTCTTGCTTAACCGACAGTGGTTTGGCCCTTGCTTAATGCATTGCATGAACCAGAAATGAAGCAAGCCTGAGCTGTAGCCCCAGTTCAGCGTCTGGATGCTCTGGAAGCAGGGGGTCGGTAATCTCTGTTGGTCAGTAATCTCTTTTTTTACTGGAGGAGCACAAAAGTTTTCCTAACACATAAAGTTTCCATAGCCTTGAGGGTGTTCCTGGCCATGGCAAAGTGTTGTCCCATCCCCAACAGCCACCGTGATCCCTCCATTGCTGCACTCTTGCCAAAGCAACGAGGCTGGCACAGCTCCTAAATTGTGCCCCCTGCGTGATTTAGGGAGGGAGGATGGAGGCTGCAGGATGGACTCTGTGGCACCAAGACCCCCACCCAGCGGGTTCGTGGAGTGCTCGAGCTCCACCACTGCCCCCTTCCCGTCGCAGCATCCCTGCGGCAGGAGCGGGGACACTGTCCCAGGGGAGCCGGGGCTGAGCAGGACCCTGCCGCCGGCGGGTGCTGCCCCTCGGGCTGCCTTACACCCGGCATCGACGTCGCCCTGGATCTTCAAAGCACTTCACTGCCACGAATTAATTACAGGCTGTGCCGCAGCTGCCTCCAGCTCCGTTTATATAATCTCACGCTTTGTGGCTTTTGCTTTGCTCCCGATTTACAGGAGCCACTTGTAAACCCCAAATAATCCACGGGTGATTACCCTGGTGGCACCGAGCACGCGGCAGAAACCCTGGCTGTGGGGCTGGTGCCATCCAGCCCATGGGCGAGGCTGCTGGCGCTGCCGGCACCACTGGCATGCTCCGGCAGACGGAGTGGTCCATAGCAGCTCACTAAACATTGAAACACCAAAATGGGGAGTAAGCAGAAGAAAATGAGTGGTAGAGATGTGCCTGAGAAGGGACCCCTTCCCCGATGCCGTGGAGCCCCATACGCTTCCCACCCAAGCACGGTAGGTGGGGGGCAGCTGGGACCCCCACTTGCCCCTCCTCATGCAGGTTTCCCAGCAGCCCTGTGCCACAGCCATCCCCAGTATCCCCAGTGCTACACATCGCCCTCCCTAGCCCTCATCTGCGCCTACCAGAAAGTCCCGGAGCTGGTCCTTGGCTGGTCCTGCCTGGCCACCACTCCCTGTCCCCACTGGGTTAGGGGGACACCGGCTCCCCTGTGCTTGGAGAGGGCTTGGCGCTCCGCTCCGCCGTGCCTGGCTTTTCCTTACCACTCCTCCGGTATTTGTGGGTTTTAAAAGCTACAAAAAAAAAAAAAAAAAAAAAAAAAGACGACTGTTTCCTGAGAGACCATTAGCACAGTGGAAGACGGAGATAATAATAGCCTGGGTTTGTATGGGAGTTCTCATCTGGCAGGGACGTCAAGTACAGCGGGGGCTACAGACACGCTGCTGAAACGCAGCCACCTCTGGGGAGCGTGGGTGCCTGGGAGGGTGGGGGGCACTGAGGATGGACCCCGCTGGCTGCCACAGCTGGACCACCACCCCTCTAAGATGGAGGGTCCACACGGAGCAGCCCTGGTGAAGGCTTTGGTGCTGGCTCAGGCTTCAGAGAGCACATATCAAGCCCAGAGGTGCCCCTGGAGCCAGCTCCCCAGTGCCAGCGCTAACCCACCTTCCAGCACAGAGCTCGTCCCCAGCCTGTGACCACGGGGGCAGTACAGGGCAGGGGGAGTCTTTTGGCACTTTATAGGATAAACTGAATATGAAGGTCCTTCTAAGTATTTTCATCAAGCGTTGGGGGTAGCTGGGTGGGCATGGCTGGGTGATGGAGCAATGGGGATGACAGGGGCATCAGAGATGGCAGCAAACAGCTCTTAGGGGATGTTCCCCACAGCACCCGTCTCGCGGAGTCTTGCGAGCCCACCCCAGAGGTATCCAGAAGGGATCAGGGCTGTGCGGGATGTCCCTTTGAGGAGCGGTGCTTGGGACACCCGGCCCAGGAAGGTGACATCTCTGCAGAGCCTCGAGAGCTGCGAGTGCCCCAGCTGGACAGGGTCACAAGATCTCTAACAACTGCTGACCCCCCTTGCTGCTCTTGAAAACACCAAAGCCATAGACATCAGCAACCCTCTCTGCTGGACCCAGGCTCCAAATTTCTGCTCCTTACTCTCAGCTCTGGTTCAAATTCAGGGCTTGGACTTGACCTGACGCAGAGACAAGCTGCAGCCTGGACCAGGCTGGTGTCTTTGAGCATCTCCCCCCAAAACACTCCCTTTACGTGCTGGAGACAGCAGGAGCCTCCGCAGCACTGCGGCGCTGCCTCACCCCAGGGTGCAATTACGGACAAAACGCTTGGAAAGAGAAAGTTTCCCCAGACCGGGATCTGCCCCACCAGTGCCCTGAGCCTCTCGCACCCAGATGGGCACTGCCCAACTGGTGTTTGCTTTTGTTGTGAAATCAGGGAGAGTTAATTGGAAAATAAATTTCCAGCGGCCCCCTCCAGTTAATGAGAGGTGCTGGTGGCTGGGGCAGCGGGCTGGCGCTGCTGGCAGGGATGGTGGCACAGCTCCGCCTCGACGCAGAGGAGGCTTTCATCACCCAGCCAAACGAGCTGGGAATCCCTCGTCTAATTATCTCCACAATATACCACTACAGAAACCAAATTGCTGTGGTTATTAGCACTGTAACTGGAGAGCTCTCTGCATTATCCTGTGATTAAGGAGCACGGGGCTTTGAAGAAAGTCTCGCTGCAACCTCCAGACATAACTTTGGGCAATGGGTAGAGCAGCGCAGGATCCCAGCTTCATATCCCGCTCCCACTTCCACATCACATCACTCCTTCTCAGGGGGTTTACTGGTGGATACTGGAGCAGACTTTATGCTGCTGGGGGAGCGAGGAGCCAGGCAGCCTTCGGCACCACACGAACGGCTCCAGGGCGGCTGTGCTTGCTGGGATGCTCAGCACCAGCCAGCCTCAGCGGCCAGCCCCAGCACCCAGTCTGGTCCCCCAGTGACCTGCTCCCAAAGCCTTCCCACCCCCCTGTGCTGTCCCAGGGTTGAGCTCAGCCTTTCCACTGCTACAGACTTTCCTTTGCCCCCATGTCTCCACTGTCCCTGTCCTCTGCCTGTCTCTCCCCACACCTCCCT